>NC_136427.1:256988717-258188717 GCF_052849685.1 Lactuca virosa | reverse complement strand
TACGTGTTGGCATTTTTCCCACTTTGGGGTACATGGTAAAATGATTTTATGAAAATGCAATGCAATGCTTTGATATATGAAATATTTTGAAACGAAAGTGTCAAATGTTTTTGGAAAGGGTATTTTGAAAGAGTGCCTTAAAGGCAAGAATGTTTTTGAAAGAAAAGAACGTTTTGGAAGATTGAATGTTTTGAAAATGTCTTTGAAATGTTTTGAAATATAGATGCTTTACTTTTGAAATGATTTTATGATACTAATGTATGAAATGAGTAAAGCATGTAAAGTATGTAAAGTAATGAAAAGGAATGGAAAGTAATGAAAAGAATTAGAAAGTAATGAAATGAAAACTGTCCGGGCCATGATATCTCGTAAGAGGCACTGGAGGAATCTATCGGGGTGACGCCTCCCATTCGCGAGATAGATGTCCTAATGGAAATGATGCCTTGGTGGATTGATTTGTTCTTTTCACCTTGGTCTAGACTTGGGAGTGGTTCCTTTATTAGACGTAGACCCTAAGTATAAAAATGGCAACGGTTTAATATCAGAATTACCCCTTAATGATAAAAGATAATGAAACATGGAAATATGGCTTTTGAAATGAAATGATAGGAAATGAAATGATAAGATATTAAATGATATTTATGACTTGTATAAAATGATTTTTCCTTGAAATTGCTTGAAAATGTTTTATGGTCTAAAACTATGTTTTGAAAAGATGAAATGTTTTTTGTAAAAATTTGATAAATGTTTTGGGTCATAAACTCACGTAGCTCACGAGACATTATTGTCTTACGTATCTCTCTTTTAATGCCATGTATCTCAGGTTACCTTTAAGGAGATAGGATGATAGATGGAAGTTAGAAGTCAAGTTATAGAGAATGGAGTGGAACTTGATAAGTTCCTTATTATTTTGTATTGATGTAATTCCTATTTGCTTGCTATGGATTTATTGATGTTTAATGGTAACACCCAATGTTTTAATTTATAAAGGTTTTTTGTGGGACCGGTTTTTGTTAAATGTGGGTTAATACCCGAATGTTTTTAAAACCATAGCATTTTAAAGTTTGAAAATTTTGGGGTGTTACACTGATCCTCTTTACGAAGTTGTCGTTGAAACTAATTTTGAAAGTGGAAGCGAAGGATCACCTATTCGACATGATGTTGGATTTGGCTTTGAGACACCTCAAAGGGACTCTACAGTTAAGTCGACTTTCGAGGAGACTGGAAGTATTGGTGGCAATGTAAACATATCTAATATGGATACAACCACTAATTTCAGTGAATCTCCATCTACTACCATCCCTGCGAAGGCAGTTGTCATACCATTCGAGGTTTCGAGGTCCGAGTCTATTACAGAGGAGGTTCGAACCTCAGGCATTCCTGTGAACATATTTGATATGGACACAACTGTCACTATGGGTGAAGGGATGATGAATAGTGAAGCCCAAGGTACATCTTCCATTGAAACCTCTTCTATTCCTACCACACTTATTCTTTCTTCTACCATCGAAACCACCCTTGTTGATACTTCAACTTCGTTACCAACATTCTCTTCTCCAATCCCATCTACATTACCTACTTCTACCATCTCACCAACATTCTCTAACATCATGCATCAACGTATTACATCTCTTATCTCTTCTCAATCCACTGAAGGTGAAAAGACAGTTCAAGAAGATGAACCTGATGATGATGATGTCATGGTATCCTTTGCCGAAATTCAGTTTGACCCAGAAGAAGATAACATTCCTGATCACATGCTCATGTCAGGGAAACAATTTAAAATTCTTAATCACAAGCTGAATTCGTTGTTACAAATTCAGGCTGATACAGGGGGTCAAAATTCAGTTTCTAGGGTGGAAGTGGATATTATGCTCAGGTCTCAGGAGAATCGTTTAAAGATGGATATGGAGCAGATTGAGCAGAAACATGAATAACGTTTAAATAATCATGCTCGTAATTTTGAGTATGAGATTATGAAACCTCGTGACGTTGCAAAAGAACGTCATGAGATTTTTGTGGAGCAAGTTAAGAAGGTCGAGGACTCTGTAAACCTCAAGGTTGCTGAGCTGAATTCATAAATGATGAAGGAGGTGGAAAAGATTGAGAAGAATTATTTTATTCTGCATGGTAAGGTTGATGTAATTGTTGATTCAATCACGAAGCTTGTGGAGTATCACACTTCATTTTCTACCAAGTTCGATGCCAAGACAGAAACAGATTCGAAGGTGTTTGAAAAGCTGGAGGATTTTTTAAGAAGATTACAATAGTCTATATCGAAGATTGATCTTTCTCAACAATCTTCTGTCTCTCTAGAGTCTATCTCGAAGGTGATTTCTTCTCTTGAAACGAATCTCAAGGCAGAACTTGCTCCTCTTCTTAAGTTGGTTTTTCTGTTGCCAACGACTGCCCCACCTATGAAACAAGTGGTGCAAGGGGGAGAAAAGGGGGTTGACATTTCGAATGATTATGATCAAGGTATAGTTGTAGGGAAGGTGATTTCAACTCAACTTCCAACGTCAATTCCTGTTTCTCTAACAACTACTTCTACTACAACAACTTCGAGACCAATAAACAAAGGCATTGTCATTGGAGAAACTGTTGGGGGATCGAGTTCAAGTTCAAAACCACCACCTTCTAAGGATGATAAAGGCGACAAAGGGAATGGTATTGAGAAAGTGATTTCTAAAGAAGAGAAAAAGAAAAATGTGGAGAAGGAAATAGAGAGGCAAAGACATATAAACAACATACTAAGAGAACGACAATGTGATCCACCGGGTATAAACAAGGGTGATCCAAGTAAACATTGGTGTTACGAGACAATCGAACAAGTCGTTTCATCAGGAAAGATGCATGATTTGGGAAAATTTCCAAAGAAACGTTATGAGATTGAAAACTCTGAATTTAATCAACTGAATTTTCTAATCAATCACATGATGTTCGTGTCTGCTCAGTGTCAGCCGGTTGATCAATTTGAAGATCAAAATGAGTATAAGAGATTAAAGATGAGGTTCCATGAAGTTTTAGGGAAGAAGGAAGAGGAAGTTTGGTCTTCGGTTAAAATTGTCAAAGTATTGAACATGTCGAGAGAAAGTTTGTTTGAAGGGTTATTGTAGAATTTTCGCTACTATGTGGTCAGAGCGAACAATGTTGCATGTGACTTCTCTATTGCAGATTTCCCTCTGATGAACCTAAGTGATCTTATCAATGTGATGAAGATACTAAGCACGGTCGATGTGTCGAAGCTTCATGTAAATAACAAGGATGATTTCTTGATTGGTTTTGCTCATATCAAAGTAGTATAGATAACTACTATGATTGCTTGGCGGTGACAAATATCGAGCTTGCTATGGCGGTGAATAGAATTTCGAAGATTCTGCAATCAATGTTGAAGAGGCAAGTGAGTCTCAAAGATTATGTTGATGGGGAGATTGTTCATAAACCTTTGGGAGTTGTTTTTCTTGGAAAGAACAAGAATGAAAAGATGACCAAGTTTCTGTTTCAAGTTTGTGATGTCGAGAGGTACATGAACTCTTAGTATACAAGTCTTATGGTTCGTCTCAACAATTGCAAGAGGAATACTGCAAAAGATAAAGCTGAAATTCGAAAGACAATCAGTAGGTATACGGAGGTTCGCCGAGTACTTCACCAGGCCGTGAAGATGATGATGACATAAGTTCGACACTTCTCACTAAGAGGGAGATTGTAAGTTTCGAAATATGTAGTGAGGTGTCGAAGTACATTTAGGTCTGGGTAGTGTCGATATCGAAGTCCTGCACTTCGAATGTATGTATTACATAAGGCAGTCTTAGTAGTCGAAGCTTAAACGTTTTAGTCCTTATGTATTTTTTGTACGCGTCTGTATCACCCTATAAATAGGGTAAGTATAGGAGTCGAGAGTAAGATTTTGAGATTTTGTGCTTTTTACTCTCTAGTGTTCTTATACTTGTTCAGACGTGATAATTGAGCCAAACAGATTTTATTTACATCTTTGTTCTTAACTCATTATGTTCTTGATTTCGTTCTTAATACTCGATTCAAACACACTACAAATACCCACATCCAAAAAGGGCTAATTCTCTCTTCCCCCAAGGCCCGAAGCCTTAAGATAACTGATGATCGGGTCACGGCCCCGAATCATGAAGTGATTCAAAACCGAGTGTTACACACAAACCTTTTCAAACATATGATTTTATTTATCAAAATTTACTTATATACTACTAATATAATTATAATGTGTATAAATAAGTAGAAAATAAAAAGGGATTGCATATTAATAACCATAAGTTAAAAAAAACTCTTAAATGTAGTGGAAAATAAAAATGCATGACTAATTACATTAAATTTGAAATCATACCTACATTGAAATTAGAAAACTCTTGAGATGTAATGAGATTTTTGAACTCTTGAGTTGTGCACAATAATGTAATACGAATATTGACAATTATATGTTATAATAACAATAATATCAATATTTATCATTGAAATCATGATTTTTATACTAAGTTGCAACTAATACTATAATTTTTAAGTATATGATAAGATAGATATAATAAGTTGTGTTTGAATTGAATTAAAAAAAGTTTTTGATTTAAATTTTTTTTTATTATAAATATTTTTAGTTAATTTAGAAATAATTCATTTGAATATTTTTTATTTCATGTACTAATATTATATTATTTTAAATAACAATACTTTTAATATAATATAATCTATTTTTTTAGTTTTATGTTATTTTAAGCTATTATTATTTTTACTTAATTAAAAAACTACATGTTTGAAAAAATTTCATTATTATATTTAAAAAAAACTATCTACTTTAGTATTTTTATTTTTGTCCTTAAATCTTTGAAATATTGGAAAGGAATGAATGGTCCAAGTAAAATGGTGATTTGAATTTCAAAGTTATACTAATTGTTAAATATTAAGACTAATTTAAAATAAAAAAAAACATGTTAGTAGTGGGTTAGGGATGGGGGAAGTGTTACACTTGAGTTATATTTTTATCACTTATATTTTTCTTATTAAATTATTAATATTCTCTTTATTTTACTTTTTCTTTACGGTGAAAAAAGAATAGTAAAAAATAAAATTGACAAATCTAATAAGATATAATAGATTACTTATTTTTATTACTACAAAAACATTTAAAAAATGGGTACATTCATATTAGTTTTGCGAGAACATAAATAATGTATTTTTATAACACATAAATAATCATTGATTTTTAACAATAAAGTCATATCATATTTTATTTTTTCTTTACGATGAAAAACAAATAGGAAAAAAATGAAGTTGATAAATTTATGAAAGATATAGTAGATTATTTATTTTTATTACTATAAAAATATTTAAAAAATGGTTACATCCATATTAGTTTTGCGAGCACATAAAGAATATATTTTTATAAAACATAAATAATCCTTGGTTTTAAATAGTATAGTTATATAATATTCAAAATCATTCGTTTTAATTTGTCATTATCACCAATAATTTGGAATAATAATTGTAAACTCTTTTTTATCAAAATCAATTATAAAAAATTTTATCGATGTTATTTACAAAAAAATACGCAATGGAAACTAACATAGCATGTAACCAATAACATGAAATACATGTTGAATAATGTTATATTGGATAGAAAAGTAGATTGTCTTTAACACAAAGAGAAAGACAAAATAAAGATACATACATATTAACAACGTTAATTGCTCTAACCGATAAATAGTTGCAATTTCTCTTTACATGCACCCAATATGAATTTACTTGCACTTACATTTGGAAAAATTGCTCTAACCGATATATATATATATATATATATATATATATATATATATATATATATATATATATATATATATATATATATATATATATATATATATATATATATATATATGGTTTTTAGTATTCTTAATAAATACATATTATTATTAACAACATTAAAAAAAATATTTGTTTTTGTTCGTTCGGACTATCACTGTATTATTTTTTTCGTTCCGCATATTCATATATTATTCTTTTGTTCGGATTATCCTATATTATTTTTTCGTTCCAACTATCCTTACGTTGTTGTTTTGGTTGGATTATCCCATGTTAGTTTTTTCATTCGGACTATTTATGTGTTATTTTTTTCGTACAGACTATTCTTGTGTTATTTTTTTCGTTCCGATATCTATGTGTTATTTTCTCGTTTGGACTATTTATGTTTTATTTTTTTATTGAATCTCTGTGTTGTTTTTTCGTTCCAACTATCATTATGTTATTCTTTTTGTTCCGGCTATTCTTGCGTTGTTTTCTTCGGTCAGATTATCCCCATTAAAAGTAAAGATACCATTATTAATAAAAAAAAATTTTCTAAAACACAAATAATTAAAAACAAAACATAATCAATTAAAAACTATAATAATAATAATAATAAATAAAACAATAGACAAAAAAAAAAAAAAAAAAAAAAAAAAAAAAAAACAGAAAAATAACAAAAAAAAATCAGAATTCCTTTAAGTCAGATTAAAAGGATTTACATTTTAAGTCATGGTATGTAAAGAAATATCCCTTTTAAATCATAATGTATAGATTAACCATGCTCTTAAATTCAAATACAGTGAAGTGACCCTTAATAAAGTCAAAAGGGCAAAACCACTTAACTATACATGCTGCCAAATGCTTTAGTTTTCATCAACAGACCAAATTTACAGTAAAGTATCATGTGGATATGTGGATATGATTCTCATTTAATCCTCACCAACCATATATATATATATATATATATATATATATATATATATATATATATATATATATATATATGAGCTAGATATATACAGAGAGATATATATATATATATATATATATGAGTTTCAGTGAGAAGCAAGAAGCATTGGTGAAGGAAGCATGGGAGATAATGAAGGAAGACATTACTGCTCTTAGTCTCTACTTCTTTACACAGTAAGTGATTATTTGGATCAATTATTTTTCGTGGAAAAAGAGTTGGATTTAACTTTATAATGTTAAAACCGATAAATATGCTTATAAATTGACAACAAGTTTTAACTTCATGAGCTTTTAAATTGGCAACAAGTTTTATAAAAGTGTTCAACTAATTTTCAGTATTTAATTTCTTTCTATATGTGACTTCAATTTTAATAATTCTTAATTTTTACCAACGACACTATCAAACTTATTTATTTTTGGAAAGAATTATACACAGAAAATGCTTCCAAAAATGGCATCAATTAATTAATTAATTAATTGATGGCAAATTAAGGGTACTGGAGATAGCACCTGCTGCAAAGGGATTGTTTTCATTTCTGAAAGACGAAGAAGAAATTCCCCTAGATAACCCCAAGCTCAAGTCCCATGCCGTTAAAGTTTTCAAGATGGTATTTAAACAAGAACAATTAAAGTAGCTACTTTTCTTGTTCATATATATTCGTTTAATTAGTAAAGCATTAATATTTATCAAGTATTTAATCATGTATGAATATGAGGGAAGACATGCGAAGCAGCAATTCAGCTGAGGGAGAAAGGAGAAGTTGTGGTTTCTGGTTCTACACTCAAATATTTGGGATCTGTTCATCTTCAGAAAGGAATTGTTGATGCTCACTTTGCGGTAATAATTAATTATTAATTAGTTGGTGATTATTTTAGAGATTTTTTATTTATGGTATAAATAGATTAAATTATGTTTTATTTAATTATATAATGAATGAATGAATGAATGAATGAATCAAAGGTGGTGAAGGAGGGAGTGTTGAGAACAGTGGAGAAGGGAGTGGGGGAGAAATGGAGTGAAGAGATGAAGGGCGCATGGTCCGAAGCTTATGATCAGTTGGCTGCTGCCATTTTAGCTGAAATGAACAAAGAGGCTGCAGAAACTACTAGCTAATGGTGTTTTATATCTTCTAGCTAATGGTGTTTGGTCTAATCATATCAATCCACGTGATATAGATTTTTTTTATGTTTTTGTCATAAAAATAATATGAATTTGCATTTGGTTGTATCAAACTGATAACTATCAATAATAAAATAAGGTCCTCTATAGTGTATAGTATCAAAATCAATTTCAAAAAGGATCTTATATTATAAGGGAAAGTTTGTGTAATATATATATATATATATATATATATATATATATATATATATATATATATATATATATATATATTTAAAGACGCTTGGCATGCACAAAGCATCCGACGATTCTTAAACTTATATCACTTGTATTTTAGAGCATTTTCATCCCGTAACATAATATGTTTAATTTATGATATAAGTTAATAAAAAAATTTATTCTTTGATCAAATATTTAAGATGATTCTTGATGAAAGCAAAATGTGTAGTGTTCTAAAAAACATTCATTAACTATTACTTTAGAATATAATCAAAGTAGTTGGCTTTTTGCAATCATTTATTTCAAAAGAAATAAAAACATATGCACCCCACAGTGGCACAGTCACATAGGGGTGTGTACAAAACCGCACAAACCGTATAAACCGTCCACACCGCACCGCATAATGCGGTTTTCAATGTTCGCGGTGCGGTTCGTGGTTTGTAGTTTTTGTAAACCGCAATATGCGGTGCGGTTTGTGGTTTATGCTTACGCAAACGTGGTTCAAACCGCACCGCACCGCATTATATATAAGGTAAGATACATGTCTATTATTATTAATTATAAAAAACATTATTAATTTATTATGTACAACAAATTCTAACAAGTGCAAAATAGCAAATTGGTCGCTAAACAATGGGACAGTATACAACCATTGTTTCAGTTATAACAAATTCTAACCCATTTTTGTCTATTTATAAAGATACTTGACAAATTAGGTATCAAACTATATTGATTATATTAAATCAATATCTTTAAAAAAATAAAATTAAATTTATCATGGAAAAATATATCTATCTGAGTGCAAACTCTATTTTGGATTTAGCCGACACATAACTTTCATTTTCACAATAGGATATTAAAATTGGTGGGAAAAGTAGCACTAATATATATCAAATTAATAACGATGTTAGGGATATTAAAACAATCATTTACCACAGTTATATACAACTCGTTATTTGTTATATGATAAAAAATCATTTAATCGTAGTTACATACTAATGCGTATAAAACTTGAATACACAATAGCTTATTTGTTATTTGTTATTCACTAAACCGCACCAAAACCGCCCACACCAAACCGCACCGCACCGCACCGCATAATGCGGTTTAGAACCTTAACGGTGCGGTTTGCGGTTTCCAAAAATCTCAAACCGCACATGTGTTGCGGTTTTGACTCAAACCGCACCAAACCGCATCGCGCACACCCCTACAGTCACACACTCTCCCTCTCACTGGAAAATGGAACCGCATCCCTTTTGTTCGCAGGGATATGAAAACCAATAAAAATAAAAACCAAGAATTACTGAAATAGTCCTTTTTAGAAAAATTTACGACTTTGGTCCTTGTGGTTATGTAGACTTTTATAATCAAATCTACTTTTTCAATTCTAATGTTTGTTATGGTTTTGTCACGCCCAAGGTCCCGGGTCCCTAAGCCGTTTATCTTAACGACTTGGCTTTTAAAATTATTAAAATACTCATTTTATGATTTTACCCCCATCTTCTTCATTTCCTTCCTCAACAAATCTAATAAAACCTCCTTTCCCCTCTTTTCATGATCAGTGTAAAATTTTGGGATAATGACTTAAAAGGGTAATCTATTATTCGTTTTGTACATATTTAGTCACTGACTTTTTTTTGTCCATATTTTACCATTGAACTTGTTGAACCGTTCAAAAAACATCCTTATAACTTGCAATAGCAGGTTTAGCCGGTTTCCGGCATATTTGATTGCTCCGGCAAAGCTCCGGTCATATTCTTCGTCGAACATGATTTTTCCGGCGAACTCAAGAACTCGGGTTTGTTCTCTTCTTATGTCTCTTTGTTAGATCTAAACAAATTTTGAACATAAACCCATGTGGGTGTTCGATTTTCAAACTCAACTCAAACCCAGAAATCAATTCTTCATCTTCATCTTCTTCTGTTCAAACTCAAGAACACACATCACAATTTCTCACTCTAAAAACGATTTTTGAGGTGTGTGTATGTTAGATCAGAACACGAACCAAGATCTTTAAAAATCGAACATGAAATTGTTTCTGGGGTATTAACACAAATCATATATATTCCAGATTCAAGTTCATCTTCAAGCTCGAGTTTTGGGTTTGAAAACCCTAACTCGAGTTCATCTTCAAAGCTCGTCAGACCTTCAAGAACTCGTCAGATCTTCAAGCTCGATTTTGAGAAAACCTCCACATGTGAGTGTGTTCATCTTCAAGGAACCTAAAACACACAAACTCGATTTCTTCTTTGTTCTTGGAAATCGATTTATGGGTTTGAAAACCCTAACTCGACTAAGGGTTGTTCTTGAGTTTGATTTTTCGTCTTTATGTGTTTCTGGAATACCATATCAATCCTCGAGTTTGTAAGTTTCAAACAAATCGAAGGTGTGTGCATGTGTGTTCATCAAGTGTGTGTATTCATCTTCATCTATGTTCGATTTCTGGAAGAAAAAAAAACTTACCCCAAGTCTGAGTTTGTGAGCATAATGTGGAAAGAATTCGAATTGAAGATGGATTCTTCTAAAATAAACTCGAAATCTGGAGTTTTTCGGATGGATTTGTTCATTGTATGTTTCAGATCTTTATCTAGTTCATCATGGTTGTTCGTGTTCTTGAGAGCTTCATCATATTTGAGTGTGTGTGTTTGTTCAGAACACGAACCCAGATCTTGATGTATGTATGATTTCGTTTTTTTGATAGATTTTCTATAAATGATTTATTCAGATTTGTGTGTGTGTGTATATGTGGGTTAGATCATAACACGATCTTAAGCTCAAGAAATTGTTTCAGGTTGCTTAAGAACACTATGGCCGGAGGTTGAAGATGATGAACAGTGATCTGATGGAAAATCATGAATGTCGAAGTTTTTGAGTTCACTAGAAAAATCAGGAACGTCGGAGAAGATGACCGGAGCTGTCAAATACGCCGGAAACCGGCTAAACCTCCAATAGTAGGTCATAAGGATGTTTTTTGAACAGTTCAACAAGTTTAATGGGAAAATATGGACAAAAAAAACTCGGTGACTTAATGTGTACAAATCAAAGAATATGTTACCCTTTTAAGTCATTATCCCTAAAAATTTTGGTAAATCAAACACTATAAATTATCAATTTCAGCAAGAAAAAGTAAATATGCAACTCCATATTGCTTTGATTTTTGAAATATATGAAATTCCACGTGAAATAATTTTTTTTGAACAGCCACATGAAATAAAATTTAAACCTATAAAATATCAAGAAACAAAATGATATAGTTTTCAGTTTCCTTCTTGTAACCAAACCCTCTTCCCTTCGGTAACCCCTCCATCAAATCCACCCTCCATGTGAAACGCTCCTCCTGCACCCTATATCGATCTCAATATCCTCCTGGAACCTTCCAATATTGACCATCTCCATCTCTACCATCTTCTTTGACAATGGTGATGGCTATAATCTTGGTATTTTGTTGGTAATTTTAGTGTTACTAAGTTGTCAGTGAAATGGAATTTACAAGATTATCACTGAAGTTCAAACTTTGATATTATACGAATTAGGATGCATGGAGTGCATATTTTTATAAGAGGAGTTTGTTTCGGTATGACCAAAATGGCGGGGGTAAAGGCGCCCCTAGCAGGGTCCAAGGGGCAGTTGGCGGGGGTCACCAAGGGGCAGTGCCCCAATTCGAAAACTGATTTGATTAAGATGAAGTGTTATTTAAAAATGAATTTTAAAATCAACTTTAAATTATAAGTCGGTCTTGAGCATGCTTGGTTTTGGATTTATTTTGATAGCACATCAGTTTCATTTCAATTATGAACTGATAACTTCCGAAAACTTCCAAAAACCACAATCTTTATTCAATTATGGATAACAATTATTTAAACTGATAATCAACGCTTTTGGTAGATCAAAAGAATTCGAATTATCTATTAGTAATCTAATGTATTTGATTTCTTTTCAGTGCGTAGATTCAAAAAATTTCTTCAAAGTATTATCCACATAATTTGAATTTCGTGGTAACCCAAACACTAGGAGTGAAAGTATAAAACGTAGTATTTTATACTTTATTGTTTACTTATATTAACTAATATTTTGTATTGATTTTTATTTTTATACTCCTTATCCAGATGATACCCATGTTGATGTTGATAAACTAACTCAAAGCCTTATGGATATGAACATTGTCGAAGACAAAACAGAGGTTACGAGTTCTAATAAACTTTAAGTTGACGTTTGGTGAATTATTTCTAATGACAATTGTAGATTTTTAATTAGGGTTATTTTCACTGTAACCCAACTATCTTTTGTATTTTGGTTTAAATGGTCCCCCGTGACAATTTTTTGCATTTGAAGGACATGAAGTTGTAATTTACCAGTCACTTTGGTACTTTTACCCAAATTTGAAGGTAAGACTATTGTGTCGAGTGCCAAGTAAGCGGGTGAGTCAGCATTGAGTCGTTGATGAGTCAACTCGTCTTCCACCTAAGCCAATAGTTAATGCATGCATTTAGTTCTACCAACCCTCCTTAGAGGCCAAGGCAGTGTTGGTGGTGGGGACATAAAGCACCGATACAAACCCATGTAGGGTTTAACCTAGCAAATTCGACAGACTTTTTACCTTATTTGGGCAAACACGACTCCGACCAAAACCCTAAATACTTGTAATGTCGGCTCCACCACCTTCTTCACCTGAATCGATAAATTATTGGGAGTTTCTCAACCTCAGCGACCTACATTCCATTGTTTGCGACTGCGAAGACAAGATTGTTGTGAATTATAGCGAGATGCATAGGATCAAAGAGCAGCTAGGTCAATATTATCTTGTGTATCGTGTAGATCACGTCAGTATGCACCACAAGATGGAAGATCATGACATGAAGCTTAAAGTTATTGTTGTGGCGATGGGCAGCGTGATGGTGGCCATGCTCGGGATGATAGTGGTTGGGCTCATAGTCGTTATGAAGCTTGGATAAGTTGTTGGGGGTAGATTATGAAGCATATATATATATATATATATATATATATATATATATATATATATATATATATATATATATATATATATATATATATATATATATATATATATATATTAGTTGTACTTTTTATGTTCTTGTTTTTTTTTCTTGTTATTGGTGCTACGTATGGATGATGTGAAAAGGCATGTGTTGATGACAGGCATTTTGTAACTAGTGTTCACCTTGCTAATGGAAACAGACATGAGTTGATCTCAGGCGATATATATCTAATGTTTTAGTTTTTGAACTATTATGATTTACGTTGACCTATCATGCAAGAACAAAGTAGCAACTCACATGTTGGGTTAGTGAACCCCACGTGCCTTGCAGGCTGAGGATAGTTTTTTCCTTTCATGTTCATAAAGTTTGTAAAAATGGGTGTCTCGGTGAAAAGGATATCTATTTCATTTGTTTTCTCCATCAAATAACTTCCGAATTAGATCCAAGAAAATCGAGAAGATGAAGATGAATTATGGGTGTAGAAGTCCGACAATAATTTGTACATCCCGTACTGACACTAACCCCGGAAGGCCATTTTATGCATGTACAAACAGGGTCAAATGTAGTGTTTTATTTGGAACCCTAGTTTCATAATTATTTTATAAATGTAACCCGACTTTCATAATCAGGGAGCGGTTAGGTTTCATTGCTTGGGTTGATGAAGTAAAATGCAACAGTGAGGAATGATTATAAGTGTACTGATGAGGTCGAAGAAGAAGCTGGAATTAGAAGTCTTGAAGTTGAAGTTGATCTTACTTTGTAGTTGGGTTTTTTGGGGGTTTAATCATCTATAAGTTGTAATCAAACGTATTTGGGTTGATGAAGTAAGAACAATTTGTAGTTGAATTTGCATTTTAAGTGTGGACTTGTATTATTACCCTTAATGTGATGTTGTTATGTCATTACCCTTAATGTGGTTAAATTATGCTACCCTTTGTCGTTACCCTATTTCATCACCCTTAATGTCATTACCCTTCATGTTTGAATTACTTATAGTACGTTGCTATATAGCATATTCAAATTGTTAACAATTATTATACATGTGTCCACTAAGAATACAAAGACCACATGTTACTTTAAAGCACTAGGACCACACGTTAACTTAAATGGTGGAATTACATGCATCATACACGTCCACAACATAATTTATTAAACAACCAAACCATGAGATATATTGTTAAACATCCAAACAATGATAATAGTTTCTCAAACATACAAACTAACTTCAACCAACCAAACTATTGTCAAACCAAACTATTACAAACCAAAACTAACAAGTACATGAAATAAGAACTCCAAACATAACAGGACACCATCAAATACTTCCTACTCATTAAGGTCTAGTGGGTTTACACTCTTATATCATTTCCCTTAACCTTCTTTGAAAGTTTCATATTGATGATTCTCTTTGATTTTTTTCTTTTACCACAAACTTTTCCTCCTTTATCTCCTTCATCAACTGCCTTTGGTCCATAACTTCTTTCACCATCCTTACCCTTGGCCTTTGTTTTCCTTTTGGTGACCTTAAGTTTTGTGGGCCTCTGAACCCTTGTCCTTTGTACATGTGGCCTTTCCACTTGAGGACAAGTAACCTTTTTATGTCCTACTTGTTTACACACACTGGACATTATTTTTTTCCCCTGCCTTAGTCACAGTGTGTCTTTGAAGCTTTTCTGATGCATCTTTTCTTCTGCTTACCTTTGGTCTACCTAACATTCTTCTCTTCAATGGTGGAAGAGGTGGTATGAACTCAGTAGGTGGCCACATGTTGCTACCATTCATCCCATGTATTTGTTAATTGTAAGTGTTCTTGTATAAGGCACCATAGAACATTGGATCCATATAAGTCCCAACATCTCTATTTAGATATGAGATAGTAGCAACAGAATGCACACATCCATACTCATTAAGTTGCCACACTCTACAACTACAAGACTTTTTGTCCAGGTCAACAGCATAGGACTCTGCCAGGTTTCTTGTTTTAAATTGGTTTAGACTACTTGGTAAAACTTGCCAAAACCTATTTGAGTCAGAACATAAATTAGTATCTAATTACAAGTATGAGTATAAAGTTTAGAAAGTACCTTTGAGATCTTTTCAATTTATTCAGTAGGAGTGTAATTATTGGGCAAGGTTTGTAATCAGACCATGAACTACCTTTTATCTTCAAATTGTATAGCCTCTCCATAACATATAATCTAATCTCCTCTAACATGGTGATGATTGGATTTTCCTTACATCCCTGATGACACTGTTAAAGCTCTCAGATAATCCATTCTCCATTACATCACACATCCTTCATTCTTGAAAGAATGCTCTACTCCATGATTTGGGGTTTGTTTCCATAAGGTATGTAAAGGCTGCAAGGTTAAGCAATTCAATCTCCTTCATAAAAGAATTGAATAAAGGCTCATTGGATGCCTTGCTTGCCTTCCAAAACATGGTCTCATAATGTAAACTAGTGAATCTTTTCCTAAATTTGGAAACAATATGCCTTACACACTATCTATGTTCAGCAGTAGGCAGTACTTCTTTGAAAGCCTCTAACATACCCTATCAACCAATGGTAATATGTTGGAGAAAATGAAACTTAAAGGTAAACTATACAAAAGTTGAAAGTATTGGACATACCTTATGCTGATCTGACATCAATGTTATACCAAAACCATTATCCAGTTCAAGGTCATCTTTTAGATTTTCCAAGAAACATTTCCAATTTTCTTTGTTTTCTACACATACAACTGTCCATGCAATTAGGAATATGTGATTATTAGTATCCCTTCCTACAATATATATTAGCTCTCCAGTACATAAACCCTTTAAGAAACACCCATCTAAATTTATTACTCTTCTACAACTCCTTCTCCACCCTTGATTAAGGCCATCAAAACAAATGTAAAACTTGCTAAAATAATTCTTACCATCTGACATACCATTGACATCCATTTTGACTGTTGATCCAGAATTTGATCTTCTTATCTCCTCGCCATATGACCATAGCTTTGCATAGTGCTCCAATAGTGTTCCCTCAATCAATTCAATTCCATACTTCTTTGCTCTTCTACATTGTCTCATACTCACATGTATACCAAATTTCTATTTAACCTCATCCCTAAGCAGCCTCACACTAAATTTTTGTTTCTGTAAGAATTATGTGGTGTAATGGCTACCTATCTAGGAATAGTCGATAATTGAACCTAATTTGAAGTTTTTTGCACAGTTAGGGTCATTTATGAGACTCTTAATTTGGAAAGAGTTTTCCCCACTCATCCAAGAAGCCCACATTCTAAACTTGCACTGCCCATAACAACATTTCACTAAAAGTCTCCTACTATCATTTTTTGTAGCATAACTGATAACCATTTGCTACAACATAGTTACACATCATATGTTTCAGCTGTTTAGGACTCACAAATCTCATACCTAATACAGGCTTATGCTTTTTCCAATAAACATTCTCATTGTAAATAGCTTGGTCATTAGATATTACCTCATCCTCATGTAAATGATCATATGGCTCTTCACGTGTTGGACTGTGGGGGGTGACTTTCTCCTTTAGGAATAGCTTACTCAGAAACTCATCATCTTTTGTCTTGTTTATAGGAATGCACTCATCAGGTTCAGTGTCAACTTCCATGTCAATGCCATCATCTTGCTCACCTTGCAAATCCTCCCTAGCACCTCGCAAATCCTCCATATCACCTTGCAAATTATCCATGTCAATTCCACCGTCCATATCCATACCACCTTGCACTTTTTCATGAACTTCATTTACACCAGACAATTCTTCTAAAGAACTACAAATTTCAACTTACTTTTCAAGAATCCATTGACATATATTAACACCAAGATGGTCCATGTATACATGAATTACACAACCAAAAGCATACCCTACTTCGATTAATTCCATGTAGTCCATGTCAGTAGCGATTATCCTCAATCCATTAGGAAACTCAATATCAGGCAAGAAAAAGTAAACATTCACACATCTCTCATTCACGAATCTTTGAAGGAACTCCATAAATTTGTTCTTGTCCATTACAACAAAATCGACATCATCAAACCTTTGCTCCGCTCTATCTGAGTAATTAATAGCGGGGTACCTCGTATAAATTCCAGGAAAATGGAGATCTGTCTTCATGTAAACAGCCATGGAAACGATCAACTTGGTCGATTTGAGCGACGAACAGTTTAAGAAAAGGATTCGTGCCAAGTACAGTTGAAGAAAAGGATATGGATGAAAAGATAACAGACGAAAGAGACAGTTGAGGGGTTTTAAATGCCTATTAGGTCTCTTTTACTAACACCAAAGTGGCAATGACCTGACATTTTTAATCTACATGGCATTGGCAAAGAGCTTAGTAGGATGGGTGTCACCGGGTGGCCCTTTCAAATTTGCAAAAAGGACCTCTTAAACTATAAAATTACAAGTACAAGCCCTTTAAATACAAAAAATAGTCACGAGAGACCACTTAAACCAAAATACGAAAGATAGTTGGGCTACAGTGACAATAACCATTTTAATTATGTGTCTTTTAAGAAGTCAAACTTAAGGGAAATTGAGTAAACTAACCACTTTTTCGTGTATTTAAAAAAAATCATTTAAATAATTTTTTGCAAAATGACCATTTTCTCCATAATGGACCGTTTCGGAAACAAATTCGAACTCGTTTTCTGGTTGGCCGACCCATCAGGTTTCCTCTGGAATGGCCATTCCAGAGCATCCGTACGTATTCCAGACCAAATTTTTGAATTTCAAATTCCGGAATATATTCCGAAAAAATCTAGATCTCGATTTCATTCCCGATCTCGACTTTCCATTACAAATTTCGACTCTCCAATTCCAATTCCGATCTCCGATATGCCACTCCGATTTTGATTTCGATCTCCGACATGCCACTTCGACTTTCCGATTTCGACACTCATTCCGAACTCCGACTACAAATATGGAAGACGATCATTATGACCCAGTTGTTTTACGGGTAAGTCCTTTACTCCCACTTAAGATTTTTGTTTATATTTATTTCCTCCGGAATGAACTGACAACGTTCCGGAGTTGCAATAGAAGAAGCCAGTTCATTATGACCAACACAAACCTACTTTAGTTGTTTATATAATGCGTTTATTCATCGAAAAGTATTGTTCCATAACAAAAAAAAAAGAATTTTGGAACTCTAAGAACACTTACGGAATGAACTGACCACGTTCTGGAGTACCAATAGATGATGTCAGTGCATTAGGACCAACCTAAAAGTAGTTTAGTTGTTTATATAATGTTATTATACATTGAAATCTAGTGTTCAAGAACAAAAAATTTCATTACGGAACAATCCGGAATGTGAGGAATTGGTCTGGAACATGAGGAACTAGTCTGGAACACTAAGAACATGTCCAGAATTTTGGTCACTTTTCGTTCCGGAGTAGGTTAATAACAACTTTTTTATTTGCATCACGACATGGTTTTTGATGCATCCATTACACTGTCTTGTAAACCCAAACTCCGTGCAGATATTCTTGCGGCAATCAAAGACAGACCGGCATGCTAGACAATGTTCTAGAATTCATGTTTTGGGAGGTTATTAGACATTCCTAAGGTAGATGCGGATCCTTTACTTCCAAATTATGTGTTTTTCAACAAAGTTATGACGGACCCCTGAAGCGAAGTAGAGGAACTGGTTTTTAAAATTGGGGGTTACGAGCCGTCTTTCGGGTAGAAATAACTTTGTCTTGTTACCGGCCTCCGCTTTAGAGATTATTTTCCTGTCTCCATTTCCGACGCCGCCTTCCATTCCCATGTGTTTCCTATGGTCGTAAGGAATGTCTCTGTGAAATTAGACGATGTGAAGAATGTGTTTAATCATTCGCTTAATGACTTATCAGATGAGGATGTGGTTTGTGCATGTCTTCTATATCTGTTAAAGAAGGGTTTCAATGGGCGGTTAGCTAAACAACTTGTTTAAAGGACTATTTCACTTAAGTATCCGACCTTGATGAATTCAATAGGTATCATGTCGTTAATCTATAATTACGGATTATAATTACGGATTAAAGTATCATTACTGATATTTTTTACAAATTTAATTGGGAATTTTTTATGTCACATATATCCACGGGGAGGATAATTTAGGATCAAGTATACTCACAACTATTTACTGTATTCAATAAGGTTGAGAGGCATATACATCTAGTCGAATCGAAACAAAAACAACCTCAAAAACTGACCTACACCCTAAACAGCTCTTTATACGCTTTTAAGGTAAGTACATGATTAACAATTTATTATTCTTTTTGTTTGATAACATTCTAATACATGATTCTTTCAGATATGGATTCTTGAGAGTTTTTATGTCAACAGTTTTTTTGGTACTCGACAAGCGAATGTGATCCCTCGAGCAGCTGCATAGTCGAAACTGAGGCTTTTACATGCGACTGAGTGCAACCAGTTTATAAAAATAGATGACATACGGTTACTTATATATTTTAAAATTTCCTTTTGTATGTATAATTCATGTTTATTTATAATTTTATAATTTTGTTAGCAGGATAATAGACTTGTATAGAAGTTGGAGCTGAAAAAAGTTGAGAGTCGTGTTGAATGGTGGATAGTTAGCTCAACGTGGATTGATTGCCCTAATTTTCCTGACACAGAAGTTCACAGGGCACCTTCCCTAACATCATCACCCAAACACTTCCCTACTCATAAGCCTCGACAAAAGAAGACACATATAGATGTTTCATCTCACCCGCCACCTCCAATACCATCGGCCGCTAAACCATCAACTGATAAGGACCGAATTATTATTGACTTGCAAAATGAGGTCAGTCAATGTCGCGGGTAGTTTTGGTCACATGATAATCATTTAGTAGAGCATGACGCTATTTTAGCCATGCTTCTAAATCTTATCAATAAGAATCATGATGATGATGTTGGCACCTCGCATGGGGGTGGGGGTGCATTATTAATTATTTCACTCCCATACAGTTTTTATTTAACTTTATGGTCCTTATGTTTTTGCATCGTTTATAATTAAACACTATTGAAAAGTACATGCATTTATCGTGAAAGATCCTGGTACCACAAAGTACAATGACAATGACTTATGGGAGCATGATTATGGGTTAGGCAAACTCGAACAACCACTGAATCATGGACCTGAGCATCCTTATGCATGTATTCAATTGTCAGACGTAAATAAGATTTTGCAGGATGAATACAAAACGTCGCCGACAACACCTCTTAAGCGTTCTATACGCCAAAAAGTTGTGTCCATATGGTATAAGTCCTCATGGATACAAATGAAGAGGAAAGGTGTTGCATGACAACATCCATCACCATTGTACAATCTTTTAGAACCTACCGTACATAATATATATAAATAATGGGATGGTTCATTGTTGTTTGCTCAATGTTATTTGACCGATATTCCAACGATTGAGTTTTGGAAATGCTTATATGCGGATAGTTACGCAGGTTGGTTGGAATGTTATGTAATTTATATAATTGGGTGCTCATTACGTACTACGCTTCTAATAAAAATACTTACTTAACTGCAAAATTGATGATTGGCAGCACATCATGTTATGGATCTCATTATTGATAGAGCGTAGACAGGATGATGCTCGGTGGACGGTTATGCCGACAACTTTCAACACTGATGCATTTGACTGGAGTAACATGGCTGACAGATATGTTTACCCAGCTTGGGCAGAGTGTGATATGGTATAATTATGTTTGGATTACATTACCTAAGTCATCGTAGTATAATTATGTTTGGATTACATTACCTAAGTCATCGTAGTTTATATTATAATGTTATTTTATGATTAACTAATTCCAACCTTTTATGTAGCTTTACAACCCAATCAATATACCATCTGTTCACTGGTTTTTGGGTGTTTTGGATTTGAATACATTCAAAATGACTATATACGATAGTCACTAGAAGAGCGGATATGTCTCAAAAAAATAGGAATGGTTTATAGGTATCCGAGCCCGCATCCACAAACTGCTAGTGTGTATCAACCATCGGGGTATCGAACCAACTGATGCAATCCCAGTTGAGAGTTTCAACATGACCCTCAAAAAGGTCCCAGACGTACCACAAGAAATTGATAGTAGATGAGATTGTGGGGTGTTTTTGTTTTGGTTCCTAAAGATGTTGATCACCGGGAAATCATATTTTATAGATGGCAAAAGCGGTCCATGTGTAACACTTGGATTTTGGTATGTTCCTTATTTTCCCTTTATGTTTAATTTGTTGCAATAATGGTCATTGGAGTAGTACACGGGGCATACCACATGGTACGCTTAGCGTACTAAGGTGATGATGGTCGCGGATGCGAGGCCTCATACGTTGGGCGTACGAGGGTTACGCTTAGCGTACTCGGAGATTAAGAAACCCTAATTTTAGGGTGTTGTGCCTTATATAAAGACCTTAAGTCCCTAGGGTTGGCCTCTTTACCAGCCCCCATTTTTTCTAAACCCTAAAATCGACCTTAAGCCATTAATGTTGTGTCTTTGAGCTTTTGAGAAGAAGTTGGTGCTTATTTTGCTCATCTTGAAAGATTTGAAGAAGGGAGAAGGTGCTTTGCTTGGTGGGAAGTTTAGAGATCCAGAATCATCACTCATTTTGCAAGCTTTTTGAGGTATCAAGTTCAAACCTTGTCTTCTCCATGCTTAGATCTCTTCATGTCTTATTTTTTATGCTTTTGGTCCCTTTTTGGGTTGGTTTGATGAGTTAGGATGTTTGAAGGGCTTATTCTTTTAGATCTGAGCTTATTAGGAGTTTCTTGAGCATACATGTGCAAGCTTTATGGGGTTTATGGTCACATGCATGTATTAAGTCATCTATTAAGTCCTTTTAAGCTTTAAGAACTTCATTTAGCCATGCATGAACGTAAAGTTAGCAACTTTACGTGATTAACCAGCTTAAGGAAGTCAAATCTATGTTTTGGAGCAATGTATTAATGGATTAAGGGTTAAAAATGGAAGATGGTTGTATGGGGTAGTACGTTGGACGTACAAGCCAGTACGCGTCGCGTACAAGCCCTAAAGCATGTACGCTTAGCGTACAGCTGAGTACGCCCCGCGTAATCAGTCAGATGGGCTTCGTAATCTTGGATCCTCGGTTTGGGTCATTCTTTGGTCCTAGATGTTTAGGGCTTGTTGGGCCATCACAATTCTTGTGTTTTTGGGCTGAGAATATGTTAGAATTTGGATTTAGGCCCATGGAAGGGACTTAGGCCCAATTTGGAAAATTGGGCAATGTGTGGGCCTTATATGATTATTTTGATTATTGGGCCATGAATTGGGCCGTGGATGGCTAATTAAGATTTGGGCCTTTTGGATTGTGAGTTTGGGCCTTAGTCTTGGACCAAACTAGGTAAGGGGTAAAATGGTAATTTTACCCTTTTTATGGACTGATAGTTTTGGATTGAAATCCAATTATTAATCGGATGTTATTTGGTATTGATAGCTCGGGGATCTGTCGGACCAGCAGCCAATGATCTTTCAGTGTGATTTAGCAGTTCGAGGTGAGTTTCATCACCATGTTTAGTGGGTCGAAAGCACCATTGCCGAACCATGATCTGTTATGTTAGAATACTCGTAGTCTGTGTGACATTGGTTTGTATATGTGCTTGTATGCTTACTAGGCGGGGCCAGATGGTTATTATGTATGTAATTCAGGGCGGGGACCGTTATACTCATTGGGCGGGCCCCGTTATGCGAGTTTGGGTGGGGCCCGTTATACTCAGTGGGGCGGGGTCCGTTATGCGAGTTAGGGAGGGGCCCGTTAAACTCTTTGGGCGGGGCCCATTATGTGTTATATATGTATGGTATGTGTTATCTTGGGGAACTCACTAAGCTTTGTGCTTACGGTTTTCAGTTTATGTTTCAGGTACTTCCAGTTCCAAAGGGAAGGGCTCAGGATGATTGCAGAGCACACACCACCTCGTTCCACATTATGTGACGTACTCTTATTTGAGATGATGTTTGATACACTTATTTTATATGGGTTGTATTGATGATGTTTTTGAATACTGATTTTATTAAATTAAAAATGAAATTTGTGGGTCTTATTTTTGGGACGTTTCACCATAGGCCATGTCATATCGTAAACGATTGGCATAAATTTATTGGGATACAAGGACAAGGACCATTTGAACATTGTAATATTACTGAAAAGAAATCTCTTAAGTTTATGTATTTATTAGTTTTTTGTTGATTTTAAGATTACAGTTCAATTTTAGATTTTATAAAAACAAAACTTATACAAAAAGAAAAAAATTAAGACAAAACTTATATATATATATATATATATATATATATATATATATATATATATATATAGTTTGAAACGATTGTCCGGAATCCTACTCTGGTGTTCCGGACAACTCTCTAGAATGATATATATATATGCACACAGTGATTATTTTACAAAAAAACAAAAATCTATTCTGGAACGATTGTCTGGAATCCTACTCCGGTGTTCCGAGTATATTCCGGACAAAGTGGTTATTTTACAAAATAAATAAATAAATAAATAAAATTAGGTCATTTTTTTCAAAGGGTTCATTTATATTTGTTAGGTTACTCAATTTCCCCAAATTTAACCTTGCATATTGTTTCTACGTGAAAGTTGAAACTCGTTATAAAGAATAAAATCGTACCATAGGGCTTCTAGCCCAGCGGTATCCGGTGTTGTCCTCATTCATTGAGGTCGATGGTTCAAGTCTCATTGTGGACATAGGTGAAATAATTTAAGAATAGTTTAGTATATATTTGTATTTTCCGTTAAAAAAAACCGTGTTGAAGAATTGACAAAAGACTTTGTTTTTAGGAGAAAAAATAGGAATTGTGGCTATTACATTAGCACTTGAATTTATCTATGTTTATATTAATGTTTTTTTAGTTTGGACATGTTTGTATGAATGTTTTTAATTTTTATTTTGATGTTAAGACTTATTTTTCTAAAATGTGGATATGTCTGCATCTTTTTAAAATTTTGGAATTTATTCATGTTTAATTATCAATTTTATTTATGGAATCTAACCCACGAACCAGAATCTGACACACGAACCCGAATCTTACCCGTGAACCCGTATAAATAAACGGTTTGACGGGTCGTATACGGGTTTGGTGTTCCAAACGCGCCAACCCGTGCCTCGTATAATTAAATGGGTCGTGTTTGAGTTGCTTTTTTTGACCCGCCAACCCGTATATGACACGATTGTCATCCCTAATTACACGACCCTATTAAAAATCCAATTTCTCTTATGATTCCAGAAACCACCATGCTTTTATTTACTCTTAAAGTATTTATTTAACGATTTGTGCTTGGTGATGGTGACATGTTTGAAAATGGTAATAACACCGGTGAAATCCCTCATCCAATGGAACACCCACCTATAAACTTGGAGGAATCGTACAACAAAATCCACAAGACTGACGAACTCATGGGAGAAGGAAACCCATCGGCTAGCCTGCAGTTCTCCGATAAAACTCACCCCCATCCCTTCGTCAAGAACCCACTACCACGATGTCCGACAAAATGATTGCTCAAGAAACCTCATCTCAAATCAATTACATGTCATGGTTCCTACTATTTTTTTAGTGTTCTTAACTATAATCAGATAGCTTAAGGGTTGTTTGATATTTGTTGTAACATTAACAACTATTTATTCTAAAAATTACCTTTATCAACAACAGAAAGATGTAAATCTTTCCCATCATGCATGTTATCTAGGTCATTGACAATTGGTGTATCAAGTGTGACACATTCTGGATTTAAAATCATTACCTACCCCATAATTTTTTTCCCCGATTACCCCTGGACCTCCACCATATGTCAAGAAAATATATGGAAACCATCATAAGCTTTAATTACAGCAAAAATGGTGTCATGCAATCCCTTAATACCATGATTTCAATAGCAAAGATAAACATTTTACTCGATAAAATTTACCATTTATGTGCAAAATTAAGTTAGTTGACTGTGATTATATGCGCTATTTTAGCAGATTCAAGTAAATAAGACTCGATTATTGTTGGAACACAACCGAAGAAATCATAAAGAGTTTAAATACAAAATCAACATAAGAAATTGTAGAAATCATACAAAATCAACATAAGAAATTGCAATAACGGAGCAATGTTTACCTAGATTTGGGAACGTCGGTAAAAACATACAAAATCAACATAAGAAATTGTAGAAATCATAAAGAGTTTAAGTTATAGAGTTTGTGGTTTCTCAAGTTTCTCTTGAAAGGCCCTAAATCCCACCCTCTTTTGACTAAGGGTTTTTTTTTAAGAAAAATATGGGTTTTTTTTTACGAAACCCCAATTATTAAATAGCAAATGTATGTTGAAAGAAAGAATAAGACCACATGTGTGTAGTTGCTGCAAAACGGGGATGGAAGAAAACTAGTTTGGTTTATAATTTTTTAGGTTTCTTTTGTTTGAATTTTTTTTGGAGTGCAAATCAAAAATCGGTTCAAACCAAATTTAAGGCATTTGAGACCAAACCGAAAACCAAATTACAATTCGGTTTGGTTCAGTTTGAAATTGAAGAAATCACATTTTAAGGTTAAAAATAAAATCCAAAGTTTCAAATATAGACTCGATTATTGTTGGAACACAACCGAAGAAATTGGACAAAGAGAGATAATTTGTAGAGTTTTGGGATCCCAATCCAATTAAAAAATATAAACGCTAAATTTTATTAATGAACACATGTTTTCAAAATTTTAGTTTAATTTTTAAAGTGTTAAAATATAAATTATTTAATAATTTCGTTAATTAATTAATTAAATTTGGTAATTTGGTTCGATTAGACCATTAACTCAAACCATAAATCAAATTCATAATTCGGTCTGGTCTGAAACCAAACCAAAAACCAAATTTGAAATTTGTTTGGTCTGAATTCAGTTTCGATTTGGTTTTAGTTTTCGATGTATTCGGTTTAAAACCAAATATCCACCCTAACAAAGAGGGGATTGTTTTCGGTTTTTAGACAAATTAAATAATTGACTCGGGTTCAAGTCTTGCGTTGCCATCGTAGGGATAACTCATAGTTGTAGTTCTCACTCTTATGTGGTAAGCTCGTTGCTAATCAGGATCGTTCATTCAACCCGATTGGCAATTGAGTACCTGGGTAATCTGGTGCACGATCTTCCTTGTGGGCCAGGACGATACATGGGTGGATCCAAGGGGATACTGGTGTAGCCCGGGATGCCCCTCAAAATAGTTTCAGTAGTGTAATTTTTTTAGGAAAATTTCGTTTTATATAGTGTTCATATACGCATCCTTTCACTAATAAACACAAACAAATAGTTGGTTTGGTGGTTAAGGCGTTGTCTTATTGAAGCAAAGGTCTTATGATCGATTTTAGCTCCTTACATATCTTTTGTTTATCTTTGTTTTTTTTCCTAGCTATTTTATCTCACATCGCCAAACACATGTAAACTCAGCCATTTTCGTCTATTATATAAATATTTTGATATCTACTTTGAGTCTCACATCGACTCAAGTATCAAAATATACTTCAACTTTATGCTTATATAACAAGACTTGAGGTTAGCTAAAGATTTAATTAAGGTTTAGGTTTAAAACCAAAACTGAATCTGAATCGGGGAAATCCAAATACTATTGAAAAAACTTTGGGCTACCCTAAAAATAAAATTAGTATACCCTATTATTATAAAAACTTTGGGCTCCGCCACCAGAAATCCAAGTACTCTGGAAAAAACTTTGGGCTCAGCCACTAGAACGATATAGTTGGCAAAGCAGTAAGGGGCAAGTGGATGCAGAGAAAGTGAGAAACTAGCTAAATATCATCATTTATTATAAAATACATATTTTTAAGTCCCATGATTTTAAAATCTTGGTTCCGTACTTAGACGTGTCGCATGTTGAGGTTGGCGGCATGATACTGTTTAGGGTTGTGGACCAAAAAAGTTAATTACACAAGAAAACAAATGCATTCCCTTTTCATATTTCAAAGTCAAAGTGGGATATGCACTTGTGCCCTTAAATATTCCTTTTAGATGAAATCAATTGCCTTCTCTATGCTTCCTACATCTGTCACGCGTGAACCCTTTAAATCAATTTTGCTTTTCAACCAACATACAATAAAACTAACATGTGGTCATATGTTTATATTATAAATACACGTATATATATGACATGATAGATTGTTTGGTAAAACGACAACAGCAGATATAGGAGTGGAATCGATACTCGGTGGATCATCGAATGGAAATAAAATCAAAATAATAAACATGACCTATATCATTTCAACACATAAGTCAAATGGATTTCTTTAATCCTTCGCTCTTTTGTTATCTTTTTCTTCAAGAATTACGAGAAGACAAAATTGCAAATATAAGCTTACAATTTTTTAAAATTTATTTTTAAGGTGATACCGTGATAAGTGCCCGCAGGAGCTCGATGTTAGCCCATTGTAGTATTGTAGTTGTACACATATATTCAAAATCATGTCCAATATGTCACTTCTATCCAAAATCAAACAAATAGACGAACATGAATTATAAATTAACAGATAATTAAGATGGTTATATCATATTACCATCTTTGTTAAATTGTTTCTTTTTTCATTTTATTTATTCAAAATTTAGAACTTATGTTATTAAATCTTATAATTGATATAAGTGCAATGGCATATTTACATGATTTATAACTACCATTGTTAAGCACGCTTCGTAATATTCCAATAACTACTTTATCTGTTTGGAATATTTAAAAAAGAAATTAAATGTGGGAGGATTATTGACAAGTGTAGTTGTGTGAAAAGATTAGATTGACAAATAGTGAAGCTTGTTTTGTCAAAAGTGGAAGAACACTTTAGTGAAGGGTTTATGATGACTGTGCATGGACAACAAGAGATAGCATAGCTAGAGAGCACCACCGCCCACCCACCTCCACCAGCACCAGCACCACTATCTTTTTATCTCAAATCAGACACTTCATTTCGATCACCCATCATTTGGAAGCTACTAGAATACCAGACTCATTCAAAGTTAGAAAACCTTTTTGAATTTTGCGTTTTGCAATGCTTATAAATAGCCAAGTCTCCTGCTCTTGTTTGTACCACACAACTCATTGTATCTTATTAGTCTAAAACACACATATATACATTGAGCTCACAACTCGTATTGCATTGCTCGAGAACATATACACAACACAAGTGAGGTACTCTAGTTGTACAGAGTTTGAAGATGGCAAACTCAAAGTCAAAAATCATAGCCATTGCATTCTTGGTGTTATTTTTTGTGGACCTTGGGTTTGCTGCTAGATCGTCTAAGAAGATCGATGGTCAAGGGGGAGGAGGTGGCGGTGGTCAAGGAGGAGGAGGTGGTGGTGGTTCTGGCGTTGCAGAGAATGGCCAGGGTTCCGGGTCAGGTTATGGATCAGGGAGTGGCTCTGGATACGGAAGTGGTGGTGGAGGTAGAGGAGGAGGTGGTGGTGGAGGAGGCGGTGGTGGTGGTGGTGGTGGAGGTGGTGGAGGGTCAGCAAGTGGTAGTGGATCAGGCTCAGGCTATGGGTCTGGAAGTGGTTCAGGATATGGTTCAGGTGGCGGCAAGGGTGGCGGTGGTGGCGGTGGTGGTGGCGGTGGTGGTGGTGGTGGTGGCGGCGGTGGAAGTGGGAATGGGTCAGGAAGTGGTTCAGGCTATGGCAGTGGAAGTGGTTCTGGATACGGAAGTGGTGGCGGTAAAAATGGTGGTGGTGGTAGCGGCAGCGGTGGAGGCGGAGGCGGTGGAGGTGGCCGTAATGGGCAAGGTTCAGGATATGGGAGCGGCTCTGGATATGGAGAGGGATATGGATCAGGATACGGAGGTGATGATGCCGGTGGTTATGAACCATAAACCAAATTTTCAACAACAAAATTATTACTAAAAGAAATTTAATTTCTCATATTAATCAGTTTATGGTATTAGTAAGCCGAATAATAAATTGCATCAAATTCATATTTACTTGTAAGAATTTGCATGATTATAAGAAGTTCCTCATTCTGTGTATTTTGTGGTCATAAATTTAGTAAAATACGAAAGCAAAGATGACAATATGTTTTGTTTCAACTCTATATGATAAAAATGATTTATGGCAAAAGTTCCTGTTTAAACTGACAGAAAGAGAGAACCTCGTTATCAGTTTTCAGTTTTCAGTAGTCGCAGCTAGAGTTGGAGATGAAGCCGATGCAACCTTGTGCATTATCATAGCCTCTGCTACATTTATTGCCCTTTGTGATCCAGTAATCGTTACTTTCCTGCAACAAAATAATTAATTAATAAATTAAAAGGTGCACTTGGTTTTTTTTTTTTTTTTTTAAATGACTTTAATAAAAAGCTACATAGAATATAACATACCTATCAGATGTCCCATTTATGAAATCACCTCTTTCAGATATCTTAATCCTAGCTCCACTAATCTGACTAATTTCTGTTATATTTCTACCACTACGGCCCACCACAATTCCTATATGCTCATCTGCAACGCCCAGAGTCACTGAATTACTCATATCTTCCTGCAAAATACAAATATTTTTTTATTTTTTTTTATAATCACCACATAGCTTCTTCAACCACAGTGAAACAAGGAGGAAAATAATGAACGGACCTTATTGTTCTGAAACTTTTTACCAGCACCATTTGGTCCATAGTTTGGTACACTGTAAAAAGGTGCTGTAGAAGCAAAAGGGTAAAAATGGAATAAGCAAAAAAAAAAAAAAAAAATACTAATATGAGATTAAAGTTGATATATATTTAAGTAAAAGAAAGGGTACCAGCATATGGAAATGGGGGACCCACAGACTGTACGTAGTAAAGATCTTCAGACAATCTTGAGAGAATCAGACTAGTAGCTTGCACCTGTTGCTGTAAGGTGCCAGCTACTGTTACCAACCTATCATTCATCCCAATATAGTTGTTATCTTGAGGGGATATCTTAATGTTAGCTTGTGAATCTTCAATGAATGACCTGAATTAAACAAAAACAAGTTTTCAAAAAAAACTAAAATGTCAATAACAGTTATTATGTGCAGAAAAGCAAGATTCTGATTTCTTACTTTATCATAGATCCTCCCTTTCCAATGATTCCACCACAAGAGCCATTCGGTACAATTAGCCTAACTTTTGATCTTGGTTCAGCCTCCTCACCATCTTCAGCATAAAACTAATTGGCAATATTTGATGCCTTTAAAGAGAATGTCATGTAAATAATCAAATGTTACTTGTGTTATGAGGACTACTTACTTCATTCAACAACTTGGTGAGGATAAGTTCCACAGCATCAAGAACTTCATCAATAGTTCCAGACACCATGATGATCCTATCTGAAGTTCCTGGAAAATATTCATAGTTTCGAGACAACTGAATTCGTGCATTGGATCGTGATTGGAAATCAGAGATTGTTGATCCACCCTTTCCAATGATTGAACCAGCTTCAGCATTTGACGCGAGAAACCTCAGGTATGTGGTGTCTGGGTAGTCTTGGACATATAATGACATCATTATTAAAACATTTTAGAATATTAAATCCACGAAAAAAAATTAATGCTTCAGAGACTGGGATGGAATTTAAATCTAAGGAAAAGGAAACAAGAAAACTGCAGCATAGTAAAGTAAATTAAAACAAGTTTCAAGCTTCTTCAACATAATGCACTCATCTGTTTCCACTTGTCTCATTCTTCTTGGTTTCTCTACTTGAAACTACTAGTGTCTGTTAATCTAACTCTAACTGATTCTTTTCCTCCTTGAATTATATCTGTATCACATTATTCTCGAAGTTGTGGTCCTGTGGAGCTGACCAGTTTGATTTTTATGGTAAAAGATTTCACAAAATTGATGCAACCATGTCATAGCAACATCAGGATTAATAGATTTGGGATACCTGTTGAAGATAAATTTGCTAGGAGAATTTAATAAAGTACTTTGTTGTTCTTGCCAAAAAAAAAAATCTAAACGTAAAGTTTGGATCAAGTTTCCTTGTACTACTTGCAGACATTGTAAAATTTCGTAACTGATTTGTATAGCTGTAGAACTAGTTTTTTGGATTTTGTTAGTTGTAACATTCTGTAGGACATTAATGAACCATGGACTACGTCTTGGGGCTGAAGGGAGTTGTACAACCATTTAATGTAACGTACAAGATATTCTACTGTTAGCTTCTCGCCATTTATATGCAAATTCAATTATACTAGCTCACGTAAAAGACACCGTGTAAGGTTATCCAGATCAATGCTAATGAGAAACAACGTATGAGAAACGTAATTTCTAATTAATCTAATAATCTCTTTCCAATAACTATCTACCTTATATACGAGCCGCATCTTCATTCAATTCTAACAGATGTCTATCTATTTTAAACCTAATAAACATCCATTTCATCAGAGTTTCATAAGAAGAAATCCAAAAATCAAATTGCATCTCATTAATGACAAGCAGTATAGATTTGAGAATCTGCATAGCTGAATCTACACATTCAGCTACAATGTCCTTAGAAAACGAGAATAGACATTTTCGGAAACTTATGGTGAAAAGTAGATCAGAAGGTAAGAGATCGAATAATATTAACAATACCTGAAGCAGGAGGAGGAGAAGGTTGCGGTTTGTGAGGTGAAGATTGCGCCGGTTGAGCTCCGTCATTGGATGACGCGTAACCAACGTCCGCCGATCCCATTGCGTTTGCGTCGTGTGTGTAGATGTGTGGTTTTGCAGTCGAGAGAGAGAGAGAGATGGAGGTGAAAGGAAATTAGAGGGAGTTTGAGAGGAGCATTTGCAGAGTTGACATCTCCTTGTGTTTTACCTTTCTGCCGTGAAAACCGCCTCCAGTTTTTACTCTCTCTATCTCTTAACAATACTTTAGCTATAGTAAATACCTAAAACACCCTTAACTAATACAAAGTTAACAATAAAGCATTGGGCCCTTGACCCCTTGCAAAGGTTAAATTCCAAAGGTTAAATTCCAAGGGGTCAATCAATGGCCAAAATATAATCGGGATTATCACGAAATCGCCCTCTTTTAAAAAAATTTCACCAAAAACATTATATATTTTGCAAAATGGTCTTTGCAAATGGTCTTTGAAAATGGCTTTTAGTTTGTAAACTTATTATATATATATATATATATATATATATATATATATATATATATATATATATATATATATATATATTAAAGTTATGAAGAAAAAGAACAGTAAAGTTCCTAAGATGTTGGCAAAAATGGCCCCTGTTTATGTGTTTGGTTGCAATTTCGAGTTCGTGGGCATTTTATGTACTTATCAACATTCTTAGATGTTTCTCGATTTTCTCCACCGACTTGTCTTCCTTCTCTAATAATATCTCTTTCTTTCTCTTTCTCTTGCTTTCTGGATGGTTCCATCCACTGCCCTAGACGGCGGCATACCGCTGTAGGTAATCGATTCTTCCAGTTTCTTCCTACCACCGTTCCTTATCCAAACCATCTGTTCTTTTTCCTCTTTCCTCGGATAACAAACCTTCCGTTCTTTTTCCTCTTTTCTTGGATAATGTTCATCGCCACAGCCATCCAACAAGAATCAGTGCTCCATCAAATTGAGGTTAAACAGATGAATAAATCGTTCAACTTTGGGGTTTTATTGAAGCATCTGGGATGAAGATATCCGCTCTCCACCGTGTGTCGTCGCCCCCCATGTGAAACCTTCGACCGGTGACCTTTGCACCCTACAGTTACAGGTTTGTTTTTCTTCAACTTTTTTATGTTTTCGTTTCACGATGTCTCACCTCCCCCTTCTACATAGCTCTTACTAGATCGAGTTGTTCCGACAGCGCAGATGTTTCCACTCTACCACACCACCGACTTCATGTTTGTTCTTTGCTTCCATATGTTTCGTTCGTTCACCACCTTCCTGATGAATTTGTACATCTAAACCGTTCATACAGTGCAGTCGATCATTTGGTAAGGTTTCGATTTTCGATTTTCACCATCCTTCTCGACTTCTTCTTTTCTTTCTCTTTTTCTATAGTTTGATTGATTAGTTTTTTGAATGATACAAAATCGAGTATATGAGATTTGATTGTAGCTCTTAGGATGCACACCAATTGCTCGATAAAATGCTTGAAGCAAGTTTTTCAATTTTTTTTATCAGATGATAACAACCATAGGCATGGGGACGGGATTGTTAGGGAGTGATGCAGAGGGTTAAAGATCAGCAACTTTCAACATCTACAAAACCAGCAACCATTGTAATTGCACCCCAAGTGTTCGTTAAAATGCAAAGGTTAGTTATTATTTTCATTGTATGTCCCAGCCAAAACATATGCTGAACTGTGTACAAAAAACTTCATTTCACCACTTGAAGATTTGATTCCCTTTTATTGGAAGCTCTTGGATCCAACCAACCTTACAAATCTTTTCCCTGTCACCAAGTTCCTTGGATTGTTAGCTACTGGAACTACAGGTTATTTTCTCAATGATTTGCAGCCTCAAATCAAATATTTTTGTGTAGGGCAAGAATAATAACTAATAAATAATGTTTTGTACATATTTTCAGCTGATGCAAAGACATTGGTTCCACAGGCAAGAAATGAAGCAGTTGAGTTTCGTTGTAAATATGGCTATGAGATGGTTGTTTATGTATTAGCAAGATGGTATTAATCCTACAGTTTTTTTGAGTTCCGTTTATCAGATTATGTCATATCATTTTTTATGTTGATAAATCTATATGTTGCAGGATTGCTGACAAATCACAAGTTTATACTCAACATGCTTACATGAGACCACTTGGAGTAGGTTAGTTTCTAGATGTGAAGTTGTTATTAGTTGCTTATTTTTGTGAATGTGCATGATTTTATTGATTTGTTTGAACTTCAGTGGCTATGTTGTTGGGTATTGATGATGAGAATGGGTCTAAACTCTTCAAATGTGATCCAGCAGGTCACTTCTTTGGACATTAGGTGTGTGGAATTTTGTAATGGATTTAGAAAAAGATATAAATTTGTTATCTGATGTAGTTTTTGAATTTTGTTTGTAGGCAACAAGTGTTGGATTGAAAGAGCAAGAGGCTATTAATTTCCTTTAGAATAAATGGAAAAATGACACCCTCAATTTACTTATGATGAAACTGTACAGGTGAATTACTACACTTTCTTTGAGTTGCAACTATTGTGTAATTGTATTTAACATTGACATATGCTTGATGCATCCCATGTTTGACTGTAGACTGCAATTTCTGCTTTGCAATGATGCAATCTGTTCTACAAGAAGACTACAAGGCCAATGAGATTGAGGTTGCAAATACCGGTTTGGAGCTGAACCATCATAAGTGTATCTATTTCAAATCGTTGTTTGTTGCTTTCTTTCCATTTCTAGGGCAAAAACAGGTGATTGTCTCTGTTTCTGATTTCGTTCTTCATCTGGTAATTTCATCGATTTCTTTTTCTATTACGTTGGCAGTGATAACAAATTAGACTTAATTAATCGGCTTGGTGTGAGATGTTATCCCAGGAACATGTTCCAAAGACCCACTTCAAACACAAGGTTCGTTTACAGTTTTTTGTTAATTTTTCCGTTTTTTTTTCAATACCTACTGAAAATGAATCAGTACCTGTTGATTTTGTTTTTGACCATCTAATGCCAGAAAAATCCTTAATAGTTTGTTACCGTGGAAGATTTTTTTTTTGGCAGGGAGAGATGACATTTTTTCATCCGTATTTAGGGGACTCTATACTAAAGACATAGATACTCCTACAGCAGTGATCGACCAGGTAAATCATGCCGACTTCGCTGTATTATCTTTTGGTTTTGGTGTTTATTCAGGTGTGAATTAGTTTCATCTCAATTCCTTTAGTTTTTTTGGTTATTTTAATGAGTTTATCTCATGTTGCAGTTTGAATAAGATGAGGATTGACATTAATTTCTTGGATTAACATCATCAGGGTTGTTGAATAGCGACATGGTTCTTCATCTCTTACAAGGGCATATCTGTTATTGATGCTTTCAACTTGAAATTAATCTAGAGAATAAGAAGTTTGATCCTCCTTATAAAGTGTTTGTATATACTGTTTCATTTCACTAGAAAATGATTGTGTTGGCTGTGAGTCTTTTATCTTTTCTATAGATGAGAAGTTTGATCAGTATATGATTCCTTTGTTTTTTTTTGTAAGGTAGTTTTAATGGTAACTCCATGAAGGTAGCCAGAGTTATTGTTCAACAATGGGTTCAAAGAGGCTTATGTTATCTGAGTTGGAGTTAGTGGCAACAATGGGCGGTTGGTATTATCATTCACTTTTTTCTTCATGGAAGCATTCAAATAGGAGAATATTTGGACAAAGTATATGTTTAATTTATCGTAAGTTTTCGGTAGTTGGATACTCAGGTGGAAGCATACATACATGGGGTGCACTCAAGTACATTCCTGATAGAATTGCAGGTATTTCACCATTCTTTAAATCAAATACTTTTTTTTAATCTGATTATCTTGAACTGAAAATATAGGTGCTTTCATGGTAGCACCTTTGGTGAATCCATATGAAGCAACCATGACTAAGGTTGAGACACGTAGGACATGGGACAAGTGTATGCAGAATCTAGGTTTCAAATGGGACAGTGTATGCAGTAAAAGAATATGCAGTTTTTTATGTTTAGAATTGAAATAGATTAAATGATGAATGCTATAAACACGATTCTAAATCTCTTATGTGGAGAAACTAACCAAAAAGCATAAATTTGTCTTTGTATGTCTTTAATGACTTAGATAAAAAAAAATCACACATCTGTCAAACACTTGGTTGTTGGACCAATAGTCTTGAAGGGTATTGGAAGCTCGCGTTTCATCTTTAGCAGTAAAATCCGTGCCTTTCTTCTGGTTAGTAATTAATTTCTGATTGTAAGTATCATTTTCTTGATTTGTTATGCTAAGAAACAATTATTTAACATATTATTTTAACATCATTTTTTAGATTTTTCTTCAACTGATTGCAATTGTGTGTATGTATCATGTATGCAAATAGGTAAATTTATGATTTCATATCATCAAAATATATTGATTATGAAGAATCTAGGTTTATAACTTCATCATACATACTGTTTTTTTTACCAAACTGCCCCTACATACCGTTTTTAAACTTTAAAAAAAAATGATTTTAACAGTTTTGGACCAAACTGCCCCTGCATACTATTTTTATAGTTAAAAAAATTTGATTTTAATAGTTTTGGACAAAAATGCCCCTGCATAATGTTTTTATACTTAAAAAAATTGAATTTAACAATTTTGGATGAAACTGCCCTTGCATACTGTTTTTATAGTTAATTTTTTTTATTTTAACAGTTTTGGACAAAAGTATCCCTAATGTTTCAAATTTATTGTGCAAAATGATGAGCGGGTGTGGTTTATTGCCTTTGTGTCTGCGGCCCCACCACACGATGATGAAGCAACGAAGATAACTAAAAAGGTTTATGCCAAACTTGAAGGTTTTTTTACCTCAAAGAAGAGCGAACGGTAAGTTTCCTATCTTAATAAATGTATCTTGATTTCAATACAAAAAAAAGAAACATAACTTCCTTTGTAGATTTGTAATTGTAACAGGTGCTAGAAATTGGATATGCATGAACCTGGAACAACTTTGTGGGAAAATTTGGAATCTGAAATGGTAGAGTCCTGATAAGAAATTTTGCAGCTAAGTTTTATTTCTGTTTCCTGCTTTCAAAGGGTTTTGTTTATTGGGTTGTAAATTACCTTTCATTTAATTAGTAATTTGTTGTAAGATTAGGCTGTTTTAATGAAATTGAGGAAACACCCCAAATAACATTAATAACATAAATAATAGATTATGTTAGAACGAAAAGAGGTACAACATCTATTTATTCGTTTATGTATTTATTTACATTCTTTATACTCAAAGTAGTTCAACAAATACAATCCAGGTACAAAAAAAAAACCCGAAGACGTGGCCACCACCCCAGTCTCATCCCATTAACCAAACAATAAACCCATGAAGTATATATTTCGATAAATAGCTTAACTTGCATTTGCAACTTGCAAAGGGAGAAAAAAGACATTAATTTGATAATGCCACTTAAGAGGTATTTGGCAAACCGACAACAAAACAATACCCAAACTACAAAAAAATAGTTTGTCAACTAACATTTACAAACAACAAACAACAGAAAAAATTGTCGCATCCGACCCCCGCAACATGGGGGTTCCCCACCTAGTTACTATTATAGCAAAGAACTTTTAGGTTTCTATTATTTTGCAAATCTCTATTTGTTTGCAAAATTTGAAGATTTTAATGATTATATATAATGTAGTTATATAGAAATGAAATTACAAGTTTTTGGGGTTTTGAAGTATATAATATTAGGATTAATGAAATGCTCCATAGAATATTCATCTTGTATATCCTATTATTGATGGTAAATCTTGTGTCATGATAGCTTTAACAAATAAGAGTAGTGAGATTAGATTATCTTACAAACTTCTTGCATTTGTTGATGTTATCAAGTTGTTTGATGATGATATGATGTTTGTTGTTTATATATGTTATTCGTCGTTATAAGAAATGATAACATTGTATTAGGCTAAGTTGGTTGGTAGTGGTGAGAACGATCGAGTGCGAGAAGCAATCAAGCATGTAATTTCTTCCCTCTGACAACTCCAAATTATGTGTATAAAACCAATGAACCAATCTCTTTATGTATGTTCATCGGCCAACACATAAGCATGATCATGAGTATAAGCTTACATATGAGATTGATGATTTGTGTTAGCAAATGCATATGATCAATTGATTAATCGAAGAAGACGATCACCAAGGCTTAGTCGTATTTCCATTGAAATTTAAAGGTTTTTCTTCCAAGGGATACTTCAAAGAGACTTGAAAACTGGTGGGGAAAATATATGAAAGATAAAACTAAACGCATGAATGAAAATTATGAGGTAATACTAGATCAATAAAAGGGTAAATTACACAAAAATCATTATAAATCAATATGTGTTAACGTATCCCACTAGGAATACATTAAAGAAAACAAAACCGTTATCTTTAGGACGACCTAGCTAATGGTCGCAAATATATCCTACTGCCAGAACTAGGCCCTCGCCCTCACGCTAGGACCCTCTCGATTGGCACCCTCGTGCCCAGGTCCAATTCCTGACAACAATCTCTTTGTTGATTACAAGGCTTTACTCAACTGGAATCAGCAAGTGACGTTGTTAAGCCCAAGGTCCATATCACAACATCTGGCATCATACGGGCGTGTACTCAGAGTTGCACAACCTTGATACGACTCTAAACGTCGACAATGATGGGAAAGGGACCTACGGCTTCCGACGGAGGAGAAACGAGTCCATTCAGATTAATGTCGTCGCTCGACGGCACACAACCATCTGTGTCGGACGGACAAGCCTGCACCCACACGCCAATAACACAAACACCAAGTCCAATAACAGGAACCGCAACAGAAATAATCACCGCCCAATGGCGACCGCTACCCGTCACAACAGAGCACCTGGTTACAACCACGACTGCAGCGCCTTAGTCGACAGCGACTCAACAGTCGCAACCACCGACCCAGCAGTTACAACTGTCGACTCAGCAGTCACAACCGGTGGTTTCTCAGTCGCAATCGCTACCGCAGCAGGTGGGGACGAACACTTGGTCCCCAGGAACCATATTGTCCTCCACACAAAATCCAATGTCAAGCTATCAGTTCTCTCCAATAGCAGGCATGTCGCATATTCCGATCTTCGCTCAACAACCTCCAATGCTCAACCCCTACTTCCAGCAGTTGCAGGGATCCTTTCCCCTAGCAACACTGTCGCAAGAATCCAACCTTCGCTCGTCATTGGTGCAGCAGCGCAATGCCCATGCATAACAGTCGCATGGTTTGAACCTGTACATCCTCCAGCAGCCGTGATCGAACTCACAGTTGCAGCAAAGCACGCAATCGAGCTCAAAGATACAACCGTACATCTCACAAGCAGTGATGTACAACCAAGCGTACGGGAACCTGTATTATGCTCAACAATTCATGATGTACAATGGTTTTCCATATCCACATGTGGAAAACCCAGTAAGAAGCAAAAGCTCTGCTTTCTATCAGGAGCTCTTGTAGTATGAGATCCCATACTCGGCGATGATTCCAAACATCCCCAAGTTTTACAGTACAACTGATCCTGATGATCATATCAACACTTATGAGTGGACGATGACGTCGCTAAGGATGGACAAACGGTTCATTTTCACGTATTTCCCTGTTACGCTAGCGGGAAACACAGTAAATGGTTCAAGGCACTATGACTGGTAGCATCTCGAGTTTCGAGCAGTTATGATACCTTTTCCTCAACAATTTTATGAAACTAAAGAGAGGCAAGGGAGATGCAAACTCGATAATGGCATGCAATCAAAAGGAAGGAGATTCGATACAAGCGTATTACGATAGATTCACTCTGGTGACGCTCAACGTCCCGGGTCATAAGTAGTTCCTTGTAGCTGGTGCCTTCACCCACGGTCTACTCCCTGACCTTTTGTCAAAGAAGATGCAGGGGATGGTACCTCAGTCAAGAGACGAGCTCAAGTACAGAGTCGAGAAATATCTCAGATAAATTGAAGGTGAAGAGAGAAAAGAAGCCAATCTAAAAGTTGTTGCCAATGCATACATAAAGAAATAAGAATCATTGTCTCGTCCCAACACTAGCCATCGAGAGTGCCAAGAAAGAGGCCACGACAAGAATAATCGACACTCGTGACATCCATCCCAGAGATATCGTCCGTTTGGAAAAGACGAGCATCGGGGCCACCGAATCGATCTCCACACCATCGAGAAAACTCCTTTGAAAATGGAAAAAGAAAAAGGCAGTTACTGTGAGTATCACAAGAGAGAAACTCACAATATCGGCGAGCGCACGGTACTGAAGAAAGATATTGAAGAAAAGTAGCTAAAAGGCGGCCTCTTTGACATCGCAAAGGACCTAAGATCCAAGTTCGATGCCAATCAGAAGAATACTCGAGCTCAGAAAGACGCAGGCAAGCGCCCTGAGAAAAAGAATGTCATCTTCACCATCTCCAGGCCATGCAAGAGGGGCGATCCCTACAAAGAAAAGGATAACACCGAGGTGTTATCTAGAAACATACTTAATATCAAATTTTCGATTGATTACCCAAGGTGTAACGACCGTCATTTGAGGTATTAAATATTAAATATTTCTTAAATTATAGTTGGGCTAAATATGGATAAAAAGGACTATTGGAGTGGACTTAAGCAAGTGGGCCGAGAATTTAGGTTGCCCATAAGATGTACGCTGGGCGTAGCCTTGGTGTACGTGGGGCGTAGAGGCGCATTAGATGCAGGGCACGCGCGCACGTACACAGCGGACCAGGAGTACGTGCAGCGTACGTGAGCATATGCCAAAACCCTAATTTTTAGGGTTTAATACATATAAATACCCCATTATAGCCACCCCTGGCCTCCTTACCAGCCCCTCACCCTCATAAACCATAACTACCCTCTCTTACTCCATTTTTGTGTGTGTATTAGCATTTTGAAGCTTGGTTTGGTGAAGAAGAGCTTGGAAGAAGAGAAGAGAAGTTAGAGAAGAAGAACTTAAGTATCTTGAGCTCAAGGATGTGGGATTATCTCATCTTTTGGCACTCAAAGGAGGTATAAAGCTTCCAACTTTCCTTATGGAAGCTTAGATCTAGGTTTATGGAGCTTTGGACCTTTTTAGGTCCAAAGGTTGGATTTTTATGATGTAACTTCGTTTTTTAGCTTGGGGTTGCCACCCTCAGAGCTAAATGCATTCCTTTAGCAATAAAGTTTCAATCTTTAAGGTCCATTTGTGACCATGCATGAGATATAGCCATTTCCTTGGAAGTATGTTGCTATTTTCCAAGTTTGGGTTCATTTGGTGGGTTGCAAGCCACCAAGTAACACCGTAAATTTTATAACAAATTTTTCATTTTTAAATTACAAAACTCTCAGAATACATTTCACAAAAAATCTCATTTATTTAGTTTACAACTCGTAACTCCATAATTGTTTGATTAAAATCCAGGATCCTCAAAACATAACTCTTTCACTGGTGTGTACAATCAAGCCGGTGCCTTCCCGCGATCCTGAGAAAACATGAAACACATAACACATAACACGGTAAGCACGAAGCTTAGTGAGTTCCCCAAAATACCACATACAACAATTCGCCACTCGAGGCTATACTGTGTAAGACCCTCCCGTCTATATGTCTCAGCGGGACCCTCCAGTCCCGTAGCTCGTTGGACCCTCTGGTCCGGTCTAGCTCGTTGGACCCTCTGGTCCGGTCTGATTCAGAACCCTCTGGCCTCGTAAATCGTTGGACCCTCCGGTCCGGTCAGAATAGCACATAGCATACATAAATCACAATACACATAATCTCAAGCAAACACGTATGACCTTCCGGTCCACACAGATACCACCCTAGGTAATGTATAGTGAGAAGACTCACCTCAGATGGCGAACAGATCCTATAAATGCTGCTGCTACACTCCGGCTTCTATCACTAAGCCAAACCCACAAATAACCCCATTAGGATCTAAGACCAATCCTTCACATTATTAGGTCTAAATATGGTCCACCAATCCGGTCCATAAATAATCCAAGCCCAATGGACCCACCAAGGCCCCATGCCAAATGGGTTCACAAAAAGTCCTCTAATGGCCCAACTATGGCCCAATTTTCTAAATTGGTCCCAAACCCTCATATGGGCCTTACCCTAAAGCCCATATAAATATTCTAGTCCACAGGATTGCTCTTGGATGGCCCATCAATAGCCCAAACACCAGAGTCCAATAGAAAGGCCCAACACAAGGCCCAAGTAAAAAATTAGGGTTTTCTCATAAAATGATGATTAAGGTTAAGTGTTTCTCACTTAACCCATTAAGGACTTAACCCATTAAGTCCATTGTTCCACTAAACCATCATACAACGGAATCGGCATGCCATAACTTCAGTCCACCGGTCCAAACGTGGGTCCCAATAGGCCCAAACCAACAAACCCAAAACTAGGGTTTTCTAAACCCTAATTAGGGTTTCTAGCCCAATCACGAGCCAGCCCAGTCCAATATTAAGTAATTGGGCTAATTAGGGTTCCACTAGGTCAACACCACCCACTGCCACCTCGGCAGTGGTGGTCGGCGGCGGCTCCCGGCGGCAGCCACCATTTCCAACGATGGTGGTGGTGGTTCCGGCCTAAAGAGTGCATAAACAACCTCAAACATAAAATATACGTGCACACAACCACCTCCCATGGTGGCTGGTGGCGGCATAGGGCGGCAGAAAAATGGAATTGGGTGGCAGCCACCACCTTGAGGTGGTGGTGGTGGATTTTCTGGTCCAATGACTCGCATCTAACACCATAAACACAACCCGACATACTCATATCACGATCCAAAGTTGAAAAGACGTACCTACACACGACCACCCTCACGGTGGCACGAGGCAGTCGGAGAAGAAGAAGGTCCGCCGTGACTGCTGTTCGGAATAGAGATGGCGACGACAGCCTAGCGACAATATAAGCGGAGGGGAAGGAAGCAATCACAGCAGGGAACCGGGGCTGAGTTCTTCCCGATGAACGGAGGCCACAATCACGCCTCACAGCTCCGGCGAGCATGCGACGCTCAACTATTTCACGTCGTCCAGCAGCTACAATGGCGTCCCGGTGGCGGATTAGCGGCAGCAACGGCTGGTTTGATCGGAATGCCGAACAAACATGGCGGCTGAATGTTTTTGCTAGGTTTAGGTTTAGACGATGGGAGGGAGCACCGGGTATAACCCGTGTCTTTCTTCAAACAATTTGTGTTTTTACAATACCAGCCCCTCCCCACCAAATCTTCTTCAACTTTAACCCAATATTTACCTTTTTAGCCCATACTTCCATAATTCTCTTCAAATTAAATCCCAATAGTTACCATGCAGCCCCTGATTCCATAAATTCATTACAATTAAGGTCCAAAACTTACCAATTAGTCACTGCCCTCAGAAATCTTTATAAATTAAATCATGAACTTACACGTTTAACCCCCACAAATCCAAAATTACATCAATTGACTCCCTGACACCCTCACCCCGCTAAATATTATTTATTTATTAAACGGGATGTTACAGAATAAGACGTTGAAGAGGACTTGAATCTATAGTTATAGCCTCTAGAGTTTAGTATTAAGTGCTTAATGGGAAAAGTGGCTTAACAGGGTAGTACGCTCGACGTACCAGCCAGTACGCGCAGCGTACAAGCCACACAGCAGGTACGCGCTGCATACAGAGGAGTACGCCCTGCGTACTCAACAGTATTGGGCTTTTCATCTTTTGGGCCTAAGTTTGGGCAAACTATTGGACTTGTCAGCTATTGGGCCTCAATGGGCCATCAAAAGTCAGATTTTGGACTAAGGACATGGTTGGGCTTAAGGAAGGCCCATTTGAGAAGTTGGGCCCAATTTAGAAAATTGGGCCATTAGTGGGCCTTTAGTGGGCCATTAGTGGACTTAGAAAGATTAGGTGGAATTGGGCCTTAGATATGGTCCAAATTAGAGCATGGGTAAAATGGTCATTTTACCCTTAGAAGGATTCTTAGTTTTCTGACTAAGCATTTCTGTATAGAGTTAGTCGGGGAGTCGTGGGAGCAGCCAGCAGAGATTCCTCACGCACGAGTTCAACATCCAGTTTGAGAGGTGAGCTTCCTTCAGTAGGAATGTTTCTACGGCACCAAGGCCGACCCGTAGTATGATTATGTTAGTAGTTGAGTGTGGGCGAGGCCCGTATCTCCCAATTAGCCGAGTGTGGGCGGGGCCCGTATCTCACAGCTTAGTTTGATTATGGATATATGCCTGATTGATAGAATTAGTTATATTTGTTTTCTGTGTGATACTTGTATATATGTGTAGTAGCTGAGTGTGGGCAGGGACCGTATCTCAAAGTAGCCAAGTGTGGGCGGGGCCCGTATCTCGTAGTAGCTGAGTGTGGGCGGGGCCCGTATCTCAGAGTCAGCAGAGTGTAAGCGGGGCCCGTATCTCCCAGTTAGCAGAGTATGGGCGAGGCCCATATCTCCATGAGTGTGGGCGGGGCCCGTATCTCTTAGTAGCATGTTATATGTGTATGGTATGTGGTAGTTTGGGGTGACTCGCTAAGCTTCGTGCTTACAGTTTCAGTTTTGGTTTCAGGTACTTCCGGTAGCAAGGGGAAGGGCTCGGGATGATTGTAGCGCACACACCATATGTTTCAGCCTGGGATGTTTATACTTTGATATGTTGATATACATTGATATGGTGTTTGAGATATTATTACACGTGTTTGGATAACTATGGTTTATTTAATATTTTAAAATGAAATTTTTGGTCTTTATTTTTGGGATGTTTCAAGTTGGTATAAGAGCCTTGGTTTGAGGGATTCGGGCACACTCTCGGGTGTGTCTGGACTCAAACTGAGGACTTGATATGAAAATTTTCAAAGGAAAATCATTTTTATAAATGATTTTTAGAAAGAGCAAAAAGAATTTTGAAAAAGAGAAAAGGGTGTGGTGCATGCAATCAGCCGAGCTCAAGTAAGTACTCCCAAATTACCCATACAAGTTTATGTTATGATATGTTTATGAGAACTGCATGCTAGTTTAGGACTAAGGATCTAGGAAGGATGTCGTATGTGCCTGTTATGTGTATCTCAGCCTTATGAACCACATGCTAGTACAGATTAGACAGTAATGGCCTGAATGTGATATGCTTGATTATGTGTACTTGATGCTGGAATGTTCCTTGCTTTGTGCTTTTAGGAGTTCTATCTATCTCTTACTAACTAGTAAATGAATATGTTAAGTTACATATTGCGAGGATTAAATAACTTCAGAAGTTTAGGTCTAGCTCTATTGTGCAGCTCTTGTTTGAGTGCAACCGTTGTAGGGTAGGATCTTTCATTCGAAGAATTATCTAGTCTTAGTGATATGTAATAGTATTCACGAGCTAGTTAGGGGGAGGTAGCAGGGACTTCTTATGCAGTTGATAGCGGAGAATGGGTGGTGATTACCCTAGGGCAAGCCTAGGATGAGTTTAGCATGAGATCAACAGTAGTAGTAGAAGGGACTTGGTGAAGTCGAGGCAGTTCTTGAGGAAAGTACGGATAGATGTGGAAGGTAGTATGGGCCCCTACTACTAAAAGAAGAGGATCTGTACTCGAATCAAGGAAGGCTGAGATGAATCCAGGAAACTTGTAGAATGAGAGATCCCTCGAGATATGACATGTATAATGATGTTTGTTATGGTGTATTTTTAGTATGGTGGTTCTACGCACTAGGCCAGTTGGCACTTCAGGCAATGGTGAGGGATCAGGCTCGGGATCTGGAGTCGAGCAGTTGGATGAGCAGACGAGGGAGTTTATTTCGTCTGATATCACACGCATCATTCTAGATCAGACTCCTATGATCTTTGGATCTGTCAAGGATGGTATTTTAGAGCTTATGGATGAGAAGTTGAGCGCTTTCCGCATTGAGATGGTGGCCAGGATGGGGTCGCGCACACTGAATTTTAGGGAGTTCAGAGCTTGTGGAGCTCCCGATTACCATGGGGCTCGGGACCCCATTGCGAGTACTAGATGGTTGGCTGATGTCGCCAACGTGTTCCGCACCAGCAGATGTCCCGAAGGGGACAAGGTTAGACTTGCGTCCTGTCTTCTGAAGGACAGGGCACATGACTGGTGGGAGGAGGTTAGGAGATCCATTGGGGATGATGACTTCTCGGCCAGGTTCAAGGCCGAGTTTGCACCAGTTATTGAGGTACAACAGTTAGCACGGGAGTTTCAGGACCTCCAGCTGACTACAGAGACAGTGGCGGAGATCACCACCAAATTCAGAGAGAGAGCCCTTCTTGTTCCGCAGTATGTGGCAGACGAGGAGATGAAGAAGGCTCGGTACCACGAGATGCTGAGGAGCGACATTAGACATTTTGTGAGCCGCTCCAGCTGCAAGACGCTGGAGGACATGATTGCTAGGGCTCGGGAAAGGGAGATTGATTTAGAGATTGAGAGGAAAAGGAAGCCAGAGTCGGTGTCTGGCATGGAGGGTTCGGGAAAAAAGCCCAAGGTAGATTCCCGAGGGAAGGGCCAGCAGGGCCGAGGTCGTTGCGACAAGTGTGTCAGGTCACACGAGGGGACGTGTAGGACGGGTAGTTCGGGCTGCTTCAAGTGCGGCTGAACTGGACATGTGAGCAGGGATTGTACTGCTGCTTCTACCACTAGCACTGCCATGTTATCTGATCTGATTTGCTTTCAGTGCAATCAGAGGGGCCACAAAAGGTCCCAGTGTCTGAGTTTAGCAGCAGCAGGAAAGGTGGGGGCACCCGCCCCTGCTACATTGAGGATTACAGACGGTCGTCAGGGCCAGACCGAGGCGCCATTGGCGAAGAGCAGAGCCTTCCAGTTGACATCAGAGGAGGCACGAGCAGCTCCTGATGTCGTTACGGGTATGTATCTTCTCCTTATCTCTTTATTTATTTTGATTATTGCTTATGTTTATGTGTTTGTTATAGGATCGTTCTTAGTGAACGGTATATCAGCCTTGGTACTGTTTGATTCGGGTGCTACCCGATCTTTTGTGTCGCTCGCGCTCAGCAAGCGATTCGTAGGAGATCCGGGGGTTCACATAGGTTGTACACTACAGTTATTCGATGAGCAGTTTTCAGTAGACCTGGTTCCTATTCCCCTGCGCGGGAATAAGGTTATAGTGGGTATGGATTGGTTGAGCCCAAATGGGGCAGTGATTGACTGTGAGCAGCAGCTAGTGAGGGTTCACACTCCTAGTAGGGGAGGACAAGTGATCCAGGGCGAGAGGCCACAACATGGACCAGTGTTTTGCTCGGCATCAAGGACGAGGCGCCACCTTCAGCAGGGTTGTGCAGGATACGTTGCATATGTCATAGATACCCAGGATAAGGGTAAGGCGACAGTTGAGGATGTATCGGTAGTACGAGAATACCCGGACGTATTCCCAGAGGATTTATCTGGGATACCTCCGGAGAGACATGTCGAGTTTAGGATTGACCTAGTCCCTGGTGCGGCTCCGATAGCCAAGGTACCATATCGGTTGGCTCCTCCCAAGATGCAGGAGTTGTCTACGCAGCTGCAAGAGCTGCTAGACAAGGGTTTCATTAGGCCGAGCAGTTCACCATGGGGAGCCCCGATCCTGTTTGTGAAGAAGAAGGACGGGACACATCGCATGTGTATAGACTACCGGGAGCTGAACAAGGTAACAGTGAGGAACCGTTACCCACTTCCGAGGATAGATGATCTGTTTGATCAGCTTCAGGGAGCATCTTGGTTCTCCAAGATTGATCTACGGTCAGGGTATCACCAGATGCGAGTCAGGGACGATGATGTGCAGAATACAACTTTTAGGACTCGCTATGGTCATTATGAGTTTGTGGTGATGTTGTTTGGTCTCACCAATGCTCCAGCCGCGTTCATGGACTTCATGAACCGCGTGTGCAGACCGATGTTGGATCGGTCTGTAATAGTCTTCATTGATGACATCTCGGTTTACTCCAAGACTCAGGAGCAGCATGAGGAGCACCTGAGGGAGGTGTTGGAGACACTGAGGAGGGAGATACTTTTTGCGAAGTTCTCCAAGTGTGAGTTCTGGTTGCGCGAGGTGCAGTTCCTTGGGCATCTCGTCAACCAGAAGGGTATTCTGGTCGATCCGGCCAAGAAAGAGGTCGTGATGCAGTGGGAGATTCTAAGGTCTCCATCTGAGATTAGGAGTTTTCTAGGTCTAGCGGTTTATTACAGGAGATTTATCCAGAACTTCTCCAAGATTGCAGTTCCTTTGACCCGACTGACCAAGAAGTCGGTGGTATTCCGCTGGGGGCCAGAGCAGCAGGCAACCTTCGAGACACTTAGACATCGGTTATGCGAGGCACCGATTCTGACCTTGCCAGAGGGAGTTGATGACTTCTTAGTTTACTGTGATGCTTCGATCACAGGCATGGGAGCAGTTTTGATGCAGGGGGGCCATGTGATAGCTTATGCGTCGAGGCAATTGAAGCCTCACGAAGCTAACTATCCAACGCACGATTTAGAGTTGGGAGCTGTGGTTTTCGCCCTCAATATTTTGCGAAATTACCTCTATGGGGTCCGTTGTACAATTTACACGGACCACAAGAGTTTGAGGTACCTCTTGGATCAGCCGAATCTGAACATGAGGCAGCGTAGGTGGGTAGATGTGGTGAAGGACTATGACTGTGAGAACTTTTACCACCCGGGCAAGGCCAACGTGGTGGCTGATGCCTTGAGCCGCAAGGCGGTAGCGGCCCCGATTCGAGACATTTGTCTGAGGATGATAGTGATTACTCCATTGTTGGATCAGATTAGAGAGGCGCAGGTGGAGGGCCTGAAGGAAGAGCGCCAGAATTGCGAGAGGATTGTGGGCCGAGTGGCCTCGTTTGATTATGACAGCCGAGGGTTGTTGACCCTGCATGAGAGGGTCAGGGTTCTGTACTGGGGCGGAGTACGGCAAGTTCTGATGGATGAGGCCCATAAGTCGAGGTTCTTCATCCATCCTGGGGCGACGAATATGTACAGAGATCTTCGACCCGATTACTTGTGGCCCTGCATGAAGCGGGATGTAGCTTGGTACATAGATCGAAAATTCCCTACACTCGATCGCTAAAATACAACCCTAATTAGCAATTAGGTTACTAACCCAAACTGAGGGTCCAGATTCTAAATTCCAACTCCTAGGGTAAAAAGGCCGCTTACCCATCCCTTAAGGGGCCTAACATAACATAGTCCAAATCTAAACTGGGCCAAAGTCCCAAAAGACACTAAAGCCTAATATGGGCCCAAATCCTAAAAAGCCCATATCAGAAAAGCTCGTGGCCCAACAAGGCCCAAAACCCTAAATTCCAAGGTGGACCGAAAATGAATGCCCAAAAAAAACTCCTTGGTGAGTATGCTAAGTGTACTGTAACGCTCGCAGATTCGGGTTAGTCAATTTAGAGACAATAAGCGTTAAAAATGACTTTTTGATAGAAGGTTATTTATAATAAATAATCTTAACCAAAGTATAGTATATGTCACCAGGATTTTGTACATATAAAGAACGCTGGAATCCGACTTATAACGAAGAAGTTATGACCTGTCGAAGTTTTGCGACAAAACCGACACGGCGTCGCGTATCGTAAAAAGTGAATTTTTGATAAACTACTTTTCAGCCTTACCAATCTAAACAAAAGTCATAGTATACGTTAAACCGAGAACGTACATAAAAAGAACGTCCAAATCTGACTTTGTTTGAGGAAGTTATGATTTTTCTAAGATTTTGCATAACAGTATACAGCCCGGAAATCGAATTTTAGATCGATCAATTTTTAGCTGACACAACCTAAAAGAGAATTGAAGATCTCATTAATAGGAGCTCAACAATATAAAGACAGCCAAAAACGGATGTCAGATGACAAAGTTATGAAATTTTAACGGACTTTAACTGTCTAAGTCTGTTAAAATATAAATTTAAAATAAATTCACAATTAGCCGACGAAGTCTAAATGAAAGTTGTAGATCACGTCTCTACCTACATGTGGATATAAAGAACGTCAAATACGGAGCTCGTATGCGAAAGTTACAGATTTTAGAAGATAATTAGTTTTTGGAGTGACCAGTGAGTGACATGTGGCACGATCTGAGCCATTGCTTGTTCCCCACGCCTTGCCACCGGATGGTAACACCTGGAACCCCAACACGGCGTGTTGGGCTCAGTAACACACCACATTTCTTGATTTCTGGCCTATAAATAGAGGCGCAAATCACATCATTTCCTCACACATTCTCTCAACTTCTCTCCCAAACCTCCCCAAAGCCTCAAGGCTTTTCTCTAGTCCTTCTTAGGAGTAAATAGCGAGTCCTGGAGCTCCAAAAGTCTCTGAGAAGTAGACTTTTTGACTAAGAAGTTCTTCCCGTGCAGAGCCCGGTTCTTCGCTAAACCTCCTTGTAAGTGAGTTATGCTTACCCTTCTTTAAGTATAACGTATGTTTAAGTTCACTATCGTTATTATGAACCTATAAACAAGATTTATCAGTGATTCAAAGTTGTTATATCGATTAAACTACTTATGGGAGAGGTATCTAGAATGGTCACGTTGAGTTTGGTTATTGGATTTCAGAAAAGCTATATGCTGAAATGGTCCTGCCTCCCAACTGTCCTGCCTGGCTGATCCTTACTTGATAGATCATGACGTAGACTCTGAGTTAATGATGAATCTAGACTAATAATTAGTCGCAATAAATATTAGACTAAAATCTAGTAATAGTGATAATAGGTTTCGACAAAGGAAAATAAAATTGTTAGAAGTGAAGCGCTGCCCGAATTACGAGTCGTCACTTTAACAAGTGAGTGCATAGTTACTTTAATCTTACACATATATATATGACATATTTACTATAAATTACGTGCTATATGTAACACCCGAGTCCTGATATGCTTTTAATTCAAGTATTTTTGTATTATTCTCTGGGACTCGACGAGTTGGAGGCCCAACTCGTCGAGTAGGGACGAGATCCGCGGGCAGTTTAAGTGACCTACTCGACGAGTAGGTGCTGTTTGAGTGAAACCCTAAATTTGAGGGTTTGCACCCTATTTAAACATCTTATCTCAGCCTCCATCGTCCCTATCACTCTCTCAAGACTGTATATCGAAACCCTAGTCGTTTTTGTGTGATCTAAGGCCATTTTGGTGTATTTGGTGGTTTGTGAAGCTTGGGAAGAAGAAAGAAGCTTGAGAGTTCAAGTTGGGGCTTGGAGATCCAGAGGTTTTGTTCCATTTTCATCTCAATCAAGGTAAAATGCCCCTGTCTTGGTCTTCTTTATGGTTATTCATCCTTAGGGCTTAGATTTTGGGTGCATTTAGGGCTTTCCAAGCCATTTTCGGATTTATGGAGTGTTTCATGGAGTCTTGACTTCAGATCTAAGTCATTGGAGGGGTCTCATGGCATAAAGGTGCCAACTTTATGCCCATGAGAGCCCCATGCCTCTTGTAGAACACTTTTTATGGCTTTTTGAGCCAAAGCCCCCATGCATGTGCACCAAGTTTGGAGCTTTACGTATGAAATGGACATTAGGGGGCCAGATCTATGGTTTTGAGGTGTTAAGACCCATTTAAATCGACTGGATAATAATGGTCATGGATGGAATCGTCGAGTTGTTTTTGGGACTCGGCGAGTCGGTGTGTTTTAACCACCAAATCCTTTCTGTGGATGGACCAGATGTTAGGGAAGGAAGTCCCTTAGTTGTTTAGACACAAAAAGGGGTCTGGGAATCATGGGACTCGACGAGTGGATGAATACACTTGGCGAGTCCAAGGCAATCTCCCAATATTTGAAGATGGACTCAACGAGTTGTTCATACAACTCGACGAGTCATAGACTGGACACATTCTTATGAGGGAGATGAACTCGACGAGTTCAAGGATGAACTCGGCGAGTCGGATGAAGATGGTCCCGATGGTTTGAATGAAGGAGAACCCGTCGAGTTCTTGCTAGACTCGACGAGTAGAGTCGGGGTTGGATCGGGTTAGTGAGTATGGACTCGACGAGTTGGTATACCAACTCGGCGAGTCAGGTCAACTGGGTGTTGACTTTGACCAATGTTGACTTTGCCTGGTTTTGGTATTGACCCTAGTTAGGGTTGTTTGTTCGGTTGTTGACTTGAAGGTTGTCGTGTAGGGATTGAGGAGTCGTGGAGAGCCGACCTTCACGCAGAGGACAGTTCAGACAGTACACGACATCGAGGTGAGTTACCTTCCAGTAGGAGTGGGTCTACGACCACAATGTCGACCCACTAGTAGGAACTGTTTGTTAGATGATTGTCTTTGTGATAATTATATGTTGTATTGCTATCTGATATGCTTTATGTTCTAGGATGCTATGATATATGTGTTAGTAGTGATAGGGGTGATATAGCCCCTAGTTACCGGTTGAAAGATACCGAAGGGGGGGGGGGGGCAGATAGTACCCATGCATGCCTAGCAGTATGAATATGATATGTTATTATGTGGTAGTGATAGGGGGTGAAATAGTCCCCGGTTACTGGTTGAAAGATACCGAAGGCAGTACCAGTTGAAAGATACCAAAGGGGAGGTTAGTTCCCGGTTACCGGTTGAAATATACCGAAGGGGAGGTTAGCTCCCGGTTACCGGTTGAAAGATACTGAAGGGGAGGTTAGCTCCCGGTTACCGGTTGAAAGATACCGAGGGGGAGCCCAGCTCCCAGTTATGCCAGACAGATACCGGTTGAAAGATACCGAAGGATAGGCATTACGTGGTATGTGGTATGATGGGGGAACTCACTAAGCTTCGTGCTTACAGTTTTCAGTTTTGTTTCAGGTACCTCTTCAGCGAAGGGGAAGGAGCCAGGGCGGTAGCGGCACATCACACTCACGCATGATTTCCGCATTGAATTTTCTGGGATTGTACTCTGATTATTACTATTATCCGATGATATGTTTTTGAGACACGACGTAATGGTTTTATGAATTAATATAACATTAGCAATGTTTGATAAAGGATTTCACATGATTACTTAATTAAAAATGAAAATTTTAGCCTTGAAAATTGCGATGTTACACTATATGTGCATTTTATCTGTGTTCTTGATATCTATGATGGATGATCAAAATATAATGTTTTATTTGATTTAAATTGTCGTTATATCGATTAAACTACTTATGGGAGAGGTGTCTAGAATGGTCACGTTGAGTTTGGTTATTGGATTTCAGAAAAGCTATATGCTGAAATGGTCCTGCCTCCCAACTGTCCTGCTGATCCTTACTTGATAGATCATGACGTAGACTCTGAGTTAATGATGAATCTAGACTAATAATTAGTCGCAATAAATATTAGACTAAAATCTAGTAATAGTGATAATAGGTTTCGACAAAGGAAAATAAAATTATTAGAAGCGAAGCGCTGCCTGAATTACGAGTCGTCACTTTAACAAGTGAGTGCATAGTTACTTTAATCTTACACATAGATATGACATATTTAATATAAATTACGTGCTATATGTGCATTTTATCTGTGTTCTTGATATCTATGATGGATGATCAAAATATAATGTTTTATTTGATTTAAATTGTATATGTATTTTATACAAATAAAAATATTAGGTAAAGATGGGTAGATGAATGATGAGAGATGAAAGACGATATAGATGAACATTGGCAGCTATGGACTTAGTGCCCTATAGATGAACATTTGCAGCTGCGCTACAACCTGTAGGTGTTTTTGAACTACGTGTTCACCAGATGTACTCTTAAAAAATCCTGGCAACTGCGCCTAAAGGATAATATTGGCAGCTGTTCCTAATAGATAACATCATAATCCTGGTAGTTGCGCCTAAAAGATAATATTGGCAGTTGTGCCTAATAGATAACATCAACAACTATGAACTTAGTTCCTGTTGGATAAACCCTGGCAGCGATGGACTTTGTGCCTATTCCTTAGGACAATCCTTAGGAATGAATGAACGAATAATAGATTATTCTTAGGGTAGATCCTTAAGAATAAAGAAGATAATGGGGATGGGAAGTTCGGTTAACTGTTTGATGATTAAACATAATAATTATATTATTGTGGGTTGAAATCCCTATGTACTCACCAGGTTTCCCAACCTGACCCACTCAGTTTATTTGTATCACAGGTGTCGATACGAAGATACATTACACCGAGAGATTAAAGGAGATGTAAATCATTAGTGTAAATGAATGTAAGGTCTGTTTATGCTTATGTTTCTGTATTAACGATGACATCCCAATGTTTAAATATAAACAAAATACATTTCTTCGGAAATGCTTTGATAATATCTTTATCATGTTTTCTGGGAACAAATTCCGCAATATTATTTCTTCAAAAGGATACTCTGATTTTTAAATAAGCATAAATAAAATTTTTAAAATGACTGTGAATTTAGGGATGTCACACGTACAACAAGTACGCCCGAAGTACTCAAGAGCTACTCACGGATCAGGATTCCAGGTGCGTACGCTCAGCGTACACCTTCGTACGCCCGACATACACCCTAGCTGGCCAATGTCTTATTTTAAGGTCTTAATCCGTTAATACCTAACGTCCAACTTCAGATTTAACTCTTTTGGAATGTCCTAAGCAATAAAGTTGGCAGCTTTACTCCTTTACATGGCTTGATGGGACTCAAATCATAGATATATCCTTCTACTTCCATTAAATGGTATGTAACTCATGCATGGTTGGTCTACAACCATCAAGGTGCAAGCTTTATGGATCAAGGACCTCAGAAAACATCAAAAGGAACAACTCATAACATCTCGAGTAGCATTTACTCACAAGGGTGCATCCATGGGGACCAAAATATGCTAAGTTCTTCCCTAAATCTAGATCTACACGTAGGATGAGCAATGTTCAGACTTTATACCTCCAATAAGCTGGAAATAATGAATAATTTATGGATCTATAAGCTCCCTCTTGTCCAATGCTTCTCTATAAGTCTTCTTCTTCTTCTTCTTCAATATACACCACACACACCAAAACACACACACTCAATGGTCAATTTCTTGGGAAGCTGTCACACCCCAAATCGGAACGGCAAAAACGTTCGGGGGCGGAGGACGTCATGTATAGTATCACAACAATTGCATAATAGTAATTAAAGTACAACAACCATGTATTGAAAAAGTATAAGTTTTTACATATGTGTTCAAGTCATTGTATACATGACACCAAAAAGTTAAAAGACATGAGTCAATGAAGCTCCGTCTTCTCAAAAATCTGTGGATGTACTTGTCTACTGATTTCCTGAGAACACAAGTAGTTTTGAAAAGGTGTCAACAATTAAGTTGGTGAGTTCATAAGCATGTTTGTAACTGAAATCTGTTTGTTTGTTCCTTGAAAATGTAAGTATGTTTTTCCCATAAAATCCTATATTTTCTGTTGTAATAAGTTGTACTCAAAAACCTGTAATTGTTATTGTACTCTGAAATGATATAACTTAGTTTTAATTCACATTAAAACTATGAAAAATATGTTTTCTCTGCATTGAAATAGTATTTTGTGTTTGTACTCGTATAAACATAGTATATTTGTAACTATCTGGATTTACCAACTGTACTTGTAAAAATATTGTATTATAGTTTTATTATTCAATAAAACTATGTGAAGTTGTTTACTTATTCATACACTAATCGTATAGTTCAATACCAAATTGTGAGTTATTATAACCATGCTTGATGACCTAAGATGGCCTGAATACGACGTTCTTCAGGCGTCGCTATCGGTACGACATTTGTCACCTCAGGTCTGCCGACCTAGCTGTTGCAAGCAGCTCTGGTGCGGGATTGTCAGTCCCGTATAGATCTATACACAAGTGTCACGCTCTCCCTCAAGGAGACTCTGATTATAATTTCAGGGCTTGGTTGGTACTTAGATAAGTACTTGAAGTAAGTCTCACAAATGTTATATTGACGGTTACGTGTAGAATAATGAAAAGTTACTTTGTAATAGATAAACTGTAAGTATATATCATAAACTAGATTGAATATAATTTATCAGTTTGTTATCCGTAAGTTATTCTGAACCTGTAAAGTAGTACATATGATCCACAAACTATACCTATTATAGTTTGTATGTTTGTTTCCTTATTGTAATCTGATCTTTGAAAAGTAACATGTAAGTTCCATAAACTATACCTATTATAGTTTATATGTTTGTATTTTACTAAAATGGAAACTTTTGTATTGTAAATAATTCGGTAAGTTTAAATTAAAAATCTGTGATACGATTATCCCGTGTAAATCAGTTTTTATACCCAAATGGTATTAAAACAGTTTGCAAAATTATATTTTTGTTTAACATATTTAAAATGGATTTATACTTTTATAAATACAATATTTATATAATTTTGATTAAACAAACAGTCGAATAAATAATTCTACCCCAAACCCACAACCAAACAAGGAACAGGAAATAGAGTCAAATTATCAATTCTAAGCCTGTTGAACCCTAATTATATATATACATATATATATATATATATATATATATATATATATATATATATGTATATATATATATATATATATATATATATATATATATATAATTTTATTAACGGCAACAAATAATAAATATTGAAAACATTTATATATCAACACAAATTTCTTGTGTTCCACTTGTATTTCCTCCCTCAAACTGTGAAAAATCATAAAAACGTAGGGGTATGAACTCACCTTATATGTGTTTTCTTGGGTGATAACGAGGTGGTAGTGACGATTTCCGGGTTAGAACACATGTTAACAAACGTATTCTAATAATATTATATACATAATATCGATTAATAATCAGATATCAAGTAAATTATTATAGCAAAACACTAGTTTGTAAAGAACCCTTACTAATAGTGAAGAATTTCCTGGGAAATGACTTGAGTTTTCTTACGAAGTTTGAAGGTTTACTGGGTGAATACTTTGATACTTGAGAGCATATGAAACGAATAAGGTTTGCAAATTTGAGAGAGAATGAAGGTGTTTACGTTTGTTGAGTGTGCAAATGAATTCATTTGCACTTTAAATATGGAAGTAAACTCATGACGTGGTGATGTGATATGTTCGTTAGTAACTGGAATATATCACTTTGGGAAGTTAAATTGGACAAGATTTGAAGATATTTGATGTGTTCACGGTCAAAATGCTCCCAAATATGAAGTGTTTAAGTGTGACAACCCGATACTTTTCCAGTCAACAAAAGTCAATTTCGTTAAATAAAATTTCGAATTTTATTTATTCTGCTAAGCCCTTGTGGTGGGAAAACAATCTAAAATACATATATTAGAGGTTATATAAGTTTCGGAACCAAAATAACGCGAAAAACCAAGTTTTACTTCAACAATCTGCCAAGTCTCGTTCATCATCGTGTTTACGGCCGCAAACAGGTTCACGACCGTAAACCAGTTCACGGTCGTAAACCTGTTCCCGACCGTAAACCCAACCTATATATAGTTTCCCGGAGAGATTTCTCATTTCTCATCATTTTCAATCAAAAATCCTCTCAAATCTCTCCCAAGAACATTCAAACCTTCAAGATCCAACCTTCAAATCTTCAAGTTTTCACCAAGAACACCAAGAACAACCTTCAAATCTTCAAAGGCCGCAAATAGTTCACGGCCGAAAACCGTTCATGGCCGCAAACAGTTCACGGCCGAAAACCATTCACGGCCGCAAACAGTCTTGAGCTGTGAACTTTGGCTGTAGACCTTCTTTTTCACCTTCGAACAAGTCTCGGTAACATTCCTAACCCGAAAACAAGTATTTTCTAACACTTTAAATAAATGGTTTCGCTAAATTAAATACAATTGTGTGTTTAATTATTATTAGGATATCGTTAGTCCCGTGTATGCCAACTTGAGGGTTGTCTTGCAGTCTCGCTGTCCAGCACGTACACATAAACCACGATGAGCTCATACCCCCATATTTTCCAAGCTTTTTCAATTTTTTCAGGGGGAGAATACAAGTAAAACACAAGTAATATTGTGTTTAAAAATATAATTTTGTTTACCGTTCACCAGCATTTGAACATGAAACTTACCAAACACGGCAAACATGGTGACTACTAGACTTACGAACAAATTACAAAAACACGTTAAGACTTAACTATTTTCAAGCATATATTTCAACACGGAAACGAACTCATAAACTAGTTTAAGTATAGTTTATGGAACGAACAAACTATTTTACAAAGTTACATGTCATTAACAAAAAGGGATTTTCATTGTATTATTCATGAATTCGTTGAGAGAACCAAATCGTGAGACACGTCTTCTGGGAAGTCTACTCCTTAATAACTAGAGTCTCCTGGAGGGAGAGCGTGAGTTTGTGTATAGATCTATATGGGACTGACAATCCCGCACCCTGACTATTAGCTACATTCAATCTAGGGTGACAAATGTCATTACAGTTTACGACGTCCGAAGTACGTCGTAGTGTTTATCGTCCATCAACATGGTTATAAGAACTCACACGGAAAACAACGACTCGTTCATGTAATAATATACTTAACAAACAGTCATCAGGGTTAGTAACTATGTGATGACTTAGTATGTACACTAGGGTGATATGAAATTAACATCCGACATGCAGTGAGATGTGTGACTTCCGCCTCATTTCCTGTTCCTTGTTTGGTTGTGGGCTTAGGGCAGAATCACCCAATCGACTGTCTGTTCGATCTAGATTTCTATAACTCATATGTACTAAGTGATCACAGGAGGGTATTAACAACACTTCCAGTTTACAGAACATACAATACATACTGGTGGTAGCCAGGGTTTTCATACAAAGGTTTTCATGCAGAACATACTGATACATATTGGTGGTAGCCAGGGTTTTCATACAAAGGTTTTCATACAGAACATACTATACATACTGGTGGTAGCCAGGGTTTTCATACAAAGTTTTACATACAGAACATACTATACATTACTGGTAGTAGCCAGGGTTTTCAAACAGAACAATGCTTTAACAACATAAGTATGGAAAAGATAGGGTTTTCTAGGACAAACATCAGTATTTTATAAGCAATTGGTTTATCATTCAACTAACGAACATTCATTGTTAATTATATAATTCCTTAGTTTATACATCCGGGTTATGTATGAAGAATATCCGATAGACCGTGGAATGTGTGGTTTCCGCCTCATTTCGTGTTCCTTGTTTGGTTGTGGGCTTAGGGCAGATCCACACAATCAACTGTCTGTTCGATATTGGTTTATACATAGCTAGTATGAACTAAGTGGTCATAGAAGGAATTGGTATTATCATACTCTTACTAAGAAAATATCGGATTTTCTTGAGGAACACTTTCAACAGAATTCAAAGGACTAATACGATTAACTCTGAAAGTACCTAGTGAATACGTCAGGGTTATGTACATGAGGATCCAACAACTAGTGGGATGTGTTGCATCCGCCTCATTTCCTATTCTTTGTTTGGTTGTGGGCTTGGGGCAGAACCATACAATTGATTGTTTGTTCGATCTGAATTGTATATGACTTGTATACACTAAGTACCCGCAGAAGGAACTGGTACGAATCACTTTACTTAACATTCATTACATCAGAAAATATAGGGTTTTCTGGAGAAACACATCACGCTTTTCAAAGAACAAAGAACCTGTTTTCTAAAACAAAACGCTTATGAACTCACCAGCTTAAATGCTGATACTCTTTCAAAACTACTTGTATTCTCAGGACACTAGTAGACAGATACTCGCACTGGTTTCTAGAAGATGGAGCATAGTAGCTTCGAGTCTTTACTTGTTATTTACTTTTGGAGTAAGTTATGTATGATTCGAATGCAATGTAAACATTATACTATTAATACAATGGTTGTTGTTGCTTTGATTACTATTTTACAATTGTTGTGATATTGTACATGATGTCCTCCTCCCCCAAACGTTTCCGCCGTTCCAGTTTGGGGGTGTGACATCCCCATTTTCACGGCTAGAAAAGACCGATTTTGTTTATGCTTTATGAAAATCAGAGTACTTCTTTTGATAAAAATGTTGCGGAATTTGTTCCCAGTAAAACATGATAAATACGTTATCAAAGCATTTCCGAAGAAATGTATTTTTATTCATTTTAAAACATTTGGGATGTCATTGTCAATACAGAAACATAAGCATAAACAGAACTTACATTCATTTACACTAGTCATCTACACCTCTTTAATCTCTCAGTGTAATGTAACTTCGTATCGGCACATGTGATTCAAATAAGCTTGAGTGGGTCAGGTTGGGAAACCTGGTGAGTACATAGGGTTTTCAACCCACAATAATATAATTATTATGTTTAAACATCAAACAATCAACCCAATTACCCATCCCCATTATCTTCCTCACTCTTAAGGGTCTACCCTAAGAGTCATCTATCCTGCATTCATTCATTCCGAAGTCCCTTGCTTCCAGGGTTTATAAGACAGACACTAAGTCCATAACTGCCAATGCTCATTCGTAAAGCACTAAATCCATAGCTGCTAAAGTTCATTCATCGGGTACTAAATCCATAGCTACCAGTGTTCATCTAATAGGTACTAAGTCCATAGCTACCAACGTTTATCTATTAGGTACTAAGTCCATAGCTACCAACGTTTATCTATCAGGTACTAAGTCCATAGCTACCGACGTTTATCCAATAGACACTAAGTCCATAGTTGCCGATGTTATTTAGTAGGCACTAAGTCTATAGCTGCCAATGTTCACTCATATCATCTTTCATCTCTCATTATTCATCTACCCATGTTTTACCCAACATATTCGTAGATATAAAATACATATACAGTTTAAATTATTTAAAACATGTATAAAATCATTCATCCAGCATAGATAGCAAGTATACATGTTATATGCACACATAGCACGTAATATATAAAATACTTCATATCTATGTGTAAGATGAAAGTAACTATGCACTCACTTGATAAGGTGGTGACTCGGTACTCGGACAGCGCTTCGTTTACTTTAAAATAATTTCCTTCGACGAAACCTAGTATTATTACCACTAGATTTTAGTCTAATATTTACCGTGACTAATTATTAGTCTTATTATTATTATTATTATTATTATTATTATTATATAAGCGTTTAAACAATATTTTCCAACCACTATGTACAGACAGGGGACAGACATAAAACACCGGAGGGCAGGATCATTTTGGCATATAGCACTTTTGAAATCCAACAACCCAGGCGGCCCTTCAAACCGGATTCCCCGTACCGCGAGTGGTTAAAAAGATATTATAACGACACTTATATAACCCATAATAATAGCTCAAATAATTATTATAAGGTCCTAATAACGTTACTATATTTAAATAAAAGCTATATTAAAAATTAGGTAGGCGTATCTTATGTAACACTCGTGTTTCTAGCCTATGCATTAATATTAAGGTGATAGTCTAGGTTAACCTTTGTAACTCATTTTGAAGAAATGAAAAAGGAATTATATGAATTCTATGTGTTTTATGTTTAATTACTAGAAGTTATTTAATTAAGAATAAAAATGAGCGTCGAAAATAAATTTTAGATAAAGTCGATATTTATTAAGAAAGTTGTAGTGGTCGTGACAAGGATTACGGATATATAAAGAATGCCGAAATCCGAGTTATAACGAAGAAGTTATGACCTGTCGAAGTTTTACGACAAAACCGACTCGGTGCTGAATGTCGTAAAAAGTGAGTTTTTGATAAACTACTTTTTAGCCTTAGTGATCTAAACGAAACTTGTAGTGTTCGTTAAACCGAGAGTATGTATAAAAAGAACGCCCAAATCTGACTTCGTATGAGGAAGTTATGATTTTTCGAAGTTTCAGCTTAGCAGTAGACAACTAAAAACTCGAATTTTAGATCGAGTGATTTTTAGCCGACACAACCTAAACGAGAATCGAAGGTCTCGTAAATAGTAGCACAACGGTAAAAAGTCTGACGAAAACGGACGTCGGATGAAGAAGTTATGAATTTTTAACGGATTTCCTGTCCCGGTCTGTTAAAAATAATAATATAAAAATTAAAGTCAAAATTAGCCTACGAAGTCTAAACGGAAGTTGTAGAGCGTAATTTTACCTACGCGTGCATATAAAGCACGTCAAAAACGGAGCTCGTATGCGAAAGTTATGGATTTTAGAAGTTTTGACGCGAAAAACGAGAAAAATCCCCAAAACCGAGGAATTTCGCACACGTGGACTTCGGCCACGTGTCCTCGCTTCGATTCCGACGCGTGTCCGAAATCTGCTGAGTCACGAAGCCACCTGGCGAGGCGTGTCATGTCTTTCCGAGTCCGAGCTGCGGTCCAATCCGCTGACTACACGTATAAGCTTCGGTGGCGAGCCTCACATCCGACGCGTGTGTAGTGACTCATCCGTCCGAGCCTCGCAGTGAGCCACGAACCCCCTCATCGGACCCGGACTTCAGTCCAATCAGAACATGCCAGCGAGGGTCTCGCATGCGCAACTCACGTGAGCTACTCTTTGGATCTGCGACGCGTGGCTCCTTCTCAACCATCGGATCAGGAGGCTCGGCCCTATAAATAGGAGGGTGCGAGACCTCCCGGGTATACTTTGAAATTTTGTCATTTTTAGCCCTTTTTCAATATTTCTTTCATTTCACCTTCCCTCGAAGCCCCGATATCAATTATAACCCCCGGAATACGCCACGAAGTGCCCGAGAAGCACGGAAAATTTATCTTTTCGGTTTCGAAGCCCGACCCTTTGCAGAGCCCGGTTTCTCAATAAAACTCCCGGTTTTATTAGAAACGATCGTTTTAGGAAACGAATTGCTGCCCGATTTTCATTAAATCAGGTGAGTGTGTAGTTACTTTCACCTTATACATAGATATGAAGTATTTTATATAAAATACGTGTTTTGTGAATATTTATTGTTTGTTTATTTGAGTTGGATGTTGAAGGTGTGATTTATACATGTTTTTAAATAATTTAAACTGTATATGTATTTTTATCTACAAAAATGTTGGGTAAAACATGGGTAGATGAAATAATGGGTGTGTGATGAAAGGTGAGTTGGATAAAGGAGATGATCAGTAATATTGATCATAAGTTGAGGGTGAGTGGTGAAAGGAGATCATAAGTTGAGGGTGAGTGGTGAAATATGAGAAAAGCCCTTACCCAAACGGTGACCCCCGTCATTCAACAGAGTATGGATGACAACCATGGACTATTCTAGATGGTCTGTGGAACACTAGCAGGCTTGCAACCTGTAGGTGGGTGAACTATATGTTCATAAGGTGTACTCTAAAAACCCATTGACATGTATGACAGGGGTGAATACTGTCAATAAATAAAAGCTATGAATTTAGCCCCTGTTGTATAAACCCTGGTGATGGTGTGACCTTGTGTCTATTCCTTAGGATGAATCCTTAGGAAGGAGTGATAGTTGAATCTTAGGGTAAACCCTTAAGAAATTAATAAGATAATGGGGTTGGAGTAATTTGGTTGATTGACTGTTGTAAGGCTTATAATGTCTTGTTTATGCTTTTGATCTGTATCGGAACATGACATCCCGAGGTTTTGATATAAAAGGAAATTTTAAATTTCTTAAAGAAAGGTTTTGACAAACTTTTATCATGTTTTGTTTTGGGGACCAATCCGCAACATCTTTTAAAAAGATTTCTCTGATTTTATTTTAAAAAGCATAAATTAAATCGGTCTTTTCTGGCCGAGAAATTAGGGGATGTCACAGTTGGTATCAGAGCATTAGTTTAAGCGAACTAGGAAATTTGTAGGATTTCTAGACTTAAACTTAGAATGCTAAGCGATGATTGTGAGTTGAGTGTGTCTATTATATTTTAGGTAGTACACCTAAATTAACACGAGCACTAGTTTATTTTAGGAAGGATGCCTAAAATGCTTTTATGTGCTAAATGTTTTGTGTTATAGCTATAATGATGCTATTATTTGTTCGGATCTATGGTCTGTTGCCGACCGGATCTGGAAACCTTATGTGTGTAGGATTCTAAGCGTATGATTACGAGATTAGAACTAACATGTAAACGTTTCGAAGTGATAAGGAGATTTATACGTCTATCGTAAATAAAGCTTTCCTATCTTAAATTCTCGCCCCGTACATCGAACGTCTGTTTGGTTGTACAAAACGTTATGGTGAAGACTCGTAGAGAATGGAGTAGATGGAGGAAATGAAAAGCTTATGATAGTGAATGATACCTATCAGAAGATATCATAAGAGTGGTATCTTGTCTTTAGAATATGTCTAATAAAATAACGGAACGTTTAGAGGGGTACGGTACGTCTGAAGTACACCTTCGATTGGCAGGATGATGGAATGGTTGGTGTAATTCTTGAAGTTGTTCCATCGTCTGGAATTTCCATCACCAACCAAGTTGAAGTAGAATTGATGACTGAAGATACGCATGGAAGAAGTCCTAGTAGAGTCTAGGAAAATTTTATGATTAATTGGACACATTCGTATGTGTTAAATTGTTTTGTGATTTTAGGATTTGGGGACTGCGAGACCGTACTTGGGACGAGTATGAGTAGGTGTGAATAGTAGTAGAGATATATACTACTGGAAGCACAGGACTCACACTTGGATCAGGGAAAGTCACAAGGTTACCAAGAAACTCGTAATTGATTCCGTCTTATTCTAGTCTGTCGTTACCATCGTTCCGGTAATGACTAAGAAGATGATTGTTATTCTGACCCTAGTGGTCATATCAAATTGAGTCCGACTAAGGTGATTTTATTATGTGGTTCAGAGAACCAAGTTCGATGTAGCATTTGGCTTAAGCCAGAAGATTGAAGTGAAAGATGATCAAAGCGATCAATAGAAGTATCGCACTCATTGTTAAAGAAGTTGGTAGTTAGAAATGATACATGTTGAACTGTGATTGTATCACATTAGAACATGAAGGAAGGTATAGTTTGCTCCGAAATTTGTCCCTAGGAGATCTGAGTCTAAGTAGTGCAGTATACAATGAGAGATCATTAGAACATGACCCATCGGTCTGTTACAATAAACGAAGGAAAATACTTATTCTAAGAAGAAGAAGGAGTCCTCAATAAGGATTTATTTTGTAACTCGAAGGTTACGATTGAAAGTCCTATGGAGATCTGAAGCTTTTTAGGATTAGCTGGATATTATCGCTGATTTATCCAAGACTTTTCTTCGATCGCGACTCCATTGACAGCTTTGACCCACAAAGGAGCTGTCTATACTTGGAATAAGAAGCATAGGAAGCTTTGAGAAGTTAAAGAAGAAGTTGTGTGAAGCACCGATTCTTTCGTTACCTGAAGGAGTTGATGACTTCACATTTTCTAGTAATGCCTCTGGAGTTCGGTCAGGTTGTGTTCTGACCCAAAGGGATAAAGTGATAGCGTATGCATCGAGGCAATTGAAAGAGCATGAAAAGAACTACCCCACTCATGGTCTGGAGTTGGCAGTGGTAGTATTCGCCTTAAAGGTATGGAGAAGGAATTGAACATGAGGCAACGGCGCTGGCTAGAGTTACTCAAGGACTACGACTGTGAGATACTTTACCACCCTGGTAAAGCAAATGTTGTTGCTAATGCTCTCAGTCGGAAGGTAAATCTTGAAAAGAAAAGGCCAAGAACGTTGAGAATTGAAGTTGTCTCGAAATTTGTGAAAGCTCAAGAGGAAGCTTTAGAGAGAAATGACCGAAAGGAGGAACGTTTGGGCAAAACGTTGGTGTTTGATACAAACGGTCAAGGACTGAAGGTATTCAAAGATAGGATTTGGGTACCTAAGGCGGGAGGAGTAAGAGATATTCTGATGGAAGAAGCTCACAAAACCATGTACTCGATTCATCCCGGCAGTACGAAAATGTATAGGGATCTAAAACCCTATTACTGGTGGCCGACGATGAAGCTCGATGTTGCAAAGTATTTGGTCGAGTGTGTAACTTGTGCTAGGGTTAAGGCACAACATCAGAAACCGTATGGGAGTTTAGAACCTTTGCCTATACCCATGGGCAAATGGGAAGACATCACTATGGATTTTGTGACTAAACTGCCCAGAACAAGGAACGGTCACGACATGATTTAGGTGGTCGTTGATCGCTTCACTAAGAGTGCGCATTTCATAGCAGCCAACGAGAAATGGTCTATGGATAAACTTGCAAATTCTTATGTGAAGGAAATTGTGAGGCTTCACGGTGTTCCGTTAACGATTGTATCCGATCGTGACAGTCGTATTACCTCAAGGTGTTGGAGGAGTCTGTAAGAGGAATTGGGTACCAAGTTGTGTTTGGATACATCTTACCATCCGCAAACCGATGGTCAGAGCGAATAAACGATTCAAACGTTGAAGGATATGCTGAGAACATGTACCCTGGAATTCCAAGGTAACTGGGATGAACATTTACCTTTAGTAGAATTTTTCTAGGGTAATAGTTTCCACTCAAGCATCGAGATGGCACCTTATCACGCTTTGTATGGGGAAAAGTGTTGAATGTCGTCATGGTGACTGGAAGCTGGGGAAAAGCAGCTTATGGGACTTGAAATAGTCCATCAGACTGCTGGAAAGTTGAAAGTGATTAGGGAAAGGATGTTAGCTGCTCAAAAGAGCTATGCTGACAAGAAAAGACAACCGATATCATTCGAAGTTGGAGATTCGGTTTTACTTAAAGTCTCGTCGTGGAAGGGACTTATAAGGTTTGGTAGAAGGGGAAAGTTGAGTCCAAGGTTTATTGGACCATTTAAAGTTCTTCGGAGGATCGGGAATCAAGCTTACAAGCTAGAATTACCGGAAGAACTGGAGGGTATTCATAACACATTTCATGTGTGTTATTTGAGGAAGTTCACGGGAGATGTGCCCGACATAATTCCGATTTCTGAGTTAAGGTTGGATGAAAACAAGAGGTTGATTGAAGAACCTGAGGCAATCGTTGACCGTAAGACTATGAAGTTGCGACGCAAGATGGTTGATTTAGTGCTTGTGCGCTGGAAACATACGAATGGACCAAATCTCACCTGGGAAACGGAGAGTGACATGATGAGTCGCTACCCACAGTTGTTTGGTGATATGTGATTCCGGGGACGGAATCATCCTAAGGGGGAGAGAATTGTAACACTCGTGTTTCTAGCCTAGGCATTATGTTATTAAGGTGATAGTCTAGGTTAACCTTTGTAACTCATTTTGAAGAAATGAAAAAGGAATTATGTGAATTCTATGTGTTTTATGTGTTTTATGCTTAATTACTAGGAGTTAATTAATTAAGAATAAAAATGAGCGTTGAAAATAAATTTTAGATAAAGTCGATATCTATTAAGAAAGGTGTAGTGGTCGTGAAAAGGATTACGGATATATAAAGAATGCCGAAATCCGAGTTATAACGAAGAAGTTATGACCTGTCGAAGTTTCACGACAAAACCGGCTCGGTGCTGAATGTCGTAAAAAGTGAGTTTTTGATAAACTACTTTTTAGCCTTAGTGATCTAAACAAAACTTGTAGTGTTCGTTAAACCGAGAGTAGGTATAAAAAGAACGCCCAAATCTGACTTCGTATGAGGAAGTTATAATTTTTCGAAGTTTCAACTTAGCAGTAGACAGCTAAAAACTCGAATTTTAGATCGAGTGATTTTTAGCCGACACAACCTAAACGAGAATCTAAGGTCTCGTAAATAGTAGCACAACGGTAAAAAGTCTGACGAAAACGGACGTCGGATGAAGAAGTTATGAATTTTTAACGGATTTCCTGTCCCGGTCTGTTAAAAATAATAATATCAAAGTTAAAGTCAAAGTTAGCCGATGAAGTCTAAACAGAAGTTGTAGAGCGTAATTTTACCTACGCGTGCATATAAAGAACGTCAAAAACGGAGCTCGTATGCGAAAGTTATGGATTTTGGAAGTTTTGGCGCGAAAAACGAGAAAAATCCCCAAAACCGAGGAATTTCGCACACGTGGACTTCGGCCACGTGTCCTCGCTTCGCATCCGACGCGTGTCCGAAATCTGCTGAGTCACGAAGCCACCTGGCGAGGCGTGTCATGTCCTTCCGAGTCCGAGCTGCGGTCCAATCCGCTGACTACACGTATAAGCTTCGGTGACGAGCCTCACATCCGACGCGTGTGTAGTGACTCATCCGTCCGAGCCTCACAGTGAGCCACGAACCCCCTCATCGGACCCGGACTTCAGTCCAATCAGAACATGCCAGCGAGGGCCTCGCATGCGCAACCCACGTGAGCTACTCTTCGGATCTGCGACGCGTGGCTCCTTCTCAACCATCGGATTAGGAGGCTCGACCCTATAAATAGGAGGGTGCGAGACCTCCCGGGTATACTTTGAAAATTTGTCATTTTTAGCCCTTTTTCATCATTTCTTTCATTTCAACTTCCATCGAAGCCCCGATATCAATTATAACCCCCGGAATACACCACGAAGTGCCCGAGAAGCCCGAAAATTTTATCTTTTCGGTTTCGAAGCCCGACCCTTTGCAGAGCCCGGTTTCTCAATAAAACTCCCGGTTTTATTAGAAACGATCGTTTTAGGAAACGAATTGCTGCCCGATTTTCATTAAATCAGGTGAGTGTGTAGTTACTTTCACCTTACACATAGATATGAAGTATTTTATATAAAATACGTGCTGTGTGAATATTTATTGTTTGTTTATTTGAGTTGGATGTTGAAGGTGTGATTTATACATGTTTTTAAATAATTTAAATTGTATATGTATTTTTATCTACAAAAATGTTGGGTAAAACATGGGTAGATGAAATAATGGGTGTGTGATGAAAGGTGAGTTGGATAAAGGAGATGATCAGTAATATTGATCATAAGTTGAGGGTGAGTGGTGAAAGGAGATCATAAGTTGAGGGTGAGTGGTGAAATATGAGAAAAGCCCTTACCCAAACGGTGACCCCCATCATTCAACAGAGTATGGATGACAACCATGGACTATTCTAGATGGTATGTGGAACACTAGCAGGCTTGCAACCTGTAGGTGGGTGAACTATATGTTCATAAGGTGTACTCTAAAAACCCATTGACATGTATGACAGGGGTGAATAATGTCAATAATACTGTCAATAAATAAGAGCTATGAATTTAGCCCCTGTTGTATAAACCCTGGTGATGGTGTGACCTTGTGCCTATTCCTTAGGATGAATCCTTAGAAAGGAGTGATAGTTGAATCTTAGGGTAAACCCTTAAGAAATTAATAAGATAATGGGGTTGGGGTAATTTGGTTGATTGATTGATGTTTAAGTACGATAAATTTATTTATTGTGGGTTGAAAACCCTATATGCTCACCAGGATTCCAAGCCTGACCCACTCAGATTTTTATGATTACAGGTAGTGGACCCCGAGCATAGTCGGATGATGATGATGAGTGATTTTGGATTATAGGCCAGTAGTTATAATTAACTGTTGTAAGGCTTATAATGTCTTGTTTATGCTTTTGATCTGTATCGGAACATGACATCCCGAGGTTTTGATATAAAAGGAAATTTTATATTTCTTAAAGAAAGGTTTTGACAAACTTTTATCATGTTTTGTTTTGGGGACCAATTCCGCAACATCTTTTAAAAAGATTTCTTTGATTTTATTTTAAAAAGCATAAATTAAATCGGTCTTTTCTGGCCGAGAAATTAGGGGATGTCACATCTTACCTACGAGGGGGTTTGGCTAGAAGTCGTGCTCTGTAGGGGCAGAACTTCCGAGCCGAAAGCTCTTCTTCTCGGAGCCGTCGAGCGCTCCGGGGCTTTCTTTTAGCGCTAGGGGAGTTTTGGGAGGTTTACAGAGAGAGTAGAGAGAGGGGTTGTATTTATAGGGTGAAGTATGGTTGAAGTTGATGCCACATGTCACCATCTAGTGGCAATCCTTGGGGAGAAAGCAATGACCAAGATTGTGCCACGTCACCCCTTTTGCAGCAACACCCTTCCGACTTCTAAACCCCGTAACTTTCGCATACGAGCTCCGTTTTCGACGTTCTTTATATCCACGCGTAGGTAAAAATAATATCTACAACTTTACTTTTGACTCTGTCGGCTAATTCTCGACCGATCTTAAATTTAATAGTATGAGGAGATTATACTGTTAAATGTCCGCGTAAAATTCGTAACTTCTACATACAGACTCTGTTTTCGTCTGTCTTTTTACCGTTGAGTTCCTATTAATGAGATATTCAACTCTCATTTAGGTTGCGTAGGCGAAAAATCGCTCGAAGTAAAATTCGAGTTTCAGGCCGTGCACTGCTATGCCAAATCTTACAAAATTCATAACTTCCTCATACGAAGTTAGATTTGGGCGTTCTTTTTTTTGTATGTTGTCGGTTTAACGTATACTACAACGTTTTTTTTAGATTACTAAGCTAAAAACTCCTCTATCATAAATTCACTATTTACGTCTCCTGGTGTCGTGCCGGTTTTGTCGTAAAACTTCGACAGGTCATAACTTCTTCGTTATAACTCGGATTTCGGTGTTCTTTATATGTACGGAACCCTTGTAACATATACTACCACTTGGTTAAGATTACTCCTTCTAAATAATCTTCCATCAAAAACTCATTTTTTGATGCTCATTGTCTCTAAATTGACTAGCCCGGATCTACGGGCGTTACAGGGGGTGTGACATTACGGATTGATTTCATTCCTAAATGGTGTTCATGGTTTGACTTTGCTCCATAAGAGGTTCACGGTTGCTTTTTATTTCTTGAAAAGGGTTCATGGTTTTGGTTCTTTATTCAAATGGTGTTCACGGTTTGGTCCTAACCGTGAACACTCTTATTGTTTATTATATTGGATCGTGAACTAGCTTTCTAGATGTTCTTGGGCCGTAAACTATGGTGGTGTTTCATTTTGTGATTTAAACTTTTAACCCCTTGACTTATGTTGGCTTGTATATTGAGTTATTTTTGTATAGTTTCAATATAAGTGTTCATAACTTATAAATAAATATGATTTACAAAGTATGTATATAAAATATCTTATATAAACATGTCCTTAAGGTATTCAAGTTCCTATGGTATTAATGCTATGATATGGATTTACATGCATATGATTGTAGTTTAAACTTTTATTCGAATAAGTTCAACTTACACTGATTTGAAATTACGGGTTGTTACAGAAGCGGATTAAGGTTTCAAGGTATAGCTGAAAGAAGCAATGGAGGCTGATAAGGTGAAGGATTGGTGGTTGGGGGGGGGGGGGGACTTAATGTGTTTAAATAGGGTGCACACCCTAAAAATTAGGGTTTTCCCCTTATTGACGTACGCCCTGCTTACGCATGGGTACGCCCACCATACCAGGGGGACACCCTGTCATATGTATGCTTTGGAGTACACCCGACGTACCATATGTACGCCCAACGTATTCGGGTCCAAGTGTCCAAAAGAAGAAAATTAATTAATTAACTTTTACCTAACATATCGGCCGTTACAACGTAACTTAACTTACAGGGATCCTAGCGAAAACCAGGAAGATCGCAGACAGGGATTCGATACCGAGCACTTCTTTTGGTCTGACCCACTACCTCAGAGCTTCACTAAAGTACTCTAAAAACCCGAAAGGTTGGACTCAAGGGGTGGGTGGTCTCCAGAGAGTTTGGAGTGAAGAGAGTGTGAGGAAAGAGTGGGAACTGAAGGAAGCCAAAGACAAATATCTATAGTAAGGATGTGTGTTGTGCACTATAGGTGCACGCTGCACACTAGGGTAACATCGATCCATCTGTTGCATGCTACGTGTCAAAACCCCTGTGGTCCACGTTGCACCTTCTAGAAGTTGCGCGCCGTGCCCGTCGTGCAAAACTTGGATTTTGTAAATTCCATATCTTCTTCATACGATCTCCGTTTTTGAAGTTATTTATATCCATGCGTAGCTATTGACGAGATCTACAACTTTCATTTAGACTCCATCGACTAAATCTCACTTTATTTTTAAAGTTAAATTTTTATAGGCTTAGACTGTTAAAGTCCATATAAAAATCATAACTCTCTCATACAATATATGTTCTTGATTGTTTTTATATCAACGTAATCATATGGATGTGATCATCAACTCTTCTTTTGATTGTTTTTCCTAACAATCGACTGATCTTTATTTCGGTTTCTGCATCGTACATTGCAATGCTGAAACTTCTAAAAACCATAACTTCCTCTTATGAAGTTGGATTCAAACGTTATCTCTACGCATGCTCTTGGTTTTGCGATTACTACGACTTTTGTCAAGACTATTTATCCTAAATAGTCTTCTATCCAATACGTCTATTTACGTGACTGGTCGTTTATACTATAAGGCTAAAACGGGGTGTTATAGTGGGCTCATAACCCATAGAAGTAGATGAAATGAGATACCATATTCATCAAATACTCTAATGGCTCGGGTGCCTTTATGACTTTCAGCAGCCAAGGAAGCCCCTAGCAGTGTAGTAAAGCACTTTCTTTTAAACGGTTTTGATAATTGTGGATTAGGAGCTGTGAGGATCGATTGAGGTGGGTATGTATATGTATGATGTTTTATAGATATCCAAGTCGGAAATATATTTATATATTGTTTGGTAACAGTTGATTTTGCAGGATTAATATAATAATAATAATAATAATAATAATAATAATAATAATAATATTGTGAGATTGAAATCCCTATGTATCTTACCAGGTTTTCCAACATAACACACTCAGTTTGTATGCATCACAGGTATCAAGATTTAAGCTACTGAAACTTGATTAGGATGCTAAGTGATTAAAAGAAAGCTTGCAATGGTGGTCAGGACCATTAGGTCTTTCCGTTATAACTTATGTATCTGTATTGATTATAACATCCTTAGGGTTTTATTTAAGACTATCTTGTACACAAAAGATTTTTTATATGCTGGAATTTTCGCAAATGAAGCATTATGATTTTTAAAGCGTAAAGAAAGTTCTTTTTGGTTCTGAAATTTAAAGGATGTCACATGTACACATATGAACGGATGGTTAAAAAAACAATACATATATTTATGTGACATGAGTCGTTTAAACCGTGTTTTTACATTAAAATTACACATTATGCGTAAAAATATACATTTTACATTAAAATTACTTATCTAATGAAAAGTATGGTGATATTATAAATAATAAACATTTATACATAACATTAAAGTTTAAATATAAAAAACTTGTGTTTAAATAAAAGAAAATGGTTTTTAAATGTAAAAACGTGTATTTATACAATTTTAAATATAGTGGCAAAAGTCCATAAGTTGTTTTTTAAAAAATGTTTGGCTTCACTTCAGGGCCGCATCTACCCTTTGCAAAACTAAGCAAAGACTTAGGGCCCCCAAATCTAAAGGACTCATAATTTTAAAAATTATTCTGTTAATTATATATATATATATATATATATATATATATATATATATATATATATATATATATATATATATCTTTACTATCTTATAAAAGAAATATCACTATTTCTATAAATAGACTGAATATAATAATATTATTTTTTTAAGACGTCCAAATGTTTAAGCTTAAAGTACAGCAAACTATCAATATAATAATATTAAATTTAAGTTGTCCAAATCTTCAAAGTGAATATACAATCAATCGATGCATATTTTTCCTTAGTTTGACCCAGCCTCTTTAATCGATGATTGAGTCTTGTTGGATCCCTATATATCGGATGATTAATTAAGTTCTCTAGGTTTAAATTTTGAAATCCCCATTTTTTTCGTCCCTTATCGATATATCTCAATCTCTCCATTTTTTCTATAGACGTATAACCTTTCTTCCCATTAAAAACACACGCTTTTAAAATGGGGGAAAAGGTGTTTCCTTTCGATCTCTCTTGCATCTCTTTCGCTCACAAACCATAGCCGTACCCCTTACTCTTACTCTCTTTCTACGCACCACCTAAACGCGACCACCACCACCACCACCACCATCTCCCCCTCTATCACTGTAAACTGAAGACGTCGCTGCCTTCTTCGTATACCCTCTGTCGCAGACCGGAAGTAAGTGTAAACATTTATTACCACTCACCGTCGTCTCGACCTTCTGCTAACGACCGGAAGTAAGTGTCACTCACCGCATCTTAATTCGGTCGACGCTATCATGTTGATAATGTAAGTATCTAGATCTTCATCTATTTTTAGTTGCGTCTTTGCTAACTGTTTACCTTCTCCCACTCTCTCCCTCGAAATCCTATTTCTAATTGTGTATGTGTTTTTAACTGCAGGTATCTATTTAACTATGTGTGTTTGTTGATTTCGTATGTCATAGGCCAACGTGTTTTTCGCCCATAGACATCTTAATCGAAGACAATACAAAGTAAGTCCATCACCACTTTCCTCTCTGTATATGTCACCCTAATCTCTGTATATGTCACCGTAATCTGTGTGACTGTGTCTACAACTAATTTATCTTTGATGAAGCTTTAACACAAATTAAATCAAATAGAAGTGATAGTGACGAGAAGCAAAAAGGTCTTCATTGTGTAAGCATTTCGGTATGCAGAACAAATCTTCATAAAAAGGAACTACATCCTCGCTCTTTGGAGATCAGAGACAGCCCATGACGGCCATGGACTGTTGCTTTCTTGTCACCGCCCTCCAGGTAAGATTGTACATAAGCTTTTGATCACACCCTCTATATCTCACCTTTTTACTTACAAAAATCAAGTTTTGACTTTTATCAAATCATCTGGTTCTGTTTTATGGTTTAAGGTGAAACACTCATAAGATTTAAGGTGCTATCGTTTAAAGACACAATTCTCTCTCTCTCTCTCTCTCTATCTCTCTCTCTCTCATAATATATGTTGATTATTTGTTGTTTTTTTTTTGTTTATGAAAACGACATTCTAACAAAGCAGGACATTAGCTACGGTCACACAGTGGTTAGTTTATGTACTTTGAAAACATATTGCTCTAACTTCTTTCTTCAAAGATAATACACTATCAACTAATAAAATGCCATATTTGAAATCCCAAGTATATCACTATTATGGTTACGGTTATTTGATGCCTATGATGTTTTTTTATAGTTATTTAATTTTATATTTGAAACTAAATTACATAATCCTAAATTAACAACATTTGTTATTTTTTTATTGTATGGAGTAAAAAAGAAGATATAGATGGCAGTCATGATGATTTTGTTCCTCATGTTTGGACCAGTTGAAGGGAGAGTTGGCGTCCATCTTGGCTTGTCCAGAAGGAATATTTTATACAGGCTCAATCCGTATGGGTAGATTGCTTAAGAAACAGGTGCATTGTATTTTTAAGCCCTTCAGTCCAACTATGTTAATTGTATTCATATCAAGGTTATTGTGTAGTTGCTTACTCTTTTTTCAAGTAAGTGTAAACAAACTGTAGAGGAAAAGTTGTTTTCTGGTTTACAATCACAGACACACACATATGGACATAAATTCCTAATATTTGAACTTACGTTTTGCTATTTACTCAGGTTCGGATCAACAACCCAACTGAGGGCTTACCTTTCTTTACAACAAGGCCTATTTGACAAGGAGTAATGGTTGTAATATGCTTTAAAATATTCTCTTAACTAAGTTTCTCAACAATTTTGTCTATATCAAGTTTTGCATAAAGTTTTACACAATATCTAATCCTAAGTTATTCATATATCATATTTGAAATCTTATATTTTTTTTTAGTTTTTGTTGATTTTGAAATGTTTAGAGGATGACCGATCTAATAGATATCCATATGAAGCACATCACCATGTCGATTTGTTTCCTAATGAGAGATACTTTTTTTGTATTAGTTTTGATCGAATTGTTCGAATATACTTTGTTTATTTATAGATAATGAGAAAAAGACATTTTACTTATTATTTTTTCATTGAATATCATGTGTGTATAAACTTTGTGTTTGATGTATATATTAAATTATTTTTAATTGTTTTATTTAAATTTATTTATGTTGCAAGTATATTATGTATTAAAATTAAACTCATACACTGTTGTGACAACTTTCCTCCATGAAATCTACCATCGCCTCCTTATTCCATGAAACCGGTTGGCTCCATGAAATCAACATTGCACCTAGGAGCCCGAACAAATAGAGGATGGGATTAATGCTAGAGAAATAAAGAGGATGTGGATATGAGAGAAGGATGGTGACACGATAAGATCATCGAAGGGGTGAAGGTAGCATTGTTCTTACAAATGTTTTTCTCCAAAATGTCAAAAGGAAATCATTTGAAGAAAGAAAACTAATTAACTTTTGAAAAGTATTTTCCGAAATGAAACTAATTTCCGTCTGTTCTTAAAAACCCTAGATATTTATTATTGTGTCGTAGTTCGAGATAACCAGTAGCATGCAAGAACATTGTGTCCGACCTTTGTGAGATGCAATCAAATTCCGATACATTTCACGTTCTTTGGAAGATGACATGTTTCCGTATAGAAACTAATATTTGAGACGAATATAATCTCCAAAAGAAACTATTTGACGAAATGAAACTATTCTTGCTGCAAAACCGACTGATAGCAATATGTATTTCTTTTGTGTTCCTTGAAATATAATATAGATTTTCGATTAAAACTAATTGCCGAAAGAAACTAATTGTCCAATGAATCTATTGTTGCCGCCGCATTGCGCGGGTAGACGGCTAGTATATATATATATATATATATATATATATATATATATATATATATATATATATATATATATATATATATATATATATATATCTTGGGTTATAAAGACAAGTTAGAGTTTGGTCTGGTGGTAAAAGCGCTGGTTTATAAAACTAAGGGTTTCAAGTTCGAATATGTTTGCTTACCTGAAGAGCTCCAATTTTTTTGTTTGTTTAGAGCCTCCAAATTGGTTGAGTCGCCCCTGCTTCACTTATACATGTAAAATGATCAAAAATGAGTTAGAAAACTTAATAAGTTATAAGTTGTTTTAAGAAGTTATAAATCTTGACTTTTTAACATCTTCTTTTTAAAAGAATTAACAAAAAGTTGTTTTCAAAGTCTTTCTTATATACCAAAACACCTTTTTTTAACTTATTGACTTTTCAAGAAGTCAATAAGTTAATAAATTATTTTTAGTAGAAATCTCAAACACTCTCTTAGTGAAACTGTTAAAATTGTAAAAAATTGAAACTTAAAGTTTGTTGTGTAGTTAGTTTCAATTTTGACATGTCATAATTGCCACACAATCAAATGACACCATGTTAGTATGTCACGTCATTTAATACTAATACATTTAAGACTAACACGCAAGTATATTGTAAGTATATTGTCAGCAAATTATTAGGTTGACCGGTTAAGTGATCAACATTATAAAAAATTAAAAATTTTAATTACTAAATTGAATAGAAAAATAAGACAGTGTCAAAATAATATTTTTATAAAAACATAATCTTTCTTGTAAAATTTACCCTAAATATAACAGAAATTATAGAACCTATGTAAAAATTGTAATCCTACTTTTCTTCCTACATATCCTCCTATCCATTTGAAATGATGACAAGTGTACTAAATTAATGATAATCTTATCTAAATATGACATATGTCATCATTTTTCATTGGTGGAACATAAAAAGGAAGAAAATATAAGAGAATATTTAATTTCTCAAATTGTAAATAAGTATTTTCTTTGACATATTCTATCGTAGGTTGTCGGTTTTGTAGCTAAAGGCGCGCCATTTAGCACTCGGGCATGTTAGTAGGTTTATGTATATTTAAGCTAACATGAACCCAAGATAGAACCTCGCACCCGTGGGCTTATTCTATACCACATGATCGGTACCCGTTCCATACACATCCCCTCTTCAATCTATCTCATTTCCCTCTAACCTGTGAGATAACACAAATCAAATAAGCAATATTTTTTTATCTTCTTTCTACAATGGCATTGAACTCTAGTTCTTATTATTCTTCACGTTCTTGTTCAATTTCAACTCAATTCAGAAAAAACCCTGCTAATCCTCATTCAGTCAGTCCCCGTAGTGCCTATTTTGGGTTAACATCATCTTCATCGTCATTGAATTCAGATGATACGGCGAAGCCCTCCCTTTCCGTTTCAGCTGATTCTTCTTCTGCACCAAAAGCTCGATTCGTTGCTCGTCGAACCGAATCCGTTTCAGTTCGACCACTCGAACGTCCTCTACGTAATGTTTCATTTTCTGCTCGTTTTTTTATATGATTCACATGCTTTTCGTTTGTTTTCTTCTGATTGATTCCGAATTCATGCTTTCAATTCAATTGCATAAAACGTGAGCTTGTAATGTTGTCATTATGTGAGTGCTGTTTTTAGTTGTTCGAATTTGACAAATAGATTACATGAAACAACTAGTTATTGATTATAATCAATCAACTGATTGAATTGTAGTAGCTAAAGTGGGGAAATTTACAATTTTTTGGAGGTGTACACTTATCCGTTTTGGTTTCATTTATGTTGTGAATGACAGTGGAGTATATGAGCCTTCCTGCAAGCCAATACTCTGTTCTGGATGCTCAAAGAATCGAAAGGATAGATGACAAGACTTTCAGGTGTTATGTGTACAAATTCAAGTTCTTTGCTTTTGAGGTTTGCCCTGTTTTGTTAGTTCGAGTTGAAGAACAACCTAATGGCTGTTCTATTAACCTCTTGTCCTGTAAGGTATTTTAAGTCTCCGAATTCTCCTCTTCATCTTACTACCATTTATGGTGTTGTGGTAAGAATAATTATTGCATTTTCAACTTACTGCAGCTTGAGGGGTCACCGATCGTGGTTGCACAAAATAATAAATTTGAAGGTGATCAATTATTTAGCCTCTTATCTTCTTATTTGCTTTTATCAGTAGGTTGAGTTGGGAATATGCTGTTGATTTATAAGATCAGATGAAATTCCATTATGAACTCAAATATTGATATGAATCCATTAATTTGAGATAAATATGACTGCTGCATATGGCTTTATCTCCATCTGCTTTCCTTCTTCTCGCTCACGAATTCCATTCCTGACAACCAAACACATGACAATTCGAATTCCTTTCTTTGAACCAAACGCCATGGATCTAAAAGTAAACACTGAAGCTCATATAGCATGGGAGAATTTTGAGGCTATTTTGTTCTAAGTTATATTACATAATGCTTTTTCAGGAGTCCATTGACACTGGTTTCGTATGGGCATGCAGCTTCTATGGTGAATCAAATATCATGTGATACGAACAACCAGAGCAATTCATCCTTGCAAAAACTCACATCCGACACTGTTATCGAGGTGATTATTTAAATATATCTATCTTACTTTTGACCTCAACTCAAACTAATGCCTTCAAACTTCAAAATTGATATAGGCTTCTTTAAGTTTTCTAGAATCTTAAAACTAGTTCATTTAACTCAAAAATCAAAGAGATTATATATATTTATATTCAATGTTGCAACAACTATTTCAGGTTAGCATTGAGATTCCATTCCCTTTCCAAGCAATTCCAATTGGAACTATTGAATCAAGTGGCACTCAAGTCCTTGAGCAGATACTCAAGATCATGCTTCCCCGCTTCATGGCACAGGCATGTCTTTTTTTCTCCCATTAAGTGTTGTATGGATAAATCATAAATGATGTTTTAAGAAAATAAATGAGAAAAGTTAAGAAGTGTGTATGTGCATATGTGCAGTTGGTGAAAGATTATAAAGCATGGGCTTCTGGTGACACCTCCAGACAGCCTCTTGGAAATGGTGGGATCTGATACGAAGATCACCTTTTATATAGGACTGTATTTGATTGTTTTATCGTTTAAGAACTTCAACATGTTTAGCGATATCAAAACTCTTAATTCTTTTAGCATTTTTATTGAACTTAGTTATGGATTTGTTATTGTTGTTTTAATTGTATTAACTTTGTTTAAAAGTTATGATCGGTATTCGGTAAGGGTATTACTCGTCACAATATTAAACTTTTCATTTAAAATGAGTGATTACACATTACTATAGCATCTCTAATGAGAATTTATTTTATTTTACTTAATATTTTAGTATATTAATATGACACATGTCATCATTTAATTTGGTATGAAGATTTATAGTAACAAAAATAAGAGGATATTTAATTTCTTTTTATTTTATAACTTATTATTAATTGACATAACCATTGAAAAGTCATGAGATAGAATTTTTTTTTTCTATTAACCACTTTAGGTGCTTATTTTGCTTTTGTGTTTTGTACATTTAACACACTCCATTCTATAGTATTTCATTTTAGACCCTAAATTATATTTAAAATCAAATATTTATTATTTCTTCACTAAATAAGTTATTCTATCGAATATTCAATAATATGTCATTTATAAAATTCATATTTCATAGTGATTATGCGATTATATAATGTATTTAACGTTTATTATATTTATATATTAGGTTATAACCCATGGGAACCACGCTTACAAAATTAAACGAATATTAATAGTTAAAAATCATAATGATTAATCAATTATTCTAAAAAATTTATAAATTTAAAAAGTTACATGATTTTCATGTAAATTTATAATGGTTGAATAAAATAAATATGTACACCATTTTTTAGGATAGATGAGACATTGTTTATGTCATGTGTAAATAAATGAAAAAATTAATGATTTTATACAATTTTTGTAACTTTCTTTTACATGACAGTGACCTAGCTAGTTTCTACATGATAGTGGCCTAGTTTCTATGGACCTCATAACTCTATTTAGAAGTTTGAATTTGTAGTTCTATGATTTAATCATATGGTAAATTGCTTTTTATTTTTTTATCTATCTGTCACAATTGAAATTATATATTTATGCTTCTTTTTATCTGTCGGGACTTCTTGTTTATCGGAGAATACTTGCAATTTTGGGTAATAGTTTGACTTGTCTAATAATTACAATATACTTTTTGATAAAACATGTTTTAGTGTACAAATTGAGCAGCCAATTTGAACATTGAAATATCCTGGTCTTTCTTAACAAATTTTATATTATAAGTTATTTCTTTTGTTTTGATATACAAATAATGTTTGACCTCATGTAATAACTAATTTAATACCTTTAATTGCAGGTATCTTCCCTAATAAATAAAAATAATTTTGTCACTTGTCAATCTCTCATAAATTTTGACACTTGTCATTTTGTGATATTTTTGAAATAAATATTATCCACTTGTCAATTTTTGATTTGTTTCAAATTTTAAAATTAAAGTCATATACTTATATACGTAAAATATTAAAAATAATATATATGAAATTAAATTGCAATGAATACGTTTCTTCCTTTATTATTTTAAAGTTTTACATTAAAAAATGTTTACTAGTTACACTTTAATGTTTAATCTTTTTTTTTTTTTTTAAATTAACTCGTATAATATACGGGTTTCACACCCAGTTGGTTGTAAACGAATACACAAAGGTAAAATATACATATATACTTTAAGTATTTCACATTAATGGAAAACAAATTTTATATTAATGGTTGGTATTTAATGCCTTAATTGCAAAGATAAAGAATATTGAAAACTGAAATAATGATGCTATGTGGCTGAGTAGGTTTAATATGATGTGGTGTGGCAGTAAAAATTATTCTTTTATCATAATAGGGATGTAGATATACTGTGATACATTTTATTATTTAAATATTAATGTCAAATATATATATATATATATATATATATATATATATATATATATATATATATATATATTATTGAAATATGATGTACGTTTAACAACGATAAATCAAGTTAAGGACTCTATAAAATATTTTAGAAAGATTATGATAAATCTTTTAAGCTACTTTTATCTAGTTAATTATTTGTTACAATTTAAACTTGGCTATTAGTTTGGGCCTACTATAATAATCATTGAAGTTTTTATATAATTTAACTAGTACATTTATTACTATATTTTTCTATTATTTGTGAGAACGTTTACTTTCACATGATTATAATATTATTTTTAGTTTCCCATTGTTATAAACTTTTAGTTTTTATAAAGGTTATAATTTAAATATATGGAAAAAAAATATATTTTTCATCAACATGTACGATTTTGGTATTCAACAAGCTTAAGAAGAAAAAGGTCAGCAAAACAAAAATTAGAACAATAAGGTTCTATTTGGATGTTAAATAAAGAAAAATAATATAACTTGGGGATGTAGCTCAGATGGTAGAGCGCTCGCTTAGCATGCGAGAGGTACGGGGATCGATACCCCGCATCTCCAAAATTTTGGTCTTTTAGTTGCATTTTAGACCCCTCATTTTAAGTTGTATATCATGTACTCTCATCTTTTGATAGTTTAAACTTTAAAGTTTTCCTATTCCTGATAAAAAGTTAGTTTATTATTATTATTATTATTATTTTATTTATTTATTTTTTATTTATTTTATACTTTTATTTCTTAATCCTTCCGTCATTACGTACACATAAATACCATATGTACTGGTTTTTCGTTAGAGTAGATATATTTATTTTTTATATTAGCAAGATAAACCTAGCTACCCACAAGGAGAGAAAAGAACTCTTATCATATTTATGGTTAATTGCACCTAGACCCCTGTTTTAAAATGTGTTATTCCGTTAGTATTGTAAAAGCCCCATAGATTTGGTTATCATCCTTGAATCCCCTAAAATCTAAGATATGTTTATTTTATATTATGAACATGAAATATCTAGTGAGAAAAAAGTCGATGTACATTGAACTTGTAAATATATTCGATGCAAATTCAGATGATGAACTTACGAATCTGTATTACGATTTGTATTTTCTCATGAACAAGTATGGATATAAAGTATAATTAATCTTTCTACTCTAATGAAAAACGAGAGATATTATCATTTATTATGGCTAACTGGTGTAGATCGCTTGATATAGTATATGTCTTTTGTTGATAGTTATACTAGATTTTACTACTTCTAAGTTCTAACAAGAATAATAATTATTATAAATTTTCTAAAAAAACCAGTAAATAAGAAGGTGAAAGATTCATCCCTATTCCAGTATCACGCCCTAATTAATTCGATCACTGGATATTATTTTAAGAGCTCGTTTGAATTATAGAAATTATAGAAAATTCTGGAATTGTCACCATTCAAACTAAATCATATATAGTTCAATACATATCGACGGAAGGAAAGCGGACAACAAGCTGCGCCGCTAGCCCTTTCTGGATGACAAAACTAATTCTTTTGAAAACAACATTTGTGGATCTAGAAGATATAACATTAAAATGCATGACCCGTTGGACTCTGTTGAGGAGCTGCATCGCCTCTGGTGCGAGAAAACTAAATGTATCAAATACAAAAGGTACAAACACATGTTGATTTTCTATACATGCATTCTCGTGCTTTGCTACTTTGCACGTAACGGCTTTCAAAGCGGCATGCCCTGTTGTTAGGCGTGTCAAACCCAACAAATAATAGGGGTACAAGAGACTCTAAATACACTGCTTTAATGCACTAAAAAGTAGTACAAGGCAAGCAGGGTCGAACCACAGAGACACGGGACAAAAGTCTATACCTCTTTGTACAAGGTACTTTGGTCACAAAGGGGGTTTGGTTTGCAAAAATAAATAACTAAATAACAATCTACTTTAAAAGCATGCACAAAATGAAATAGATTTGTAAACAAATTGTAAAAGTGCTTCCAGTTCTAGTTCTCAATGTTGCTGTTCAACTTGATTATGTCTTGATGTAATTCATGATTGCTATTCTAAGTTGGTACTGAAAGATATTAACACGCTCTAATACCTCTCGCTTGCCAAATTATCTAACCAAAACATGCTCTTTGACTAGACCTAGCTTTACTAATTCAACCTAAACACGCTCTTAGATTGTATTAAAAAACTGCATTAAGTTTTGTACAAACTTCCCATTAACTTTACAATAAGAAAACATGTGATAAATGCTCTACAATAAGAAAACCTATTGTTTGTTACCATTCATTAACTTTATAGAACGATTAGGTGCCCTAAAAGTTAATTAACTACACAAAAATTCAATTCATGAAAGTGGCCAATCAAACACAAATCAAATTTAAGGATTTCTAGTTTAAACAAGAACATAATCACTAAAATAGAATCACAAATCAAACATCAAATCATATGCTTCAAGTCAGGAAATCAACATGTTTTGAACAAGAACTAGAAACTAGGGTTTCTTAGCCACACATGGCTAAGAACAAATCAAACAAGGATAAAGATGAAATTGGAATGTTTAATGCTTACAAAAATGAAATCAAAAGTGTTTGCAATGATTAGGTCTTCTCAAAAGCTCCAAGAATTATCCCAAAATCACCCAATATCGCCCCAAACTGCTCCCAAAACCGTTCTCCCTTTTAAAATGTCGACCTTCCTTTGTTTTATTAAGTTCTCACGTGCATTCCATAAGGTCATGCATTTTTTTAGCATGGCCATGCCTTTTGCCCATGTGTTTTTGGCATGACCATTTGTCTTGACCATGTGTTTTTGGCATGGCCCATGCTTTTTGCTAAAATTCCAAAAAGTCTTCACTGTTGGCCCCATCTTCAATCTAGCTTCACCACGAGTCATGTTGCTCAAATATAAGATGATAAAGGACAAACACGACCCGTGTCAGTGTGACAAGAATCGCATTTCAAACATAATCCTTTGCTATGATAATAATGCACAATGACTCGGGTTCCATCTTCATGTTTTCTGCCATGGAATGATCGGTTGATATTCTCTTCATGCTCCAAAGCTCCAAGCATCCAAGCTCCATGCATCCATGCATCCAAGCTCCACGTTCCATGCTCCATAATGCCTGCAAAATAAATAAAAAATGGTGAAGTACCAGGCATTCTTAATGAAATATGCAATTGCCCAAATAATTAACTAAATGCAAGAATTATGAAGTAGAATGCTATGAAATGACAGAAATAACATGCAAAATAGGTGCATAAAATGCACCTATCAGACATCCCCAAGCTTAGACCTTTCTTGTCCTCAAGAAAGAACAAAATTAAGAATCACCCTAGAGGAGACGATAGGTGACTAAAAAGAAACTAAGATGAAAAGAATGGAAGGAACGAAAAGGTCTAAATGGAATTAAGAGTGAATGCATGCAATAAAAGAAACACTAATGAAAATAACATACGTACAAAAAGATTAACCAAGCTTAAAAGATTTTTTTTTCAAATATTAAAACAATAAACAAAACAAAACGAACAGATTCAATCCAATTAACCTCATTGTGTCATACAGTCGAAGGTGTACCTGTTGTGCCTTGAGATAACTTGGCATTAACCCCACATGTAACATCCGGATTTCCAGGTATCTTCTTTTAAGTATTTACCTTGAGTTTTAGGGAGGGACTCGGCGAGTAGGCGCTCAGACTCGCCGAGTAGGATCGCGAATTCTTGTCTGGATTAATGAGGGACTCGACGAGTCGATGCGTGGACTCGGCGAGTCCGCGCTGTAAAGTGAAACCCTAAATCTCAGGGCCTGAGCCCCTATTTAAAGGCCTTTATGGCCTCCATTTGCGGCTACCAGTCCAGAGAGATACCCTAACGATTTTGAGCGACTTGTGAGAGAGTTTGAGCCTTTTTGATCATTTTTGGTGTGATTTTGCAAAGGAGAAAGTGTTACCAGCAAGGGGAGGTCAAGAGGATTTCATTTCAGTAGGTTTTCGGCTGGGATCTTCAAGTTTGAGGTAGCTATTTGATCCTAACCTTCTGTTTTGCTTAAGGGTATTAAATTTAGGGTTTTCTATACCCTTTTATGGCTTGTTTAGTTGTGTATAGTGTCCCATTGATGCTAAACTCTAGATCTGGAACTTTTGAGGTCCAGAGAGCCTGAACCATGCTGCTTTTTGTGGTTCTATGGAGGGAATGGACATAGGTTGCCATGTTAGAAGGGATTTCACCAAAATAAGCCTTGGGAGCATTGCATGTGTAGCAAGTTTCGACCTTTACGTGTTTATTGGTCATGGGGAAGTCAGATCTATAGATTAGAGAAGCAGATCTGACCTCAAGAGGTCAGATGAGTGTTGTCATGGGAGGAACTCGTCGAGCCCATAAGGGACTCGACGAGTCGAGTCGGGTTGCCCCGCGATTCACGACCTGTGATAACCCGTTGAGTGTGGGGTTGACTCAGCGATTCGAGTGAGGACCAGGGGCGAAGAGGACATGCATGTACTCGCCGAGTCACACGAGTGCACTCGACGAGTCGGGCAAGTTGCAGCCACTTGAGGTTCCCCAGTGGAAGTGGGAACAGATTTCCATGGATTTTATCACCAAGTTGCCAAGGACCGCGAGGGGTGCCGATGCGATTTGGGTGATTATCGACCGGCTGACGAAGAGCGCTCACTTCCTGGCTATCAGTGAGAGCTCTTCTGCATAGAGATTGGCAGAGTTGTATGTGAGGGAGGTGGTATCGCAGCATGGAGTACCGATCTCGATTGTGTCAGACCGAGATGTACGTTTCACTTCCAGGTTCTGGAAGAAGTTCCATGAGGAGTTGGGTACGAGGCTGCATTTCAGTACCGCTTACCACCCACAGACGGACAGGCAGAGTGAGCGGACGATTCAGACGCTCGAGGACATGCTCCGAGCATGTGTGTTGGACTTCGGGGGAAGTTGGGACACGTATCTGCCGTTGGCTGAGTTTTCTTATAACAACAGCCACCATTCGAGTATTGGTATGCCTCCATTCGAGTTGTTATACGGGAGGAGATGTTGGGCTCCCATTTGCTGGGGAGAGGTAGGGCAGCGCGTGATGGGCAGCACTGAGATAGTGCTTCAGACGACTGAGCAGATACAGCAGGTTATGCAGAGGTTGTTGACGGCTCAGAGTCGCCAGAAGAGTTATGCGGATAGGCGACGATCCGAGCTTGAGTTCCAGGTGGGAGACTTCGTACTCCTGAAAGTGTCCCCTTGGAAAGGAGTGATTCGATTCAGGAAAAGGGGCAAGCTGGGGCCCCGGTATATTGGCCCGTTCAGGGTGACCGTGAGGGTGGGAAAGGTAGCATATCGTCTAGAGCTACCCGAGGAGTTGAGCCAGATTCATGATACCTTCCACGTGTCTCGGTTGAGGAAGTGTATAGCCGACGAGTCGGCGGTGGTGCCACTGGAGGATATTCAAGTGAATGCGAACTTGAATTATGCTGAAAGGCCAATCGCGATCCGGGATCGGAAGACCAAGGTTCTGAGGAACAAGGAGGTGCCCCTGGTGTAGGTCCAGTGGCAACATCGGAGAGGGTCCGAGCTGACTTGGGAGCCGGAGTTGGAGATGCGGGAGCAGCATCCAGAGTTGTTTGTTGAGCAAGACTTCGAGGGCGAAGTCTGATTCTAGTGGGGGAGAATTGTAACATCCGGATTCCCATGTATCTTCTTTTAAGTATTTACCTTGAGTTTTAGGGAGGGACTCGGCGAGTAGGCGCTCAGAATCGCCGAGTAGGATCGCGAATTCTTGTATGGATTAATGAGGGACTCGACGAGTCGATGTTGTTGGATTAATGTCTAAGTCCATAACTATATTTGGTATGTACTTGACCCGACCCGGCATGGTCCATTTGGGTTGCATTTCACCGGCACAATTTATATGGATAGTCTTTTGAGAATAGTATATTTATGATTTATATTAATATATTATAAGTTCTAATATATTAATATGGAATCATATTATTTAATTAGTATTGATCAAGAATTAATTTAGAATTAATTAAGTGATCAAAAAGAACTAATTAAATATGGACTCTTATATATATGGAATGGGCCAAGTTCATTTAGGTTGGGCTAAGCTTTCATGGATGGTCCATGGAGCTTTTAACCCATGGATCCTATGTAAATGAAAGGTCATGGGTATTAGGGTTTACATGGATGTAACCCTAATCCTCCATGATATATAAAGGGGTCCTTGGCTCACAAAATTGGAACAAGTGTGTGAAAATAAGAGTGGGCCGATTTTAGTGTGCATACATATTCTCTCAAGTTCTTCCAAGGTGTTTTGGTGATTTGTGATTCCATTTGAGGCTTCCACACTATTGGGGCTAAGCTCTTAAAGCTTGAAGACATCAAACTACATCAAAAGGTATGTCATCTAACTAGAACTTTGTAGTATAGGTGCTTCATAATATGCTAGTTAGGATGAAACCTTGGAATAGTTAATATTTGCATGTATAATAGAGAAAACATAGATCCAAGGTTTATAGGGTTGCATGTACACTATAGGAGTGTTAGAATGCTCAAAACCCAACAGTGGTATCAGAGCCATGGGTTGTTTTCTGTTATATTGATGCAAATGTTTTATTTTCAAGTTGGAAAAAAAAGGAAAAAAAAAACATGACGTTTGTCAAATTTTAAGATAATTACTTGTTTTGTGAAAAACGAATTATTTGTAAAATTTGAATCATTTGTTATATGGGTTGAATTAGATCAAATTTAGTAAAAGATAAAATGATATGATTATTTTATTAGTTTTAAAAGTTTGATCTAAATGTTTTAAGGAGTTACATATTTTGTCATAAAATTTTGGAGCTCAAAAGTTTTTTTTTAAAGTTGTGATCTTAAGGGTTTTTGAAACTTCCATAAGCTATGGATATGAAAGTTTTTAAAAAAAAAAATTTGATTCACAGTTTTTATGGAGTTACAAAATTTGGTGTTAATGTTTTAAAGAATTTCATAACTTGTTCTTAAGTTATGGAACATGGAAAGTTTCATCATAAAACACCATTAATTCCATAAGTTATGGAATCCAAAAGTTTTCAAGAATTACAAAACTTGCTCTCAAGTTTTGGAATTTGAGAAAAGTTTTTTATGAAAAAAAGAATTGAATTCTAAAACTCTTGGGTTCATAACTTAAACAATTAATTAAATGGTTTTAATTTTGAGTTTAATAATTGGAATTATGATGTTTTGTTGAATAGTTCAAATTAACTCTTATGGACTTTATTAATAGTTAATTAAAGCGTTTAATTAAAAGAGTATTATTAAATCCATAAATATATGGTTTGAGTTTAATTAAATTAAAAGTCTAATTTAATTAATAGATTAAACCATCAAGTATTTTAAATGTCTAAAATACACCCTTATACTATTATAATATTAAAAGTTTAATTTATTATATGTATAAGAGCAAGTCGTCTTACCATTAATAGGCCTCATTCACGAAGCCGGTCTATAAGGGGGGGTATAAGGTTGTTGCCTATAAAATGGCAGCTTAATGGGTGTCCACTCTCACCCACCGCTTCCTTGACTGGTGGAGGGTCGTTAGCCGAACAGGTAGGACAAGGACTATAATTCTCCCTTCATTAAAAGTATTAATGATAAATACTAAGTAACTAAACCTTTTATTAATTCTCAATCTTAGTTACTTAGGAAAATGTGAATAAGGTGCTAATCCATGAAATTACACTTTGCACTTTGTTTAAACCGTTAGTGGAGCGTGTGTGGTTAACCAGCACACTAACCTGGATTTAACAAAGTAGGCAAAGGGTAACTTAATATTTATCATAGTATCGGTGGAGCTCGTGTGGTTAACCGGCCCATCGATTGAGGGGTAAATATTAAGGGTACCAAGTATATTTGCATGGTTACTTCACACCTTGTTTTGTGATCCTCGGCATCCCAGTCACAAAACCTGAAGGGCACACTCGAGATTGAAACATGCCATTGAAAAGTTCAATGAATCTCAAAAGAATCTAGGAGTTTCAAAACCAATTAAAAAACCTAATTAAATTATTTCGTTTTTCATGGTGGAAATTGGTAAATCGTCATTTACCTACCTTCAACTATTTTATAACTCGGATTACGGCATCCCTCTTCCAGTTATAAATAGGTTGTTGGATCCTAGCCTTAATATTTGATATTGGGTGTTATATTAAGGACTTTAGATCAACTATCTTGAATATCTCCCAAAAGATGTCGAGTTCAGACATCTATGATCTTCCCAAATCTCTTGGAACTTTACTTCCTCCACCTCCTCCAATTATTCTCCCTAACCCACAAGTTCCATGAGCCAAACTCGGGAATACCTAAGGGCGTTGAACTTGTGGGTTAGGGAGAATAATTGGAGGAGGTGGAGGAAGAGAAGTATGACTTCCATGAGCCAAACTCGGGAAGTCATATTCATTAGGAAAGCTTGGTTTGGGAAGATCATTGTTGTCTAAACCAGACATCAACAATGGGAGAAATTCACGTAAAGTTGATTTAAGTCCTTAATATAACACCCAATATGATATATTAAGGCTAGGACCCAACAAACTATTTTATAACTTGGAAGAGGGATGCCGTAATCCAAGCTATAAAATATTTGAAGGTAGGTGAATGACGATTCACCAATTTCCACCAAGATAAACGAAATGTATTATTAGGTTTTAATTGGTTTTGAAACTCCTAGATTCTTTTGAGATTCATTGAACTTTTCAATGGCATGTTTCAATCTCGAGTGTGCCCTTCAGGTTTTGTGACTGGGATGCCGAGGATCACAAAACAAGGTGTGAAGTAACCATGCAAATATACTTGGTACCCTTAATATTTACCCCTCAATCGATGTGCCGGTTAACCACACACGCTCCAACGATACTATGATAAACATTAAGTTACCCTTTGCCTACCTTGTTAAGTCCAGGTTAGTGTGCCGGTTAACCACACACGCTCCACTAACAGCTTAAACAAAGTGCAAAGTGTAATTTCATGGATTAGCACCTTATTCACATTTTCCTAAGTAACTAAGATTGGGAATTTATAAGTGTTTAGTTACTTAGTATTTATCATTATACTTAGAATTTATACTTAGTATTTATCATTATACTTATAAATACACTGCTTTAATGCACTAAAAAGTAGTACAAGGCAAGCAGGGTCGACCCACAGAGACACGGGACAAAAGTCTATACCTCTTTGTACAAGGTACTTTGGTCACAAAGGGGGTTTGGTTTGCAAAAGTAAATAACTAAATAACAATCTACTTTAAAAGCATGCACAAAATGAAATAGATTTGTAAACAAATTGTAAAAGTGCTTCCAGTTCTAGTTCTCAATGTTGCTGTTCAACTTGATTATGACTTGATGTAATTCATGATTGCTATTCTAAGTTGGTACTGAAAGATATTAACACGCTCTAATACCTCTCGCTTGCCAAATTATCTAACCAAAACATGCTCTTTGACTAGACCTAGCTTTACTAATTCAACCTAAACACGCTCTTAGATTGTATTAAAAAACTGCATTAAGTTTTGTACAAACTTCCCAACAATGTTCATTTCTTCTCATACGCTCGGAAGTGTGAAAACATGTGATAAATGCTCTACAATAAGAAAACCTATTGTTTGTTACCAATCATTAACTTTATAGAACGATTAGGTGCCCTAAAAGTTAATTAACTACACAAAAATTCAATTCATGAAAGTGGCCAATCAAACACAAATCAAATTTAAGGATTCTAGTTTAAACAAGAACATAATCACTAGAATAGAATCACAAATCAAACATCAAATCATATGCTTCAAGTCAGGCAATCAACATGTTTTGAACAAGAACTAGAAACTAGGGTTTCTTAGCCACACATGGCTAAGAACAAATCAAACAAGAATAAAGATGAAATTGGAATGTTTAATGCTTACAAAAATGAAATCAAAAGTGTTTGCAATGATTAGGTCTTCTCAAAAGCTCCAAGAATTCTCCCAAAATCACCCAAGATCGCCCCAAACTGCTCCCAAAACCGTTCTCCCTTTTAAAATGTCGAGCTTCCTTTGTTTTATTAAGTTCTCACGTGCATTCCATAAGGTCATGCATTTTTTTAGCATGGCCATGCCTTTTGCCCATGTGTTTTTGGCATGGCCATTTGTCTTGACCATGTGTTTTTGGCATGGCCCATGCTTTTTGCTAAAATTCCAAAAAGTCTTCACTGTTGGCTCCATCTTCAATCTAGATTCACCACGAGTCATGTTGCTCAAATATAAGATGATAAAGGACAAACACGACCCGTGTCGGTGTGACAAGAATCGCGTTTCAAACATAGTCCTTTTCAATGATAATAATGCACAATGACTTGGGTTCCATCTTCATGTTTTCTGCCATGGAATGATCGGTTCATCTTCTCTTCATGCTCCAAAGCTCCAAGCATCCAAGCTCCATGCATCCATGCATCCAAGCTCCATGTTCCATGCTCCATAATGCCTGCAAAATAAATCAAAAATGGTGAAGTACCAGGCATTCTTAATGAACTATGCAATTGCCCAAATAATTAACTAAATGCAAGAATTATGAAGTAGAATGCTATGAAATGACAGAAATAACATGCAAAATAGGTGCATAAAATGCACCTATCACCTGCTGTGAAACATATGCTCCTCAAACCGACGGGAGGAGAGACCCCAGTAAGACCCACACAAGTGTGTTTCCCTCCTACCATCCAAAGACCAAAATGTCAGCCAGCCTAAGTGTGGATCTTCCAACCCGCGAGTCCGTCAAAAAGTCCACTCACACTTCTTTGTTCACGGAAATACCAGCACACTGACAAGCATCAAAGAGAACATCCCTAACCACATCATGTCGGTACTTGAAACTAGGGAGCTCTCTACAATGAACCACATGTTCCCCAAAAGTGTCCAAATATGCCTTGCGGAAAACTGGGCATATCTCGTCAATTGGGAATAGAGGAATCATGAGGCGGTAACGAAGGATAGTTCGGTACTCCACAGGAGACATATGTCGGCTGAGGACATCAATAGGGATAGTTAGCAGAAAATCCTGAGCATGAGGTGCCCGAAGACACTCAAAAACTGCTTTCTGTCTAATAGTCATGCCGAAGTCGACTTCCATATCTTTGACGATTTTGCTAAAAAGGGCGCACGCCAATGCTTTTTTGGGATTTAAGGGGGTGTCCTTATTAGTGAAATTGCTACAGTCGAATCCCGAAATCGTATCGCGAAGACGAGTCAAAGTACATAGGTAATCAGAGTCCATACCACATATGTCACTGTCACGTAAGATGTGGTCTTGTAATGTCCAAGATTGGGCCCTCGAGGCTATAAATGCGTAGGAGGAAACCTCGTATGCGGAGTACAAACCCAAACCACCAAAACGAATAGGTAAGGAAGCCAGGCGCCACTAGATGTCTCCAAAGAAGGGGCCTCTACATACCACCATATCCTCGATAGACCCACCCAGTCCTTTGTCAAAGAACAAAGTTGCCTCTTCTATGTGCACCAGTTGACATGTCCTTAAACCAAAGAAAATTTTGAAATGCCCATACATGATCGAAGCAAAAAGAACTTACTCTGCAGGTCACATACTTGTGGAAGAAGACCCATCAAATCAACAACATTGATCGCTCTCTTCATGGCCAACCTACTAATAAACCCTACGTCTCTGCTAGCAGCCCCCTAAGGAGCTTCACCCCCAAAGAAGGTCTCCCTATATCCGTTGGGAATAAATCGGCACGAAGCTTCCTACCATCACAGGAGGGCCAAAAAATCTCTGTTTTCTTGATGTTCAGCTTAAGACCCAAGTCTGGACCATTCACCCGAATAATGTTCAACACTCTAGCCACCTCCTCTGAATCCCCAATGACAGTCTCATCATCTAGATACCAAGCATGGAAAAAGAGCTTGCAATTGTCTCTAATCTTGTGCACAAGCGGGTGCAAAACGAGGGAAAAAAAGAAGAGGGCCCAAGGGGTCACCTTGTTGCACCCCAGTGACAAACCATATATGTTGGTCTCCTATATAAAGTCTCAATGCTTGCCCGTATAAGAAGTTCACCACACAGAAATAGAAGGGCACATCCTCCTAACCTCGTGGATCAAGGCTGATCTATCCACCAGGTTAAAGTCATTCGAGAAATCTACTATAAACATTGCAAGAGACCCATCAATATGGTGTTCACTCAACACCCTATTGGCACTGCGTAACACAGCCTCAGCACCCCCGGACACACCAACCCCGAACTGAAAATCATTACTGTACTTGGCCATTTCTTTACCCACACCTTTCATGGCAACCTTGGAAACCAGACGTCTCCATATAGTGCCTACTGTAATTGGACGGATCTCGTTGTCAAGTTTAATCAGAGGCGCGAGAGGAGCGGATGTAACAAACTTTGCCAAAATGGACGAACATCTTCCCGCTAACCATAAATTAACCATTGTAATGATAGCACGTAGGAGATATGTGGCTATATCAGACCCTTCTCCACAAAGGGCATCCAGGGTGTGTTGAGCCCTCAAGCCATTTCTCCCGCATGAAGTTTATTTAGGGAAAGATTTAATGCAACCAAATACACAATCAGAGTTTGCTACAATGGAAGGTTCAAAAATTATGGGGCTCGGCATGGATGGGGGTGTCCTGAAAGAGTGTTTGTCCTACAAAACTTTAATAGAAATTCTTTTTTATTACCCTTACTATATTATGTATTAGTTTGTTGTAAATTTAAAATGTTATGCAAAGAAGTCATTAAATTTTGACCGATAAAGCCACCACTCTACTTTCTCTAAACAATAATAATAATAATAATAATAATAAATTGCAATCTTTTTTAAATTCGTTTTTTAGCCGGTAAAGAATACAGGTCCATTTCGGTGGTTTTTTCGAAAAAAACAACTTTCCAGTGGGTTATTTTGGAGAAAAAAATCAATTTTTAGCAATATTTATTGAAAAAAAAAATAGTTTTTGCAAAAAAATAATAATAGAGTACGATAATATTGTCTATCTTATTCGGATAATTATCCCGATCAGTAGAATTACGATAAGATAATATATTCGGGTTATCTTGTTCAGAAAAAGAAAATATTTTGTGATTATTTTGCTCAGAGAGAATCATAAAACTTAAATTGTACCATTTGTTTGATCCGGATTATCTTGAACGAACAGAGAAAATGTAATAATATTAATTTTTCCCATGCAAAGAAAATATAATAGGATTATCAAAAGATAATATGCTATGTATGATCCAGGGTCGGTCCTGAGTTATCTTAGGCCCGGTGCAAACACGAAAAAAAGGCCCCCCAAAAATAAGTTTATAATATATATATATATATATATATATATATATATATATATATATATATATATATATATATATATATATATATATATATATATATATATATAGGTTTAGGTTCTATGGAAAACAAAAAACCCTAAAAATCATAAAAATGCATAAAAAAATATTTAGAGATCACAAATCTTTTTTTTGACTTTATATTCTTTAAAACCGCACATTTTTGTATAAATTCGCTGAATTTTTTTTTTGAAAAAAGACCGAAAAAATAAAAAATCGATTTTTAAATTTTTTTTTCAACGAATTTATAAAAAAAGCTGCGATTTTTAAGAATATAAAGTCAAAAAAAAAGATTTGAGATCTCTAAGTATTTTTTTATGTATTTTTATGATTTTTAAGGTTTTTTTAGGGTTTTTTTGTTTTCCATATAACCATTCCCTATATATATATATATATATATATATATATATATATATATATATATATATATATATATATATATATATATATATATATATATATATAACCAAAATAAATCTAAAGGTTATGATGAATTGTACGAGTAAGAACGAAAAACAAAATAATTTAATTACTCAAAATGTGAAATTATAAAAGTTAGGATGACCAAATTTGTAACTTATGGAAATTGATTTATTAAATGGAATTAACTACTAAATTTGAGGGGTTGTTATGTAACTTCTACTTTATTTAAAAGAAAAAGATTGATTTAATTAAAAAGATGAATTTAAGTTGGGATCAAACCCACATCAACCATGGATGAGCGCCCCTAGGGGTTGGGATTTTACCGGCTAGGCAAATGATGTTTATGATTTATTTTTGAAGAAACAAATATATATACACATTATAAGTATATAATTTTGTTAAATTCGAGTCCTATTTTTTTCGGAGCCGCCCCGGGGTCCTGTGCGGTTGCACCCCCTTAGGGCCGGCCCTGGTATGATCCAACATTTGATCAGGTAGAGTAAATATAAAAATAATATTTCTCTTAAACATAAAAAATACAATAATATTACAGTAAAGTAATAGTCTTTGTCTTGTTTAGATAATCAACATAGAACAATTATAGTAAAAATATAGTAAATTTTTCTCCCTTTGAATTAGATTATCAGGATCATATAAAAAATTGAATGAAAATATTTTTGCTTAGAGAGAGAGGTTAGTTTGTATTAAAAAAATATTGTATTTTGTTTAAAAAAAAGTTATTGCAACCAGTTGCATGTATTTACCGGTTAGGCTAATTCATATCAAAATCTTAGTTTTGAAAAATTTCCAACGAGTTTTATTCCTATTGGTTAAAAAAAAGATGATTTTATAGACAACAAGAACAAAAGTTACAGATTTGATGACAATAATTCCGAAAGAATAATTATATTATTACATATTAATCCAAAAGATTGTGGGATCAAGATTTAGTTCCCCTTGAAAAGCATAAATTATGCACTTATAGTTTATCCTTAAAAAAACACCAATAAAGTGGATACAAATAATTCTTGAAATAATTATCTATAAGAAAAAGTTAACTCATTATTAATTATAACTCCTTTTGGTGAGCGGGAGAATTGAAGTAGAGCAATTGTTTAACCAAAAATAAAATGCTCTCGAGTGGTCGTATTGTTACACATTTACACTACGAATTGGTAGCGAAAATTATTAATTAGTTTATAACACATTTACACTACGAATTGGTAGCGAAAATTATTAATTAGTTTATAAATTTTATTCTATAAGGGTCAAAATATAAGATGTTTTATTAATCTTAAAAAGATTCTTGTTAACAACTGCATATATAAGCCCTTTTAGTTTTTGATTTCATCAGTGCACCACATGCATTATGTAGAAAAACAAATTATGTGGAAAAAAGTATATAGAAATCAAAGAAAACATGATCATGTATGATTAGTGCATGAGAATAAGTCATGACACAAGGGTCCATGCGTTATGGAATATGGGGGTTGGTGGGTGGGGAGGGTGGGGGGGGGGGGGTAGGAATTGTCCATTGCTATGAAGACAAATGCATTGGGATGAAAGAGGAACAACCCCTTGTTTCCATGCACATGCATGGCATGTTAATTAAGCAGTACATCCATGCATGCATGCTCATGTTGTCCCCTTCTCTCTCATCACTTATCAATATTATCATCACCACTTTTGCTAGGGTTTTAGCAAAAACTTCGTCTCCAAGAAGCCAAGATCAATCATTCTATTATTTTGGACATTGAGCTCTTGGTGTAAATAAGAGTTGAAAGATATGCACAAATCAACTTGGGTCAAAAATGGTGGTTTAGTTATTGGGATTACCTAAAATACATTGTTAAAATAAATATATGTGCCTATGCCTCCACAATCCCAATATTTTTTGTTGTTTATCAAGATATTTGATCTGTCGACTGTTATTAACTTATTATATGACTTTCTTATGCAAAATTGTAGTAGATTTGGGACCGGGGTAATTTTGACTCGTGTGGTCAAAGATATACCGGTTTGGATTATATTAATTTATAATCAATATATCCATTACAAACCTGTAAAAATGAGCTGAAAGAATATAAGTCCAATGGATCGATGCTATCATCCAAGCGAACCAAAAATCATATGGGATTAATTGTCAATATATTATTAATATAGATTGATTTAAATCGATTTAAGAAAAACTAAACAAATGTTACATAATTAGGACATCTCCAAGATATTTTTTATGACTTATTATTATTCATTTTTTTACGGCATTTAAGACGGCAAAATTAGCTGGTATCGGGTAGCTTGTAGCAGGTACCAGATAGTTTGTAGTTTGTAGGGTTTTGTTAAACGCTACATTTAGTAACATTTGGATTTACAATGTTTTGTTTAAACTAAACGATAGAAGCTTGTAGTGCCAAACAAAAATTTTTGTTCAAAACGGAGCGTTTTGCCAAACGCTAAAAGTTATAAGCTCTCAAACGCTACATGCCGCACACACCCTTAACCTTATTGGAGTAGGTTGTTTATTTAATTTTTTTTTATTGACCACTAATTTTCTAATCATACTTTATTTTACCTTTTATTATATTTTAGTTTTATTGTTTTCTTATTTATTTAGTAGTTAACTATTTCTACTTTAATGACATTTTATTTATGAAACATAAATTTATAACGGTTATTAATATATTTTTTATAACAACAACGTATTAATTTATTTTTCATATTTTATATTTAAAAAATAAAGGCAAATTTCTAATAATACTATTTATTAAATATTTTGAATTAAAATATGATGTGTATTTAAAAATAACTAATTTATGGATGTGATTATATAGAATAGTTTAAATAGATAAGAATTTATTAATTAACATTAAAAAAAGTTACTGAAAGAGGTTAACTGTTTAAGAGGTCATTTAATTAAAGGTTAAAGTTAATAAAATTATGATGTAGCAATAATTTTAAATTATAATATTTAGCATTTTGGTCTAGAACATAATATATATATATATATATATATATATATATATATATATATATATATATATATATATATATAGGGTGATAGAGAACCATAATTAACCAAGGAACCAATCGTGAGCGTTGGAAATCATAACGATCAACGGCCAATGAAATAGATGTACACTTTTACATTGGACGCACACACACCGAGTTATACCAAAAAATCCACCCTTTACAAAAAAAACCCACCACTTTTTTTCGTTTAAAATTTTTTTTAGGCCATGTTTTTTATCGAAAAAAAAACCGAATATACCGTTGTTCACGATTTTTCGTTCTCTTTCCATAGAGATCCATGATGATATATAAAAAACGAACTTTCTTTTTCGAAAAAAACTCACTTCATTTTTTTTGATGAAAAAATTTAAGGTCTATTTTTTTATAGAAAAAAATTAATAAATATATCAAAATTCATATTTTTTGTACTTTTTAAACATAGATTCATATTCAAGTTAAAAAAAAAAACTTTATTTCAATTTAGATTCACATTGTGAACCTGTTCAGATTCATATTGTAAACCTATTCAGATTCACATTATGAACCTCCTTAGATTCACAGTGTGCATAATAAGAAGTCAGATTCACAGTGTGAACCTGAACTGATCGGAGCTTTTTCACATTGTGAATGTTAAAATTTGAAATATTTACAGTTTAGATTCATAGTGGGAATCTACACTGATCGAGGTTTTTTTTTTAACCTTCTCAGATTCACAGTGTGTATAATAGTAATTCAGATTCACAATGTGAATCTGAACTGTTCGAGATTTTTCATATTGTGAATGTTAAAAATTGAAATATTTACAGTTTAGATTCACAGTGTGAATTTGTACTGTTCGAGGTTTTTTTTTTTAGTCGGTGTTGATGTTTATTAATAGAGTACAAAAAATTAATATTTTTTGTATAATTAGTTTTTTTTTGATAAAAAATAAACTTAAATATTGAAAAAACTAAGAAAATTAAGTGGGTTTTTTTCCAAAAAAAAAGTTCGTTTTTTATATATCATCATGGATATCTATGGAAAGAGGACGGAAAATCGTGAACAACGGTATATTCGGGTTTTTTTTTCGATAAACAACTTGGCCTAAAAAAAATTTTAAATGAAAAAAAGGAAGTGAGTTTTCTTATAATCTGGTACATGTGCGTCCATTATAAAAATTTACAACCCTTCCTTTTGCCGTTGATCGCTTTAAATTCCGACGCTTTGGATTGGTTCCTTGGTTCCTTGATTAATAATGGTTTTCTATTGAACTTTTCCCCATATATATATATATATATATATATATATATATATATATATATATATATATATATATATATATATATATATATATATATATATATATATATATATAAAGGAGGGCTCATGCGAAAATACAAATAATTTGCGAATAGGGTACCCGTTTTCGGAACCAGAACCGCCACGAATTTGATTTTTGTTGTAAATTAATTTACAAATGACTATTTGTTAAAGTTTACATAAAATTATGCGGGTACCCGGAACCGGAACCGGTTCCAAACGGTTCTGGGATCGGTTCCAAAATTTAACGAACCGGTATAGGCGTTTCCGGTTCTGGTTCCGCCGTACTAAGAACCGTCGGTTCCGGTTCCGGTTCTGGTTCCCGTTAAATTAGCCGGGTACCCAGTTATGCTCACCCATAGTTAAAACCTCCTTTAAATCTATATTATCATAACACCCTCCCATGTAAACTTATTATCATTAATTTATTGTTAATAAATTTAATTTGTAAACTACATGTGTTTGATGTTTATTAGATACAATCTGTTTTCGCGTTTTCGCATTTTCACAAAGTATTTATGTTTTCGTATGAACCTAGTTGTGTATATATATATATATATATATATATATATATATATATATATATATATATATATATATGTTAAAATGTGGATGATATCTATTGTGTAGACGTGTGTGGATAGTGATATTGTATAAGAATGACTAAGAGAATACGTTGGTTGGTAATATGAATATGTTCAACCTCACATAACTATCTTCATCAGCATGCATTCTCACTAATTATTTTTAATTTTTGTTCTCATGCATCGTATTTCATTAATTTTCATTCTTACAGAATACGATTATCAAGAACACATTTTGACAGAATGAGAATCATAAAAAAAAAGTCTATAATACCATTTTAGACGATTTAATTAGTGAGAACGCATGATAATGACAATAGTTATGTGAAGTCGAACATATTTACATTACCAAACAACCTATTCTCTTAGTAATTCTCATAGATTAACATCGTTCACACGTCCACATAATAAATGACAATCTTTCTCTCTCTCTCTCTCTCTCTATGTGTGTGTGTGTGTGTGTGTGTATATATATATATATATATATATATATATATATATATATATATATATAAGGGGTAGCAATATTTTCCTTGTTACTAAAACCAGGTTGCACTAACTGAAAAAAAGAAGAAATTTTGAAAAACAAATGAAGAATATATATATATATATATATATATATATATATATATATATATATATATATATATCATACTATAGTATAAATGAAACATTTTTTCTTTCACCACATTCATTTTAAACTCCTATGCATTTTTCCTTACACCACATTCATTTGAAACTCTCATGACTTTTCAATTTCTTTCTAATAATGATTATAAGTTGGTTAATAAGATTAAATAAATATCAAACCTAAAGTGTAATTAATCATATATAAACTAAATTTCAATATTAAAAGAATATTTTTACTTCTACTTATAAAGTTATGTTTTTTAACTTTTTACATATTATACTTAATTTATTAGTTTTAATAAATTGTTGGATGTAAACCATTATCATTTTAAAGCTACAACTTTTGAACAATTTGTATAAAATATTCAAATTATAAACTTAAATATAACATTATAGAACCAACTTAAATATAAATTTTAGTTTAACTTAAACAACCCAAATAATATTTTGTAAATAGTTAAAAGTGATAAATTGTGGTGTATTTCTAATAATGATTATAATTTGGTAAATAAGGTTAAATACATATTAAAACCTAAAGTGTAATCATAAATAAACTAAATTTTAATATTAAAATAATATATTTACTTTTACATATAAAGTTATGTCTTTAACTTTTAACATATTATATTTAATTTATTAGATTTAATATGTTGTTGTATGTAAACCATTATCAATTTAAAGTTAAATGCAAAAACTAAATTATAATATCAATTTAACTAAATTATAATCGTTAAAAGTTTTCAAATAAGTAGCTTAAAATAACTTATAATAACAATAGTAAAAAATAACTATATATAAATGATTATATTGTTACCTTTAAAATCAAAAACCAATGTCTAATGTTTTAGATAATTATATTATAATGATAGAAATTAAAACGTTAAGAAAATAAATTTTAAAAAATTAATTAACAATAACAAAAACTATAAATAACATTAAGCCATATATTATATTTAATTTTATTTATGGGTAACTCGCAGGTAGAAATCATTCAAACGGTTGGGATTATATAGTTATAATAGATGTATATATTATCATATAATTCGAAATAATCAATATATTATATCAATTTAGTATACGAATTATTATATCAAATTTAACAACAACGTTATTGTTATATTAAAAAAAACATATATTTGTAAAGATTTCAACTATATAGGTGTTTCTGCGCAACGTGCGGGCATTCGCCTAGTATATATATATATATATATATATATATATATATATATATATATATATATATATATATATATATATATATATATATATATATATATATGTAGAGAGAGAGAGAGAGAGAAGCTTTTTAAAAAATGTTATCAAATAATGAAAAAAACTAACCATTCATTAAACTATCTTGATAACTTCATCTACAAAACAAATTAGATATAAAAAGTGGACCGGAACGGAATGGTCGATCTTGGGTTGGATTGTGTTGTCCAATTGATTTTTGGGATAATGACTTGAAAGGGTAATATATTTTTCGATTTGTACACATTTTGTCATTGAGTTTTTTTTCGTCCATATTTACCCCTTCAACTTGTTAAACTGTACACATTCAGTCATTATGACCGGTTACTCTAGGTTAGCTAAGAAAAATGACTTGATAAGGTAATATATTTTTCATTTTGTACACATTTAGTCCTTAATATTTTTGTACACATTTTGTCCTTAATATTTTTTTGTTTCAAAATAAGTTGTTTTTGTTTTTGTACTCATTCAGTACTTATGAATGATTTATTTAGGTTTTTCTCACAACATCTTACGCGTGACAATCATTGATGAGGTGTTTGAGGCTGTTGATGCTTATGTCCATCGCGATCTCGACTGCTTGATTGTGCAGGTCTTATGGTTTGGCTTAGGTCTTATGTTCTGAACGACGTAACTTTTTCATATGATATCATATTTTAACGATCTTTATATCAATGTGTTTGTTTTTCGAGTCTACTATAATTTCATTAAGATTACTCCCATTAAAATGTAATATGTTTTTACTTACGATTTTATAAAAAACATCCATACATGTATTCATAAAAAACGCATGGATATAAAGATTGTAAGTAAAAATATATTACTTTTTAACGGGAGTAATTTAAATGAAAGTTGTAGTAGACTAAAATACGAACGCATGGATATAAAGATCATTAAAACTCGAGATCGTATGAAGAAGTTATGACGTTCATAACATATAACCTAAGCAACCAAGTAGTCGAGATCGCGATGCGCATAAGCGTCAAAAGCCCCAAAACATCTCATTAATGATTGTCCCACGTAAGATGTCGTAAGAAAAAAACCCAAAGAAATCATTCATAAATATTGAATGAGTGCAAAAATAAAAATGATTTGTTTTGCAACAAAAAAATATTAAAGATTAAATGTGTAGAAAAATATTAAGGACTAAATGTGTACAAAATGTGAAATATATTAACCTATTAAGTCATTTTTACCGGCTAACCTGGAGTAGCCGGTCATAAGGACTAAATGTGTACAGTTTAACAAGTTGAAGGGGTAAATGTGGACGGAAAAAAACTCAGTGACCAAATGTGTACAAATTGAAAAATATATTACCCTTTTAAGTCATTATCCTTTGATTTTTTCATTTCACTTGACAGTTAGACATATACGACAAATTAGTTGGTTTGTTGTTTTATTATTTTTTGACAAAAAATTATGTGGTTATAAGTTAATAAAAATTAGATTTGATATTAATCACAAAATTAAATAGACTGTAAGGGTGCATGCAATGTTAGCGGTTTGATGGTTTTAGGTTAGCGATATCACCGAGCTCACGACTCCGAGAGAAAATTGGTACCGCTCTAATGGTCATATGGGTTCTAGTGGATGAATTATATTATTTACCAATTCTTCAAATTACTAGATATTATGATCAAATACCTAGATGTACCAATTTATGAATTACCATGCAATGATCAAGCACAAGTTACACATCAAATTGATATAAGCATGAATTGGACTATGAATGATAAATCGGTAAATTACCTATCCTAGATCAAGACAAGTAATTCAAACACAAATTAATGATTAGTTATGCTCTCTAACACAGTTAACATAATTAACTTTTAATTAATTAACCCTATGATTTGATTAATCACTAACTCTAATTATTTAATGATCATAAATAATTAGCTAACAAATTCATGCAACTAGAATGATCATCTACTACACAGAACTTGATTAATAAGCAATATAAGCTAAAACTTCAACATGCTAGGATTTTGATTATCAAACACAAGTAAAATAAACATAAAACATCCATGATTTCGAAATCAACACATAAGATTCGGGTTCATCTTCACCAAACAAAAGTATGGGGTGATTAGCCCATAACAAAAATAGAAACAAACATAAAATCAAAGTTAACTAGAAAAGACAAGGTAAAATCTAGCAAACCGAATGATTCAATGATGATCTTTCTTCAATTATCTTTAAAGCTTGAGTGCAAAATGAAATCTTCACTTCTGAGTGTTTTCTAAGGGTTTTCAGTTGTAATCCTTAGCTTAATCCTCAAGCCAACCTCTATAACTCGACCTAATGTTCGGTTTATATAGATACCAAATATATGGCTGCCACGACATGGGGAATAGGTGTCACGCCATGGTCAACACTTAAAATGCATATGCCCCAAGTCACCGGAAGGTTCTATGTCAGGATAAGTGGCCATGTCGTGGCCTTTAGATTGCCACGTCGTGGCATGCAATTTTTGCACGACTTCTTCTCTTCTTCCATGTTGTTACTAGCTTTGACCTCCAAGTTTCCAGCTTTCTTCATGGTTGGTCCTTGTCTTCAAGAATGTCCTATTTGGCTTCAAAATGTAATTTAATTCAATAAATACCAAATATCTTTGCATTTTTACCAAAAATATAGTTTAAACGTATTAAAGTAATGCCTAGAAATGTGTATAAATATGGCAATATCAAAATACCCCACACTTGCCTTTTGCTTGCCCATTTCATAGATTCAATTTTAGAACATTATTTCAAGTCTTTATATACCAAGATTTTAAAAATCCTAGTCATTTTTAATTAATTTTTATTAGTATGCTTGCATTCCTACATTCAACCCCCTACCCCACACTTAATTGATGCAATTTCCCCATTGCATACTTAAACAATTAAAGAACATTAAAGTAAAAAGGAGAAATTGGAACAGACTCCCTTGGAATAGTAGTGACGAGATCAAATTCGAAAGTTTGTGGGAAAGCTTGAACATCTTGATAATATCTGGAAGTTGGATCCTTAGCAGCTCACGAATGTGCCAGATAAATGAAACCAAGAACCATGCCTTCAAAAATGTGGTGCAACAAAACTTCAAAATATGCATTGTAACTGTAATGTCCTAAAACCAAAGGATAAAATTTTCACTTTTAAAATAATATAACATCCGTTTTTAGTAAAGTTACAACCATTTGTTCTAAAACCATTATTCTGAAATTAGAGTTAATAAGAAGATAATGTGGAATCTCGAATCATAAAATTTTCTGATGTATGTGTACAGTCTCGCCTTCGCCGCCCGATAAGTACCTGCAAAATATTTAATCCACAGCTGTAAGCATAAAGCTTAGTTAGTTCCCCAAAGTACCAAATACAACACAACACAAATAAACAACTATGGGTTATCAACAACCCTGTAGACTACCCAAAGTCTCAATGGGAAAACATCATGTCCTGTAGGTTATCAACAACCCTGGAGACTACCCGAAGTCTCAGTGGGCAAACAGAACGCCTTGTGGGTTATCAGCAACCCTAGAGACTACCTGAACTCTCAGCACACACAACAACACATATCATAGTAACAACAAATAGACCTAACTGGTCAGCACATATATATATATATATATATATATATATATATATACTACCACACAAGCAGGTATAGTGAGAAGACTCATTACTATCCTACAACATAATCCAGTGAGAAGACATTGGTGCCTTAGACCCACAATTATAAGGAGGAAGTTCACTTTGCACAGATGACTGATATAACTCACACCGAACTACCGGAACTAGAATCCTCCTATTTTTAAGGATTTTAGTATACTACAACATCCTATGGTGCACATACAACCCTAAATGCTTTGTATCTATGTTTTCTCTAATTATACATGCAATATTGTTTCCAAAGCATTAAGCCTACAACTAGCATACAAAAGGATATAATCAATATAAAAGGGAGTTAGAGAGTTACCTCTTTGTTGTAGCATGTAGAACTTCTTGAGTTTGGCCTTTAAGAACTTAGTGCCCCAAGTGTTGCACCTCAAATGGAATCACACAACACCGCCAACAATGGAGGACTTGAGAGAGAATACTTGTACTCTAATATCGGCTATAGCTATTCCAAGAATACTAGGGTGCCAATTTTAGGATCTAATGGGTTTCTTATATAGTGTGGCAAAACTAGGGTTACACCATGTAAACCCTAATGTGCATGACCTTCCATATTCCTTCGGCTCCATGGGTTTAAACCTCCATGGATCATCCATGGGTTGTCACATGGGTTTAGCCCAACATAAGGAATCATGGATCATTGGCCCACGCCATAAGAATGAATGATTTTACCAAATCAACCCCTTATATTTAATTAGTCTCTTTTGATCACAAATTAATTCCAAATTAATTCTTGATCAATACTAATTAAATAAAATGATTTCATATTAATATATTGGAACTTATAATATATTAATAAATCATGAATATCCTCTTCTCAAAAGTCCATCCTTACACATTGTTCCGGTGTCATGCAAACCAAATGGACCATGCTAATCTCGGGTCAAGTACATACCAATTATCGTTATGGGCTTAGACACCTAATCCAACAGTCTCCCACTTGGATAAGTCTAATAACTATTATTGCAAGTACGACTCCACAACCCGACTAGCAATTGTAGCTCTTAAAAGCCGTTGTCGAACTCTGACCTAGTCAATGACGCGTCCATTAGATAAGGGATCATATATTCCTCCATTCTAGATATCATATGGACTGAGACATGGATTATAATCATTCTCTCTGTCCATCTGTTGTTTCCCGATTTCTGATTTATGACGACCGACTAATTGAACAAATCAAATCAGTTCAGGCTTGGCCAAACAATTAGGGGTGTCATCACTAAATCATTGAGGGGCCCACAAATATCGCTTTTATCCACGTGGGGTAAAAGGAACGGATAAACTTCGACCCAAATTTTTGCTTGCACTTACTCATCAAATTGCACACAACGATATGTTTTATAACATCAAATTACTGTTGCGTTTACGTATGTCAATGTGCAACCGACTTGTAACTACAACTCACATGTCTCCGTTTCAAGAATATAAGATATTATCGTCTCACAATCACTTGTGATAAAATCCATGAAGTGATTCAGATGAGCGTGGGTTGAATCCAATACTCGAATCTTATTCCAGGAGTACTCATGAACATTGCAGCCACCTTGTCATAGACAAACTACAGACCCATTCATGACAGTCTTGCCTCAATACGTACTTCCAAAGTATGATCGACTGTGGATGGTTTGAATAACCTAGTTATTCGGGAAGTCAAAACATGCAAAGTGAAACACAAGAATAAACTAATCCTATATGGCCCCCAAAACTTTTGAGCGTCATATTGATTACTCATTATTGTTTGTATAATGTTTCGAATAATCAACTTAATACTTGAATTAAAACAATAGCTATGCCATGCTCCAAGCATACACACTATGCTTATCTATGGTCCTGACTCTATGAAGTAGATCAATTGAAAAACATTTCAATGATGCTCATTTTACAATTCCAAATCTTTATTGCGAGTTTAAGTATTTCAAATTCTTGTCACTGCTAGGAAGTGTTAGATTCTAAACTATCATGCAATGATTCTTCTGTAATGTCTAGGTACCAAAAGTCATAGAGACTTGACTAACAATATTACAAAATATTCCTTTAGAGATTGTTACAAGACAATTCCATGGAAATGAAGTCTCAAATTCAAAGTACATTCCTTTGAACATCCTTATTGCATAAAAGTTTCTAACTTCCTCATCTATTCTTCAACTCCCAATATGGAAACATTCCATATTTTCCATACGACAACTCATTATTAGTAGACTCCTGTCTATTCATAATAATGTCAATATGGTCCATCCATTACCATACTTCCAACCGTTCTTAAGCGACCAATCCTTGGCGAACCTTTAATTGTCCTTGACAGTTGTTTAACCATTTTAGTCATATCCGGTTCTATTCCTTTTTCCCTATAAATTCCCTAGGCATTTGGAAAATTAGAACACGAGAATATTATAGCATATGCAATCGATCCTATAACCGAAGCATATGGGACACGATTCATAATGTGTAACATAAAGACATGATACTTGATCAGTCTTTTACTATAATATTTCTATTTGCCATGTTCTCATAATTTGATTATGAAGAGGGATGCCGTAATCATAACCAAATTTTGAGAACGCAATTAACCTTTCCATATATAGAATTTTCTTATGTTGAACCATTCCAACATAACATTCATATATATTTGACTAAATTTGATTAAAAACTCAATCTAAGCTTTTAGATTTTGAAATGAAGTATAAATTCCTCTCCCTTAATTATAGCAAAACAGATTTTCAAACCCTGCAACTTTGCGATTTGAAACCTTTTGTTTTTCTATAATTAATATTGCTAACTTGCAACACTTTCCATAATAATTATGCTCCCACTAGCATAATAATTATTAACTTACCAGCATAACACTTATGCTCCCACTAGCTTTGACATGTACTCAGAAATCAGTTGGACTTCTAGAAATCAATACTTATTGACTTTCATTTCCAAAGTTCAGATTTCTGATACGAGATGCTTCGATAATACTTTATCTAGGCTTCTCAAAGTCATACACCTTTCCTTAGATAGCTCACATGTGTTTTCACAATTTTAGAACTTACAGCTATAAGTCTCAAATGTTTGGACCCTTTGCCATTTCTCACAATTCGAACTATGAAGAGGGATGTCGTAATCATAATCGAATTTGAGAATGCAAATATCACAATTGCTATCTCCTTAAAAATCTACTTAGTGAAATCATTTCCTCACAATCATTTTCGTGAATTGGAGAGAACCCTTATGACACTTAGATTTTATGGTGTATGTGTTCCTATCCATGTGAATTTTTCATAACAATAATCACAAGATATGGTTAGTGACAAATCCAAACCCATATGGACAGAACTTGTTCAATCTTAATTTCTTGCCACTTGGCAGCTCAAGGGCCTATCATTGCTTCCAAGTTGATATGCAAACAACTGAGAACTCATAGAACTCACATGCATATTTAACGTAACTGGAATGGGAACAGAAACAAGAACATGTCAACACGATAGGTTATAAACCTCAAGTCGTGTGCTAGTGTCTAACAATAGGTTTACCCTTGATTAGTTCTTGAAACTTTCAAGATCTTTAAGACTCCCACTGACCTCTTGACATATAAGATTCACTTTGTCAAGGAACATTACTTGAGAAACACATATTCAAGAGTTAGTGCGGATTCTAATCAAGACTAACACTTCACACAATTGGCCTTAGTTGTTCTTTGTTTATCCAAAACATCACAACTTACCAATTTCAAATGTACAAGTATAGAAAACATTTTACTATACATTTGATAAGTGTTATAAATCTTTCTTAAGATTATGTTACTCAAGGCTCGATCTTGGAGTGTTACTCTAAGACTTAATTTTGGAATGAAGTATGATTTACCTTTTTGATTTAACCATTCCAACAATTCACGATTCCTCTTCTTAGCCATACAAATGCACTAAGATATCCTTAGAGGATCAATTGTGATATGGTTTTCCATAATCGTTAAGATGATCATAAAACACGATACTAAAGTACTCTCCCATCTTTTTAGATTGGAGAAACCTTTTATCTTTCTGCCTAATTTGATTATTCTCATTCGTTCTGCCATACATTGAAACTTTTCCAATGTTCAGAATTATACTTAAACTTGTAAGCATAACCATATTTACTAAACTTTAGTAAATCATGACGAATAGCCTTATCGTTCTTTGTGGTGGACCTGACCAACGCACACCCAGTGTACCTGATCCCCCAGTCCTTCACTTGACTCACATATACATGTGAATAAGGAATTAGTCTTAATTTCCCAAAGATGAAGGTTCTCATTCATCACACAATACAAATTGCATGATTCCAAGTTTCTATCCAATTGAAACTTGGGTGATGAGAATCTTTCCTTATTTGGAAAATTTTGACACTTCCACAGACGATAGAATCAAATCCATATTGAACATTGCTAGAATATACATAAACATCAATTTTCATAAAAGCCATTGTAAGAAGATATAAAATAAAACAAAATCAAAATTTTATTTATTTATAAAACACGGAAAACTTTTCCTTACAATGCAATTACAAATGAAAACTATGTTTCTAAATATTTCTAAGCAATCTATCATAACTCTTAAGCAGCAGCTCAAGAATCTGATCATCGAACCATGCGATCGAAATCCATTTCTTCGCGATCAGACTCAACATACTCTTCCTTTCATTTCTTCGATTCTTCAAAACATCAAAATGTAATTACATTACATCATGTATTAAGAATCTACAAATAGGAACTTAATAGAGTTAGACAGTGGATTTTACCTGAAGTAGAGTCAAAAGGTTTGACTTTACCATCCTTGTGATCTTTCAAGTAAATATGGCAGCTTCGCAACCAATTCCCCTTCTCTTGGCAATAGAAATATATGGACTCTTTAGGAATGGCACATGAGACAATCTCAGACTTAGCCCTTCTCTTTACCATTTGGTCAACCAGGTTGACTATGGCCGATCCTTTTCCATTGGGAAGAGATAGCTATTATGGACTTTCAATGTTACCATTGTCAATGTCCATGGAAGTTTGGGAAGTAGATCTTCCAATCAAATTTGCTTTACCAATGCGCCAAATCATTGCTGATTCGAATCTATTTAGTGGGTAAGGATTTTACCAGTTTCAATCTTATGAAACTCCTAGATCTTTTGAGATTCATTGAATCTAATCAATGACATGTTTAATCTCGATTATGCTCTCACTTTTGTGACTGGGATGCCGAGGATAAAAAACGAGATGTGAATAACCATGCAAATTATCTTGGTACTCTCGATGTCATTTATCATCTCGTTTTAATGTGCCAGTTAGCCACACGCGCTCCATTAATCAACGATAATTTTCGAGACACCCATTACCACTCTTTATTAGTCCCTCATTAGCGTGTCAGTTAACCACACACGCTCCACTAACGACTTATAAAGTGTAATGTGCAATTTCATGGATTAGCATACAAATTCACATTTTCCTAAAGTAAATAAGAGTGGTATTTTTAAAATAGTTTAGTTACTTTTTAATCGCATTATACTTATTAATGAGAATTAATTTTCCTATCAAACCCGTTCTGCTAACGACCCCCACCATACAAGAGAGCGGTGGGTATGAGTGTATACCCAATGACGGTCATTTTATAGGCCGCTTCCTTAAACTCCCCAATGACGACTGACTTTTCTTATACATATAATATATATTAAACTTTTAATTATATACATAGTATAAGGTGTATTTTAAAACATTTTTTTAAAATTCCAGGGGTTTAATCTTTTAGTAAATTAAACTTTTAATTTAATTAAATTTAAACCATTTTGTGGATTTATTGATTATCTTTTAACTAATTACTTAATTAAATTAATAATAAGATTCATAAGGATGTATTTTAAACTTTTTCAAAATACAAGGGTTTATATTTTAAATATCGAAAATTAAGAAATTAATTTTAATTTAAAACTAAACCAATCATGAATTCAAGATAAGGATATCCAGTTACTTAGATAATTATTCAGTTTTACTTATTTAAAACATTATTTAAGGTAATTATCCTAATCAATTCATGAGATGATCTGATTTTATGGATCTGATCGTCCACTACGTCGTGGTAATTGTTGTGGTAAAAAATTACCACGTCGTGGTTGAACGAATTCGCAGGTCACCACATCGTGGTGGAAGTCACCACGTCTTGGTGGCAGAATAGAATGAGGATTCAGTTTTTCTTCTCCTTGTTCAAGTTCAACAATTGCAACAATTCAATAGAAAACAAACCCTACGCTCTGATACCACTGATGAGTTTTATGCAAAACATAATAAAATCCTATGTGTGCGTGCAACCCTATTTATAGATCTATGTTTTCTCTCATTGAACATACAAGTTTGAACAACAAAATAGAAACCCTAGAGCACTAGCATATTTTCGAAAAATACAAATAGGGTTAGAAGAACCATACCTTGATTGCTATTTAGTAATAACCATGCAAATCCTTGTGTTGTTGAAGCCTCGAGAGCAAGCGTCACAAATGTCACGCCTCTAGTGGTTCACACCTAACACTAGCAAAGGAAGATGATTGAGAATGAGGAGAGAGGCTAGAAAATTCGGCTATCACTTCAAAAGAATGAGTGGCTGAAAAACCTAGGGTTGAGGTTCTATTTGTAGTGCAGTCAGGAAACCCTAGATAAGCCCAAATTCAAGATTATCTTAAACTGGGTAATTATCTACTTCCTGATTATCCAATATGGATTATTTTAGAAACCCTAAGGCCTTAAGAAAACCGTCCAAGCCTTATGAAAGGTTCTAGATTGCCTTTTGCTGAACTATTGAACAATTGCACTTCAGTCCTTGCAATTTTAATTAATTCCTTTAAACCTAAAATTAATTCCAATTAATTTTTGATTAAATATTAATTAAATATTACTATTTCAAATTAATATATTATTCTCATAATATATTAACAAATTATTTACTTCAAATAATAAATCAACCTCTTTCTCCAAAATCGTCCTGTCTAGTTGCTAGTCTTGAGGGCAATCCAAAAGGGTTGTGCTACTATCAATTCTAGTATATACCAATTATAGTTATGGGCTTAGACACCTAATCCAACACTACCTACCATACATGGTATAGGATGTCTTAATGAGTTAATAAGTTAGGGTTTTTGGTGTTGGGCACCTTCTAGCCATGCAAAGTCATAAAGTTGGAAACTTTATGACGTAGAATGATATTTTGGGCTTGGATCTGGGATTGGACGAAAAGAATTAAGGAAAAAAGCTCTTAATGAGAAGGATAGAATTCTACGGAGTACGCTGGGCATACCAGATGGTACGTTGCGCGTACTCAGTCAACACCTCGTAAAATGGTCAAGGATAGACTTTGTTGGGCGTAGTTATTGAGTACGCCCTGTGTACTCAGTCTGAAGGATTTTGTTAACCTGTTGAATTTTGATGACCAGTTGACTTAGGTCAGCTGTTAAGCTAAGTTTTGGGAAGGTTAAAATGTTTTTTTTCCTATAAAGTGTGAACCTTAAGATTTAGATCTTGTTGGTTCGGGAATTTTACCTGAAATGTTGACTTAGGGGTATTTTGGGTATTTCGCAGTTGTGCTTAAGCAATCTTGTTGATTAGGTGACATGTAGATCCAATATCTGGAGTTGTTTTCTATTCATCAATCTTGTCTGTATGTGTGGTGAGTTTTCCTTACTCTACTTATGGGTCGAAGGCACCAATATCGGCCCACTGGATTATGTATCATGGTATATTGGATTGATGTTATATTGATTATGTGGTAGATTGGTAGATCTATATGATTACCTGTGTTCACTGAGTATGTGTTAGACTGGAAGATCTCTATGATTATCTGTGTTGCTGGTTATTGAATGTTATTGTATATGTCGACATGTTGTGGTTTGTTGGGTTGAGGTGGTCATGCTTAGTGTTGAAGGCCAAGACACCCAGGAAAATTCGAATAGAATAAAGGCCTGCGAGGCGCTCCAGTCAGGCCGAAGGCCCAGAGAGCGGTTTAGATAGACTGTATTCCCTGTGCGGCGGACCAGTCATGCTGAAGGCTCCGAGAGCGGTCCAGATAGGTTGCAGGCCCGGTGCGGGGGTCCCGTCAGGATGAAGGCTCATGTATACATGTTGCTAACTATATGGTTGTGTGTGGTACTTTAGGGGAGCTCACCAAGCTTTGGCTTACAGTTTCAATTCTATGTTTCAGGTACTTCTGATGACCGTGGCAAGGCGAAGGCGTGATCATACACATACTTCGATGACATGTTTTTGGGATATATGATATATTGATCTTGGGGATATTTGTATTTTATACTTGGATTTTTTATGGGTTTTGTTTGAAATTAATGGTTTATCTTGATTTGAAAATGAAAAAAAAATTATCATGATTTTTGGGATGTTACAAGTTGGTATCAAAGCCCTGGTTTGAGAGAATTGGATTAACACTCGTGCAAATCCAGACTCAAACTAAGGATCTAAAAAAATTCAAATTTATTTTAAAAATTGTTTTCAAAAATAACCAAGGAAGGACGAGATGTGTACGATCAGTCGGAGCAAGAAAGTATACCCCAAGTTACCCACACTATTATTTGTTATTGATGATCATGATAGAACTGCATGCTAGTAATAGGCTAGGGATATTTAGGGATTACATGATAGAATTACCTAATGTATGATGCCTGATAGCCTAGGAGGACTTATTATATGTTAGATGAAATTGACATCATTATTGTAGTTTCTTTGTGTGTGCATCATAGTCATACATAACTAAGATTCTATATCTTGAGAATGTTTGATTTAGCCTTATTTCAAGTTCTTGTCTGATTAAGGGCTTAGGGTAGAATCAAGTATTTGACTCTCTATAGGATCTAACGTTATGTATGATTAGCATGCACGAGTGGCTGCATGGTTGGATGAAGTTTCATAAGTGAGTATGTGGGTGTAGCGGGCCAATTGAGAAGGGATTTTCCACTCCTGGGAGAGTGAGGACAAGGTTTATGAGTATTCCAGTTGTTTGTTTATTTCCAGGCAGCTTTTGATAATCCATTGATACAAATAAGGGTAGGTGTGGAAGATAGTATTGGCATGTACTACTAAAAGCATAGGACTCATACGCGTAGCAAGGAAGTCACAAACCCCAATGGTTAGTCTTGTCGTGATGGTTATAGCTGTATGGATTGTGACCTTTTTGATGTATACCTTGGTTTGTTTTTCAGTATGGCGATTATGAGAGGTTCTAGTTTGGGAGCTGGTGGCCAGGATAGGCCAAGACTGACTGTTGTTGACATTCGTGAGTTGATCGCTATCGAGGTAGCTGCTGTTGTCTAAATCTCTATTCTGAATCTATTTGGGTCTATCATTACCACTATGATTGAGCTTTTTGATGACCGTTACGCTACATTCAATGATGGTGTTGCTGCTGCAGCTACCATGGTTGTTGTTGCGGGGGTTCGAGGGGAGAGATCATTTCAGTATCGGGACTTCAAAAATACGAAGCCCCCACAGATTGATGGGGTCAAGGACCCGATTTTGGTGATGAGATGGTTGTTTGATGTGGAGGGTTCTTTCTTCACATGTTCTTTCCCGGATGACCAGAAGGTCAAGTGCGCCCTGAACCTTCTCCGGTTAGGGGCAAAGGATTGGTGGAGATTGGTGACTGGTTCGTACACTCCTGAGTAGAGGGTTGATATTACTTGGGAGCAATTCTTGGAGATGTTCTGTTTGAGATATGTTCCCTTCGTGGAGAGGGAGAGATTGGATCAGGAGTACCTTGATCTGAGACAGACGGCTGAGACAGTAACGAAGATCACCAAGATGTTTACGGAGAGGGATTTGTTTTGTCCTGAGTTCGCTGCTTCAAAGCAGGCTTAGATGACACGGTACTTGAGTATGCTCAAGACCGATATTCGATAGTTTGTGTCCACCCAACGTTATGGTACCCTCGTCGAGCTTCAGGATGACGCGAGGAGGCAAGAGATCGAGATGGAGCTTCAGACGAGGGGAGCAGTGGCAGGCTCCCTTTCAGTCACAATCGACAGTGAAGCGATTCAAGCCCGCTGATTCAAGTTCTGGGGGACAGAGGGTCCGCACTTATGGCAAGTGCGGCAAGGCCCATGAGGTCGTTTTTCGGTCTTTTTCTTCTGGATTCCATAAATGTGAAAAGGAGGGGCACTTCACGAGGGGGTTGTCACCAGCAAGCCCCAATCTTAAGCATCAGGATTTGTTACCATTGTGATCCGGTTGGCCATGTGAAGGTCAACTGTCCCTTGCTCGTTGCATAGCCGGTGCAAGCTTATGCACCAGCTACTTTGAGGATCACGGATGGACGCTGGGGTAGGGCGGAGCCCCCGAGGGCTCGGGGTCATGCTTTCCAGCTCATTGTAGAGGAAGCCAGGGCGACACCGGACGTTGTTACTAGTATGTTCTCTTTTACTATTATGTCAGTTATATTTTATGGTATGCTTATGTTTATGATGTTGCTAGGTAGCTTCTTAGTGAAATCCTTGCCTGCTCTTGTGCTTTTTAACTCAGGTGCGAGTCGGTCTTTTGTATCTCAGTCTTTTAGCAAGAGTTTTGATTTGACTCTTGGTGAGTTGGAGTGTCCATTGCGGGTTTCTATCGCCAATGAACATATGTTTCTACATCGAGCATTTATCGGGGTTGTGTCTTAGTGATTTTCGGGGTGCCTTATCTGATTGACCTAACCCCTATTCCCATGGGGGATGTATGTATGATTGTAGGGATGGACTGGTTAAGTAGGTTTGGTGTAATGATTGAATACGAGAGGCAACGTGTGTAGTTCGAACCCCAAGTGGGGGAGAACTAGTTATTTATGGAGAGGGTACCACGATTGGATCAGCCTTTTGTTATGCTGCTAGGGCTCGTCAGTATCTACGACATTGGGGTATGAGTTATTTCGCGTATGTGGTTGACACTCGAGTCGGAAGGAGGTTTCAGTTTAGGATGTGCCTATAGTTAGGGAGTTCCCTGATGTGTTTCCAGAGGAATTACCTGGGGCGCCTCCTGAGAGGCAGGTGGAGTTCTGGATCAATTTGGTCCCCGGTGCGGCCCCAATTGCTAAGGCGTCGTACCTTTTGGCAATACCAGAGATGCAGGAGTTGTGCTCTCTGCTTCAGGAGCTGTTCGGCAAGCAGTTTATTAAACCGAGAAGTTCGTCGTGGGGAGCAACGATCTTGTTCATGAAGAAGAATGATGAGTCTCATCGCATGTGTATTGATTACTGAGAGTTAAACAAGTTAACGGTGAAGAACCGTTATCCATTTCCGCGGATTGATGACCTCTTCGATCAGCTTTAGGGTGCATCTTGGTTTTCCAAGTTCGATTTGAGGTCAGGGTATCATCAGATGAGTGTTAGAGAGGAGGACGTGGAGAACACCGCATTTTACCATTTTAAGTATCTTCCCTTAAAATAAATAAAGGAAGAGGACAAGCCTCGAACCTAAGACATCTATAATCATATACATGCATACGGTAAATAAAGTAAACATGTGAATGAAATCTTCTTGGTTCCTTGATTTTGTTATTCCTTCCTGAATGTTCCCTACAATAACTTATTTTTTCAATAATACAATTGTGGAGATTGAATAGATATCTATTAATACTAAGTTATGATCGGTCTAAATCTCTAAAATATTAAATTGAGTTGATCTTAATAAGCTTCTATGTCTCTATCAATCTCAATCTCAGGCAAGGGTCCGTACAACTATCTACATAATATGAAATACGAAATATGAAAAAGAATGAACGGTGTAAAAGTGGTTATAGAAAATGTTAAGAAGGTAAAAACAAAAGGAAAAGAAATGATTGGAAAATGAGTAGGTATTTTTGCATGGGTAAGGTTATGGGTTACGTGATGTTAGGTGGTCATGTTTTCTTTTCTTTATGGGATGTTCCCCTTCCTTTGTTTTTCTTTTTCTTTATCTTTCATATTTGGTTTGGTTTTTTTTTTTTTTTTTCACAATTATTACTTGATTAAGTCTATAAATTTTAGTTTATTGTTACATGTTAGAAAATATAGTAGTAAGGGAATATAACTTATTAAGATAATTAACTTTTCGGTATGTTCATATCTGGGTAACTATCTTTTTTTTGTACACATCTAGGTAACAAACTTGTTGGAAATGTTCACATATGATCATTATGACGTGCTATAGCATGTTAAATCCTAAATGTGAACGCTTTCAACAAGTTCGTTATTTAGATGTGTACAAAAAAAATAGTTACCCAAATATGAACAAAACGAAAAGTAAAAGTAAATTACACGAATGGTCCGTGTGGTTTGGGAGAATTTGTGTCTTTTGGTCCCTAACTTATTTTTTTTAACTTGGATGATCCCTACTGTTTATTTTTGTTGCGCGTTTGGTCCCTGTCTTACCTAAAAAGACTATTGTGCCCTTATTAATTTATTTTTTAATTAATTTTCTTATTTATGTATTTATTTTTTACATATTTAAAAAAATTAATAGACCCCACATATTTGTGTCTCTCCTCGGATGATCCCTACTGTTTATTTTTTAATTAATTTATTTTTTTAACTCGGATGGTCCCTACTGTTTAATTTTGTTACGAGCTTGATCTCTGTTTTACCTAAAAAGACTATTGTGCCCTTATTAATTTATTTTTTTAATTAATTTTCTTGTTTATGTACTTATGCTTTATATATTTAAAAAAATTTAGTAGACCCCACATATCTGTATCTCCTCACCATCCCATATATCATCCTTCTCAACTTCTATTTATTTTCCATCTTTAGTGATATCGACGTCTTCATCATCCCTTCTTTTTTCGGTCCTTCAACTCCGTCGAATCAGCACCACAACCCACTAAAGATGAAGAGACAGTAGGTTATGGTGTTGGTGACCGGTAAGACCCAAATTAAATTTCTCAAATGTGGTTTCAGGTTTACGGTGAGGAGATACACATATGTGGGGTATATTAATTTTTTAAATATATAAAAAATAAATACATAAATAAGAAAATTAATTAAAAAATAAATTAATAAGGGCAAAATAGTCTTTTTAGGTAAGACAGGGACCAAACGCATAACAAAAATAAACAGTAGGGACCATCCAAGTTAAAAAAATAAATTAATTAAAAAATAAACAGTAGGGATCATCCGAGGAGAGATACAAATATGTGGGGTCTATTTTTTTTTAAATATGTAAAAAATAAATACATAAATAAGAAAATTAATTAAAAAATAAATTAATAAGGGCACAATAGTCTTTTTAGGAAAGACGGGTACCAAACGCACAACAAAAATAAACAATAGGGGCCATCCAAGTTAAAAAAATAAGTTAGGGACTAAAAACACAAATTCCCCCAAACCACAGGGACCATTCGTGTAATTTAATTTTTACTTTTCCTTTTGGGTAACTATTTTTTTTGTACACATCTAGGTAACGAACTTGTTGAAAGCGTTCACATCTATGATTTAACCTGCTATAACAGGTCATAATGGTCATATGTGAACATTTTCAACAAATTTGTTACCTAGATGTGTACAAAAAAAAGATAGTTATCCAGATGTAAACATACCGAAAAGTTAATTACCTTAATAAGTCATATTCCCTAGTAGTAAAGTACATACTGACACAGAGAACGAGGTTTAACCAGCCTCCACTTTGTTGTTGATGGACTAAAAGCTAAGATCCTAAACACGTTTTTATAATATATAAAGATTGTAATTTGTATAGAACGATCGTACATATTTTATTCATAATAGATCATATAACATTGTGTGATAAGAAATCTAATGATAAATTATTTAACCCAAAATCACATTTTTATAATATATAAAGATTTGCAATGTTTCATAAACCGGTGCCAAATGTTTTTTTGTGACATCCTTTAAAACATGTCCAATTAAAAAAACACTTTATGCTTTAAAATTGTCATTTTTTTAGAAACTGTAATGGAAAATATATTTTAAACATTTAATAAACCGTAAAATGTCTAACATCAAAACTGCAAATGATGTCTCAATCAAATGTCATGACTAATGTAAAAGCATATATAAGGACTCAAACTTGTCATTACGACAGACTAAATAGTCATTGTATCTTCCAATTAAACCATGCCTCTATGCCCACTAATATCCCTAAAACATCTACCTAAGACGCACATCAACGTAATATGTAATACTAGAAAGCGTGATAAGACACATAGTGTTGACTCAATACATATCTATACCATAAATCGCAACCATGATAAAAATCGTATATATGTAAAGTGATTGCATATTAAACCACACATTAAAAATCCGCAAACACACTAATCCTTGAGTAACATGACGACCACTGATCATTCTAGACAGTCTTGTGGAACACTAGCATGCTCATTAACCGTAGGTGTTAATGAATCATACTATCCGAGAAAAAGAATTGTGTGTTCATTCGGGTACTCCATCCTCCTCAGGGTTGTCATTTATAACTTACATTGGCCAAAGAATCCCCTAGTTGTAAAGTCAAACAGTTGCGTTAAACGATTCGTTAGGTAAGGTGATTCTTCCAGATGATTGTTAATTAGGATTCGTGAGAATCGACTGGGCGGGGTATGTATGGGCATATTGTCTTATATATATCTTTGTTGGATTATATGTCTATAGTGTTTGGTAACAGTTGGTTTTGTAGGTTTATTGATTATGGATTATTATCATAATAACATCGTGTGATTAAAAACCCTATGTATTTCACCAGGTTTCACAACATAACTCACTCAATTTATATGTATCACATGTAGCAGTGTTAAGGTTGTTGGAACTTGAATATGATGTTGAGTGATTAAAGAGAAGACCTATAATAGTGTTCATGATTGTTAGGTCTTTACGCTATAACTTATGTTGTGTATTGATTATGACATCCTTAGGGTTTTATTATTTTGAAACAATCATTTTTACTCAAAATATTTTAATATACTAACATTTTCCGCAAACAAAGATAACATGGTTTTTGAAAGTGTTAAGAAAAAGTTTTTTTTTCGGTTTTGGAAAATAGGGAATGTCAGAATATATATTTTGTTTTATTTTCAAAGCTTGTTGTTATTAAAATATAATTACATAATAAAACTAAATAAATATAAATTAAAAATATTTAAAAATAGTAAATGGATTGGCGGGTTGAAATCAGGTTGAAAATATAAAGACTAACATAATTCATTTAATTAAACACTAGGTGTGAGACCCATGTATTACATGCGTTTATTTAAAAGAAAAACTAAATACAAAATTCTAAACATTTGAGAAGTATGAATTTATAAGAAAAGTGAGAAAATACTGAATTATAAAAATTAAAGTGTTTTTTTCTCTTTTAAATTTAAACAAATAATTTAAATAAATAAATAAATAAAATTAATGAATATTTAATTTAGTAATTTTGAAATTAGAAGGAAGGTTCATTAATGAAATTGATATGCATTTATTATTGCCCTAGTTGTGAGACTCATGCATTACATGAGTTAATTTTAAAAAAAATTAAATATAAATGTCAAAATATTTGAAAACTTTGAATTAATAAGAAAATAAGAAAAATAATGAATTATTATAATGGAAATGTTTTTTATCTTTTAAATTTAAACAAATAATTTAAATAAAAAAAATAAAATAAACTAATGAACATTAATTTTGGGAATTTTAAAATTAAAATGTAAGTTGCATAATAAAATTGGTATCCATTTATTACTACATTTATTGCAATTATTACATTAAATTATTATGTGGAATTTAATAAAATAGAGAAATTCATAAAATGACATGTGAAAAAAAAAATTGATTCAAAATAACCACAAAATTACATTTGGCAAATTGAATGAGAGTGTGACAAGTGGCAAAAAAACATTCATTTATTAGAGTAGAAAAACCTAGAATGACAACTATATGATCAAACCCCTTATAATTTTGTGAACCGTTTAGCAAATAACAACATATAAAGTAATCATATATCATATAATTGCGCAAGGCCTTGCCCGGACTAAATTGATAGTTCAATTAGTAGTATTAATCCAATCATCATAAATCGGAAATTGAGAAACATAATCTTGGACTATAAGATTGATTTGTATCCATGTCTCATGTCCATATGATATCTTGAAGAAAGAATGAATAGCTGATCACTTATCTTAGGTCCAACATCTATTAATCAAAGTTCAACAGTGGCTTTGGAAAACACTCTTTACTAGTTGACGACTTATCCAAGTGGGAGACTGTTGCATTAAGGTGTCTAATGTCTTAACTAAATTGGTATAATCTTAGTGAATAAAAGTAAAGTCATTTTTGGTTTGCTCTCATAACCATAAATAGCTAGAATTGAAATCGAGTGAGTGAGTGAGAGAGAGAGAGAGAGAGTGATTTGTTAATAACAAATATATTATACGATTAATATATTAATTAGAAATGGTTAATAATTAATTTTGTTTAATGATGAATGGTTGGAATTAATTAAAGGGTCAATGGTTGAATTGTAATTGTTCATAATGAGCAATGAAGACAATTATAGAACCCTCCATGGGCATGGACGGTTTTGAAGGGGCATGGATGGTTTTGAAGGAGTTTCTAGGTAGGGACGGGTCCAAGGGTTTAGGAAAAGGGGGCCTTATATATAATTTTTTTTTAAAAATATTTGAATAACATAATTGAGTCTGTAAAATGGAAAGAGATGCTGATAAAGAACAAAATAGTATAAATAGGAACTGTATCGATCTTTGCAAGAACAAATCTTCAAAAGTTTTCAAATGATCATAAGCACTGATTTTCATACATTAACCTATTATTATTAAAATAAAGAGTTAGAACATAGATACATATGATATTATGCTAAATTTAGAAAAATACAATTAAAAAATTTGCAAAAGTATAAGAAGTAGTACCTTTCTCACTTTAAGTTGTGCCCGTCTTTGCTTCATAGAAGAAAAATCATCTATACCTTTATCTATGGAAAATGTATCAGCAATCTCTCTCTCAATGTTAATAAGCATACAAGTTTTAAGAAAATCATCATTCATGATATTCCGAAGTCATCTTTTCACGATTTTCATTGCTCAGAATGTTATTTCAGATGTTGTGGTCACAGGAAGCATCAATATAATGCCAATCAATCTGTCAAGCAAAGGATAAGTACTTGACTATAACACCCGCAAGTTTGGGCTATACATTAAAATATTATAAGCGATAATTATTCGACGTACGCATTACGAGCAATAAAATAACATTTTAATTAGAAGATTATTTAGGATAAATAATCTTAACTAAATATGTAGTAGTCATAATGACAATCGCGTGGATATAATGAGCGCTTACATTCGACTTCGTAAGAAGTTATGCTTCTTTGAAGTTTCACAATCAACCCAACACAGCTATGCGTGTCATAAAAAGTGAATCGGATATACGTTGCTTATTGGTCTAAGTAATATAATAGAAATTCGTAGTAATCGTAAAATCAAGAGTGTGCATACAGAGAACGTCCAAATATGACTTCACACAAAGAAGATATAATTTTTCAAAGTTTCAGCGCAGCAGTGTGGACATTAAAATCAAAATAAAAATCAGTTGAGTGTTAGCCAAAACAATCTAAACGAGAGTTGAAGATCTCGTAAACACAAGTCCATCAATATAAAGACAGTCGAGAACAGATGACGTATGAAAAAGTAATAATTTTTATACGGAGCTTAACAGTCTAAGCCTTATAAAAATATAAGTTTAAAAATAAAGTGATAATTAGCCGACAAGATCTAAATGAAAGTTGTAGTACTCATTGATAGCTACATGTGGATGTAAATAATGTCGAAAACAAACTTCGTATGAGAAAGAGATGAATTTTAGAAAATAATTAAAAATTCGCATGCACAGGAGGGCGCGACGCGCTCTGTTTCCAGAAGGTGGGACGCAGCCCACTTGTAACATCCTGACTCCTAATTATAAAATTTAAAGCTTATAGTTATGTTCTTAGCCCTACTCGACGAGTTGGATGGCCCAACTCGTCGTGTAAAAACGATTCAGTCCGCGTGAATTTAAGGGGCCTACTCGACGAGTTGGAGGACCCCAACTCGACGAGTAGGAGCTGGAAAATGAAACCCTAATTTCCAGGGTTTTGCACCCTATTTAAAGGGTCATTAGCCTCCCTCGGTCTCCCTTACCGTCCCTCTTGAGCTCAGAAAACCCTAATCTCGCATACTCTCCATTTTTGTGTGTTAAGAAGCTTGGAAGGTGGATTTTGTGAAGAAGACTTGAAGTCTAAGGAGCTTGGAGCAAAGAGAAGCTTGTGGATCTGACTCTACTTTAGCTTGGCATCATCTTGAAGGTAACCAGTCGTTACCTTGACTTATCTTTAGCTATATCTCTTCATGCAAAGGTTTAGGGCCATTTTCTGGTTGGTTGTGGGTTATTTCGGGTATTGGGCATTATCTGAAGTTGTAACTTCAGATCTGGACTCTTCTAAGACCTTATAGTCATAAAGTTTCAGTCTTTGGCAAGTTATGGCCTTGCCCTTACCTAAAACATCTCCCTTAGCTTGGTTTTGGCATTTAGGACCTTGCATGTACGTAAAGTTTGCAACTTTACGTGGAAACCATGCCCTAGGAGGTTAGATCTGCAATTTGGAGCTTTGGGGTAGCTTAAAAATGTCTGAATGAGAAATGGACTGAAGGGACTCGACGAGTTGCATGGCCAACTTGACGAGTCAGATGAAGATTGGTCGTTGTTGGATTTTGCATGGACTCGGCCAGTCAGTGAGACAACTCGACGAGTCAGTTAGGGTTTTCCCGACATTTGGACACACATGGACTCGATGAGTTGTCTAGAAACTTGGCGAGTCAACTAGGGTTTTCATGATTTCTCGAGTTTTGGAAGGACTCGACGAGTCGGTAAGCTACACTCGACGAGTTGGGTCAACATGGACTGTTGACCTTGACCGTTGACTTTGACTTTGATCAAGGGTTGACCAGTTTGACTTCTGGGGGTATTTTAGTATATTGGGAATTTATGGAAGTGGTCCTATGGTGGATATAGGTGGTGGAGTTCGTGGCTGTGATTCGGGAGTTTGATCTTATCACTACAGCTCAACATTGTGAGGTGAGTTTTCCTTACTATACTTAAGGGTCTAAGGCACCAAGGTCGGCTCGTTTTGGATTGGTATCCTGATATGTTATATTCTCGAGTATCGTATGATCTGTTAGATCGGTATCATGGTAGATAGGATGTTGTTATGCTATTATGATCTGTTAGATCGGTATCCTGGTAGATAGGATGTATTATGCTGTTATGATCTGTTAGATCGGTTTGTCTGTCTATAGACTGTTATGTGATTATCTGATATATGTGCACATGTTTGGTTGGTGGTTGAGGCTTATCTGCTTTGTTCGAGAGCCAACAGACCTGGGCATTCCAACCTGATGGTTGTGGGCCGTGAGTATTCCATCCCGAGGATGATTGGACTCGTAGTATGTGGGAATTCCAACCCGATGGCTGTGGTCCGAGGGTATATCATCCCGAGGATGAATGGACCCATAGTATGTTGGCATTCCAACCCGATGGTTGAGGGTCTGGGGCATTCCAACCCGATGGATGATTGAGACCATGGTATGTTGTTATTATATGTGTGTTACTTGTTGTGCAGGTATTTTGGGGGAACTCACTAAGCTTTGGGCTTATAGTTTTGGATTTTGTTTCAGGTACTTTAGATGATCGCGGGAAGGCGAAGGCGTGATCGTGCACCTTTTCTCATTTTTACGATCTTGATTTCTGGGATACTCTGATGTCCAAACTATTTTGAAAACACTTTGTAATAACTTTATGGTTTTGAATGGTGAATTTTTTTTAAATTGCCTTGATTTTTTATGGATGTTACAAGTTGGTATCAGAGCCTTAGTTTTAGTGAATTGGAGGAACACTCGTGGGAATCCAGTCTCAAACTAATGAAAAGATTTTCAAATGGTTTTCAAAAGGTTTTCAAAATAATTAAAGGAGGATGCAGAGTGTACGATCAGCCGGAGCCAGTAAGTAGACCCCAAAATACCATGCAGTTATTTGATACTATGATATGTTAGAACAACATGCTAGTGATAGACTAGGGATCTTTAGGAATTGCATGATAGAGTTGCCTGATTATATGATGCCTGATAGCCTAGGATTTCTTTATATGAAATTGACATCTTACTGTAGTTGCTTAGTGTATGCATCATAGTTATACATAATTAAGATCTTATAGCCTGAGAATGTTTGGTTTGGCCTTATTTCCTGTTCTTGTTTGATGAAGGGCTTAGGGTAGGATCAGGTATTCGGAAGTCTATAGGGTCCAACGTTATGTATGACTAACATACACTAGTGCTGCAGGGATGGTGGAACGTTCATGGGAGAGTTATGCGGGGTTAGTTGGGCATTTATGAGATACTTAGCCTTCCTCTAGGAGTGAGTATTGATCAATCACCATGGATATGTATATTGTTAGGGCGTTGTGATGATACTTGAGACAAATATGGGTAGGCGTGGAAGGTAGTATGGGCCCGTACTACTGAAAGCACAAGACCCATATGCGTATCAAGGAAGTCACAACCCCTATGGTTTAGTTGGGAGTTGGTTCCCTGTTATTTATGTGGATTATCTGATATCTTCCTGGTGTATTTTCAGTATGGTGGTTACGAGGCGTTTTGTGACTGGATCCGGATCGGGATCAGGACAGAGCAGTCAGGGTTCCCCGACAGCACCCGAGACTATTGGCCAACATTGACAGAGGATCGTGTCAGGAAGATCATCCGCGAGGAGGTGGTCGAGATTGTCTGGGGTCAAATTCCTGAGATGTTTGGGTTTATTAAGACCGCCATGATGGAGTATTTTGATGAAAGATATGCAACCCTTGCTGAGACGGCTGCCGCAGCAGCTACATTAACTGTAATAGCGGCAGGGGGAGGAGCCAGTCGGGCTTTTCAGTACCGGGACTTCGATAACACAAAGCCCCCGAATTTTGATGGGACTCAGGATCCGATCATAGCCATGAGGTGGCTGTCTGACATGGAGGGATGTTTCTTCACATGCTCATGTCTTGCTGACCAGAAGGTCAGATGTGCCCTGAACTTGCTGAGGTCCGGGGCAAAGGACTGGTGGAGGTTGATGATTGGGTCGTATACGGATGATCAGAGAGCCGCGGTTACTTGGGAGCAGTTTAGAGAGATGTTCCGCGCTCGCTACATTCCACGGGTCGAGCGCGAGCGGTTGTCACAGGAGTTTTTGGATTTGAGACAGGGTAGAGAGTCGATGACAGAGATCACCCGCATGTTCACTGAGAGGATGATGTTTTGCCTAGAGTTTGCTTCTGAGCAGGCTTAGATGACACGTTATCTGAGCATGTCAGTTTGTTTCTACCCAACGATGTGATACATTGCTGGAGTTACAGGAGGCCGCTAGGCGGCGTGACCTGGAGATTAAGTTACAGTTACGGGAGCAGAGGCAGGCCCCGACATAGTTACAGCCGGCGTCGAAGCGGTCCAAGACTGCTGATACTAGGTCTGGAGGTCAGCCGGGCCGCACTTGTGGGAAGTGCGGGAAGGGTCATTCGGGGGTTTTCCGATCGGGGAGCGGGTGCCACAAATGTGGAAAGTAAGTCCACCTTGCTAGGGATTGCAGGCAGCAGACTCCAGCTTCCGAAGTCAGACTTTGTTACCATTGTGAGCAGGTGGCCATATGAAGGCCCAATGTCCCCTACTAGTTGCCAAGCCGGCGCAGGCTCCCGCGTCGGCTACACTGAGGATTACTGACGGGAGTCAGGGTAGAGCAGTGCCCCCAAGGGCTCAGGGACGCGCCTTCCAGCTTACGGTAGAGGATGCCAAGGCAGCACCAGACGTGGTTGCTGGTATGTTTCTATCCCTTATCTTACTGATTATATTTGTTTTATGCTTATGTGTGTTGTACCATGTTAGGTATATTCTTAATGAACTCCTTACCTGCTTTGGTATTATTTGACTCAGGTGAGAGTCAATCATTTGTCTCTCAGTCATTTAGTAGGGAGTTCGGTTTTCCAGTAGGAGAGCTAGAGTGTTCGTTATGAGTTTCTATCGCCAACGAACACGAGGTTTCCGCTTCTTCACTCTATCGGGGTTGCGTGTTGGAGATCTTCGGGGTATCCTTCCCGATAGACTTGATTCCGATTCTGCAACGTCCCAAAAACCAAGACTAAAATTTCATTTTTAATTTAAATAAACAAACAATAAGTTATCAAATCATTACATCAAACATGAGACACATTGTTCCAAAACATTATTATCAGAGTTTCATATCTAATTATCAGAGTAAAACATCCCAGGCTAAAAACCAATGGTGTGTGCCATGCGATCATCCCGAGCTTTTCCCTCCGCTACCGGAAGAACATGAAACCAAAAGAGTAAACCGTAAGCACGACGCTCAGTGAGTTCCCCCAACCTACCGCATACCATACACATAACCACATACTGGGCGCCGCCCACTGCATCGGGACTTGGCCGGCATCGGGCCCCGCCCGACATCGAGCCCCGCTTGGTATACATATTTGTTTCTCTTAGGCCCCGCCTGTATCTGGGCCCCGCCCACCATACACATACCACAATATCATATAATTATGCTAACGCATAAGGAATCCTACACGTCACAATATATTCTAGTCCTTAGGCCTCGCCTGACTTGGACCCCGCCCCTATTCTACTAATGAGATTTGGAACCCCATCCACTCTCGGCTAGTGGTGAGATACGGGCCCTTGCCCACACTCACCTTCCTACCAGGCCCATACAAGTATCACACAGTCAACAAGTATAATCTAATCATGCAAACATTCCTCGGGCTCCCTCCCGGCATCGGAACATGGTCCGGAATATCATACACCTAAACCTTCTGCGGGAGCCCGCCAGGGTCTTCCTACTCATAAACTACATGGGCCGGCATTGTGGCCTTAGACCCATTCACACGGTGAGGAGACTCACCTTGCACCGCTGAAGTCCTGCTAAAAACTCCTTTGGATGCTAACTGGCACTTCCCGACATGCTGATCCTTTGGCTCCCCGAGCTATCAATATCAAAATATCACTTAGTCCAATTCAAGAAACCTTCATAGGGTAGAATGAGCATTCTAACCCTAGGCCAACTTGGTCCATAACTAAGGCCCAAACCATAATGAAAAAGGCCCAACACTAGGTGAGCTTCCTAAGCCCACTAGTGGCCCACTAATGGCCCAATTTGCTAAATTGGCCCAATCCCTTTAATGGGCTTTACCCTAAGCCCAAACATTTCCTTGGCCCATTTTATCTGACTTCTAATGGCCCACTAAGGCCCAAAGACCCAAAGCATGGCCCAAACCGAGGCCCAATAATGCAAAGCCCAAACTGACATAGTACGTGGGGCGTACCTTCACGTACGCTAAGCGTACTAGCTAAGTGGTGCGTACGCTGGGCGTACCTGCACGTACGCTCAGCGTAAACCTCCTGATCAGTCCTTTTCCCATTAAGTGCTCAATACTCCACTTTAGAAGTTACAATCATAGATCCTGGTCCTTTTCCACGTCCTAATCCATAAAGTCACTGACTTGGTGACTTTACTTGGCCCAAACAAGCTCAAACTCCAAAAATGATGTATTACTTCCATGAAGATGGTCTTATCTCTTGCATGAATCCATTAAGACCATCAAGGTGTCAACTTTCTGACCTAGAGAATCATTTAGCACCAAGGGTGGCAACCCTTGGCCTGGAAATCGGATTTGGGTTATAAAGCTTCCACCTTTTGGACCAAAATTACTTCAACACTAAACCTCACTAGATCTAAGCACCCTTAAGTAAAGTTATGAACTTTATACCTCCAAAGAGTTCCAAATGATGATGCCATTCCAGATCTATGAGCTCCAACTTCCCAAGTTCTTCCTTGCCAACTTCTTCTTTTCTTCTTCCAAGCTTACACCACCAAAATGAGCTTCTTGAAGTCAAAATCACCCAAGGATGAAGAGATAAGGCGTCCTAGGCTTTCTCTGAGGTTGGGGAGGCTGATAAGGAGGATAGGGTTTGAGCCATTATGTTCTTTATATAGTGGTTGGCCCTAAAATTAGGGTTTATGGACACTGGACGTACGCTGGGCGTACATCCTGTACGATGGGCGTACGCCAAAAACACCCGCGACCATATCCATTTATACGTTGGGCGTACCCATGCGCCTTCCACTTTGCATGCATGGTCCTTCCTTGTCAACCTTTCCATTAGGGACCATTAATTCCAAAAACTTCAAGGTGTCATATCTTCCTTATCCGAGGTCCGTTTCCAACAAACTTTATATCCACGAAAAGGTGGCTAGAAGACCTACGCTTCTAGCGACACACCCCGACCCCAAACCTCTAGAATAAAAACTTCAAGACCCATAAATTACCGAAATGCCCCTAGCCTAGGCCTCTGAAATCCATAAACAAACATTTTTAGAACAGGGTGTTACAACTCTCCCCCACTTAAACTAGACTTCGTCCTCGAAGTCTCTCTTTACTAACACCCATCTCCCCAACAACTGATCTGCGGAACGCAACCGATGATTCTACGCGCGAAACAACATTCCCAAGACACTGAAAGCCAACTCGGTCTTCCATTCTAAAGAAGACGAACTTTAAACTTCCGCAAATCCCCAAGCTACTTCACACACAGGAACCATCATGATAGACACTTCTGCCCGAACACCATGCTGCCTCTTGCTTTTTTTTCAAAAGAACGGGGACCTCCCAGGTCCGAACCTTTTTGTCCACCATCCGGAATACCGGATTCCCTCCGGTTACTGAACCCAAGCTCAAACTCTCAGTCACTCCCAGCGAACTCCGAAGAAATGTCGGCTATCTAAAACTGCTCTATCTACCTTGCCACTCTGGCTCCCTAAGTCCTGAGATCCTCGATCCCCTAACTTGGCCCTACTGTCTCAACCAGGTCCCACCTGCGCTGCTATAATCATACAGGCCTCACCCACGGGTCTCACCCAACTACATCTCGGAGTGGCCTCTCCCACAGGTCTCACCTATCTTGGGCTATGCAGGCCCCACTCCATCCTAAAACTCAACGAACTACTTTCTCTATCGATCTTCACCATGCTAACTAGGAGATACGGGCCTCGCCCACATTCCGATAACTAGGAGATACGGGTCCTCGCCCACACTCCTCTAACTAGCTGCTAATGAAATGCTACGACTATCCCGCAACCTTACTACTCTTCCCGCTCTGTCTAACTGCTGGAGATTGCTACATCGACCCCGTAGTCTTACATCTTGACTAAACTCGCATCCTGACGAGAAAATCTCCCACCTGGTTCCCACCCAGGTATCATCTACCGCGAATACACGAACTCAATGTTGGGAAGTTTCCCAAACTCCCAACTCGCACGCTCCTCTATCCTAACAGCCACTGGGGCTGCTTTCCTTTCCAACAAAGTTGCGAAATCATCCCAATTTGCACTTACTACTGCTCCTGACCTTTGGGATAGTTCTCCCCCACTTCGATTCGACTAGATCCCTACAACTCCCAGCTTGGGAAGGATTCCCAATCCTTCTCTCCATCTAAAGGGTCGATCTGTTGACATCTAACGCTTACCACTACTAGCGCTCCAACCAAATAATACCAAATATGAACCACTCTTGAAGACTAACAGAACACTTCCCGAGCCCCACTCACACCTGCTACAGTGACTGCATCCTGAGAACCGGCTCAAAAGGGGGTACTACTATGAACTACCGCCCGAAAATCCATGGTATGCAGATGGCATATGATTCGAACACGAACAGAAATAAAATTCTAACATACATTCACTAACATAGATGTAGTACCATAACAATATAATCATGAATAAAAGTTGACAGGAAAGCAAAATATACACACCTACAACGTCTGGTGCTGCTCGCGTCTCCACTGTAGACAACTGAAAAGCCCTGCTCCCCACAGCAGGCGCCTCTGCTCGGCCCTGACGGCCGTCGGTGATCCTCAAAGTCGCAGGGGCAGGTGCCATCACCTATCCTGCTGGAAGAAAACTCGGACATTATGCCTTCTTGTGGCCCCTCTGACTGCAATGGAAACATAACAGGATTGATCCCTGAGTGGTGGTAGCAGTACAATCCCTGCTGAAATGACCAGTCCGACCGCACTTGAAGCAGCCAGAATCACCACCACTACCACCCCTGCACGCACCCTCGTGCGTCCTGCCACACTTGCCACAACGACTGCGACCCTGATAATCCTTTGATCTCACATCCGACCCCTTAGGTCTCTTGCCTGAACCTGCGGCTACCTGAACCTCCTCCAGATTCCTCTTCCTGAGGTGCTCCAGATCGATATCCCTCTCCCTGGGCCGAGCAATCATATCCTCCGGCATCTTGCAGCTGGACCTGCTCACAAACTCCCTGATTTCACTCCTCAGCATCTCGTGATATCGGGCCTTCTTCATCTCCTCGTCCGCGACATACTGCAGAACAAGAAGATCCCTCTCCCTGAACTTGGCGATGATCTCCGCCACTGACTCTGTAGTCTGTCGCAAATCCTGAAACTCTCGTGCTAAATGTTGCACCTCAATCACTGGTGCAAACTCGGCCCTGAACCTGGTCGAGAAATCACTCCATCTCATCGCGTCCAACGCGACATCATCCCCAATGGCATAACCAACCTCCTCCCACCAATCCCGTGCTCTGTCCTTCAGAAGACAAGAGGCAAGTCGGACTTTGTCCCCTTCAGGGCACCTGCTCGTACGGAAAGCGTTGGCGACATCAGCCAACCACCTGCTGCTAGTAATGGGGTCCCTATCCCCATGATAATCCGGAGCTCCACAAGCTATGAACTCTCGGAATGTCAGCGAACGCGCCCCCATCATGGCCATCATATCAGTACGAAAAACTCCCAACTTCTCATTCAGAAGCTCCAAAATACCCTCCTTGACCGAACCAAAGATCACAGGAGTCTGGTCTAGAATACTGCGCGTAACCTCAGCTGAAATAAACTCCCTCATCCTCTCCTCGAGATGCTCGGCTCCTGAACCCGAGCCTGATCCCTCTCTGGCGCCTGATCCGCCCACCGGTCTCTCACGCAACATCACTATGCTGAAAACATAACTCAACAACCATCAGAATACTCATCACTATCGAGGGGGGGGGTCACACACGCACTACCAGTTCCCTGGTCTCATCTTGGCCCTTGTTGAATCGAGTACGGATCCTCTGCTTTTAGTAGTATGGGCCCATACTACCTTCCATATCTATCCGTACTTTCCTCAAGAATTGCTTTGACTCCACCAGGTCCCTTCTGCCAATACTGCTCCCAACACTAATCTCATCCTAGGCTTGCCCTAGGGTATCCTCTAACTCACTCCATCCTCAGTTGCTGAAGGACTTCCCAGTAATGTCAACTAGCTACCTCTTGAATGTAGCCACATACAACAGAGATAAGATAATCCTTTGAGTAAAAGACTCATCCCTAGAACGGTTGGACTCAAACAAGAGCTGCGCAATAGGGTCAAATATGTCACTCTGAGATTATCCAGCCTGTGCCACATGTGACTTAGCATATTCACTTAATAGCTAGCTCGCATTACTAAAGGTCCCACAAGCACAAAGCAAGCAGCATTCAGACAATGGAGAAAAAAACTAACCACATAATCCAATCAAACTGTTCTATCCCCTACTCAGGAATCTGTACTAGCATGCAATTCATAAAGCTCATACACATATAACAGGCACATAAGGCCTCCTTCCTAGATCCTTAGTCCTAGTCTATCATGCAATTCTCATAAGCCTATCATAACATAACATAACTTGTATGGGTATTTTGGGGTACTTACTTGAGCTCGGCTGATTTCATGCACCACAGCCTTTTCTCTTTTTCAAAATTCTTTGTCTTTTCAAATTCTTTTTCCTTTTCTCAAAATTCTTTTGTAAAAATGATTTTGTTTTGAAAACCTTCATACCAAGTCCTCAGTTTGAGTTCAGACACACCCGAGAGCGTGCCCGAATCCCTCAAACCAAGGCTCTAGTACCAACTTGTAACGTCCCAAAAACAAAGACTAAAATTTCATTTTTAATTTAAATAAACAAACCATAAGTTATCAAATCATTCCATCAAACATGAGACACATTGTTCCAAAACATTATTATCAGAGTTTCCTATCTAATTATCAGAGTAAAACATCCCAGGCTAAAAACCAATGGTGTGTGCCATGTGATCATCCCGGGCTCTTGAAAGACCCTAACTTTCATACTAAATACATTATTATCACTCCAAAACATGCTACATGCATATTCATAAATAATATTTTACATTGATAATTTCATTACAAAGGACTGGATACAAACCGACTATTTAAGTTTAATATATTACATAACGACCTAGGAATCTATTATTCATATACATACATGATCCCTAAATACAAAAGTAATATTATAACTATTCTAAACCTTCCAACAGTATATGACTATACTGGTTACTTATCTCCTGCAATTGTTAAACATTGAGAGGGGTAAGCGGTGACGCTTAGTGAGTTCAATAATAGATACAATATAATATTATGCTATATATATACTTCAATATGGCAGAAGCAAAGGGAACAAGGAACAACAAATGCATATGTGAATCATGAGACAAGCTTTCCATATCAATCAATAAGACATAATAGTTTCAATACTTGATATACATCAATAATACTTCGGCCCAAATGGCACAGAAGACATACACTTTCTGATTAAACATTTTGGTAGATTTCAGGCTTTCAGCCCTGTCTAACCTTTTGCCAATGCCATAGAATAGAATTCATTCTCTTACGAGACATGCTCTACATGGCCAGAGGCTACATACCAATACCACTGTGAATCTAAGTCCTTTCACTGATCACATGGCCAAAGGTACAACTTTGCTATCAAAATAGCGGAAAAGCACATAGCACATATAACACATAACATACAATTGTTCCTATATATTGAACTCACCGTGAAATAACCGGGGATTAAGTGATAATTTTTGGCAGCACTTCGGCTCTAAATATAACTTTCTGTGATGAAACCGGGAATTTTTATCGAAAACCGGACCTTGCGCGGGCAGAGTTTCGACTCGAAAATATAATTTTCTCGGGAACTTTGGAGCGTCGGGACTTGCTTCGGATTTTAGGGATGATACCGAGACTTTAGGGGGTTAAAAGTAGCTTGGAAGAGAGTAAAAAGTGAGAGAGAGTGAGAAATTGTAACCTAAAACCGGAGGGCTTCGATTCCTATTCATAGGCTGAATTTCGAGATTCACGACGTGAACCATGCTTGTTCACGTCGTGAGGTTTGATCCCGGTCATCCCCTAGGCTTTCCGTGTGTCTTCTAGGCTCGAAACGCATTGTTCACTGAGTTCACGTCGTGAACACTGTGTCCACGTCGTGAATGCAGTCAAATTCTCGAAGTTTGTGCTCCAAACTTCAAAAATCCATATCTTTCGCATACGAGTTTCGTTTTTGACGTTATTTATATCCACGCGTAGGTGAGATTATGCTCTACGTCTTTCATTTAAACTCTGTCGGCTAATTTTTAATTTATTTTTAATATTATATTAATATTATATTTTTAACGGGCCGAGACAGGAAAAATCCGTTAAAATTTCATAACTTTTTCATCTGACGTCCGTTTTCATCTGTCTTTTTACCGTTGTACTACTATTAACGAGACCTTCGATTCTCGTTTAGTTTGTGTCGGCTAAAAATCACTCGATCTTTATTTCGAGTTTTTAGCTGTCTACTACTATTCCGAAACTTAGAAAAATCATAACTTCCTCATACGAAGTCAGATTTGGACGTTCTTTTTATGGAAATTCTCGGTTTAACGAATACTACGACTTTCGTTTATATTACTAAAGCTAAAAATTAGTTTATCGAAAACTCACTTTTTACGTCATACGACGTCGTGCCGGTTCTGTCGCGAATCTTCAAATAGTCATAACTTCTTCGTTATAACTCGGATTTCGATGAGGTTTTCGCCTAAATGTTTCTAACGAGATTCTTTACAACTTTCACTAATATACTTTTACTTATTTCAAATTTTATTTTTTCGTTAAATATCAATATTTGACTTTTGATTGGAATCTCATAAGACTTCCCATATTTTCCGAGTGATTCTAAACATAGTTTTACTTCATTTCTAGTAAAACTATTTGTTAGAACTCAACGCTCAAATTCATATAATATTTCATTATATTTTTCACTTTTAAAATTACATAACACGATAACTGAACGTGTATGTTACAGCTCTTCCCTCCGCTACCAGAAGAACCTGAAACCAAAACAGTAAACCGTAAGCACGAAGCTTAGTGAGTTCCCCAAACTACCGCATACCATACATATAACCACATACTGGGCCCCGCCCACTGCATTGGGACTTGCCCGGCATCGGGCCCCGCCCGACATCAGGCCCCGCCTGGCATCGAGCCCCGCTCGGTATACACATCTGTTTCTTTTAGGCCCCCCTGTCTCTGGGCCCCGCCCACCATACACATACCACAATATCATATAATTATGCTAACACATAAGGAATCCTACACAACACAATATATTCTAGTCCTTAGGCCTCGCCTGACTTGGGCCCCGCCCCTATTCTACTAATGAGATATGGAACCCCGTCCACTCTCGGCTAGTGGTGAGATACGGGCCCCCGCCCACACTCACCTTCCTACCAGGCCCATACAAGTATCACACAGTCAACAAGTATAATCTAATCATGCAAACATTCCTCGGGCTCCCGCCCGACATCGGACCGTGGTCCGGAATATCATACACCTAAACCTTCCGCGAGCGCTCGCCCGGGTCTTCCTGCTCATAAACTACATGGGCCGGCATTATGGCCTTAGACCCATTCACACAGTGAGGAGACTCACCTTGCACCGCTGAAGTCCTGCTAAAAACTCCTCTGGATGCTAACTGGAACTTCCCGAACGGCTGATCCTTCGACTCCCCGAGCTATCAATACCAAAATATCACTTAGTCCAATTCAATAACCCTTCATAGGGTAGAATGACCATTCTAACCCTAGGCCAACTTGGTCCATAACTAAGGCCCAAACCATAATGAAAAAGGCCCAACACTAGGTGAGCTTCCCAAGCCTACTAGTGGCCCACTAATGGCCCAATTTGCTAAATTGGCCCAATCCCTTTAATGGGCTTTACCCTAAGCCCAAACATTTCCTTGGCCCATATTATCTGACTTCTGATGGCCCACTAATCCCCAAAGACCCAAAGCATGGCCCAAACTGAGGCCCAATAATGCAAAGCCCAAACTGACATAGTACGCGGGGCGTACCTTCACGTACGCTAAGCGTACTAGCTAAGTGGTGCGTAAGCTGGGTATACATGCACGTACCCTCAACGTAAACCTCCTGATAAGTCCTTTTCCCACTAAGTGCTTAATACTCCACTTCAGAAGTTACAATCATAGATCCTGGTCCTTTTCCACGTCCTAATCCATAAAGTCACTGACTTGGTGACTTTACTTGGCCCAAACAAGCTCAAACTCCAAAAATGATGTATTACTTCCATGAAGATGGTCTTATCTCTTGCATGAATCCATTAAGACCATCAAGGTGTCAACTTTCTGACCTAGAGAATCATTTAGCACCAAGGGTGGCAACCCTTGGCCAGGAAATCAGATTTGGGCTATAAAGCTTCCACCTTTTGGACCAAAATTACTTCAACCCTAAACCTCACTAGATCTAAGCACCCTTAAGTAAAGTTATGAACTTTATACCTCCAAAGAGTTCCAAATGATGATGCTATTCCAGATCTATGAGCTCCAACTTCCCTAGTTCTTCCTTGCCAACTTCTTCTTTTCTTCTTCTAAGCTTACACCACCAAAATGATCTTCTTGAAGTCAAAATCACCCGAGGATGAAGAGATGAGGCGTTATAGGGTTTCTCTGAGGTTGGGGAGGCTGATAAGGAGGCTAGGGTTTGAGCCATTATGTTCTTTATATAGTGGTTGGCCCTAAAATTAGGGTTTCTGGACACTGTACGTACGCTGGTCGTACATCCTGTACGTTGGGCGTACGCCAAAAACACCCGTGACCATATCCATTTATACGTTGGGCGTAACCCAGTTTAAGCTGGGCGTACCCACGCACCTTCCACTTTGCATGCATGGTCCTTCCTTGTCAACCTTTCCATTAGGGACCATTAATGCCAAAAACTTCAAGGTGTCATATCTTCCTTATCCGAGGTCCGTTTCCAACAAACTTTATATCCACAAAAAGGTGGCGAGAAGCCCTACGCTTCTAGCGACACACCCCGACCCCAAACCTCTTAAATAAAAACTTCAAGACCCATAAAAGACCGAAACACCCCTAGCCTAGGCCTCTGAAATCCATAAACAAACATTTTCAGAACAGGGTGTTACAGATTCCTGTAGGAGATGTGTGTGTGATCGTGGGTATGGACTGGCTTAGTCGCTTCAGTGCCATGATCGACTGCGAGGGTCAGCGGGTGGTAGTTCAAACCCCAAGTGGGGGAGAATTGATTATCTTCGACGAGGGCACCAGATTGGGATCAAGATTTTGTTCAGCTTCCAGGGCTCGACAGTACATTCAGCACGTGTGTACGGGTTATCTAGCGTACATGGTAGATACGCGGGTCAGGGATCAGACCACGGTTTCAGAGGTTCCAGTAGTCAAGCAGTTCGCTGACGTGTTTCTGGAGGAGTTACCCGGAGTGCCTCCGGAGAGGCAGGTCGAGTTTAGGATCAACCTAGTGCCAGGTGCGGCCCCTATCTCCAAGGTGTCGTACTGGTTGGCACCACCAGAGATACAGGATCTGTCATCACAGCTGCAAGAACTGCTGGGCAAGCATTTCATTCGCCCGAGCAGTTCTCCGTGGGGAGCATTGATTCTCTTCGTCGGTAAGAAGAATGGTTGATACCGGATGTGCATTGACTATCGGGAGTTGAACAATTTGACGGTGAAGAACCGTTATCCACTCCCGAAGATAGATGAGCTTTTTGATTAGTTGCAGGGAGCATATTGGTTCTCCAAGATAAACCTAAGGTCCGGGTACCATCAGGTCAGGGTTAGGGAGGAGGACGTGGAGAAAACCGCGTTTCGGACTCGTTATGGACATTACAAGTTTGTGGTGATGTCGTTTAGGCTCATCAACGCGCCGACGATGTTTATGGACCTGATGAATCAGGACTGCAGATCGATGCTCGATCGCTCGGTCATCGTGTTCATAGACGATATCTTGGTGTACTTCAAGACTCGAGAGCAGCATGTGGAGCATCTTCGGGAGCTATTGGGAGTTTTGAGACGAAAACGACTCTATGCCAAGTTCTCGAAGTGCGAGTTTTGATTACGAGAGGTTCAGTTCCTTGGACATCTCGTTAACCAGGAGGGGATTTTGGTTGATCCGGCCAAAATCGAGGCGGTTATGCAGTGGGAGGTTCCGAAATCTCCCTCGAATATCAGGAGCTTCTTGGGATTGGCAGGGTACTACCGGAGATTCATACAAGATTTCTCCAAGATTACAGTACCCCTCACTCATCTGACGAGGAAGGGGGTGGATTTTCGGTGGGGCCCTAAGCAGCATAGGGCATTTGAGACCCTCGGACAGCGACTATCAGAGGCTCCAGTCTTGACTCTCCCGGAGGGAGTTGAGGATTTTGTAGTCTTCTGTGATGCATCCATCATGGGACTGGGAGCGGTCCTCATGTAGAGAGGACGGGTGATAGCCTACATGTCGCGGCAGTTGAAGCCGCACGAGACGAGATACCCTACTCATGATCTCGAGTTGGGAGCGGTATTATTCGCTCTCAAGATTTGGAGACATTACCTCTATGGGGTCCGTTGTACCATATACACGGGCCACAAGAGCCTGAGACACATCATGGATCAGCCGAACCTGAACATGAGACAGCGCAGGTGGCTTGACGTGGTCAAGGATTATGAATGCGAGATTCTTTACCACCCAGGTAAGGCGAACGTGGTTGCGGACGCTCTGAGCCGCAAGTTAGTTGGATCTTCTACTCCGACGACATATATGAGGATATCAGTGGATTCTCCACTAGTGAGTTTGATCAAGGAAGCTCAGGCTGAGGGTATGCGATAGGAGAATTGGAAGCTTGAGAGGATTAGGGGTAAGAACACCCGGTTTGTGCAAGATAGTTAGGGATTATTGACCCATTGTGGTCGGGATAGGGTTCTGATTTCTGGTGGGGTCAGACAGATTGTCCTGGAGGAGGCCATGCATGAAGAGAGAGATTGTATGGTATGTGGAGAGGTGCTTGACCTGCCGGATGGTCAAGGCCGAGCATCAGAGGTCGCACGGCCAGCTGCAGCCTCTGGAGATTCCCATGTGGAAATGGGAACAAATCACGATGGATTTTATCACCAAGCTGCCAAGGAAGGCGATGGGATATGATGATATATGGGGCATCGTGGATCGATTGAACAAGAGTGCCCACTTCCTAGCAATACGGGAGAGTTCATCGGCCGAGAAGCTAGCCAACTTATATATCCGTGAGATCGTTGCTCGCCATGGGGTATCGGTCTCTATTGGCTCAGACTGCGATGTTCGGTTCACCTCCCGTTTCTGGAAGAAGTTCCACGAGGAACTGGCCACGCCACTGCACTTCAGTACAACCTATCATCAGCAGACAGATGGCCAAAGTGAGAGGACCATACAAACTCTCGAGGATATGATGAAAGCCTACGTTATTGACTTCGGTAGGAGTTGGGACTCCTACCTACCCCTTGCAGAGTTCTCCTACAACAACATATTTCATTCCGATATTCGTGCTCCTGTTGGATTTGGTGTCTAAGCCCATAACTATAACTGGGATGTACTTGACCCGATTGTAGCATGGTCCTTTTGGGTTGCCTTCACCAGTGCAATTTGATAGGATGGACTTTTGAGAATAAGGTTATTTATGTTTTATTAATATATTATAAGTATAATATATCAATTGAGAAATCATATTATTTAATTAATATTGATCAATAATTAATTTGGAATTAATTTTGTGATCACAAGAGACTAATTAAATATATGGGGATTGATTATGTAAATCAATGATTCTTATAGTGTGGGCTAATGATCCATGGTTATTTAGGATGGGCTAAACCAATGATATAGTCCATGGATAGTCCATGGAGGTTTAACCCATGGAGCCTAAGTAATATGAAAGGTCAATTAGGGTTTACAAGGTGTAACCCTAGCATTTGCTACACTATAAAAGCACACCCCTAGAACCAAAATCGGTTACACCATCATTCTAAGAGTTTGATATTGATTTTGTGCCAAGTAACTTATTCTCTCAAGCCTCTTCTTGCATTTGGTATTTGTGACACATTAGAGGCATCACACTTCAGGTGCTCAAGCTTTCAAAGGTCAAGAACTACAAGTCCTACTAAGAGGTAAGTTATCTAACTAGTTGTATTGTTCAATTGTCAATTTGTATGCTAGTTAGGATGTATGCTTTAGAATATTGAAAATATGCATGTATAATTAGAGAAAACATAGATCCAAAGAATTTAGGGTTGCATGTGCACCATATGAGTGTTATAGTGCTCAAAACCCAAGAGTGGTATCAGAGCCTAGGACTGTTTTCTATTATACTTGATGCTTATTAGTTTTCCAAGTTGAAAAAAAATCGATTTTATGGCCTCTGACTGATGAACTCGTCGAGTCCACTGGCTGACTCGACGAGTCCACTCAGTAAATGACCAACTCGATTTTATGGCCTCTGACTGATGAACTCATTGATGGCTTTGGGTGCATAATTTCGAGTTTTGGCCAGAATTGGATTAGGATCATCACCACAAACTATTTTTTGAAACGTATAATCTGTTTTCTTGATATGGTAGTGATCATGCTCATCCACTTTAAATATAATTGTCAAAATTTCAAGATTTGTATTAGTTTATATGATTAGGCTAATTTCTTGCAACTGTTGATATGAATTATCTTGACTTATGTGTTTACTAGATCATAGATAACTTACTTGATAATTTTTGTTAGTTAAAATGTTGATCTTAATGCTTTTAATGACCTCCATAACTTGTCCTCAGGTTATGGAAAATGAAAGGTCTCATCCATTAAAATGTAATTAAACTCATAAGTTCTAGAAATGAAGAGTTTTGACAAGTTTCAAAACTTTCCCTCAAGTTTTGGAATTTGTTAAGTCTCACTAATGAAACTTTAATTCCAAACCCTAGAGTTTTAAAAGTTAAAATTCAACCCTTATACTTTATAATATTATAAGTTTAATATATATATATATATATATATATATATATATATATATATATATATATAAGACAAGTCAGTCTTACCGTTAGTAGGCCTCATTCACGAAGTCGGTCTATAAGGGGGGTATAAGGTTACTGCCTATAAAATGGTAGTTTAATGGGTGTCCACTCTCACCCACCGCTTCCTTGACTGGTGGAGGGTCGTTAGCCGAACGGGTAGGATAGGACATTAATTATTATTAAAAGTATAATGATAAATATAAAGTAACTAAACTTTAATTAAATTCTCAATCTTAGTTACTTTAGGAAAATGTGAAAATGGTGTTAATCCATGAAATTACACTTTGCACCTTGTTAAGTCGTTAGTAGAGCGTGTGTGATTAATCGCCACACTAATCTGGGACTGACAATGTGTGGCAAAGGGTAGCTTGATGTTAATCATAGATCAATGGAGCGTGTGTGGTTAATCGGCACATTGATTAGGTGATTTGTAACATTGAGTGTACCAAGTTAATTTGCATGGTTATTCACACCTTGTTTGTGATCCTCGGCATCCCAGTCACAAACTTGAAGGGTACAATCAAGATTTAAACATGCCATTGAAAAGTTCAATGAATCTCAAAGGATCTAGGAATTTCAATCCAATTAAAACTTAATAATCTATTTCGTTTTTTCATGGTGGAAATTGGTAAATCGCCATTTACCTACCTTCAACTATTTTACAATTGGATTACGGCATCCCTTTTCGTAATTGTAGAATATTGTGTTGGGTCCTAGCCTTAATATTTCATTTGGGTGTAATATTATGGATTATCATCTAATCTAAACTTTTTTATTCTACTTTTTCAGATGTCTATCCCAAACAATGCTTCCAACCCAATTCCTTCAGGCTCTTTCTCCCTCATGAACCTATGCGGGAGGGTCATTTTCGATGGCTTGAACTTCAATGACTGGATTCAAAACATCCAGATGGCTATTCGCTATGAGGACAAAAAATATGTCCTTGATAAAGAGCTTAAGGAGATTTATGTCACCACTGCTACTCCCGAACAGATCGTTGAACATACTACTCATGAGAGGGATGCGACAAAGGTGTCGTGTCTAATGATTGCTACCATGACTGCTGATCTGCAGAAGTCCTATGAGAACTACTATCCTTTTGAAATGTATCAAGAATTGATGGAAAGATACCATCAAAGTGCTCGGCAGGAGAGGTGTGAGATCATTGCTTCCATGATCATAACCAAAATGAAGGATGGAGAACCCATCACGGCCCACTTGCAAAAGATGTAAAGATATGTGGATCTCTTGCTTAAATTGAATGTCAATTTTGATGAAGAGTTGGCCATAGACATTATTCTACACTCTTTACCTTCTTGTTATTGTAACATCCCAAGATTTTTCATTTATAGTCCCTGGGGATAGAAGGGTGAAGCCATGAAGTTCTAAGGGCTAAATTGAAATTATTGGGATCAGGAGGAGTACGCTGCGCGTACATAAGGGTACGCTGAGCATACTAGGCGCGCCCTAGTACACTGGGCGTACTCATGGCAGAAGGAAACCCTAATATTTAGGGTTTGGGGACTATATAAGCAACATTATGAGAACAAGACCCTCCCTTACCCCAGCCTCCACTGCTTAGAGTCGTTTTCCCCAAACCCTAGCCATTTCCTTGAGTGTTTGAGCTTTTTGAGTGTTTCTTGGGTGTTTTAAGAAAAAGGTGTTGCGTCAAGGAGTTGGAGAAGAAGATCAAGCTTGTAGATCTGAAGTTGGTTTGTGCCCTAGAAGCTCCAGAAGGTAAAAAGCTTGGAACTTTATTCTTGTATGAGATAGATCTAGTCATTTTAGCTTTATGGAAGCATTCTTGACCCAAAAGTCCCAAAATGGTGCATGTTATGATTTGGACGAAATGAGCTGTCCTTTCAGACCTTAGAGGACGTCCTAAGTGATAAAAATGGTGTCCCAATAGCTAGATTTGTATCATGCATGAAGTAGGAAGGTCTTAATGGATTAATACCATATGTTAAGAACTTTCTGGACGTCCAAACTGATAAAGTTCGAGGCTTTATAGTCCTATGGCACATTTGGTCGATGGATCTGGAGTTTGGGCTTAAGTGCTTAAGCCATTAAGCACTTATTAGAGTTTTGGTGAAAACCCACGTACGCCCAGCGTACTGGGTCAACCACCCTGATGGTGGTCAACATCTGGACGAGTACGCCCCGCGTACGTCCTCTGTTGGGCCTTTGACAATTGGGCTTTGGGTTTTGGGCTGTTTATGGACTAGTTGATTTGGGCCTTTGCTAGACCTTATGAATATAATGTTTTGGGCCAAGTTTGATAATGGATCTTGGAGTGAGGCCCAATTAGGGAGTTGGGCCTAATTTGGTAAATTGGGCCAATAATGGGTTTTGCTTAAGGGCTTTCAAGGTTATGGTATTGGCATTGGGCCTTGGGCCAATAAAGAGAATGGACATAATGGTTTGTGTGGACCCCTAGTCAAGATTTTTATGTTGTGTAGTGACTTGGTATTTATTGTTTGGATAGTTCGAGATTTTGGTGAGGCAGCGATTCAGGAGTTCGATTCTTCAGTTCAGATCGACATTGCGAGGTGAGTCATCCTCACTATACTCAAGGGTCTAAGGCACCAAGGCCGACCCTTTGATTTGTTATTGGTATTATTACTGTTGTGATATGTTAACTCGGTATCATGGTAGATAGGATGGTTATATGCTAATATCATCTGTTAGATCGGTATTCTGGTAGATCAGATGTGGTTATGCTTAGTGACCTATAGTTGGTCTGATTGTCTGCATGCTAGTTCTTATGCCAGTTAGGTAGATCTGTAGGACTACCTGTAGTATTATGTGATTATCTGTATGCGTATTAGTTGTGTTATCTGTCGACATATTATGTAGGGTGGGTTGAGGTGATACTGCTCCGTGCGGTAACCAACAAACCCGGGAGCATTCTAGATACGAGCAGCGGGAGACTCATACTGTGAGCTCGGTAGGAATCCAGATGTGAGCTGTGGGCCCGAAAGGTAATCCAGACTCACACTGTGGGCCCAGGGGTAATCCAGTCTATAAAGCTGTGGACCCAATACATGTTGTTATTTGTATACGTGATACGTGAAGTGTATTGGTATGTTGGCATTCCAACTCGATGGTTGAGGGTCTGGGGTATTCCATCCCGATGGATGATTGGACCCATAGTATGTTGTTTGTTATTGTATGCGTATTGTTGTGTGTATGGGTATTTTGGGGGTAACTCACTAAGCCTTTGAGCTTACAGTTTCAGTTTATTGTTTTAGGTTCAGCGGATGACCGCGGAAAGGCGAAGGCGTGACCGTACACTTTCTCAATTTATGATTATGATTTCTGAGAACTCTGATGTTTAAACTAGTTTGAAAACAAATTGTAATGACTTAATGGTTTTATATGATTTAAAAAGTTGTAAATTGGCTCGAATTTTATGGATGTTACAAGTTGGTATCAGAGCCTTGGTTTGAGTGAATTGGAGGAACACTCGTGTGAATCCATTCTCAAATCAAGGAAAGATTTTCAAAATGATTTTTTTTTTTAAAAATGGTTTTCAAAATAAGCAAAAGAGGATGCGAAGTGTACGATCAGCCGGAGCCAGTAAGTAGACCCCCAAATACCATGCAGTTATTTGATTATGTGATATGTTAGAACAACATGCTAGTAATAACATAGGGATCCTCAGGAACCGTATGATAGAATTGACTGATCTTTGATGCCTTATCTTATGTAGAGTGCCTCATTGATTGTTGTATGACTCTTTCGTGTGTGAAATAACTATTGGGTGAATACTCCAAGTCACATGCTACATGGGTTAAATGAGCTTAGTGTAAGAGATTTGGTCCTGCTGCGCAGCTCTTGTCTGAGTCCAACCGTTGTGGGATTAAATCTTTTAGTCTAAGATTGTTTAAGCCGTGTGGTATGTGAATGTATTCATGCAATAGTTAACTGGCACCAATGGAGGGTCGTGTGGCAGTTGGTAGATGGGTGAGTAGTTAGAGGTCGGGAGGCCAGTTATGAGATATTTAGTATTCCTCTAGGAGTGAGGATTGAGCGCTCTCTATGTATATGTATATTGTTAGGGTGTTGTGGTGATACTTGAGACAAATATGGGTAGGTGTGGAAGGTAGTATGGGCCTGTACTACTGAAATCACAAGACCCATATGCGTAGCAAGGAAGTCACAACCCCTAGGGTTTGGTTGGGAGTAGGTTCCCCGTCGGGTATGCGGATTATCTGATATCTTCCTGGTATATGTTCAGTATGGTGATGGCGAATCGATTTGAGGCGGGATCCAGATCAGGATCGGGAGCGAGTGGCCAGGATAGGCCGGTATTGTCCGTCGATCAGATATGGGAGATGATTTCCGTGGAGGTTTCTCAAATTTTGGGAGAACAATTGTTCGGTGTCGTGGACCGGGTCACAGCCAGGGTGATCGCCAAATTCAAGGAGCAAGTTGCAGCGTTGCAATATGTGAGAGATGTTGCTACCGGGATGACTACTGGGGGAGTGTCGGTGGTGAGGTCACAACTAAAAAGAGGAGGTGGGACTTTTCAACGGAGGACGAAGGGTTGGAGGCTGCTGACCTGGGTACTGGAAGTCAGGAGGGTCAAAAGGTGTGTGGCAAGTGTGGGGGAACCTACGGATTTGCTTGTAATAAATTCAGGTACTACAAGTGCGGGGAGAGAGGGCATGTGCAACGGGATTGCAGGAAGGATCATATATGCTTTCACTGTCACCAACCAGGTCATTTCAGGTCCAGCTGTCCTGCGTTGAGGACAGAAGGAATTCAGATTCCAGCGGTCATCGTTCCTCACGAGGTCAAAGTCGAGCCGCAAGAAGTCTCTGGTATGTAATTGGAAAACCCCATTCTGTAATAATATTATGGTCAAATCGTCTGTGATCAATATTTATTTTGTCTTGGAATATTGTTGAGTATGGATAAGGAGTAAATTCGGGTTAGTTGCCTGTTTAGTCTGGTCTATGTGTCGTGGAGCTTCATGAGTTGTTAGGTCACTTGAAGTGTCAGTAGAATTTATTGTCAGGGGATTTTAAGGGCTGGTGAGGGAAGGTAGCATGGTTGAATACCATGGTTGGCGACAGCATGTCGGCGCTGGTGAGCGCAGGTGGGGCGATGTGGCATAAGTATTTTGTGAGGTTCGGTTTGCCTTGGATCCCTTGTATCAGGCGGTAAGGATTGATTATGCGACCTATTGCACTTTTGGGATTGTAGACTATGTCTTGGGAGTAGTTTGTAGCCTGGTTTAGGGCATAGGTTGTTTCAGCTACTGTAGTTCAGTTGTGGACGTTTGATCGGGTGAGTGAGTCAAGGTGCGAACCCTGAATGAAATGATTTCTAGAGCCCGAGGCGGGAGACTTGTTTGGAGCATCTTGGGAAGAAGGGTATTACGTGGGAGGTCTGCGGACAAGGTTCCACAGGATGATTATTCAGCATTGTCAGGAATCAGTGGTTTTAGTAACCGTTATTGATTGGCGGATGAAGGCGCCAAAGGAAGTAGCTCGTTGCTGAGGTATTAGTTGGAGTATCTGTCTTTTGGTCTTCAAGATTTGAGTGTAGGGTGATTCAAGCATTAGGGACTGTCGGTTTCACTGGGATTCAGGAAGTGTTCATCTGGTTCTTAGAAGTGTGTGGTCAATTGAGATTGGCTAGTAATTGAGCGCTAGTTAGAAGAGTTGGTTGTCATCGGATCGATCGTTGGGAAGTGAGAAGGATTGGGAACCCTCCAATTTTCATGTATTGTGAAGGATTAGACAAATCTAAGTGGGGGAGAGTTACCCTGTGATGCATAAGCGGGAGAGGTTTTGAAACTCGCATAAGTTACACAACCCGACAGGGAGAATGGAGGCCCCAGTGGCTGCTTGGTTTGAGGGTTGTGTCGGTTGGGGGTTCGGTAAAACTCCCCAGCATAAGAAACACGTTTTCTTGGTGCTTGATAGCAAAATTTGGGGAATCAGGTCGGAGTTTTAGTCATGAATTGAGTTCAGTTCGAGTGTTTGGTCGAGGGTGTGCTCGACTCTGAGGGTTTTTGGACTAATAGATGGAGGGTTTTGTTAGCTACCAGGGCTCGGCGGTGCATTTAGCATGGGTGTGCGGGTTATTTAGCGTATGTGGTAGACACGCGGGCCAGGGAGCAGACCACGGATTTCTGAGAGGGTAGACGATCGACATGAGGCCCAGGGTTAGGCCGGGGTTAGAGTCCATGGAATAGATCAGGATTTCGGAACCCCAAGTGGGTGAGAACAGTCTGCATGGGAAATATCACCAGGAGGGGTGGTCCAGGGAGATACTCAACAGTTTAGAGCGGTCCGAATAGACTGAAGGCCTGGTGAGGCGGTCCAGTCATACTGAAGACTTTGTATATGTTTGTAGATCTATGTGCGGGTATTCATTATGTTATAGCAATCAGTAGGTGTGTCCCCAAGTATTGAACATGCTAATGGATTATGTTGAAGACTTTGTATGGGTTTTGTAGTTATATGATCAGGTTCTATGTATATATGTGTTATGGGGTAGCAACTTGTTCTACAAGTGGATAGTGTAGGGTGAGGTTTTAGCACTGTGACACTTGTTGGTGTTGTGAAGGACATTGTTTAGGCCTTCTTGGGCAATGGAGGAGGTGAGTACCTCCAAGATGGAGTGCTGGATATCTGAAGTGACGACAGCAGTGTCGATAGGTTATCGAGAGCATTCCAGCCATGAGCTGAGGGATGGAGAGGGCATACCAGACTCATGTTGTGGGCTCAGAGGCAATCCAGACCTATGTTGAGGACCATGTAAGGGTATTCAGGTCATAGGTTGTGGGCATAGAGATTGTGTTGGTTACGTCTCTTGTAGGAGCGCGTTCGGAATGGATGTATTGTTGAGATTCGGGGGAATTGCACTCGGTTGTGACAAATCAGAGGATTATGGATGAGACGCAAGGATAGATCCTTGGATCTCAAGTTATGAGTAGACTCGGGTTATGTATTCAGTGGTATTCCAATCTAGGGTATTCCATCCTGAGGATGACCGGACCCTATGATTGATTGGACCTGATATGTTTGGTATTCCAAACTGAGGGTTGATTGGTCCAAACATGTGTGGGGATACGAGGGTATTCCATCCTAGGGATGACTGGACCCGTCGTAGACATGCCTGGTATTCCAGCCCGAGGCTGATTGGGCCAGGTATGAGTGTTCGTGTTTATTAGTGGATTGATTATGTATGATATTTTGGGAGTTGAAGGACGCTTTATCCTGTCAGCACAAAGGGTTCGCTTCAGGAACAGGGAAAGTTAGGTCTCCGATACGTTGAATCATCAGGATTTTGTCAGGTTGGCAAAGTGGCATGTAGGTTAGACCTTTTGAAAAGGTCCGGTTGGATTCACATCGCTTTTCAAGTTTCGCAGCAGCAAAGGCACATATTGGATGAGTAGGCGGTTGTATCGTTGGGTGATATTCAGGTCGGAGAGCACTTGAACTATGTAGGGAAACCAGTGGCAACATCGGAAAGGATCCGAGTAGACTTGGGAGCCAGAGTCCAAGATGCGGGAGCATTATCGTGAATGGTTCGCCGCAGCAGGCTTTGAGGACGAAGCCTAGTTTAAGTGGGGGAGAATTGTAACATCCCAAGATTTGTCATTTATAGTCCCTGGGGATCGAAGGGTGAAGCCTTGAAGGTCTAAGGGCTAAATTGAAATTATTGGGATCAGGAGGAGTACGTTGCGCGTATATAAGGGTACGTTGAGCGTACTAGGCGCGCCCTAGTACGCTGGACGTACACTTGTGTACGCTGGACGTACTCATGGCAGAAGGAAACCCTAATATTTAGGGTTTGGGGACTATATAAGCAACATTATGAGCACAAGACCCTCCCTTACCCCAGCCTCCACTGCTTAGAGTCTTTTTCCCCAAACCCTAGCCATTTCCTTGAGTGTTTGAGTTTTTGAGTGTTTCTTGAGTGTTTTAAGAAGAAGGTGTTGCATCAAGGAGTTGGAGAAGAAGATCAAGCTTGTAGATCTGAAGTTGGTTTGTGCCCTAGAAGCTCCAGAACGTAAAAAGCTTGGAACTTTATACTTGTATGAGATAGATCTAGTCATTTTAGCTTTATGGAAGCATTCTTGTCCCAAAATTCCCAAAATGGTGCATGTTATGATTTGGATGAAATGATCTGTCCTTTCAGACCTTAGAGGAGGTCCTAAGTGATAAAAATGATGTCCCAATAGCTAGATTTGTCTCATGTATGAAGTAGGAAGGTCTTAATAGATTAAGACCATGTGTTAAGAACTTTCTGGACGTACAAATTGATAAAGTTTGAGACTTTATAGTCCTATGGCACAATTGGTCGATGGATCTACAGTTTGGGCTTAAGTGCTTAAGCCATTAAGCACTTATTAGGGTTTTGGTGAAACCCCGCGTAAGCCTAACGTAAATCCAGTACGCCCAGAGTACTGGGTCAACCACCCCGATGGTGGTCAACATTTGGACGAGTACACCCGCATACCAGAGGAGTACGCCCCGCGTACGTCCTCTGTTGGGACTTTGACAATTGGGCTTCGGGTTTTGGGCTGTTTATGGACTAGTTGGATTTGGGCCTTTGCTGGACCTTATGAATATAATGTTTTGGGCCAAGTTTTGATAATGGATCTTGGAGTGAGGCCCAATTAGGGAGTTGGACAAAATTTGGGAAATTGGGCCAATAATGGGTTTTGCTTAAGGGCTTTCAAGGTTATGGTGTTGGCATTGGGCCTTGGCCCAATAAAGAGAATGGACATGATGGTTTGTGTGGACCCCTAGTCAAGATTTTTATGTTGTGTAGTGACTTGGTATTTATTGTTTGGATAGTTCGAGATTTTGGTGAGGCAGCGATTCGGGAGTTCGATTCTTCATTTCAGATCGGCATTATGAGGTGAGTCATCCTCACTATACTCAAGGGTCTAAGGCACCAAGGCCGACCCTTTGATTTGTTATTGGGATTATTACTGTTGTGATATGTTAGCTCGGTATCCTGGTAGATAGGATGGTTATATGCTAGTATGATGTGTTAGATCGGTATTCTGGTAGATCGGATGTGGTTATGCTTAGTGACCTATAGTTGGTCTGACTGTCTGCATGCTAGTTGTTATGCTAGTTAGGTAGATCTGTAGGACTACCTGTAGTATTATGTGATTATCTGTATGCGCATTAGTTGTGTTATCTGTCGACATATTATGTGGGGTGGGTTGAGGTGATACTGCTCCGTGCAGTAACCAACAAACCCGAGAGCATTCCAGATACGAGCTGAGGGAGACTCGTACTGTGGGCTCGGTGGCAATGCAGATGTGAGCTGTGGGCCTGGAAGGCAATCCAGACTGACATTATGGGCCCAGGGGTAATCAAGTCTGTAAAGTTGTGGACCCAATACATGTTGTTATTTGTATATGTGATACGTGAAGTGTATCGGTATGTTGGGATTCCAACCCGATAGTTGAGGGCCTGGGGTATTCCATCCCGATGGATGATTCGACCCATAGTATGTTGTTTTGTTATTGTATGTGTATTGTTGTGTGTATGGGTATTTTGGGGGGTAACTCACTAAGCCTTCGAGCTTACAGTTTCAGTTTATTGTTTCAGGTTTAGCGGATGACCCCGGGAAGGCGAAGGCGTGACCCTACACTTCCTCAATTTATGATTATGATTTCTGGGAACTCTGATGTTTAAACTATTTTGAAAACAAATTGTAATAACTGAATTGTTTATATGATTTAAAAAGTTTTAAATTTGCTCGAATTTTATGGATATTACAGTTATGATCTGTTTCGTATGACCTATCATATGAACAAGGAGGAGGTCACTCTTAGCAAGCTTCAAGGCCTTTTAAGAACTGCAGAAAGCAACTTGAAAGGCAAGTCGGTTGTGTCTACTCCTACTACTACTACTTCTGCCCCTGTTCTGGCAATTGGACATGGGAAGGGAAAGAAGAGGAAGGCTCCCTACAAGAGCCGCAAGGGAAAGTCTCTTGATGGATCCTCTTCCAGTGGGACCAAAGCTGGTTTTGCTAATCCTTCTTCCAATCCGAACGATGCAGAGTGCTTCCATTGTCATGAAAAAGGGAACCGGAAACGAAGCTGCCCCAAGTACTTGCAGGATATAAAGGATAGCAAGATCAAGCCCTCATTTGCAGGTATTTACACTATTCAATCTAATAACTCATCACATGCTAATTCTTGGGTCCTTGATACAAGTTGTGGATTTCACATTTGTTATGATTTGCAGGGACTAAAAAGAAGTAGGGATGTGGAGCACGAGAAGATAAACTTAATCATGGGAAATAGGAAAGTGTCGCATGTAACCAAGATTGGAGTTTATTTTTTATTGCTTAGTAATGGTTTAAATTTAGATTTGAATAATTGTTGTTACTCGGACGATATGGCGAGAAATATTATTTCCTTTCATAGTTTGTATAAACAAGGTTTTACCTTTTCTTTTAATAATGAAGTTGGTAGTATTAATGCTTAATATAATGGTGTATTTTATTTTGAAGCATTACCTTGCAATGGTATATATGAAATTGTGATGGTTGTAGATAACCTAGGAAATAATGTGTTGAATATTGATTCGTCCAATGTTTTGGACAAGGCATGCTTGTGGCATTGTCGTCTTGGACATGTCAACAAGAAGCGCATAGCCCAACTCCAAAAGGATGGATTCTTGGAGTCATTCGACTTGAAGTCGGATGACATTTGTGAATCTTGTTTACTTGGAAAAATGACCAAGTCACCCTTCACTGGTACTTGTGAAAGGGGTGAAGGTCTATTGGACCTCATACATGTTGGATTAGATCTCTAAGCCCATAACTATTATTGGTATGTATTCGACGCGAGAGTAGCATGGTCCATTTGGGTTGCATGACATCGGAACAATTGGATAGACAAAATGAGAAAAAGGGTACTTATGATTTATATTAATATATTATACGTTCTAATATATTAATATGAAATCATATTATTTAATTAGTATTGATCAAGAATTAATTTAGAATTAATTTAGTGATCAAAAGGAACTTATTAAATATGGACTCTTATATATATATATATATATATATATATATATATATATATATATATATATATATATATATATATATATATATATAGGATGGGCCAAGTTCATTTAGGTTGGACTAAGCTTTCATGGATAGTCCATAGAGTTTTAACCCATGGATCCTATGGAAATGAAAGGTCATGGGTATTAGGGTTTACATGAATGTAACCCTAATCCACCACACTATATAAAGAGGTCTCTAGTTCATGAAATTGGCAATAGTGCATACACAAAAGAGGACAAGGCCGATTTTCATAGAGTGAACCTAAGTATTCTTCTTCTCAAGTTATTCCAAGGGTTTTGGTGTTGTGTGAACCATTTGAGGTGCAACACTTGGGGCACTAAGCTCTTAAAGGTTCAAGACTTCAAGCTTCATCAAAAGGTATGTCATCTAACTAGACTTTTGTAGTATAGTTTCTCCATTGTATGTTAGTTAGGATGAGAACCTTGGAAAAATCATATTTGCATGTATAATAGAGAAAACATAGATCCAAGGTTTATAGGGTTGCATGTACACCATAGGATTGTTAGAATGCTCAAAACCCATCAGTGGTATCAGAGCCTAGGCTTGTTTCCTTTATACTTGATGCAAATTGCTGAAAATGTCGAATTTCACTACACTGCCCAGTTGACTTGCCGAGTCCCTTATGGAACTCAACGAGTCCATGCATATATTCAACCAACTCGCCGAGTCAGTTCTTGCACTCGACGAGTTGGCAGGCCTAAGTGCAGATTTTCGAGTTTCGGTGCTGGAATTGGTCTAGAATCATTACCTTAAACTGTTTTGGACTTATAAAACCTGTTTTTTTTATGTGGTAATGATTATGGTAAACCAATTTCAAGGTTATTATCAAAATTTTAAGTTTTATATGTGTTTATATGATTTTTGAAATTGTTGATATGATTGTTCATACACTTATGAGTTTTGGTAGATCATAGGAATTACTTGCAAATTGTTTGTTAGTTAATTCTTGATCTAAATGTTTTTAATGGAGTCCATAATTTGTCCTCAAGTTATGGATTTCCAAAAGTCATTTTCTTTGAAAGATCCATTAAAAACTCATACGTTACATAATTGAAGAGTCTTTCTCATAAATAGTTTTATGGACTCCATAACTTGTCCTTATGGATGTTCAAGAGTCTCTCCATTAAGTTTTTAAAACCTTAATTAAACTCATAAGTTATGAAAATCCAAAAGTTTTTTGAATTGTTCAAAACTTGCCCTCAAGTTTTGGAATTTGTAAAGTCTCATGCATACTTTAATTCCAAACCCTAAAGTTTTAAAAGTTAAAATGCAACCCTTATACTTTATAGTATTATAAGTTCATAATATATATATATATATATATATATATATATATATATATGTATGTATAAGAGCAAGTCAGTCTTACCGTTAGTAGGCCTCATTCACGAAGCCAGTCTATAAGGGGGTATAAGGTTGTTGCCTATAAAATGGCAGCTTAATGGGTGTCCACTCTCACCCACCGCTTCCTTGACTGGTGGAGGGTCGTTAGCCGAACGGGTAAGACAAGGACTATAATTCTCATTATAAGTATACTGATAAATATAAAGTAACTAAACCTTTTATAAATTCCCAATCTTAGTTACTTTAGGAAAATGTGAATTTGGTGCTAACCCATGAAATTACACTTTGCACCTTGCTTAAGTCGTTAGTGGAGCGTGTGTGGTTAACCGGCACACTAACTTGGACTTGATAAGGATGGAAAAGGGTGGCTTAAGGTTTATCATAGATCGGTGGAGCGTGTGTGGTTAACCGGCACATCGATTAGGTGATAACATTAAGAGTACCAAGTTAATTTGCATGGTTATTCACACCTTGTTTGTGATCCTCTGCATCTCAGTCACAAACTTGAGAGGGCACAATCGAGATTTAAACATGCCATTGAAAAGTTCAATGAATCTCAAAAGATCTAGGAGTTTCAAATCCAATTAAAACCTAATAATTTATTTCGTTTTTCATGGTGGAAATTGGTGAATCGTCATTCGCCTACCTTCAAATATTTTGTAGCTTGGATTACGACATCCCTCTTCCAAGTTATAAAATATTGTGTTGGGTCCTAGCCTTAGTATTTCATATTGGGTGTTCTATTAAGGACTTAAATCAACTAACTTGAATTTCTCCCATTGTAGATGTCTGGTTCAGACAACTATGATCTTCCCAAATATCTTGGAACAAGCTTTCCCAATGAAGATGATGTCCCGCAATTGGATGATGGAAATCATGCTTCTCTTCCTCCACCTCCTCCAATTATTCTCCCTGAACCACAAGCTCGAAGACTTGAAAAGTTCAAGATCACTCAATCCCTACTTGCAATGAAACATAAAGATGGAAGACATGTGTGCACTCATGTCTTAGAGATGAAGTCACACATTGATAGGTTGAGAATGTTGGGTGTCATTATCCCAAGGAAGTTGGCTATTGACTGGGTTCTTCAGTTACTTCCTGAGTCGTATAATGAGTTCATTAAGGACTACTATGTGACAGATCACGACATGACCCTCATTGATCTTTCTTATTTGCTTGTTGCTGCTGAATCAGAAATGTTTTGGCGCACTGGAAAAGTAAATTTGGGTGGAAGGTCTATTTCTCAAACTTCCATGGACATTGACAATGGTAACATTGGAAGTCCAGAAAAGCTTTCTCTTCCCAATGGAAATGGATCGGCCTTGGTCAACTCGGTTGACCGAAAGGTAATGGGAAAGGCTAAATCTGTGATAGTCCCGTGTACCATTCCTAAAGAATCTATATGTTTTAATTGTTAAGAGAAGGGGCATTGGTTGCGAAGCTGCCCTGACTGCCTGAAAGATCTGAGAAAAGGAAGAATCAAAAAGTTTGACTCTGCTTCAGGTAAGTCAATTATATAACTCAATTAAGTTCGTAATTGATGATTCTTAATACATGATGTGACTAGGTTGCATTTTGATGTTTTGCAGGATCAAGCAAAGGGAAGGAAGCTTAAAAGAAGAGTGTTGAATCTGATCGCGAAGATGGATTTCAATCGCATGGTTTGAAGATCGGATTTTTGAGCTACTTCTTAGGGGTTATGATAGATTGCTAGGAAATATGTAATAGCATAGTTTTCATTTAAAGTTGCATTGTAAGGAAAAAGTTTTTTCCGCATTTTATAAATAAATAAATTATTTATTTATTTATTTTATATCTCCTTGCAATGGAATTTATGGAAAATTGATGTTTGTATGTTTCTAGCAATAATGAAAATATGAATTTGATTCTTTAATTTGTGGTAGTGTCCAAATTTACCAAATAAGGAAAAATTCTCATCACCCAGGTTTCAATTGGACCGAAACTTGGAATCATGCAAGATGTATTGTATGATGAATGACAATTTTTCATCTTTGGAAAATTAAGACTAATTCCTTGTTCACATGTATATGTGAGTCAAGTGAAGGACAAAGGGATCGGGTACACTTGGTTGTGTGTGGTCAGGTCCACCACAAACATCGATAAGGCTATTCGTCATGATTTACTAAAAGTTTGTAAATATGGTTACACTTACAAGTTTAAGTGTAATTATGAAACATTGGAAAAGTTTCAGTGTATGGCAGGATGGATGAGAAGAATCAAATTAGGCAGAAAGATAAAAGTTACTCGAATCTGAAAAGATGGGAGAGTACTTTAGTATCATGTTTTATGATCATCTTATGACTAAGAAGAGGAGTCATGAATTGTTGAAGTGGTTAAATCAAGAAGATGAGTCATACTTTGTTCCCAAACAATTCTCAGAATCATGCTCCAAGATTGTAACTTGAGTGACACATCTTAAAGAAGGTTTATAACACTTGACAAATGTAAGAGTAAAATGTTTTCTACTCTTGTACATTTGAAATTGGTAAGTTGTGATGTTTTGGATAAAACAAAGACCAACTAAGGCCAATTATGTGAAGTGTTTGTCTTGATAAGAATCCGCACTATCTCTTGAATATTTGTTTGTCAAGGAATGGTTCTTGGCAAGAGAGTCTTATATGTCAAGAGGACAGTGGGAGTCTAAAAGGTCCTGAAAGAGTTTCAAGAATTGATCAAGAATAAAACCTATAGTTTATCTCTAGCGCACGACTTGAGGTTTGTAACCTATCGTGTTGACAAACTCTTATTTATGTGCCCATTCCAGTTAAAGTTGACTATGCATCTGAGTTCTACAAGTTCTCAAATGTTTGCATAACAGCCTGGAAGCAATGGTAGGCCTTGTACTGCCAAGTGGCAAGAAGTTAAGACTGCACAAGTTCGGTCCATATGAGTTTGGATTTGTCACTAACCTTGTCTTGTGATTATGGTTTTGACAAATTCACATGGATAGGAACACATACACCATAAAATCTAAGTGTCATAAGGTTTTTCTCCGATTCATGAAAATGATGGTGAGGAAACGCTTTCACTAAGTAGATTTTAAGTAGATAGCAATTGTGATATTTGCATTCTCAAAGTCGTTAGTGGAGCGTGTGTGTTTAACCGGAACACTATCATGGACTTGTGAGAAATGGCAAAAAAGGTCTAAACATTATGATTATGACATCCCTCTTCGTAATTGTTTAGACACACATGTGAGCTATCTAAGGAAAGGTGTATGATTTTGATAAAGTCTTATCAAACCATCTCGTATCAGAAATCTGAACTTTGGTAAGAAAGTCAATAAAGTATTGATTTCTAGAAGTCCAGTTGATTTCTGGATACATGTCAAAGCTAGTGGGAGCATAAGTGTTATTCTAATAACTATCATGTTAGTGAGAGCATGATAATTATGATAAGTGTTGCAAGTTAGCAATGTTAATTATAGATAACAAAAGTATCAATTGGGAAAAGTTGTTTTGCTATAACTAAGGTAGAGGAAATTATACTTCATTTCAATTCTAAAAGCTTAGATTGAGATTTTAATCATCTTTAGTCAAGGATATATATATGATTTTTTTGTTGGAATGGTTCAACATAAAGAAATTCTATATATGTTGCGTTCTCGAAATTCGATTATGATTACGACATCCCTCTTCATAGTCGAATTATGAAAACATGGCAAAAACGAAAAATATTGTAGCAAAATACTGGTCTAGGATCATGTTTGTATGTGTGACATCATGAATCGTGTCCCATATGATTCGGATATAAGATTGATTACATGTGCTATAATATTTATCCTTTCTAAATTTTCCAAATGCCTAGGGCATTAAGAGGGGGAAAGGTCTAGAATTGGATATGACTAAAATAATTAAGCAATTGTCGAGGACAATCTGAGGTTTACCAAAGATTGGTTGCTCATAGACAGTTGGAAGTATGGTGTAAATTTTTGGAAGGACCGTATTGACATATTCTGAAAAGAGGCAACTCTTGTTTAGAAGTGATAGTCAAAATGGGAATATGAAAATGTCTCCATAGGTGGAAGTTATTCATTCTGTGTAAGATTAGAAAACTTAATGCAAGAAGGATGTTCAAAGGAACGTACTTTGAATATGAGACTTCGTTTCCATGGAATTGATCTCCATTGGAATACTTTGTAATGTCTGTTGCCAAGTCTTTGTGACTTTGTGCATAGTCATTACAAGAGGATCAATTCATATGAGTTTAGAATCTGACATATTTCGGTAAATGGCAGAAATTTGCAATTCTTACATTTACGATAAGGATTTAGGATTGTGAAATGAGTATCATTGGAATTATGTTCAATTGATCTATTCCACAAAGTAAGGATCATAGACAAACATAGTCTGCATACTTGGTGTATGGCATAACTATTGTTTGGACAAACATAGTGTGCATGCTTAGAGCATGGCATAACTATTGTTTTAATTCAAGTATTAAGTTGATTATTTGAAACATTATGCAATGAATAATGTGTAATCAATATGGTGATAAATAAAAGGTGTTTTATTTATATTCATAAGTTCTGAGACCATATTGGATTCGATTATTTTTGTGTTTCACTTTGCATGTTTTGACTTCCCGAATAACTAGGTTATTCAAACTATCCACAGTCGATCATACTTTGGAAGTAGGTATTGAGGCAAGACTGTCCTGAAGGGTCTGTAGTTTGTCTGGGACAAAGTGGCTGCAGTGTTCATGAGTACTCCTGGAATGAGATTCGAGTATTGGATTCAACCCACACTCATTTGAATCACTTCATGGATTTTTATCACAAGTGAACATTGAGACGATAATATCTTATATTCTTCAAACGGAGACGTGTGAGTTGTAGTTGCGCGTCAGTTGCACATTGACATATGTAAACGCAACCAGTAACTCGGTTGTTATAAAACTTATCGTTGTGTGTAATTTGATGAGTAAGTACAAGCGAACACTTGGGTCAAAGTTTATCTATTCATTTTACCCTTAGAGGGATAAAAGCGATATTTGTGGGCCCCTCGATGATTTAGTGATGACATCCCTAAGTGCTTGGCCAAGCCTGGACTGATTTGATTTGTTCAATTAGTCGGTGGTCATAAATCGGAAATCAGGAAACAACAAATGGACAGAGAGATTGATTATAATCCATGTCTCAGTCCATATGATATCTAGAATGGAGGAATATATCATCCCTTATCTAATGGACACATCATTTGACTAGGTCAGTGTTCGGCAGCGGCTTTAAGAGCTACGATTGCTAGTCGGGATCTTCGAGTCATACGCAATAACAGTTTTACACTTATCCAAGTGGGAGACTGTTGGATTAGATGTCTAAGCCCATAACTATTATTGGTATGTATTCGACCCGAGAGTAGCATGGTCCATTTGGGCTGCATGGCATCGAAACAATTGCATAGACAAAATGAGAAAAAAGATACTTATGATTTATATTAATATATTATAAGTTCTATATATATTAATATGAAATCATATTATTTAATTAGTATTGATCAAGAATTAATTTAGAATTAATTTAGTGATCAAAAGGAACTAATTAAATATGGACTCTTATATATATATATATATATATATATATATATATATATATATATATATATATATATATATATATATAGGATGGGCCAAGTTCATTTAGGTTGGGCTAAGTTGTCATGGATAATCCACGGAGTTTTAACCCATGGATCCTATGGAAATGAAAGGTCATGGGTATTAGGGTTTACATGAATGTAACCCTAATCCACCACACTATATAAAGAGGTCTCTAGTTCATGAAATTGGCACTAGTGCATACACAAAAGAGGGCAATGCCGATTTTCATAGAGTGAACCTAAGTATTCTCCTTCTCAAGTTATTCCAAGGGTTTTTGGTGTTGTGTGAACCATTTGAGGTGCAAAAGTTGGGGCACTAAGCTCTTAAAGGTTCAAGACTTCAAGCTCCATCAAAAGGTATGTCATCTAACTAGACTTTTGTAGTATAGTTGCTCCATTGTATGTTAGTTAGGATGAGAACCTTGGAAAAATCATATTTGCATTTATAATAGAGAAAACATAGATCCAAGGTTTCTAGGGTTGCATGTACACCATAGGAATGTTAGAATGCTCAAAACCCATCAATACACACTGATGTGTGTGGACCATTTAGAACCGTCACAAGGGATGCTAACCGCTTCTATGTGACTTTTACTGATGATTACAGCAGATATGGCTATATCTACTTAATCAAGCATAAGTCAGAAACCTTTGAAAAGTTCAAAGAGTTTAAGCAAGAAGTGGAGAATCAATTGGGAAGGAAGATAAAGATGCTGCGATCCGATCGAGGATGAGAGTATCTTAGTATCGAGTTCCGAGACTATCTTAAGGAATGTGGAATTGTTTCACAATTAACGCCACCTAGGACACCACAACTTAATGGTGTGGCTGAAAGGCGTAATCGAACCTTGCTAGACATGGTTCACTCCATGATGAGTCGAGCTTCGTTACCTATCTCATTATGGGGGTATGCCTTAGAGACTGCCGCCCATATCCTTAATCTAGTCCCTACCAAAAAGGTTTCCAAAAATCCTCACGAGATGTGGACATGGAAGGTTCCCTCGTTAGACCACATCAAAGTTTGGGGTTGCGAGGCTTTCATGAGACGAGAGACTCACGACAAGCTCGAACCTCGGAGTGAGCGATGTATTTTCATCGGCTACCCACAGAAATCCTTTGGATATCTCTTCTATAAGCCGAGTGACAATGTTGTCTTAGTTGCGAGGAGATGAGTATTTCGTGAGAGAGAACTCATATGTCAAGGGGACAGTGGGAGGCAAATTGACCTTGAAGAGCTTCAAGAGTTAAGCGGTGAAGGAACCTCAAACACTAGCACTCAACCCGAGGAGGAAACTCTTGTTGAACCAATTGACGAGTATGTACCTTTGTGGCACTCCAGTAGAGTTAGTGTTCCACATGTGTTGTATGGTTTCCATATAACATCTGAGGGTGATACATTTAGCAGTGATAGCGCACTGGTAAATTTGGATGAACCTAACAATTACAAGGAAGCCATGGCAGTCCCCGAGTCTACAAAATGGAAAGAGGATATGGACAGCGAGATTCAGTACATGTATGGAAATCATGTTTGGAACTTGGTTTACAATGTACCGGGTCGTAAGACAGTCGGGTGCAAATGGATCTTCAAGAATAAGACCGACATGGATGGGAAAGTACATACATATAAGGCGCGACTGGTTGCGAAGGGCTTTACTCAAACTCAGGTAGTTGACTATGATGAGACCTTCTCACCAGTAGCGAAGATTAAATCTATAAGGGTTATGCTAGCCATAGCTGCATTTCATGATTATGAAATATGGAAAATGGATGTCAAAACCGCTTTCCTTATTGGAAAGTTGGCTGAAGATGTTTACATGAGTCAACCAGAGGGTTTTGTCAATGCAAAGTACCCTAATAGAGTGTGTAAGTTTGAAAAATCCATCTATGGATTGAAACAAGCATCTTGCAGATGGAATCTTTGTTTTGATGAGAAAGTCAAAGAGTTTGGATTTTCGAGAAGCGAGGATGAGTCCTGTGTATATGTCAAAGCTAGTGGGAGTACAGTAAGCTTTCTAGTATTGTATGTAGATGACATACTGCTCATAGGAAATGACATCCCAACCTTGCAGGAGGTTAAGTCCTGGCTTGGGAAGTGTTTCGCTATGAAGGACCTTGGGGAAGCTGCTTACATCCTAGGGATAAGTATATTGAGAAACAGGAGTAAAAGACTAATAGGACTTAGTCAAAGGTAAGTTACCTATCCAAGGCAATGCTAAACTGAGTAAGACTCAGAGTCCGAGTACAAAGGCTGAGATAGCAGAGATGAGTCGAATACCATATGGTTCCGCAATTGGCTCGATCATGTATGCTATAACTTGTACTTGCCCTGATGTGACCTTTGCTTTGAGCATGGTCAACAGATATCAGAGGAATCCTGATAAAGCTCGTTGGACTGCGGTTAAGAACATTATTAAGTACATGCGGAGGACTAAGAAATGGGTGCTTACCCTCGGTGGGAGTGATGACTTGAGAGCGACAGCGTATAGTGACGCCAGCTTTCAAACCGACAGAGATAATTTCCGCTCTCAGTCGGGTTGGGTGTTTACCCTGAATGGAGGAGCAGTAACATGGAAAAGTTCCAAGAAGGAGACTGTAGCTGATTCAACGTGCGAATCAGAGTACATAGCAGCAAGCGAAGCATCTAAGGAGGCGATATGGTTGAAAAACTTCATCGGAGACCTTGGAGTCATACCATCCATAAAGGAGCCTGTGGAGATTTTCTGCGATAATGAAGGGGCGGTTGCCTTAACCAAGGAACCGAAAGATCATGGTAGATCCAGGCATATCGACAGAAAGTACCACTTCATAATACATCAAGTAGAAGAAGGACACCTCGTGGTGAAGAGGATATCGTCAGAGGACAACCCATCAGATCCCTTTACGAAGGTACTGACTAGGGTGAAGCACTTGCAACATGCAAGGGGCATTGGGCTAACGGACGATATTAGTTTTAGTGTTTAGATAAATAGAAACTTGTAATAGCTAAATTGTAATTGACATTTGATGATTTAATAAAAGGAGTTTTATTTATAAGTAAAGTTACTGTCTTGTGTCAATTAGTTACTATTGTTTCACTTTGCATGTTTTGAGTTCCAGAATAAAGATTATTCAAACCATCCACAGTCGATCATACTTTGGAAGTAGGTAATGAGGCTAGACTGTCATGAGTTGGCTTGTAGATTGTCTAAGGCGTTATACATAACAAAAGTTTGCTACACCATTCATGAGTACTCCTGAAATAAGATTTGAGTATTGGATTCATCCTGCGCTCACCTGAATTACTTCATGGAATTTATCACGAGTAATTGTGAGACGATAATATCATATAATCTTCAAACCAAGATATATGAGTTGTTGACTACGAGTTAGTTGTGCATTGATGGCATGAAAACGCATCAGTAACTTGATGTTATAAAACGTGTCGTTGTGCATGATTTGATGAGTAGTTAGTACAAGCACATAATGTCAAAGTTTATCTATTCCTTTTATCCTAAGAGGATTGAAAGCGATATCTTGGGCCCCTCGATGATTCTGTTTTGACTATGTGTCGGGCCCGGTCAGAACTAAATTGATGTGTTCAGTTATGTTTTATGTTAGACGAATCGAAAATCGGGAAACAAATTACAGGACAATAAGTATGACTATGTTCCATGTATTTGTCCTCATAGATATCTTGAGAACAGAGGAATACATGATCCATTATCTAAAGGACGCATCACTGACTAGGTCAGAGTTCGACAACAGCTTTTGAAAGCTACGATTGCTAAGTCAGATCCTGAAGTCACATTGGCAGCTATAGTTATTAGACTTATCCAAGTGGGAGACTGTTGGATTTGGTGTCTAAGCCCATAACTATAACTGGGATGTACTTCACCCGATTGTAGCATGGTCCTTTTGGGTTGCCTTCACCAGTGCAATTTGATAGGATAGACTTTTGAGAATAAGGTTATTTATGATTTATTAATATATTATAAGTATAATATATTAATTGAGAAATCATATTATTTAATTAGTATTGATCAAGAATTAATTTGGAATTAATTTTGTGATCAAAAGACACTAATTAAATATATGGGGATTGATTATGTAAATCAATGATTCTTATAGTGTGGGCTAATGATCCATGGTTATTTAGGATGGGCTAAACCAATGATATAGTCCATGGATAGTCCATGGAGGTTTAACCCATGGAGCCTAAGTAATATGAAAGGTCATTAGGGTTTACAAGGTGTAACCCTAGCATTTGCTACACTATAAAAGCACACCCCCAAAACCAAAATCGGTTACACCATCATTCTAAGAGTTTGATATTGATTTTGTGCCAAGTAAATTATTCTCTCAAGCCTCCTCTTTCATTTGGTGTTTGTGACACATTAGAGGCATCACACTTGAGGTGCTCAAGCTTTCAAAGGTCAAGAACTACAAGTCCTACTAAGAGGTAAGTTATCTAACTAGTTGTATTGTTAAATTGTCAATTTGTATGCTAGTTAGGATGTATGCTTTGGAAAATTGAAAATATGCATGTATAATTAGAGAAAACATAGATCCAAAGCATTTAGGGTTGCATGTGCACCATAGGAGTGTTATAGTGCTCAAAACCCAACAGCTCCACCATATGAGCTGTTGTATGGACGGAGATGTCGCACCCCAGTCTGGTGGGGTGAGATTGGACACAGGGTGATGGGACGGACAAAGGTAGTTCTGCAGACTACCGAGAGGATTCCACAGATCAGACAGCGACTGCAGACCGCTCAGAGTTGGCAGAAGAGTTACGCTGACAGATGCCGATCTGAGCTGGAGTTACAGGTGGGAGACATCGTATTACTGAATTTCTAACCCTAGAAGGGTATGATTCGCTTCAGGAAGAGGGGGAAATTGGGTCCCCAATACATTGGGACATCCAGGATCGTTGCCAGGGTCGGCAAGGTGGCGTATAAAATGGATCTACCGGAGCAGCTTAGTCAGGTCCACAGCATTTTCCATGTGTCACAGTTGCGGAAGTGCATACTAGATGAGGAGGCAGTAGTGTCGTTAGATGATATTCAGGTCGATAAGCGCCTGAATTACATGGAGAGACCAGTGGTTGTTCTTGAGAGGAAGGTAAAGGTTCTACAAAACAAGGAAGTACCCTTAGTGAAGGTACAGTGGCAGCACCGGAGGGGATCTGAGTGCACGTGGGAGTCGAAGGCTGAGATGTGGGAGCATTACCTCGAGCTGTTTACCGCAACAGACTTCGAGGACGAAGTCTAGTTCAATTGGGGGAGAATTGTAACATCCCAACTCCCAGGTATAAAATTTAAAGCTTATAGTTATGTTCTTAGACCTATTCGACGAGTTAGATGCCCCAAATCGTCGTGTAGAAACGATTCAGGCCGCGTGAATTTAAGGGGTCTACTCAATGAGTTGGAGGACCCCAACTCGACAAGTAGGAGTTGGAAAATGATACCCTAATTTCTGGGGTTTTGCACCCTATTTAAAGGGTCATTAGCCTCCCTCAGCCTCCCTTACCGTCCCTCGTGAGCTCTGTTGGAACCTGAAAGTGAACCTCTAGCAATCCTAAGTACTCATTCTGAAGCGTGTATTTTCCGAAGTGGAGAGTGGTCCGAAATCTGTTCGGACCAGGAAAGAATAATATGTGAAGCTGAAGGCATTCCGGAATGACTCTCATGTCCGGAATGATTGCTGATCCGGAGCAACTCTATTTTGTCTTTGAGCATTTATTATATTTGTCTTTGTATTGATGTAACGTTTCATAGGACTTAGTCTTTTGTTGTATTTAGACAATCAGAATGTCAGAAACATTTCTATTGTCCAGTCCTATGTAAGCACTCTAGTTAATTCATTGTAACCTTCACTCCTATTTATAGGAGCATTCAATACAAGTCAACCACGGATTTTTCACTCAACTTTTGGCATTTCACTAAGTTTATTTCAAACATTCTTCTTGTTCTTCATTTATTAGCTTTGCCTTGATCATTTACTCTCATTCTTCATTTAATGACTTGATCATTTGTTGAATATATTATCTAAGACTTGACTGGTCTTTCCAGACTTGACTTGAACATTTATTAGCAAGCAGACATTGATCTTAAGCATTCACTCAAGGTTTGAGTTCTCAAACCTTGTCCCTGTGCATCAGATAGATCTTATTCTCACAAATGGTATCAGAGCTTGAGTGGTTGTCCTTTGAATCCAAAAAGATCAGATTATAGTTGGTTTGAAGTTACTTTGGTATTTCAACCATTTCTGTGTCAAGGATAAAAGTTCTTCTATATACCACTTTAGCTTGAAGATATGTTAACTTCAATGGCTGCTTCTAATCCTCAGCAAATGATTTCAATGCAAATCGCAAATAGTGTGGGTGGCCCTACACGTGCCCTATACTAGTTGTAGAAGAATATGATCACTGGAAAGTTAGAATGGAAAGATTTTTACTGGGCAAAGATAAAGGTGAAGAAATCTGGAGATCCATCACAAAAGTTCCACATGTTCCTGTAAGAACAGTTGTAAGAGATGCAACTGCTCAGCTCATGTGTGAAGCCGAAACTCGCCCAGCTCCTCTAACTGCAGATGATATCAAGAAGCTGCATGCTGATCAAGTTGCTTTCTCAGAAATGGTGTTTCGAGTTCCTCCCTCACTCTTCGAGCACATCAAGTTGTGCAAATCAGCCAAAGAGATTTGGGATACTCTTCACGACCTGATTGAAGGTTCGGAAAATATGAAGGACAAGCGCCTCACCTCAGTTGTCAACGACCTCGACACCTTCACCACCACTCCCGGTGAATCAGTGGCCTCAGCCTCCAACCGTTACCGTATCGTGGTCAGCAACATGACTGCTCATGGGATTGTCCGAACTCCTTTGGAGTACAATCTCAAATTCATAAACAGTCTCGGCAAAGGATGGGGAAATGTAAAATCTTGTCTTCAAAGCAATGGTTCCTTGAAAAAGTTAAAGCTCTATCAACTTTTTGATGAACTTCAATGACATGAGTCAAATGTAGCTCAAATCATAAGGGAACTCTCCGGAGGACCTCTTGCCCTTGTTAGTTCTTTAGAATCAACCATTTCTAACTCATCTACTTCGGATCCCTTCCAACCCATTGTTCCATCTGTTCAAACATCCGCACCCACCTTACCTACACAAATCTATCCTGTTGATGATTCTGAAGCCATGGACTCTGAACTTCGTTTCCAACAGGAGTTCGCTTTACTCTCAATGAAGTACAAACGCCCTTTCAATCCTTCTTACAAACCATACCAAAACCGATTCCATGCTCCTCACCAGAACAATCCTCAACCATACTCATCTCCGGAACGTAAAACCTCTTCGGAAAATCCTCCTGCATACAAACCGAACCTCTCTAAGCCAAACTCTACTTTGGAACCCTCTCAGAGTTCCAAATCGGACAAACCGAAAATTGTGTGTCATAAGTGTGGACATGCAAACCATTTTACTAAAGATTGCCTGGTTGATGCTCCGCAAAAACCAAAAATCAAGGATTCTGTCTACTACGTCCGAAAAGCACAAGATATGGCTAAAAGTGAAAAAGCCTTTGTGACAATGGTGTCAAGAGATGTTGAAAGATATTGGTCATCCGGGGATGATGATGACATGGTAACTAGAAGGAATATGTGTCTGATGGCAAGACAAACGGTTGAATGTGATGAAGGATATTGGTCTTCTGGGTCAGAAGATGAAGATGATGTTGCTGAAACTCACTATTGCTACATGGCCACCAACGATCCACCAGGTCGAAGCATCGTTCAGCAGGTAAAATCTATGATCTCTAATAATAATTTTGACTTGTCTCTCTGTGAACCTTATCTAACCCAAATCCAAACAGATATGAACACCATTTATAAAGCCTATGAGTCTGCCATAGAAGCCAGTGAGAATAAGGATTGTGAACTAAATCGTCTTAGGTTACGTTTTGAGGATAAAAAATTGAAAATCGAGTCTTTAGAGCATGAGCTTGTAATGTCAAAAGATGAATGTATCATTTTGAAAGATAACTGTGAAATCACCTATTCTGAACGAAATATTTTAATTTCTGATAACAAACGTCTCAATGCAAAGATAGATGCTTTGCATAATTCTGTAGACATGCTTGAAGCGGACATTCGGATGACTCATAATTTTCGTCATCCATGGTCTAAAGCACCTGGTCTCGGAAGCGAGTTTCCAAAACCAATTGCTAGTCTCCTAAAGGAATTGCAAAATTTGACATTCATGGGAGAGGTTCCGAACATCAAACATTCAGACACCCCTGTTTCTTCTTTGTCTCCACTTCCTGAGACTACAGACCATTTTGAGTCCTTAATTCCTGAGTTCAAACCAATCGTTGTCAAGTATCCTGATTTCACGCAACTTCCGCCTCTGATAAACCTGGACCTGAATAGGACCACAAAATTTCATTACCATCTTCCAAATTGCGTAGATTATGTTCCTAGGAGTAATCATACAAACAACTGTGTAGTTGAAGAAATTCCTTCCCTGACAACTGAAACTGATAGCTCTGAGTTTGTATGGGCATCCTTAGATGATAAAGTTGAAAAATCAAGTTGTGTCTCCTCTGATTCTTGCGAATCTGATTCCTTAGTCGTCTCAAAAACTAAATTGGTTCCCATTACTCCTGAGTTTAGTAATCCATCCGCAGGACAAACCTCAAAATCCTTGTCTCACACTAAGAGAAAACCAATGATGAATAGGAAGGATATTGTAGATCCCAAAGTAGAAGCTCGAAATGCACATAAAAAGGAAGTTAAGGCTAGACAAGATTCCAGGTTCATTGCAAACTCCAAACCAAGTTTATCCCGGAATTCTCATGCGTCAACCCATAGTTAAAACTCGTTTGTTCCCACTAAGATCCTCAAAAGACATTCTGAATCTCCTAGTCATGTAGAAACCAAGAAAGTAGACAATTCTACTCAGCCTAAATCTCGTGTGAATGCCACAACAGTCCAAAACACTTATCCTCGGACTGTTTCATCTGTTTTTATTGCAAAATCTGATGGCACAATTTTTAAACCCAATCTTTCAAAAACCAATATGTCATCAAACAAATCCAAAAATGCAAAGAAAACAACCTTTTCAAAATCTTCAAAGAAAAATCTTGTGTGGAAAGTCAAAACTTCCATTGAAGAAACATCAATTTCGGAGGTTCCAAATGTTACCAACACTCCGGAAGTCAAAAGTCTGAAGAAGACCGTTCGGAACCTTCAAGTCATTGAATATGACTACTGGATAGATGAAAAGACATTAGCCTTCTGTCTGTTTCCAAAGAATTCAAAGAATACCACCCAAAAACACAAAGTTGTTCCTAAGTCACAATCAAAGTCCAAAGCCCATGCCTACGTCCCAAAGTCTAATTCGGAGCCTAAAAACTCCATTACTCACTAATTTTGCAGGCACTTTGTGCTTCGGAGCAAGAAACAATATGGTATATTCATAGTGCTTGCTCCATGCACATGACGGGGCAGAAAGATTTTCTGCGAGACCTAAAGCTTTCTCCAAATGCTGGTTACGTGACATATGGCAACAATTCCAACTCTTAAATACGTGGTTATGGGATCCTCGCCAATGGAAACTTCTCTATCTCACATGTGGCTTATGTAGCTAACCTGAAACATAATTTGATAAGTGTTGCTCAGTTCACCGATTCAAATCGACGTGTGGAATTTTGCAAAAAATACAGCTACGTAATGACCGAAGAACGGAAAGAATGTTTAATCAAGTCACTTCGTAACAAGAACATGTACCCGCTCGACATTAACATGATTGTTGGCAAACCGCAACTCTGACTTATCACCAAAGCTGTTCCTGACGTCAGTTGGTTATGGCACCGAAGGCTCGCTCATCTAAACTTTCGGTACATGAATGATCTCGTATCAGGTGAAACGGTGAGAGGTTTACCTCTTCTCAAATTCGAAAATAATCACTTGTGTGCTGCATGCGAGTGTGGTAAGCTATCGAAGAAGGGGCATCCTGTTATCATCAAAAAATCCATTTCGGAACCACTGGAGCTTCTACATATTGATCTTTGTAGACCATCCACTGTAGAAAGTCTTCATCATAAGAAATACATTCTTGTGATTGTTGATGATTTTACAAGGTTCACTTGGGTATTCTTTCTAAGGCTGAAATCTGAAACAGCCTCAGAGCTCATCAATTTTATCAAAGGAATAGAAGTTCTTATCAAACTCCCAGTTAGGAGAATCTGAAGTGATAATGGATCGGAATTCACTAATTCCACCATTAACAAATTTCTCACAGAAAAAGGAATCGACCACAACTTCTCAGCTCCTTATACTCCACAACAAAACGGTGTAGTCGAAAGACGCAATAGAACTCTCATTGAAGCTGCTCGATCCATGCTGAACTTCACGAATCTACCACTCTATCTTTGGGATGAAACCGTATCCACTGCCTGCTTCACTCAAAACCAGAGTATCATTAATCGACGCCTCAACATGACACCGTACGAAGCCATGAATGGTCGGAAGCCAACAATCTCGTTTTTGCATGTTTTCGGATGAAGGTGCTTCATCAAGAACAACCGTGATCAGCTTACCAAGTTCCAACCTAAAGCTGATGAAGCCATCTTCCTTGGGTACTCCTCAAAATCGAAAGCTTACAGAGTTCTTAACCGGAGAACTCGTGTTCTGGAAGAAAGCTTTGACATTACTTTCTAGGCTTGACTTGAACATTTATTAGCAAGCAGACATTGATCTTAAGCATTCACTCAAGGTTTGAGTTTTCAAACCTTGTCCATGCGCATTAGATCTGTTTTGTTCTCTCAAGCTCAGAAAACCCTAATCTTGCCTACTCTCCATTTTTGTGTGTTAAGAAGCTTGGAAGGTGGATTTTGTGAAGAAGACTTGACGTCTAAGGAGCTTGGAGCAAAAAGAAGCTTGTGGATTTGACTCTACATCATCTTGAAGGTAACAAGTCGTTACCTTGACTTATCTTTAGCTAGATATCTTCATGCAAAGGCTTAGGGCCATTTTCTAGTTGGTTGTGGGTTCTTTCAGGTATTGGGCATGATCTAAAGTTGTAACTTCAGATCTGGACTCCTCTAAGCCTTTATAGTCATAAAGTTTTGGTCTTTGGCAAGTTATGGCCTTCCTCTTACCTAAAACATCTCCCTTAGCTTGGTTTTGGCATTTAATGTACCGCCCGTAGATCCGGGCTAGTCAATTTAGAGATAATAATGGTCGAAAACGACTTTTAGACAAAAGATTATTTAGAATTATTAATCTTAACCAAATTTTATAATGCGTCTCAAGGTTCCGTACATGTAAAGAACACCGAATCCGAGTTATAACGAAGAAGTTATGGCCTGTCGAAGTTTTTCGGCAAAACCGGCACGGCACCAGGAGACGTAAATAGTGAATTTACGATAGAGGAATTTTTAGCCTTAGTGATCCAAACAAAAGTTTTAGTATACGTTAAACCGAGAACATACAAAAAAAAGAACGCCCAAATCTGACTTCGTATGAGGAAGTTATGAACTTTCTAAGATTTGGCATAGCGGTGCACGACCCGAAACTCGAATTTTAGTTCGAGCGGTTTTTGGCCTATGCAGCCTAAATGAGAGTTGAAGATCGCATTAATAGGAACTCAACGATAAAAAGACAGACGAAAACGGAGTCCATATGAAGGAGTTACAAATTCTTCGCGATCATTTAACAGTCTAATCTCCTCCTACTTTTAAATTTAAGATCGGTCGAGAAATAGACGACGGAGTCTAAATGAAAGTTGTAGATCTTGTTTTTACCTACGCGTGGATATAAAGAACGTCGAAAACGGAGCTCGTATACGAAAGTTACGGGGTTTAGAAGCTGGCAGGGTGCTGTGCGAAATCGGGTGACGTGGCTGAATATGGGCCAAGGCTTTCTCCACAAGACAAGCCACCAGATGGTGACACCTGGACATGGATTCGACGAGTAGGACCTCCTACTCGACGAGTAGAGCACGATTCCAGCCTATAAATAGAGGTGTCGGGTTCCCTCATTCTTCACACCTTCCCAACTTCACTTTCTCTCTCTACTTTCTCTATCTAAGCCCCTAAACCCCCCCCCCCCCTAAGCCTAGGTAAACCCCCTAGCACCCGAAGGAAGCCCCGAGGCTCCCGAAACCCCGAGAAAAGAGCCTTTCGGATCAGAAACTCTGCTCCGGCGGAGCCCGGTTTTCGAGAAAACCCACTGTAAGTGAGCTACGCCTACGCTATTTTTAATATAGCTTCTAATTAAGTATAGCAACATAATTAGGACCTTAAAATAATTATTTGGGCTATTATTATGAGTTATATAAGAGTGTTTCTTAACGCTTATATAATAGTAATAATAGCTAGACTATTAATTAGTCGCGGTTAACGTTAGACTAAACCCTAGTGGTATTGACACTAGGTTTTGTCAAGAGAAAATTGTTTTGAGATAACGAAGTGTTGTCCGAGTACCGAGTCACCACCTTATCAAGTGAGTGCATAGTTACTTTCATCTTACACATAGATATGAATTATTTTATATAAACTACGTGCTATGTGTGCATATTATCTGTATACTTGCTATCTATGTTGGATGAACGATTTTATACAAGTTTTAAATGATTTAAACTGTATATGTATTTTATATCTACAAAATATGTTGGGTAAAACATGGGTAGATGAAATATGAGTTGGATGATGAAATGAGAGGTGATATAGACTGTGAGATAAGGGTGAGAGGTAAACCATGAGAGAAGCCTTTTACCCATGTGTTGGCCCCGTCATTCAGCAGAGTATGGATGACAACCACAGACTATTCTAGACAGTCCAGTGGACACTAGCAGGCTCGCAACCTGTAGGTGTTTTGAACTGTGTTCTCACCAGCTGTACTCTAAAAAAACCCCTTGACATGTGTTGTGAGAGGAGTCTCGGAAACGACACTGTCGATAGACGAGATTAACCCTGGCGACTATGCAACGTAGTGCCTAAACCCCTTTACATGTGTTGTGAGAGGAGTCTCGGAATCGTTATTGTCGATAAAAGAGAATAACCCTGGCGACTATGAGACTTAGTGCCTATTGAGTAAACCATGGCAACGATGGACTGTGTGCCGATTCCTTAGGATAATCCTTAGGAATAAATGAACGAGGAATAGATGATTCTTAGGGTAAATCCTTAAGAGTAAAGAAGATAATGGGGATGGATAATTGGGTTGATTGTTTGATGTTTAAACATAATAATTATATTATTATGGGTTGAAAACCCTATGTACTCACCAGGTTTCCCAACCTGACCCACTCAGTTTATTTGAATCACAGGTGTCGATATGAAGTTACATTACACAGAGAGATTAAGGAGATATAAATCACTAGTGATAAGGAATGTAAGTTCTGTTTATGCTTATGTTTCTGTATTGATGATGACATCCCAATGTTTTAAAATGAATAAAAATACATTTCTTCGGAAATGCTTTGATAACGTATTTATCATGTTTTTCTGGGAACAAATTCCGCAACATTTTTATTAAAAGAGGTACTCTGATTTTTATAAAGCATAAACAAAATCGGTCTTTTCTGGCCGTGAAAATGGGGACGTCACAGTTGGTATTAGAGCATTAGTTTAAGAGAACTAGAAATAAGGATTTATTTCTAGACTTAAACTTAGAATGATAAGCGATGATCGTGAGGAGTGTGTCTAATATATTTTAGGAAGTACACCTGAATAGACACAAGCACTAGATTAATTAGGGAAGATGCCTAAAATGCTTTTATGTGCTAAATGATTTATGATGCTTTATGATGCTAAATGTATGATCGGATCTATGTTTTGTTGCCGACCGGAACTGGAAAACTTTATGTGTTCAGATTTCTAAACGTTTAATTACGGTATTAGAACCGGCATGTAACTTTTCGGAGTAATAAGGAGGATTACACGTCTAAACCCTCCTCTATCTATATTCTCGTCTCGATACACCGAACGCCTACTTTGGTGTGCAGAACATCATGGTTAAGACTCGTAGTGAATTGAGTAAATGGAGGAAATGAAAAGGTGAAAGAACCCCTTTCTATACTTTCATATTTCTGAAAGACCCAAACTTTCATACTTGACAATATAGTTACTCCAAAACATGCTACATGCATATTTATAAAACATTATCTTACATTGATAAAGTGATTACAAAAGATTGGATACAAACCGACTATGTTTTAAGATTTTACATAACTACCCAGGATATTGTAATTTTATACAAACATAAACTGAAGTACAAAAGTACTATTACAAACTATTCTAAGTCTTCCAACTATATTGGGTGCTTATTGCCTGCATTATGTTAAAACATTGGGAGGGGTAAGCGATAACGCTTAGTGAGTTCAATAATAGATGCAATATAACGTTATGTCATATATATACTTTAATATGCTAGAAGCAAAGAGGAACAAGGAACAACAAAGGCATAATGCGAAAAGCTTTCAATATCAATCAATGACTCGATTCAAAAATATACAATCAATGAGATATAACAATTTCCATACTTGATAAACATCAATAACGCTTTGGCCCAAATGGCACAGAAGACATACAACTTCGGATTAACCTTTTGGTAGATTTCAGGTTTTCACGCCCTGTCTAACCTTCTGCCAATGCCATAGAATAGAGTCATTCACTTACTGGGGGACATGCTCTACATGGCCAGAGGCTACATACCAGTACCACCGTGAATCTGAGTTCTTAAACTAATCACATGGTCAAAGGTATAGCTTTGCTATCATAAATAGCAGAAATAAAAATAACACGGGAAAATACTCAGGAATATTATTCTACCGAAGCCAAAGTGATGCCTATGTCATACACTTCATGGTCAACGGTTCATACAAATACCCAAGTGATGCCTATGTCATACACTTCAAGTCAGAGGTACAGCCTTGCTATAAAAATAGCGGAAACAACAACTCGAGATGATAACATGGAAAAGCACATAGCACATATAACACATAACATACAATTGTTCCTATATATTAAACTCACCTTGAATTAACCGGGGGTCAAAATAATAATTTGTGCAACATTTCGGCTCTAAATATGACTTTTGTCGTTGAAAACCGGGCTCTGCGAAGGTAGAGCTTCGAAACCAAAAAGATAAATTTTCCGGGCTTCTCGGGAACTTCGGGGCGTGTTTCGGGCATTGGAATTAATCTCGGGCTTCGGGGAATGTCAAAATAATAGAAATATGGAAAAAGGGGGTGAAAATGGCAATTTTCCCATTTTCCCCGGGTAATCTCGCAAGTGATCTATTTATAGGGGAGGAGATCCAGAGCTTCGGATCCGAGGCTAGGAGGGTAAGCAGCTGCGAAGTCCACGCGGCAGCAGGAGCTCAGTTCGGAGGCCAGAAGTCGCGCATGCGAGGCGGCCAGGTGCGAGGCTCGGAAGGGTGACACGGGGCGAGCTTGCGAGGCACCAGCTCATCAGACGTGTCATCGACTTCGGACAGATGGAAGCCTCTTAGTGGACCGGACTTCGGTCCAATGGGGAAAGGGGTGACGACTTCGGACCAATCAGAGGGTGCCACGCGGGGCTGCGGTCCAATCAGAAGATGCCACGTGGATCAACACTATTCATGCGAAAATTAAATGAAAAATGTGCCCAATCTTGTAAAATCCATAACTTTCTCATACGGTCTCCGTTTTTGACGTTATTTATATGCACGCGTAGAGAAAATTATGCTCTACAACTTTCGTTTAGACTTCGTCGGAAAATTTTGAATTTATTTTTATATTATTATTTTTAACAGACCGGGACTGGTAAATCCGTTAAAAATTCATAACTTCTTCATCCGACGTCCGTTTTCATCAGACTTTTTACCGTTGTACTACTAATAACGAGACCTTTGATTCTCGTTTAGGTTGTGTCGGCTAAAAATCACTCAATCTAAAATTCGAGTTTTTAGCTGTCTACTGCTAAGCTGAAACTTAGAAAAATCATAACTTCCTCATACGAAGTCAGATTTTGGCGTTCTTTTTATCGAACTTCTCGGTTTAACGAATACTACGACTTTAATTTAAATCACTAAGGCTAAAAAGTAGTTTATCAAAAACTCACTTTTTACGTCATTCGGCACCGTGCCGGTTTTATCGCGGATCTTCGATTGGTCATAACTTCTTCGTTATAACTCGGATTTCGACGAGGTTTTCGCCTACATGTTTCTAACGAGATTATCTACAACTTTCAATAATAAAATTTTACTTATTTCAAATTTTATATTTTCGCTAAATTTCACTATTTGACTTTTAATTGGAATCTCATAAGACTTCCAATATTTTATGAGTGATTCTAAACATAGTTTTACCTTATTTCTAGTAAAAACTATCTGTTAGAACTCAACACTTAATTTCACATAATATTTCATAATATTTTTAACTTTTTGGATTACATAACACGGTTTCAAAACGTGTATGTTACAAATACCTCCTCCTTTTGAGGATTTCGTCCCCAAAATCACAACGATTTGGACAAATGAGGATATTTCACTCTTATCTCATTCTTATTTTCCCTAAGTATAAGTTTATTATCCCGTTTCACCTTGGATAATGGAACCGTTTCATCATATACGCTCAAGCATTTACGTAGATATCTTACATGAAATACATCATGAATACCTGCCAAATCTTCAGGCAATTCCAAGCGGTATGCTTGTTAGATAATTTTGAAAAGTCCAATAAATCTAGGACTCAATCTCCTTTTCTTCTCAAATTTTATAATACCTTTCCACGGGGTTACCTTCAGTATCACCCACTTGGAATTCTATGGATCGTCTCCTCCATTTCTACACAGGTCTTTTGTCGATCCTGGGCGACTTTCATTCATTCTCATATGATTTGAATCTTATCAGTGGTGTCTTGAATAATTTCAGGACCACCAAGGATTTTCTGTCCTACATTATGCCAACATAATGGTGTTCACAGTTACTACCGAACTCTAAGACATATGCACGAAGCATATCTTCTACTGCTTGGATTGTTATCTCCGTCTAACCATCTGTCTGGGGATGGTAAGCTGCGTTGGGAGCAACTCGAGATCCCAATTCACTTTTCATACTCGCCCAAAAGTGAGAAGTGAAGCGAGTATCACGATCGGAAATAATCTTTAGTGGCACACCATATCTCGCCACAATTTCGTCTAAGTAAACTTGTGCGTATTTCTCCATTAGAACCGTTGTACGTATGATGAGAAAATATGAACTCTTAATCAACCGGTCAATAATTATCCAAAGGCTATCATTCACAGTTTTCTTCTCCTCTTTCAAGGTATTAACTGTATAAGTCGGATAAGTAGAATATCCCTTCGACATAAATTTACGAGTTTTTAAGAAAGAAATTTATTATTTTCACCGTAGACATAAATAGAATCCTTCCTTTTGATAGGGATGCATATCATCTCTTCGTAGCACAAGATTTCTGCGTAGTTCTTTGACAATCGATTCATGTCGAGAATAATATCAAAGATAGGAATTAGGTTAGCAGGAAGATTATAACTTTCAATTCCTATAGCACTATCTCTATAGACTTTATCAACAAGTAATGATATATTTCCTATGTTATCTATATGAAATGATTGAACAATTGCGTAATAAGCAATTTGAAAAGAATGTGCGAATTTATAAGGCACGAAAGAATCTGAGGCATCACAATCAAATAAGATGTGAGCAGATCTAAAGTTTACGAGAAAATTACTAGTCACAACATTCGAGTCCTAACTTACTTCCTCTGTGGTAATCTAAAATGAACGATATTTAACTTTTAGTTTGCCAAACGATTGTCAAACTCTTCAAACTTATTAATTACTATCGGTGCTCAAACCTGCACCCGCTCATCATTCTCTATTGGGCCTTCGATCCTAATCTTTGAGTTAAAACTCAATTCTCATTGCAGACTCCTGCTCCTTCTTGGTTTATAGACTAAACCCAAGATAAGGCCTTTACTTTTGCTATAACAACAACTCGAATGGTCTTATTCTTATGACCTTTGATTTTATAACACACAAGACACATAACGAACCAAACTCTTGTATTATAATCAGATCGAATAAATCAAGCTGATGGAATAAAGGAAACAAAAAGAGTTTGAACAACACGTGGATACTTCGGAATAGAAAGAATAGCACCACGTATCTCTAATTCGTGCTTTCGGACATACACATCTTTTAGCTTTTGGCACCTCCTCCTTTTCAGTTGGAGTACTCTTTGATTGTTGAACGGAAACTTGACTCCCCGCCATTTGACTAGTAAGAGTAGGGCGGAAACATTTCTTGTGGCCAGTAACACCACATAGCAAGTCACATCTCTGGCTAATGATTGCTCAATCCTTTAATGAAGATTGTTATATTTCTATCGACTACCTCGACCATTTACTTCTTCAGTATTCCTACTGAAGTTTTGTCACTATATAAGACATGGTTCTCTGAACCAATCAACTCCTTTCGCGGATTTATACTAATCGGACTCGATTCTTTATGACATTAAGATTTGAACGATAATTATCTTCTTAGTTATTACCGAAACGAAGGTAACGACACACATGAATAAAACGGAATCATTTACTAGCTTCTTGGTAACCTTGTGACTTTGCCTGATCCAAGCGTGAGTCTGTGCTTCCAGTAGTATAGGCCTCTACTACTATTCACACCTACTCATACTCGTCCCAAGTATTGTCTCGCAGTTCCCAAGTCACCATTCAAAAATTTTCACAAAGCAAATTTTCACACCTAAGTGTGTTCAAACAAGTACATACAACAATTTCTCCTAGACTCAACTAGGGTTTTCGCGTTTCTATCAAACATATATTGGATTACCTATACTCGCCCTCTAGGATTTTTCTCATGCATATACTCGATCTAGAATATTCTAATATTTTTCCATAGGTCGATAGAAAATTTACTTCCATTTATTCATATAAATTCTTTCTCGGGTAGTGTCTACTCTGCAAGACATGCTACACCCAAAATTTCCTCTAGCAGTGTAATGACAAATAGTTTCCAACTACTTACATCATCTTCTAACTCATGCAAACCATCATGCACATTAGTTGGTTTCATTATCCTTTCATGACATCGTCATTCCTGTATCTAAGTAAGTCTTCTTCTCATGGTTGTATCTTTTAAGTCTACTTCATAGGAGTCTATCCTAAGAAGTCTGCATTATAGCTGCATCTCAGCAAGCTCTACTAGCTTCAACTTGGTTCTCTGTCATTCTTAATTACAACATTTCTTCTCATATAATAATATGAGTGTATATCTTCTTCAACTAAATACTCTACCTTACTCTAACAAGTAAGCCACTCAGTCTTTTCACAACCAAATAACTTATTTCACCATCTTAATCATGTATGTTAAAGTCGGCTTAACACACACTGGAACTTCCATAAGGATGTGATAGTAGTCAATCATCACTCAGTATTATTAAATACTAAGTTTGAACATCTTGTATAGGGTTACTACTCGAACTACCTACTACATCACAAAGCCTTGGCCTAATAAGTCTAAAAACTTCATTAGCCTTTCCTTTGATCTTCGTTTAATTCTTCTAAATCTTGTACCACATAAATTTCAATACTGTCGAAGTATTTATCACCATCCTCGGTTCTTCCGACTCTATAAACTATCACTGCTTCAATCTGGACAGTGGCGGAACAACTTCATGGATTTGCACCAACACATTTATCTCACCCAAACGTGTTTCAAACGCACATATTTCTTCCAAAGATGTTATTATATTATCTTGCATATTTTAAATGCATAATACCACTTCATAGGTATTAATACACTATTTACGATAACATTCCATATTTATTATTTTACGATATCCCGCAATCGTTTATTTATAACCTTATCGATGTCAACTATCATAAGTATCTTTATTACTTCGAAAAGTTTCATGTAAATTCTATTACGAAAATTCTTAGAATTCTAAACATAAAATTTTCTAAACCAAGGTCGGCAACAGACCTTAAACTTCCTCAAATATTAGCAATATAGGTATGAAACCTAAAGCATGCTATATTTACTTATCATTTAGCACTTAATAGAATATAAGGCATATCTCCTCTTAATATTCTAGTGCTTACCCCATTAGGTATTCAACCTAAAGTATACTAGATACATATTGTATCATCACTTAACAATTCATGTCTAAATCTAGATATTCTTAAAATTCCAGTTTACATAAACTAATTCTCTAAAATTTTTGAAATAACTTAATGTCTTAGAATGCTAGGGTTTATCACTACCCAATACCCCACTTAAGTGTTTCCTATGGTTTGTATCCATATATTTACAATGATTCAGTTCATATATTGAACTTCCAATAGTTTAAGTCTAAATACCAATCCATGGAATTTAGTTCACTAAAACCACTGAGTCTAAATGAAAGTTGTAGACTGAGTCTAAATAACAGTCTAATCTCCTCCTACTTTTAAATTTAAGATCGGTCAAGAATTAGCCGACTGAGTCTAAATGAAAGTTGTAGATATTGTTTTTACCTACGTGTAGATATAAAGAACGTCGAAAACGGAGCTCGTATACGAAAGTTACGGGGTTTAGAAGCTGGCAGGGTGTTGTACGAAATCGGGTGACGTGGCTGAATATGGGCCAAGGCTTTCTCCCCACGGCAAGCCACTAGATGGTGACACCTGGACATGGACTCGACGAGTAGGAACTCCTACTCGACGAGTAGAGCAGGATTCCAGCCTATAAATAGAGGTGTCGGGTTCCCTCATTCTTCACACCTTCCCAACTTCACTTTCTCTCTCTCTACTTTCTCTCTCTAAGCCCTTAAACCCCCCCCCCTAAGCCTAGGTAAACCCCCTAGCACCCGAAGGAAGACCCAATGCTCCCGAAGCCCTAAGAAAAGAGCCTTTCGGCTCAGAAACTCTGCTCCGGTGGAGCCCGGTTTTCGAGAAAACCCACTGTAAGTGAGCTACGCCTACACTATTTTTAATATAACTTCTAATTAATTATAGCAACATAATTAGGACCTTAAAATAATTATTTGGGCTATTATTATGAGTTATATAAGAGTGTTTCTTAACGCTTATATAATAGTAATAATAGCTAGACTATTAACTAGTCGCGGTTAACGTTAGACTAAACCCTAGTGGTATTGATACTAGGTTTTGTCAAGAGAAAATTGTTTTGAGATAACGAAGTGCTGTCCGAGTACCGAGTCACCACCTTATCAAGTGAGTGCATAGTTACTTTCATCTTACACATAGATATGAATTATTTTATATAAACTACGTGCTATGTGTGCATATTATCTGTATACTTGCTATCTATGTTGGATGAACGATTTTATACAAGTTTTAAATGATTTAAACTGTATATGTATTTTATATCTACAAAATATGTTGGGTAAAACATGGGTAGATGAAATATGAGTTGGATGATGAAATGAGAGGTGATATAGACTGTGAGATAAGGGTGAGAGGTAAACCATGAGAGAAGCCTTTTACCCATGTGTTGGCCCCGTCATTCAGCAGAGTATGGATGACAACCACAGACTATTCTAGACAGTCCAGTGGACACTAGCAGGCTCGCAACCTGTAGGTGTTTTGAACTGTGTTCTCACCAGCTGTACTCTAAAAAAACCCCTTGACATGTGTTGTGAGAGGAGTCTCGGAAACGACACTGTCGATAGACGAGATTAACCCTGGCGACTATGCAACGTAGTGCCTAAACCCCTTTACATGTGTTGTGAGAGGAGTCTCGGAATCGTTATTGTCGATAAAAGAGAATAACCCTGGCGACTATGAGACTTAGTGCCTATTGAGTAAACCGTGGCAACGATGGACTGTGAGCCGATTCCTTAGGATAATCCTTAGGAATAAATGAACGAGGAATAGATGATTCTTAGGGTAAATCCTTAAGAGTAAAGAAGATAATGGGGATGGGTAATTGGGTTGATTGTTTGATGTTTAAACATAATAATTATATTATTATGGGTTGAAAACCCTATGTACTCACCAGGTTTCCCAACCTGACCCACTCAGTTTATTTGAATCATAGGTGTCGATATGAAGTTACATTACACAGAGAGATTAAGGAGATATAAATCACTAGTGATAATGAATGTAAGTTCTGTTTATGCTTATGTTTCTGTATTGATTATGACATCCCAATGTTTTAAAATGAAAAAAAATACATTTCTTCGGAAATGCTTTGATAACGTATTTATCATGTTTTTCTTGGAACAAATTCCGCAACATTTTTATTAAAAGAGGTACTCTGATTTTTATAAAGCATAAACAAAATCGGTTTTTTATGGCCATGAAAATGGGGATGTCACATTTAGGACCTTGCATGTATGTAAAGTTTGCAACTTTACGTAGAAACCATGCCCTAGGAGGTTAGATATGCAATCTGGAGCTTTGGGTTAGCTTAAAAACGTCTGAATGAGAAATGGACTGATGGAAGGACTCAACGAGTCAGTAAGCTACACTCAACGAGTTGGGTCAACATGGACTGTTAACCTTGACCGTTGACTTTGAATTTGACCAAGGGTTGACCAGTTTGACTTCTGGGGGTATTTTAGTATATTGGGAATTTCTGGAAGTGGTCCTATGGTGGACATAGGTGGTGGAGTTCGTGGCAGTGATTCGGGAGTTTGATCTTATCACTACAGTTCGACATTGTGAGGTGAGTTTTCCTCACTATACTCAAGGGTCTAAGGCACCAAGGTCGGCCCTTTTTGGATTGTTATCCTGATATGTTATATGCTCGGGTATCTTATGATCTGTTAGATCGGTATCCTGGTAGATAGGATGTTGTTATGCTATTATGATCTGTTAGATCGGTATCCTAGTAGATAGGATGTATTATGCTGTTATGATCTGTTAGATCGGTTTGTCTGTCTATAGATTATTATGTGATTATCTGATATATGTGCACATGTTTGATTGGTGGTTGAGGCTTATCTGCTTTGTGCGAGAGCCAACAGACCTGGGCATTCCAACCCAATGGTTATGGGTCGTGAGTACTCCATCCTGAGGATGATTGGACTCGTAGTATGTGGGCATTCCAACTCGATGGTTGTGGGCCGAGGGTATACCATCCCGAGGATAACTGGACCCATAGTATGTTGGCATTCCAACCCGATGGTTGAGGGCCTGGGGCATTCCAAACCGATGGTTGATTGGGCCCATAGTATGTTGTTATTATATGTGTGTTATTTGTTGTGTGGGTATTTTGGGGAAACTCACTAAGCTTCGGGCTTACAGTTTTGGATTTTGTTTCAGGTACTTCAGATGATTGCGGGAGGGCGAAGGCATGATCGTGCACCTCCTCTCATTTTTACGATCTTGATTTTTTGGATACTCTGATGTCTAAACTATTTTGAAAACACTTTGTAATAACTTAATGGTTTTGAATGGTGAAAAAGTTTTAAATCGGCTTGATTTTTTTATGGATGTTACACCACTCGATTTTTGACACATGTCAGCAAACCATGGGAACAACGTAGCAAAGAGGCGCAACGCTCCCCTTGGATACACGCAGCGTGCATGTCAAGAATCGGCTATAAATAGAAGGCAAAATCTTCATTCATTCCTCACACCTTCAACAAACTCTCTTTGCGACTATCTAAGGTTTTGGCTCAAATTTCCCTAGATTTTAGAATCGTTTAGCGGGGCTTTGAGCCGTCGGAGAGTCCAACAAATAAAAGCTTTCAGTTTGTATTTTGAGCGTGCAATTCTCGACTTTTCACTAGAAACTCTGTAAGTTAAGCTACACTTGTTATGCTTTAAGTGTAATTTATGTTTAAGTTCATTATCGTTATTATGAACCAATAAACAAGATTTATTAGTGATTCCATGTAATAATACTGATTGATCTACTTACGAGAGTGATTTCTACGCTAGATCTAGTGAGGTGTTTAAAGTGGCATTTCAAAACAATATACTCTGTATACCAAACGGACCCTACCTCTGATATGATCTTACATGTTTATTCCTTATTTGATAGATCTTGATGTATACATTTGGATTATTGATGAATCTGGACTATCACTATGGAATATAAAACTAAGACTTAGTGATGTGTATATATAGGTCACATCAAAGGAAAAGCTAAGGTGTTAGGCGAAGCGCTGCCCAAATCACAAGTCATCTACTTTTAACAAGTGACTGCATAGTTACTTTCATCTTACACATAGATATGAAGTATTTGAATAATTAAATTCTATATGTGCTTATTATCTATGCTTAAGATATTTTGTGTTAGATGAAACAATAGGAAATGATTTTTAATTGATTTAACCGTATATGTATTTTCATACTTATAATACAATGGGTGGTGAAGGGTGATGAGAGATGAAAATGATGACAAGAGGCCATAACTTTTATAGTAGAATGAGAGATGAAAATAATGATAAGAAGGCACGACTTTTATAGTACTATTGTAATAACGACGAAGTCATCTAACAGAGTATACATGGCAACCACAGACTATTCTAGACAGTCCATTAGAACATTGGCACGCTCGCAACCTGTAGGTGATGAACTACATGTTCATGTGATGTACTCTACCCCCTGGATTCCCTACCGACATGCATTGCTGAGGTACCCTGAAGCAGTACTATCTACATATTGTTTGCGATGATCCTTATGCTAGGTCCCTAGATATGAATATTAAAGATAACGAAGATGAGTAATCGGGTTAAATTGTTTAATATAAAATATATAAAACAATTAAATATATTATTGTGGGTTGAAAACCCTACGTACTCATTAGGTCCCCAAGCTTGACCCACTCAGTTTCTCTATATCATAACTAGCGGTACAAAGGTACATGAATAGTGATGTTTGGATCTTATGAGAGATTCGAGGAGATGTATGTCATTAGTATATTGAGAAGTTGTAATGCCTGTTAAGACAAGTTTATGATTATGTTTTGTATCAGTTATTATAAATATCTGTGGAGCCCCATATAAACTCTCCAAAAAATCCCTTATGGAGAGAAGGGAAACTCCAACATCTATAGCCACTTATAACACTGTGTCGCACCGATATAGGATACACTAACACTCCCCATCAGAGTTGGAGGCTCGATAAGGATATACAGGGATGTGCTGAGCCACCGGGGTTCGGGATGTTGGCTTTGATACCATGTAAATATATGTGGAGCCCCATATAAACTCTCTAAAAGAGCCCTTGTGGAGATAAGGGATACTCCATCATATATAGCCACTTATAAGACCGTGTCGCACTATTATGGGATACACTAACACTCCCCCTCAGATTTGTAGGCTCGATGAGGATAAATAGGGATGTTTTGGGCCACAGCGGTGCAGGACAACGACTCTGATACCATGTATATATATGTAGATCCCCATATAAACTCTCCAAAATAGCCCTTGTGGAGAGAATAGAAACTCCAACATATATAGCCACTTATAAGACCGTGTCACACCGATGTGGGAAACACTAACAGTTATGACATCCCAAGTCTTTATATATTAATGAAAACCATTTCTTCGGAAATGCTTCGATTAAAATAATTTGTTGGGAACAAATTCTGAAATAAAAGAATACTTTGAATTAAATAAGCATAAAGAAAAAAATTGGGCCATGAAAATGAGGATGACACATTGATTTTCCAGTTTCATGCAGGCCCATGAACAACTCAGAAAGTGTAGAAGAAATTTTCAATTATGGGTGATTACGCACATCTAGCTCATAATGTCATAACTCAATTTTCAACAAATGAATTCCATTCTCTGTAAAGTCCAAAGGATAATAAGTTGTTGCCAATTTACATGTATCTTCAACATTCAAGGACATTTTCGATCTAGTGCAACACTGATATTGTAACCGACTATCAATAGCAGCAATAAACAATTCAACTAGGTAGTCATATTCTGCGGTGATATTGTCTTTATCACATTGTGTTCGAATTACATATATGTAGGTTTCATTCATATGAGGGACCAAAATGCCATTTCTCTTACAAAAACAATCTACATGATCCAAAAGCGATCGCCAACCTTCATCTCTCAGTTTTTGAATCAATATTTTTGTTGTAGAAACCAAGGCGCATGCATTAACAATATCTATAGATTTTTTTTGTAAAGATTAGCAAAGCTTGTCAATTATCCCCATTATATCTTTCATCATATGCAAAAAAATGACCAAATCAAATGACAATGCATGTTTAAGTGCAAATATTGCATCACTTTTTTGAGAAGATGTAGAACCTTTTGTAGCAATGTCAGTCAACACTACACAAGATGGACCAAAAAGTTTCATTAAACTACATATTGATTTGAAATGAGAACTCCACCTAGTATCTCCAGTCCTTTTAGTGTTTGTATTTTATTTGTTTCTTTTCCACTCTCAATCTCATCAACCTCAATTAAATGAGAAATTTTATCAATTTGAGCGGCTTGTAATTGATCATTACGCTTGGAAGAAGAACTTATGACATTAACTATAAAGTGTAAAGTTTTAAAGAATATATGTACCTCAGTTACATCTTTAGACACTGCAACTAGAGCCAATTGCAATTGATGAGAAAAACAATGTATGTAATTAGCATAAGGACATGCTTTTAATAATAAAGCTTGCAACCCATTTGATTCTCCATGCATGTTACTGTTGGGTTTTGGTATAATACAACATCCTATGGTGCACATACAACCCTAAATACCTTGGACCTATGTTTTCACTAATTATACATGCAAATGGTTTCCAAGGTATTGAACCTATAGCTAGCATGCAATTGTCATACAAACTACATAAAATACTAGATATTGTAACATACCTTTTTGTGTGGCTGGAAGTCTTGATGTATTTGGCCTTAAGAACTTAGCCCCAATAGTGTGGAAGCCTCAAATGAAGTCACAACACATCAAGGACAAAGGTAGGACTTGAGAGAGAATCTCCATGCACTCTAAAACCTTCATGAACTCCAAGAACATGCACACACACTCTAGGGTGTAACTAGGGTGGCGGTTTTAGGTCATAACATATGTATTTATATGTGTTAAATTCTAAGAGTCATGGGTATAACCCAAACCCATATCCATGGATCTTATGATCCATGATTCATGTGGCCCAACTCTTTATGTATCCATACATAAACTTGGTCCAACATGGATCATAAGCCCAACACATATAAATATAACTAATTACCATAATTAGTCCCCATAGTTTTAATTAGTCTCTTTTGATCACTAAATTAATTCCAAATTAATTCTTGATCAATACTAATTAAAACATATGATCTCATATTAATATATTATAACTTATAATATATTAATAAACCATAAATAACCTTCTCTCAAAAGTCCATCCTAACAAATTGTCCTGATGATATGCAACCCAAATGGACCATGCTACTCTCGGGTCGAATACATACCAATAATAGTTATGGCTTAGACACCTAATCCAACAGTCTCCCACTTGGATAAGTCTAAAACTATTATTGCGTATGACTCCAAGACCCGACTAGCAATCGTAGCTCTTAAAGCCGCTGTCGAACTCTGAACAAATCAATGGCACGTCCATTAGATAAGGGATCATATATTCCTCCATTCTAGATATCATATGGACTGAGACATGGATTATAATCATTCTCTCTGTCCATTTGTTGTTTCCCGATTTCCGATTTATGACGACTGACTAATTGAACAAATCAAATCAGTCCAGGCCCGGCCGAGCACTTACGTTTGTCATCACCAAATCATCGAGGGGCCCATAGATATCGCTTTTATCCCTTTAAGGGTAAAAGGAATGGATAAACTTCGACTCATATGCTTGTTCTACTACTTGTTGAATCATACACAAAGGCACGTTTTATAACATCGAGTTACCAAATGTGTTTACGTGCAATCAATGTATGACCAACTCATAGGCAACAAGTCATATCTCTAGGTTTGAAGAATATAAGATATTATCGTCTCATGATCACTCGTGATAAAATCCATGAAGTGAGTCAAATGAGCGTGGGTTTAATCCAATACTCGAATCCTTATTCCAGGAGTACTCATGAATGTTGTAGTAACTCTTACTATGTCCACTACCTTGGACATCTACAAACCCGATTCATGACAGTCTTGCCTTAATACCTACTTCCAACGTATTATCGACTGTGGATGGTTTGAATAACTTAGTCATTCGGGAAGAATAACCTAGCTATTCTGGAAGTTAAAACATGCAAAGTGAAACATAAGAATAATACTAATCACTCTATGGTCCCAAGCACCTTTGAGAGTAAATAGAACACCTTTTATTTAAACACCATATTGATTACTCATTATTCATTGTATAATGTTTCAAATAATCAACTTTATACTTGAATTAAAACAATAGTTGTCCCATGCTCCAAGCATGTAAACTATGTTTTCTAAACACTAGTCATGCCATACACCAAGTATGCACACTATGTTTATCTATGATCTTTACTTTGTGAAATAGATCAATTGAACATGATTCCAATGATGCTCATTTTACAATCTCAAATCTTTATCGCAAATGTAAGAATTCCAAATTCCTACCATTTAACGAAATCTGTTACATTCTAAACTTATATGCATTGATTCTCTCGTAATGACTATGCACAAAGTCACAAAGACTTGTCAACAGACATTACAGAGTATTCCAATGGAGAGCATTCCATGGAAACGAAGTCTCAAATTCAAAGTACATTGCTTTGAACAACCTTCTTGCATTAAGTTTCCTAATCTTACACAGATTTGAAGAACAACTTCCACCTATGGAAACCTTTCCAGATTCCCATTTTGACTATCACTTCTGAACAAGAGTTGCCTCTTTTTAGAATATGTCAATATGGTCCTTCCAAAATTAACACTTATACTTCCAACTGTCCATGAGCAACCAATCTTTGGTAAACCTCAGATTGTCCTCGACAATTGCTTAATCATTTTAGTCATATCCAAGTCTAGATCTTCTCTCCTCTTAATGCCTTAGGCATTCGGAAAATTTAGAAAGTATAAATATTACAGCACATGCAATCGATCCTATATCCGAAGCATATGGGACACGATTCATGATGTCTCACATAAAGACGTGATCATAGACCAGTCTTTTGCTACAATATTTTTTATTTGCCATGTTTTCAAAATTTAACTATGAAGAGGGATGCCGTAATCATAATCGAATTTTGAAAACGCAATATATATAGAGTTTCCTTATGTTTGGCCATTCCAACATAAAATTCATATATATATATATATATATATATATATATATATATATATATATATATATATATATATATATATATATTCTTGACTAAAGATGATCAAAATCTCAATCTAAGCTTTTAAAATTGAAATGAAGTATAATTTCCTCTCCCTTAATTATAGCAAAACAACTTTTCCCAATTGAAACCTTTTGTTTTCTATAATTAACACTTAACATAATGATCATGCTCCCACTTACATGATAATTACTAGCATAACACTTATGCTCCCACTAGCTTTGACATGTATCCAGAAATCAGTTGGACTTCTAGAAATCAATACTTTATTGACTTTCTTACCAAAGATCAGACTTCTTGATACAAGATGCTTTGATAAAACTTTATCAAAAAACATACACCTTTCCTTAGATAACTCATATGAGTGTCTAAACAGTTTCAGAACTATAAAAAAGGATGTCGTAATCATAGTCTCAATTGTTTAGACCTTTGCCATTTCTCACAAGTCCATGTTAGTGTGCCGGTTAACCATACACGCTCCACTAACGACTTTGAGAATGCAAATAACACAATTGCTATCTACTTAAAATCTACTTAGTGAAAGCGTTTCCTCACCATCATTTTCATGAATCGGAGAGAAACCTTATGACACTTTGATTTTATGGTGAATGAGTTCTTATCCATGTGAATTTGTCAAAACCATAATCACAAGACAAGGTTAGTGACAAATCCAACCTCATATGGATCGAACTTGTGCAATCTTAATTTCTTGACACTTGGCAGCACAAGGGCCTGCCATTTCTTCCAAGTTGTTATGCACCCAATGCAAAACCAACTTTAACTGGAATGGGCACAGAAACAGGAATATGTTAACATGATAGGTTATAAACCTCAAGTCGTGTGTTAGTGATAAACTACAGGTTTTATTCCTGATTAGATCTTGAAACTCTTTCAGGATCTTTTAGACTCCCACTGTCCTCTTGACATATAAGACTCTCTTGCCAAGAACCATTCCTTGACAAACAAATATTCAAGGGATAGTGCGGATTCTTATCAAGACAAACACTTCACACAATTGGCCTTATTTGGTCTTTGTTTTATCCAAAACATCACAACTTACCAATTTCAAATGTACAAGAGTAGGACACCTTTTACTCTTACATTCGACTAGTGTTAATAAACCTTCTTTAAGATGTGTCACTCAAGTTACAATCTTGGAGTATGACTCTAAGACTTGTTATGGAACGAAGTATGATTCATCTTTTTGATTTTAACCATTTCAACAATCCACGATTTCTCTTCTTAGCCAAACAAATGCACTAAGATGTCCTTAGAGAAACAATTGTGATATGGTTTCATAATCACTAAGATAATCATAAAACAAGATACTCAAGTACTCTCCCATCTTTTCAGATTGGAGAAACCTTTATCTTCCTGCCTTATTTGATTCTTCTTATTCGTTCTGCCTAACATTGATACTTTTCCAATGTTTCAGAATTATACTTAAACATGTAAGTATAACCATATTTACTAAGCTTTAGTAAATCATGACGAATAGTCTCATCATTCTTTGTGGTGGACCTGACCAGTGCACACGAATGTGTACTCGATCCCTTAGTCCTTCACTTGACTCACATATACATGTAAACAAGGAATTAGTCTTAATTTTCCAAAGATGAAAATTCTCATTCTTCATACAACTTGCATGATTCCAAGTTTCTACCCAACTGAAAACTAGGGTGATGAGAATCTTTCCTCATTTGGTAAATTATGACACTACCACAGTCGAAAGAATCAAATCTATTTTCCAATATTGCTATCAATGGAAACATATAAACAACAATTTCTCACAAATGCCACTGTAAGGATATTTTAAAATAAAATAAAACCTTTTCTTTTATTTTATAACTTTGCGGAAAACCTTATCCTTACAATGCAAATGCATGTGAAAAACTATGTTTTTATGTATTCCTAAGCAATCTATCACAACTCTTTAAGTAACAACTCAAAATTCTTCCTTTAAGATTCCTCTTCACTTTGATTCTTAAAACATCAAAATGTGATCTAGTCACATCATGTAATAAGAATCTCCAAATAGGAACTTAATAGAGTTAGATAGTGGACTTTACCTGAAGTAGAGTCAAAACTTTTGACTTTACCATCCTTACAGACTATCAGGTAAATTTGGCAGCTTCGCAACCAATGCTCCTTCCTTTGGCAATAGAAGGTTTGAGAAGTCGATCTTCTAATCAAATTTGCTTTTACCAGTGCTCAAAATCATTGCTGACTTAGCAGCACCAAGCAAATAGGTAAGATCATTAAGGGTCAAGTCATGGTCTGTCACATAGTAGTCCCAAAGGAACTCACTATGTGACTTAGAAAGTGATTGAACATCCAACTTTCTCAAGACTTTGACACCCAACTCTCCCGGCTTGTCAATACGTGACTTCATCTCCAAGATATGATCACACATAAACCTTGCTTGCCAATAGGGCTTGAGTGACCTTGAACTTGTGGGTTAGGGAGAATAATTGGAGGAGGTGGAGGAAACAGATTTGGGAAGATCATAGTTGTCTGAACCAGACATCTAAAATGGGAGATATTCAAGTTAGTTGATTTAAGTCCTTAATATAACACCCAATATGAAATATTAAGGCTAGGACCCAACACAATATTTTACAACTTGGAAGAGGGATGCCGTAATCCAAGCTATAAAATATTTGAAGGTATGCAAATGACGATTCACCAATTTCCACCATGAAAAACGAAATAATTTATTAGGTTTTAATTGGTTTTGAAACTCCTAGATCTTTTGAGATTCATTGAACTTTTCAATGGCATGTTTCAATCTCGATTGTGCCCTCTCAGATTTTGTGACTGGGATGCCGAGGATCACAAAACAAGGTGTGAATAATCATGCAAATTCACTTGGTACCCTTAATATTATCACCTAATCGATGTGCCGGTTAACCACACACGCTCCACCGATCTATGATAAACATTAAGTTACCCTTCGCCACTCTTACTAGTCCATGTTAGTGTGTCGGTTAACCACACACGCTCCACTAACGACTTGGTAAGGTACAAAGTGTAAATTTCATGGGTTAGCACCAAATTCACATTTTCCTAAGTAACTAAGATTGGGAATTAATAAGTGTTTAGTTACTTAGTATTTATCATTAATACTTTTAATGAAGGGAGAATTATAGTCCTGTCGAACCCGTTCGGCTAACGACCCTCCACCAGTCAAGGAAGCGGTGGGTGAGAGTGGACACCCATTAAACCGCCATTTTATAGGCAGTAACCTTATACCCCCCTTATAGACCGGCTTCGTGAATGAGGCCTACTAACGGTAAGACTGACTTTTACTCTTATACATATATATAAATATTAAACCTATAATATTATAATAGTATAAGGGTTGAATTTTAAACTATTAAAATTCTAAGGGTTTAACTTGGAACTAAAGTATTCATGGGGGGAAACTTTACAAATTCCAAAACTTGAAGGCAAGTTTTGAACAATTCAAACACTTTTCAATTCCATAACTTATGAATTTAAAGTAGTTTTAATAAAAACTCTTCAAGTTCCATAACTTGAGGACAAGTTATGGAAGACTTTTTAAAACATTTAAGGAAAAAAAACTCTTCATTTTCATAACCTATGAGTTTAAAGTAGTTTAATGGATAAACTCTTCAAGTTCCATAACTTGAGGACAAGTTATGGAAGACTTTAAAATCATTCAAGAAAATAAGACTCTTCATTTTTCCTAACTTATGGAAATATTATGAGTTTTAAAGAATCATAAATGTGACTTTTCATATAACTTGAGGACAAGTTACAAAAACACATTTTATGAGCAACTTTAAGATTAATATGGATTGAAAACAAATTATCACATAACTTTTCTATTAATCTAGACTAACTCATAAGAACAAGACAATTCAAATCAAACATTTTCATGAAATTAGCCTAACCATTAAACTAATACAAAACATGAATCTGTTGACAATTATCTTTGAAATTGGTTTAGCATGAACATTACCACATCAAAAACAGGTGTACAAGACCAAAAACAGCTTAGGGTAATGTTTCTAGTCCAATTCCAGCCTTAAAAGTCGAAAATATGCTGTCAGGGGGTCCAACTCGTCGAGTACATGAACCAACTCGACGAGTTGGATGAATTTCTTCATGGACTCGGCGAGTTCATCAGTGGACTCGGCGAGTCCAGTGCCCAGACAGCCAAAATTTTCGATTTTTCAGCCATTTCAGCAAGTATAACATGAAAACAAGCCTTGGCTCTGATACCACTGTTGGGTTTTGGTATAATACAACATCATATGGTGCACATACAACCCTAAATACCTTGGACCTATGTTTTCACTAATTATACATGCAAATGGTTTCCAAGGTATTGAACCTATAGCTAGCATGCAATTGTCATACAAACTACATAAAATACTAGATATTGTAACATACCTTTTTGTGTGGCTGGAAGTCTTGATGTATTTGGCCTTAAGAACTTAGCCCCAATAGTGTGGAAGCCTCAAATGAAGTCACAACACATCAAGGACAAAGGTAGGACTTGAGAGAGAATCTCCATGCACTCTAAAACCTTCATGAACTCCAAGAACATGCACACACACTCTAGGGTGTGACTAGGGTGGCGGTTTTAGGTCATAACATATGTATTTATATGTGTTGAATTCTAAGAGTCATGGGTATAACCCAAACCCATATCCATGGATCTTATGATCCATGATTCATGTGGCCCAACTCTTTATGTATCCATACATAAACTTGGTCCAACATGGATCATAAGCCCAACACATATAAATATAACTAATTACCATAATTAGTCCCCATAGTTTTAATTAGTCTCTTTTGATCACTAAATTAATTCCAAATTAATTCTTGATCAATACTAATTAAAACATATGATCTCATATTAATATATTATAACTTATAATATATTAATAAACCATAAATAACCTTCTCTCAAAAGTCCATCCTAACAAATTGTCCTGATGATATGCAACCCAAATGGATCATGCTACTCTCGGGTCGAATACATACCAATAATAGTTATGGGCTTAGACACCTAATCCAACAGTTACTAGCTCCATCATATCCTTGACCCCAAATATCTTGGACACTAAGTTTATGATAAGACAATGAGCATGTTATCTCATTTTTCAAGGTCGGTGAAGTTGTATGTTTGACATTAATCAAATCCAAAAATCTTTCTTTGACATGTCACATGTCCATGTTGGTAAACAAATCTTACAACAATATCCATTTGTTCTTTCTTAGATTCATCTTGAGACTCCTCAACAAGATGTGGTGGTGGGTCATTAACATCTTCTTTTCATTTGTAAAATGAATCTATGATTCTTTTTTGCTCATGGTTTACCCTATAATTATAAAATTAAGAAACCAATTAACCAATCATAATACTATCATTAATTACAAATTATATTGTTCAAAACAAATATTAACCACAAATTGCAAAAAACTTAAATATATATTAACTAATAAGAACTAGAAATTACCTTTTGAGAGTATCGATGAATTAAATTGTAATGAATATAATTGAAGTACTCCCATTGAAGTAATTGACGAAATTCAATGAGTTCGAAACTGTAATTGCCATCTCCTAAATTATGGTAAGTAATGTATGTGTTATTTGTTATTAAATTAATTGGGCTATAGGGGTAGGGGCAGCACGCCTGCTAGCCTCTGTTGCCTTCATCCCTGTTTCTAGGGTTTCTGGAAGCCTCTTATAGTTGATAAGGATAACTGCCTTGAATAGATAAAATCTGATAATTCTATTAATCAAATTAGGGTTTATCTTGGAGATTCCCTAGCTATAAATACATCCCCTTGGGCATCAAATTTAGTGGTTCTATATTCCTATAAGGCGGGCAACGAAATTTCTCATCCTTCCTCTTCTCTCCTTTTGAGTTCTAGTGTTTTAGGGTTTTGAGTGTGAACCATTAGAGACATCCATATTATTGGTGCTTGCTTTACAAGGAAGAAATCAAGAGGGTTATTTGCATTATTCGATTAATTCAAAAAGGTATGTATTCTAACATGTAATTTTCTATTTACATAGATTATAAGTTTGTTTCATAAGTATGTTTCTATAACTTGAGAAAATGTCATAGACTTCTAGCTTGCATGTACCCATAATATGATTATGAATCTGCTGCATAATTATTCTTGTTTGTAACCTAGAGTTACCATCATTAACAACTTAATATGTTAATCTCTCATCCCTTAACGTCCCTAGTTCAAAAGCTCATATATGATGCTTTTAAGCGAGTTAACGGATAAAGTTCCTGACTTTATCCATTACACAACCAAATCAAGTATAAAACTCAAACCTTAACTCCTTTAGATTCTTATAAGGATAATTACGTATGTATGGTTCCAATAGAACCAATGCACACCTCTTTTTCTATCAAAACAAATCCAGAAATGAACACACACCAATTCTAAGGTTTTAGAGTTGCTTAAAACTCCAAGAATATTCATCTAAAAGACCAAAATGGACCTTAGAGCATCAAATAAGAATCATAATCAATAAATATGAGAGCTTTATACCTTCCAAAGCTCTAGAGGGTGAAAGAGATGCAATATCTGAAGTAAAAACTACACTCCAAGCAACAAAATCACATCCTCTTGCTTCTATGAACATACTAAGGCTTGAAGCACCAAGAACACACACACACACACAAACACAAGGTACTTATGGTTAGGGTTTTCTCTTCTGAATGGGCGGAGGCTGAGAGAATCAGCAAACACTAGAAGTTAGTGCACTTATATATGGCCCAAAGTTTGAGATTTAGGGTTTAGCACCCAGCCACCATCGCGCCACGGTCCAACACCTGACCGTCCATCCACTTAAATGATGTGGCCGCGCCGTGATGGGTCTTCACCACCGCACCGCGGCAAGTCAAAAACCCAAACTCCAAATTCAAATAAATGAAATGCCAAAAGACTAATATCTGAAAAACATATGTTACATCGACTGTAAAACTACCTATAAGGTACTAATCTACACTTTTGAAAGTTTTTCCTACATTTTATTTGTTGACTATTCAAGTAAAAATCACAACCAAAATATCCCTCAATGAAAATGTCAATAGAAACATACAATTTTGTTCACAAGTGTAGTCTAATGAGGTTGCCACACTCGCCTAAAAAGGAGTGTGACAAGTCAACCAAAAGACCTTTAGGGAAGCTCGATTTACCAAGTTTCTATTTTTAGCTAGAACATACTCGGCCTCATATCTCGAACATCAACACACCAAATCGGGGTGTGTATAAATTAATCGGTCGAATATAAACTCACTAATCCAATTAAAATTGAACTACATACATTGCATTGGACTAGTTTAAAATTTTCAATACTCATATTAGATCGACCAAATATCGGATGAAAATCAAAATTGAATGCATCCAATATAATTATTATCTAACTGGATATCCAATTATTTCAATTATCTAATTAATATATAATCGAATTATCCCATTAATATCCACTAGTATTGAACTAACAGTATGTAACACCCCAAAATTTTCAAAGTTTAAAATGTTATGGTCATAAAATCATTTTGGGGATTAACCAGTATTTAATAAAAACTCGGTCCCATATAAACATTTGCAATTAAAACGTTGGGTGTTACCATTAAGCATCATACAAACCATAACAAACAAATATGAATTACATCAATAGAATTAACAAGGAACTTAACAACCTCCACTCCATTTAATATCTCTTAACTTCTAACTTCCATCTATCATATTTTCTCTTAATTGTAACCTAATATACATGACATTAAAAAGAGATACGTAAGAAAATAATGTCTCGTGAGATATACATGTTTATAACCTAAACATTTATTATATTTCTATAAAAAAAAACATTTCATTAAACAAAAAATATTTCAAAAGAACCACAAATTCCATTTCATATCAAAATGTTTCACTATCCATAATATAATTCAAAAGACATTTATTTTCACATTTCTTTCATTAAAGGCTAATTCTAGTATGGAATCGTTGCCAGTTTTATACTCAGGGTCTACGTCCGATAAATGAATCACTCCCAAGTCTAGACCATGGTGGAAAGAACAAAAGTCCACCAAGGCATCATTCACATTAGGATATCAACTTTACGAATGGAAAGTACCATCCAGTAGATTCCTATATGCCCCTTATGAGGCATCATAATTCAGACGATTCATTTGTGTCTTTTTACTTTCTTTCCAACTTTCACATTCAAACATTATCAATACTCACATAATCATTTATATTAGCATGGATCACTTAGAAAAATATATTTTGAAAAGACACATTTATATTAGCATGGATCACTTGGAAAAATATACTTTGAAAAGACACATTTCACATATTAAAACATTCGTTCTTCCATAACATTATTTTCTTTCAAAACGTTATTGTTTTCAAGACATTCTTTCAAATCATTCCTTTCAAAAGTATTAAACAATTTCATTTCAAAACGTTTCATGTTTTAAAGCATTGGTATTTCATTATCATAAAATCATTTTGTCATTTATCACTAAGTGGGAAAATTCCAACGCGTACTCACCTCAATCACAAGAAGGTTAGCTAGTCCTATTTTATTTCCTTTCCTCTAAACAAAACTCTCAAACACCAACTATATAACATGTAGGTAAAAGTCAACAAAATGACCAAAATACCCTTGAGGGTCATAAAACTTATAAACTATTTTAAATATCATTATTCAAAAATTCATAACTAATGCAATTGGAATCAGGTCAAAAGGATAAGCCAAATTCAAGTTAGAAAAATAGGTGGCAATTCCTCAGAATGGAACGTGGGTCGTGTTTCTCTAATCCTCTAGAGAAAACAGGTCGTGTTCACATGGCCGCACACTTTCTTAATTCGTTTTTTTTTTTCTCAAAATGGCACTCTACTTTGCATATTTCTTGAAGGCCTTTTCCAATTAACTTTTTACTATTTATATAGGTTCTCACACATGATTAGGAGGTGTTTTATCATCCAAAAACACTTCACTTAATTCATTAAGTGCTTATTGAAACCTTTAAGAACATGATTATCTTCAAGTTTTAAAATAAGGGTTAACAAGTCTATCTTGCAATTGAACGTTCTAAAACTCAAATAATTTGTTCGTAACTTATTGAACACTCATATGAATGATGTTAAGTACATAAAACCACAACCAATCCATAGATCTCCCAAGCTGCCCTTATGGCTAAATATTCCATAAATTCAACTAAAGATCATTCAAGTATTTATGTTTTTGCATTCAAATCATATTATTAGCATCAAATCCTATTTATGAGTATCATATACTCATTAAATGCTCTCATAAAAAGGATTCCATTTTTTTCATCATAATTTCCCTAAAGCCTCTTAAAATCCATGTTTATGCAACATTCTACCATCATGAATGTATTTGAGCATTCCAGTTGGGTTTATAGCCAAAAAACATCATCTAGGTGACTCCATTCCATAACAACTTTTAGAAACAAAATACCCAAATTAGATTTCGAGGGTTATGGAGATATTTACCAAAATCATCAAATCCATCAATGGGGTGATTAGATTGAGATTCAAACCATGGAAACCACTAAAAGGAGGTTATAAAACCAAACCCTAAGCATCAATTGAAGCCAAAATCGACATTGGGGTTCAACCCCAATGATGAACTCGAAAAAATAGAGTTGGGGGAGAAGGATTTATACCTTATTAGCATTTGATTGCTTCTCTTCTTGATTGGATGCTTCAAAACTTGCTTGATTCAAACCTAGATGAAATAAGATGAAGAAATCACCATGAGAGGGTTTCCTTATATGCAAAACACATTTGAAAGAGACAGTGGGGAGTATGTGCATCTTATTTCCCTATTTTTCACATTAGTCCCTCAAGTTTGCTTGTTTCGTCCAAAACCAATCAGACCTCAATATTTCTAATTTTTAACTTAAGTTTTGACATAATAAGCCTTTCCTCGTCCATTTTATAACTTTTGTAGCCTCTTCCATTAATTTATTCAACCATTTGGTCAACTCACTTTACAACCTAACACTTTTGACCCTTTAACTTTTAAAAATATAATTATTTTCACTCCTAACCTTCTAAACTTCATATCACTTCATATCACTGATGATATGATTATTCCTTGATGATTTAACTATATAAATTACCTTTCATTTACTTGCTTTATTAATTTAAGAACCTAGTATTGAATTTTAGGATGTTACACAATAGTTGCAATGTTGCAACTTGAAGTGTATGATTTGATATTATGGATTGTTATTGTATTTTTGTTGCAACTTTTCAGTTTTGAACTTTTGATATTTTGGATTTTAACATATGTTAGTTTTTATTGTATATTTTACGTGAATATTTGAAATCCATGTTCTTTTTAAAGGTTGTAATGGGATATTCATTGGATAAATCCATTTGGATATTTTGGATAATTGTAGAAAATATTCAATAGATAAAATTGATACAATCTAATGTTTAATTTGATTGGTTTGGTTCAGTTGAGCACAACAAATTGGATTAGATCATTTGGTGATATCCAATATCTAATTGATAATTGGATTTGTCCGGTTGAACACCGCTAGCACCAAACACATAAAAAATTGGCATCCATTATGTTCAGGGCCAGGTTGTTATGGATCTTTTTTGTGTATCGACATATCATCCACTTCTCAATATTATCTTTACAAATGACCTACACACAACTCTATTTCACGATTTCAAATTCAGTTTAAATGTGTAAAAGTCTCATTTGTATAAAACTATGGAGGATGTTAGTTAATATGTAATTGATATGTATCTGTATAACCTATTGGTTTTCGGCCAATAGCCATATGTGTATTGTATTTATATTTTATAAAAAAAAAACTAGGTGTAAACTCCGTATAATATACAGGTTGATTAAAAAAGATTATATATCAAATTATAAATAATAAATATTTTTAAAAATAAAATTTTGAAATAAAGAATGAAAAACATATTAAGTGCAAATTATTATTACATTTAATACTTTACATATATAAGTATAACTATTATGTGACTCTAATTTTACAAATTAAAAAAATCTAGAAATCGACATGTAGATATTATTTTATTTTAAAAATATCATAAAATAACAAGTATCAAAACTTATGAGAGATTGACATGTGGCAAAATTGATCTTGATTTATTATAGTAGATATCATACAACAATACGTACTCTCATTATTTGGGTTATAGAAAAATACCATTCAACAAAAAATATGTAGGGTAACAAATAAATTCCATTGTGCATACATAAACATAGACCAAAAAAAGACTACTTCAACTTCTTATTTCTCTTTCTTCTTCGTATCCTTTTTCCACCAAGTTTTAATTATTGATAAGGCTTTCCCAAACTGCGATTCATAGATCCGTCATTCACTAACATTGGTCGGGGGACATTAAAGAGTACAAATCTAGTAACACAATGCACATCTTCTTATATTTCTATGCATCGCTTAATTTGGACCATAGATAAAAGAATTTACTCCCAATATACAAAAGTTGAAACTAACAAACTCCGATTCTTTTTCGCATCCAATAATTGGAAAACTTTGTTCACAAATAATTCATATTAATTGGACAACTAAATTTGGGTTTAATTGGTGGCAAATGGCGTGTTCGACAAAATTAGCTAGTAGTGGGTAGCTTGTAACTTGTAGCGTTTTGTTAAACGCTACATGAAGTAGCATTTGGAATTGAAACGTTTTGTTTAAACTAAATGCTAGAAGCTTGTAGTGCCGAACGAAGTTTTCTATTCAAAACGGAGCGTTTTGTCAAACGCTAGAAACTAGAAGCTCTCAAACGCTTCCAAAGGTTCCGTGCCGAACACGCCCAAAGTTGTTTTTACTTTTAAAAGAAAGTGAAAAAGGAGGCAGGTATATATAAAAATAATAATAATAATAATAATAAAGCTTATTTGATTGCACACCACGTGTTTTATGGTTTTTCCCAATGAAAGGGAGGTATTTAGAGTATAGAGGATGATGAAGGGTACATATATCTAACATGATTGATTAGGACCGGCGAAAAGGCCACCCCAACGCACGGCATCAGTACCACACCGCCGTTCGATTAGTCAAACACATGCGTGAATCTCAGACAAGCCTCCTACTTTCGCTCATGACATACCTTACTTAACACCAAATTCCCCAATCGAATAATCATATCGAGATAATAACATAACATATCCATTTAATTTCATTTTCAATTATTTGTGTTACTTGTAATTTCGAGTGTTAAACTACGCGACACTTTGAGTGTAAGTAGATTTTTTTAGAGTATATTACAGTTTTGGTGCCTATGATTTGTTTAAATTCGTATTTTTCATCCCTAATTTTAGAAATTGATAGTTTGCATTCATATGGCTTTAACAAATTACAGGCTCCGTCACATTGTTTGTAGAAAAAAGATTAGTTTGCTCTTTTTTTTTTCTTCTTTTTTTCTTTTATAATCTATAATAATATTAAATTGACCCCCCTATTATCTTCATCACTATTCATATTTCATCCCTCCCTACCTAGACCTGTCAACAAACAAAACAGATTTAGAGTGAATCATCGTTAATTTAAACCCTTTTAAATAAAATTGAAAACATAATCCACCAAGCTCCAATAACCCTCGTGGTTTTGACTAATCAAATTTATATTTATATCCACCGAATTAACGAATATCCGACCCATTAACTCTCTCTCTCTCTCTCTCTCTCTCTCTCTCTCTCTCTCTCTCTCTAGGCCATAGAAATCTCAAATCATATTTCTTTGCACCTCCTTCGGTAGCATGTACCCACTCTAGCATGGAGTTAATGTGGGCGTCACCACCGGAGCCACCATATATGTAACACCCGCACATTTGGGTTAGTCAATTAAGATATAATAAGCGTTAAAAAAGGACTTTTTGATAGAAAATTATTTAGGATAAATAATATTAACCAAAGTTATAGTATATGTGACAAGTATTTCGTACATATAAAGAACGCTAAAATCTGAATTCGTATGAACAAGTTATGCTTCTTCGAAGTTTCATGATTAAATCGGCACAACTTTGCGTATCGTAAAAAGTGAATTTTCGATAAATTACTTTTTAGCCTAAATGATCTAAACTAAAGTCGTAGTAGTCGTTAAACTGTGAGTGTGCATATAGAGAACGTCCAAATCTGACTTCGTGAGAGGAAATTATGATTTTTCGAAGTTTCAGCGTAACAACGTAGGCATAGAAATCGAAATTCTAATCGGTTGATTGTTATCCAAAACAATCTAAATGAGAATTAAAGATCTCGTGAATATGAACCCGTCGATAAAAAGACAATCGAGAACGGAGATCGTATTAAGAAGTTATGAATTATGTACGGACTTTAACACTCTAAACCGGTCTAAATGTGAATTTTTGTTAGAGTAAGAAATAGATATTGAGACCTTAATGAAAGTTATAGAGATCATCGAGAGGATTCCGAGGATATATATAGAATGTTGAAAACGGAGTTCCTATGCGAAAGTAATGGTCATCTGAAGATCTACAAGAAAACACCTAGACTGATGATGTGACACCACAAGAGGGCGCCACGTGGCCTAGTCGGAGAGCCAAATCCTTCGGGAGACATGGTGACATGGCACCATGAAAATCCGACACGTGGCTCCAAAGGAATGCGACACGCGACAGCTTCTAGAAAGGGGTGTGGTGGACCAACATTTCGGCGACACGTGTCAGAAGGCCAAAGAAGCCAGCAAGACTGATGTGTGTGGTGCGCATGTGACCAAAAACGTTTATAAATATATTTCAGCCATCCATTTGATTTCCACACTTGCCAACTTTTCTCTCTCGAGTTTCTATCAACTTTAGCCCCATTTCTCTATTAGTTTTTGGAACTCCGACGAAGCTCTAAAGTCCCAGAGAGCCCGATAACTAGTAGCTATCAAGCCGGAGTCCTGCCAGTTTAATTGCCCGATTTTCGCTGTCACAACTCAAAATTTTAAACCTAGCAAAGTTTAAACCCTAATCTAGCACAAGTGAATCCACATTGCAATCCTTGTTGCATTGTAGCCTCTATAGCCATTAGGGCTTGTTTATAAGCTAGTAACTAAGCTTGGATTGAAAACTAAGTTGGTTTAGGTTAGTATAAATCAAGTTAAGGCAAAATTATAAGCCTTAAACCATAAATGAATACATCATTAAGAGATTTCGGTCCATATATTCTAGAAACAACATGAATTCGGTCATGGAAATCAAAAGCAACAAGAATTCGGTTTTTGGAATCTAATGTAAATGATGTTTTCGGCCATAACAATCAACCAAAGGTGTTTTCGGTCTTGCTATGACCGAACACACAAATAAAAAGGCCCATTAGGACCGAACACACTAATACCCTAGCCCATTAAGACCGAATTCTACTTCCTATATATTTATGCCCAACCGAACACACAATTCATTTCTCACATTTCTCACCGAATTCCTTGCCATTTTTGCTCTCAACCATCATCCGTAAACATCATAAATTCATAAGATTTTTACCCAGGTCTCCTTATTTCCACCAAGAACATTCATTCATACCTTCAAATCTTCAAGCATCCCACCGAAATCACCAAACCCTCACCGAAAACCCCATTTTGTCCACCGAAAACCCCTTTCTACATTCCAATAATTATTGTAAGTATTTTCCTAACATAATTAAAGTGTTGTCTAACACTTTAATTATTATTTACAACATTATTTAATTTATTATTTAATTAATATCTTATTAATTTAAATACGACGTCGGGGATAATTATTATTAGGATACGGCTACTTTCATGTGTTCTAACCCGAGGATCATTCGCAATCACTTCGAGTTCGATCAAGCACACGCACTAGAGGTGAGTTCATATGTAACACCCATAAAATTCAAGCAAATTTGAAACTTTTTAGAACATTTAAAACCATTAAGTTATTACAGTTTGTTTTCAAAATAGTTTAATCATCAGAGTATCCCCATAATCAAATCATAAAATCATGAACTATGAGGAGCTGTACGATCACGCCTTTGCCTTGCCACGATCCCCTGATGCACCTGAAACAATAAACTGAAGCTGTAAGCCGGAAAGCTTAGTGAGTTCCCCCAAAATACCCATACCCACAACAATACACATGTAATCATAACAGCATACTATGGGTCCAGTCAACCATCGGGTTGGAATACCCCAGGCCCTCAACCATCCGGTTGGAATGCCAACACACTATGATGTTGGGTTTTGAGCATTCTAACACACTTATGGTGTACATGCAAGCCTAAATACCTTGGATCTATGTTTTCTCTATTATACATGCAAATATCAATTTTCCAAGGTATTGTTCTAACTAGCATAATATAAAGTACATGTAATATAAAATCTAGTAGAATTACATACCTCTTTGTTGGTGCTTGATTTCTTCAAGCTTTAAGAGCTTAGCCTCAAATGGAATCACAAATCACCAAAACACCTTGGAAGAACTTGAGAGAATACGTATGCACACTAAAATCGGCCCACTCTTATTTTCACACACTTGTGCCAATATTGTGAGCCAATGACCCCTTTATATATTATGGAGGATTAGGGTTACATCCATGTAAACCCTAATACCCATGACCTTTCATTTACATAGGATCCATGGGTTAAAAGCTCCATGGACCATCCATGAAAGCTTAGCCCAACCTAAATGAACTTGGCCCATTCCATATATATAAGAGTCCATATTTAATTAGTTCTTTTTGATTACTTAATTAATTCTAAATTAATTCTTGATCAATACTAATTAAATAATATGATTCCATATTAATATATTAGAACTTATAATATATTAATATAAATCATAAATATACTATTCTCAAAAGACTATCCATATAAATTGTGCCGGTGAAGTGCAACCCAAATGGACCATGCCGGGTCGGGTCAAGTACATACCAAATATAGTTATGGACTTAGACATTAATCCAACAGTCCCCCACTTGGATAAGTCTAAAACTATTATTGAGTATGACTTCAAAACCTAACTGGCAATCGTAGCTCTTAAAGCCGCTGTCGAACTCTGACCTTGTCAATGACTTGTCCATTAGATAAAGGATCATATATTCCTCCATTCTAGATATCATATGGACTGAGACATGGATTATAATCATTCTTTCTGTCCATTTGTTGTTTCCCGATTTTCGATTTATGATGACTGACTGATTGAACAAATCAAATCAGTCCTGGCTTGGCCAAGCACTCACATGTGTCATCGCTAAATCATCGAGGGGCCCACAGATATCGCTTTTATCCCGAAGGTAAAAGGAATGGATAAACTTCGACTCATATGGCTTGTTCTACTACTTGTTGAATCATACACAAAGGCACGCTTTATAACATCGAGTTACCAATGTGTTTTCATGCAATCAATGTATAACCAACTCATAGTAACAACTCATATCTCTAGGTTTGAAGAATATAAGATATTATCGTCTCATGATCACTCGTGATAAAATCCATGAAATGATTCAAATGAGCGCGGGTTGAATCCAATACTCAGAACTTATGAGCACTCATGAGTGTTGTAGCACCACTTTGTCCACCAACTTGGACCTCTACAAACCAACCCATGACAGTCTTGATTCATATCTACTTCCAACATATGACCGACTGTGGATGGTTTGAATAACTTAATCATTCAGGAAGAGCGACTTAGTTATTCTGGAAGTCAAAACATGCAAAGTGAAACACAAGAATAAATGAATCAAATATGGTATCAAACCCTATGAATATAAATAAACACTTTTATTTATCACCATACTGATTACTCATTATTCATTGTTTCGGTTTTATCAACTTTATACTTGAATTAAAAACACTAGTTGTCCCATGCTCCAAGCATGTACACTATGTTTTTCTTAAACAATAGCTTTGCCATACACCAAGTATGTAATCTATGTTTGTCTATGATCCTTACTTTGTGAAATAAACCAATTGAACATAATTTCAATGATTCTAATTTCACACTCCCAAATCCTTATCGAAAAATGTGAGAATTTCAAATTCCTATCATTTATCGAAATCTGTTTAGTTTTTAAACTTATATGCACTGACCCTCCTGTAATGAATATGTACAAAGTCACAAAGACTTGTCAACAGTCATTATAAGGTATTCCAATGGAGATCAACTCCATGGAAACTAAGTCTCATATTCAAAGTACATTGCTTTGGACATGCTTCTTGCATTAAGTTTTCTAATCTTACACAGATAACTTCCACCTATGGAGACAACTCCATATTCTCATTTTGACTATCACTTCTGAATAAGAGATGCCTCTTTTCAGAATATGTCAATATGGTCCTTCCAAAATTAGCACTATACTTCCAACTGTCCCTGAGCAACCAATCTTTGGTAAACCTCAGATTGTCCTCGACAATTGCTTAATCATTTTAGTCATATCCAATTCTAGACCTTTTCCCTTCTTAATGCCCCAGAAATTTAGAAAATTTTAGAAAGGATGAATATAGCACTTGTAATCAATCCTATATCCGAAGCATATGGGACACAATTCATGATGTCTCACATAAAGACTAAACCAGTCTTTTGCTATAATATTTCCATTTCAATTTGCCAAGTTCTCGTAATTCAGATTATGAAAAGGGATGCCGTAATCATAATCGAATTTTGAGAACGCAATATATAGAATTTCCTTAAGTTGAACCAATCCAACATGAAATTCATATATATATATATATATATATATATATATATATATATATATATATATATATTCTTGACTAAAGATGATTAAGGTCTCAATCTAAGCCTTTAGAACTGAAATGAAGTATATCCTCTCCCTTAATTATAGCAAAACAACTTTTTCAATCCCTGCAGCCTCACGAATTGAAACTTTTGTGTTCTATAATTAAAATTGCTAACTTGCAACACTAACAATAATTATCATGCTCCCACTAACATGATGATTATTAGCATAACACTTATGCTCCCACTAGCTTTGACATGTACTCAGAAATCAGCTGGACTTCTAGAAATTAATACTTTATTGACTTTCTTACCAAAGTTCAGATTTCTGATACGAGATGCTTTGATAAAACTTTATCAAAATCATACACCTTTCCTTAGATAGCATGCATGTGTGTCTAAACAATTTCAGAACTATGAAAAGGGATGTCGTAATCATAGTCTCAATTGTTTAGACCTTTTGCCATCTGCTTCAAATCTACTTGGTGGAAGTGTTTCCTCACCATCATTCTCATGAATCGGAGAGAAACCTTATGACCCTTAGATTTTATGGTGTATGTGTTCTTATCCATGTGAATTGTCAAAATCATAGTCACAAGACAAGGATAATGACAAATCCAAACTCATATGGACTGAACTTATGCAATCTTAACTTCATGCCAGCTGGCAGTACAGGGCCTGCCATTGCTTCTAATTTGTTATGCAACCAATTGAGAACTTTCAGAACTCCTATGCAATGCCAACTTTAACTGGAATGGGCACAGAATATGTCAACACGATAGGTTATAAACCTCAAGTCGTGTGCTAGTGAAGAACCTCAGGTTGTATTCTTGATTAGTTCTTGAAATTCTTTTTAGGATCTTTAAGACTCTTACTATCCTGTTGACATATAAGACTATCTTGCCAAATATTCAAGAGATAGTGCGGATTCTTTATCAAGACAAACACTTCACATAATTGGCCTTAGTTGGTCTTTGTTTTATCCAAAACATCACAACTTACCAATTTCAAATGTACAAGAGTAGGACACTTTTACTCTTACATTTGACAAGTATTTTAAACCTTTCTTTAAGATATGTCACTCAAGTTATAATCTTGGAGTATGACTCTAAGAATTGTTTTTGAACGAAGTATGACTCATCTTCCTGATCTAACCATTTCAACAATTCATGACTCCTCTTCTTAGTCATAAGAATGCACTAAGATGACCTTTAGAGGACTAATTGTGATATGATTTCTAAATCATTAAGATGATCACAAACATGATACTAAAGTACTCTCCCATCTTTTCAGATTTGAGAAACTTTTATCTTTCTGCCTAATTTGATTCTTCCCATTCGTTCTGCCATACATTGAGACTTTTCCAATGTTTCAGAATTATACTTAAACTTGTAAGTATAACCATATTTACTAAACTTTAGTAAATCCAATAGTCTTAACGAGCTTTGTGGTGGACATGACCAGTGCACAAGAATGTGTACTCGATCCCTTTAGTCCTTCACTTGACTCACACATCCATGTGAACAAGTAATTAGTCTTGATTTTCCAATGCTTGAAAGTTCTCATTCATCATACTATTCAACTTGCATGATTCCAAGTTTCGGTCCAATTGAAACTTGGGCGATGAGGAACTTTCCTGATTTGGTAAATTTAGACACTACCACAAATGAAAGAATCAAATCCATTTTCCAATATTGCTGTCAGTGGAATCATATAAGCAACAATTTTCCACAAATGCCATTGTAAGGATACTTCAAATAAATAAAATTAAACAATTTTCTTTTATTTTAAAACTTTGCGGAAAAACTTATCCTTACAATCCACATGGAAAATTGTTGTTATCTATTCCTTAGCAATATATCATAACTTCTTAAGCAACTGCTCAAAATTCTGATGCGATCGAAATCCACCTTCGCGATCAGAATCAGCATATACTTCCTTTAAGATTTCTCTCTATTCTTTGATTCTTAAAACATCAACATGTGACCCAGTCACATCATGTAATGAGGATCTCAGAATAGAACTTAACAGAGTTAGATAATGGGCACTACCTGATGTAGAGTCAAACTTATTGACTTTAACATCCTTAGGTAAATTTGGCAGCTTTGCAATCAACGCCCCTTCCTTTGGCAAAATTAAACATATGGACCCTTTGGTAATGGGACTATCTCAGACTTAGCCTTTCTCTTTACCATTTGGTCAACCGGGTTGACTATGGCCAATCCCTTTCCATTGGGAAGAGAATGCTTTTTCTGGATTTCCAGTGTCACCATTGTCACTGTCCATAAAGTTTTTTGGAAGTTGATCTTCTAATCAAATTTGCTTTACTATCGTTCCAAATCATTGCTGATTCAGCAACACCAAGCAAATAGATATGATCATTAAGGTTCATGTCATAGTCTGTTTCATAGTAGTCCCAAAGGAACTCACTATGTGACTTAGAAAGTGATTGAACATCCAACTTTCTCAAGACTTTGACACCCAACTCTCCCGGCTTGTCAATATGTGACTTCATCTCTAAGATGTGATCACACATAGACCTTGATTGCCATTAGGGCTTGAGTGACCTTGAACTTGTGGGTTAGGGAGAATAATTGGAGGATGTGGAGGAAGAGAAGTATGACTTCCATGAGCCAAACTCGGGAAGTCATATTCATTAGGAAAGCTTGGTTTGGGAAGATCATTATTGTCTAAACCAGACATCAACAATGGGATAAATTCACGTAAAGTTGATTTAAGTCCTTAATATAACACCCAATATGATATATTAAGGCTAGGACCCAACAAACTATTTTATAACTTGGAAGAGGGATGCCGTAATCCAAGCTATAAAATATTTGAAGGTAGGTGAATGGCGATTCACCAAATTCCACCAAGATAAACGAAATGTATTATTAGGTTTTAATTGGTTTTGAAACTCCTAGATTCTTTTGAGATTCATTGAACTTTTCAATGGCATGTTTCAATCTCGAGTGTGCCCTTCAGGTTTTGTGACTGGGATGCCGAGGATCACAAAACAAGGTGTCAAGTAACCATGCAAATATACTTGGTACCCTTAATATTTACCCCTCAATCGATGTGCCGGTTAACCACACACGCTCCAACGATACTATGATAAACATTAAGTTACCCTTTGCCTACTTTGTTAAGTCCAGGTTAGTGTGCCGGTTAACCACACACGCTCCACTAACAGCTTAAACAAAGTGCAAAGTGTAATTTCATGGATTAGTACCTTATTCACATTTTCCTAAGTAACTAAGATTGGGAATTTATAAGTGTTTAGTTACTTAGTATTTATCATTATACTTATAATGAAGGGAGAATTATAGTCATTGTCCTACCCGTTCGGCAAACGACCCTCCACCAGTCAAGGAAGCGGTGGGTGAGACTGGACACCCATTAAACTGCCATTTTATAGGCAGTAACCTTATACCCCCCTTATAGACCGGCTTCGTGAATGAGGCCTACTAATGGTAAGACAACTTGCTCTTATACATATAATATATTAAACTTTTAATATTATAATAGTATAAGGGTGTATTTTAGATATTTAAAATACTTGGTGGTTTAATCTATTAATTAAACTATACTCTTAATTTAATTAAATTTAAACCATGTCATTATGGAATTATTAATTCTCTTTTAATTAAACACTTTAATTATCTATTAATAAAGTCCATAAGAGTTAATTGAATTATTCAATAAAAAGATCATAATTCCAATTATTAAATTCCAAATTAAAACCATTTAATTAATTGTTTAAGTTATGAACCCAAGAGTTTTAGAATTCAATTCTTTTTTTTATCATAAAAAACTTTTTCCAAATTCCAAAACTTGAGGGCAAGTTTTGTAACTCTTGAAAACTTTTGGATTCCATAACTTATGGAGTTAAATACTTGTTTTATGATGAAACTTTTCATGTTCCATAACTTAAGAACAAGTTATGGAATTCTTTAAAACATTAAGACCAAGTTTTGTAACTCCATAAAAAACTTTGAATCAATTTTTTTTAAAAACCTTTTCATATCCATAACTTATGGAGGTTTCAAAAAACTCTTAAGATCAAACTTTTAAAACTAATAAAATAATCATATCATTTTATCTTTTACTAAATTTGACCTAATTCAACTCATATAGCAAATGATTCAAATTTTACAAATAATTAGTTTTTCACAAAAACAAGTAATTATCTTAAAATTTGACAAACGTCATGTTTTTTTTCCTTTTTATTCAACTTGAAAATAAAACATTTGCATCAATATAACAGAAAACAACCCATGGCTCTGATACCACTGTTGGGTTTTGAGCATTCTAACACTCCTATGGTGTACATGCAACCCTATAAACCTTGGATCTATGTTTTCTCTATTATACATGCAAATATTAACTATTCCAAGGTTTCATCCTAACTAGCATATTATGAAGCACCTATACTACAAAGTTCTAGTTAGATGACATACCTTTTGATGTAGCTTGATGTCTTCAAGCTTTAAGAGCTTAGCCCCAATAGTGTGGAAGCCTCAAATGGAATCACAAATCACCAAAACACCTTGGAAGAACTTGAGAAAATATGTATGCACACTAAAATCGGCCCACTCTTATTTTCACATACTTGTGCCAATTTTGTGAGCCAAGGACCCCTTTATATATTATGGAGGATTAGGGTTACATCCATGTAAACCCTAATACCCATGACCTTTCATTTACATAGGATCCATGGGTTAAAAGCTCCATGGACCATCCATGAAAGCTTAGCCCAACCTAAATGAACTTGGCCCATTCCATATATATAAGAGTCCATATTTAATTAGTTCTTCTTGATCACTTAATTAATTCTAAATTAATTCTTGATCAATACTAATTAAATAATATGATTCCATATTAATATATTAGAACTTATAATATATTAATATAAATCATAAATATACTATTCTCAAAAGACTATCCATATAAATTGTGCCGGTGGAGTGCAACCCAAATGGACCATGCCGGGTTGGGTCAAGTACATACCAAATATAGTTATGGACTTAGACATCAATCCAAAAAAATTTTCCAATGCTTGAAAGTTCTCATTCATCATGCTATACAAGTTGCATGATTCCAAGTTTCTATCCAACTGAAACTTGGGTAATGAGAATCTTTCCTTATTTGGTAAATTTAGATATTACCACAAATGAAAGAATCAAATTCACTTTCCAATTTTGCTAGCAATGGAATCATACAAACAACAATTTTCACAAATGCCATTGTAAGGATACTTAAAATAAATAAAATAAAAAATTTCCTTTTATTTTAAAACTTTGCGGAAAAACTTATCCTTACCATCCATATGAAAACCTTGTTGTTATCTATTCCTAAGCAATGTGTCATAACTCCTAAGTAACAGCTTCAAAATTCTGATGCGATCGAAATCCATCATCGCGATCAGAAGCAGCATATACTTCCTTTAAGCTTTCTCTCTTTTCTTTGATTCTTATAACATCACCATGTGACCCAGTCACATTATGTAATAGAATCTCCAAATAGGAGCTTAACAGAGTTAGACAATGGACTTTTCCTGAAGTAGAGTCAAACTTATTGACTTTAACATCCTTAGGTAAATTTGGCAGCTTCGCAACCAATGCCCTTTCCTTTGGTAATAGATACCTATGGGCTCTTGATAATAGGACTATCTCAGACTTAGCCTTTCTCTTTACCATTTGGTCAACCGAGTTGACTATGGCCGATCCCTTTCCATTGGGAAGAGACAGCTTTACTGGATATCCAATGTCATCATTGTCAAAGTCCATAAAGTTTTAGGAAGTTGATCTTAGCAAATAGATAAGATCATTAAGGGTCTTGTCATAGTCTGTTTCATAGGAGTCCCAAAGGAACTCACTATGTGACTTAGAAAGTGATTGATCATCAGCTTCCTCTAGACTTTGACACCCAACTCTCCCGGCTTGTCAATATGTGACTACATCTCCAAGATGTGATCACACATAGACCTTTGCTTGCCAATAGGGCTTGAGTGACCTTGAACTTGTGGGTTAGGGAGAATAATTGGAGGAGGTGGAGGAAGAGAAGTATGACTTCCATGAGCCAAACTCGGGAAGTCATATTCATTAGGAAAGCTTGGTTTGGGAAGATCATTGTTGTCTAAACCAGACATCAACAATGAGAGATATTCAAGATAGTTGATTTAAAGTCCTTAATATAACACCCAATATGAAATATTAAGGCTAGGACCCAACACAATACTTTTATAACTTGGAAGAGGGATGCCGTAATCCAAGCTATAAAATATTTGAAGGTGGGTGAATGACGATTCACCAATTTCCACCAAGATAAATGAAATGTATTATTAGGTTTTAATTGGTTTTGAAACTCCTAGATTCTTTTGAGATTCATTGAACTGTTCAATGGCATGTTTCAATCTCGAGTGTGCCCTTCAGGTTTTGTGACTGGGATGCCGAGGATCACAAAACAAGGTGTGAATAACCATGCAAATATACTTGGTACCCTTAAGTGTTTACCCCTCAATCGATGTGCCGGTTAACCACACACGCTCCATCGATACTATGATAAACATTAAGTTACCCTTTTCCTACCTTGTTAAATACGAGTTAGTGTGCCGGTTAACCACACACGCTCCACTAACCGACTTAAACAAAGTGCAAAGTGTAATTTCATGGGTTAGCACCAAATTCACATTTTCCTAAGTAACTAAGATTGGGAATTTATAAGTGTTTAGTTACTTAGTATTTATCATTAATACTTTTAATGAAGGGAGAATTATAGTCCTTGTCCTACCCGTTCGGCTAACGACCCTCCACCAGTCAAGGAAGCGGTGGGTGAGAGTGGACACCCATTAAGCTGTCATTTTATAGGCAACAACCTTATACCCCCCTTATAGACCGGCTTCGTGAATGAGTCCTACTAACGGTAAGATTGACTTTATATTATACATATCTATATAATTAAAATTATAATAATAGTATAAGGGTGTATTTTAAACATTTAAAATACTTGGTGGTTTAATCTATTAATTAAACTATACTCTTAATTTAATTAAACTTAAACCATGTCTTTATGGAATTATTAACTCTTTTAATTAAACACTTTAACTAATTTAACGAAGTCCATAAAGTTTGAATTTTAACTTTTAAAATTGTAGAGTTTGGAATTAAAGCATTAATGTGTGTGAGACTTTACAAATTCCAAAACTTGAGGGCAAGTTTTGAAACTATTCAAAACCTTTCATTTCACAACTTATGAGTTTAATGGTTCATTAAAATGAAGACTCTTCATTTTTATGTAACCTCTTATTCTTTAATAACACTTTTAAAGAAGTGACTCTTAAACATCCATAACTTGAGGACAAGTTATGGAGTCATAAAATAGTTTAATGGAAAAAAAAACTCTTCATTTTTGTGTAACCTATGACACTTTTATGAGTTTTAAGATTCATAAATGTGACCTTTTATGTGACTTGAAGAAAAGTATAAAAACACCTTTTATGAACTTCTTTTATATTAATATGGATTGAAAGCAACTTAACAAATAATATTTTTCATCAATCTAAATTAACTCATAAAACAAGGTAACACAAAAAAACTTTTCATGTTCCATAACTTATGGAGGTTTCAAAAAACTCTTTAGATCAAACTTTTAAAACTAATAAAATAATCATATCATTTTATTTTTTACTAAATTTGACCTAATTCAACTCATATAGTAAAGTGACTCAAATTTTAAAAATAATTAGTTTTTCATAAAATCAAGTAATTATCTTAAAATATGACAAACTAAAAATACATTTGCATCAAATATAATAGAAAACAACCCATGGCTCTGATACCACTGTTAGGTTTTGAGCATTCTAACACACCTATGGTGTACATGCAACCCTAAATACCTTGGATCTATGTTTTCTCTATTATACATGCAAATATCAATTTTCCAAGGTATTGTTCTAACTAGCATAATATAAAGTACATGTAATATAAAATCTAGTAGAATTACATACCTCTTTGTTGGTGGTTGATTTCTTCAAGCTTTAAGAGCTTAGCCCCAATAGTGTGGAAGCCTCAAATGGAATCACAAATCACCAAAATACCTTGGAAGAACTTGAGAGAATATGTATGCACACTAAAATCGGCCCACTCTTATTTTCACACACTTGTGCCAATTTTGTGAGCCAAGGACCCCTTTATATATTATGGAGGATTAGGGTTACATCCATGTAAACCCTAATACCCATGACCTTTCATTTACATATGATCCATGGGTTAAAAGTGTTGGATTAGGTGTCTAAGCCCATAACTATAATTGGTATGTACTTGAATTGATAGCAGCACAGTCCTTTTGGGTTGCCCTCAACCTAACAACTGGACAAGGAAATTATGAAAGGAGAGATATTAATTTATAAGATTAATGAATTAATATAAATGATTTATTAATATGTTAAAAGATTAATATATTAATAAGAAATCATTATGTTTAATTAATTGTTAGCCAGAAATTAATCAGAATTGATTTTGGGGTTAAAAGAATTAATTATAAGGTGCAGGGACTAGTTTGCAATTATCTAATAGTTGAGCGGAAGGCTCTAGAACCCCCTTGGAAGAGGGTGGACGAAATCTTTAGGGGAAACCCTAATAATTTCGTCCATAGGGGCTTGGATAAGGCCCTTGGGTTTGCTTAGGCCCTAAGCAAAGGATAACTAGGGTTTCCCTTAAACCCTAGATCCCTCAGCTATATAAGGAGCCTCCTGGTTCATGTTTTTGGTCACTCTTTCTTTTGAAGAAACCCTAAGGCCGAGATTTTGCATACTCCCTCCCCTCTCTCTTCTTCTACTTTCCTTCTTGCTAGTCATTGGGTGTGATTCCATTAGAGGCATTACACTTGTGGTGCTAAAGCTTCCAAGAAGATCAAGATCAAGATCAAGGGAATATCAATTGTTTGCTATAACAATTGAAAGGTATGTAAACCCTAAACCCTAGTTTGTTAATTTCGAAATTAGCCTCTCTCCTCTAGGGTTCTTGTTTTACAATTCAAAGTTGTATGTTCAATAGTTAAAACATAGATCCAAAGTAGGTTGCATGTGAACTTAGGAATTGTTTCTAGTTTATTTGTTTTACCTAAAACCCATCAGTGGTATCAGAGCCATTGTTGTTTTAAATTGAATTGCTACAATTGTTGAATTGCAAATTAGGGTTTATAGCTATTAAACCCTAAAGGCCAAATTTTCGATTTCTAGGGTTTTGGATCAAAGGGTTTTTTCGAAAACCCTAGCCTCCAAAGAACCCTAATCGAAATTAGGGTTAGGGTTTTGAAAACCCTAGCCTCATCCCTTGTAAATTTCGAAATTTGCTATAAGTTTTAGGGTTTCTTGTTTTGGATAATTGTTACTTAATTAGATTAATTGGATAATTATCCTTACCCTAATTTTCGAAATTTAGAGGGATAAGGATTAGGATTAAATTAATTGATTAATTTAATTAGATAATCTTTACAAGATTTAATAATTTGATTAATAGTTAATTAAAAGATAAATATTAAATCTAGTTAATTGGTTTATTTAAATTTAAATTTAATAGTTTGAATTTCGAAATTTATATAAACCCTTGAAGTTTTAAAATGTTTTAAAACACACCCTATATATGTATTATGATTAAAAGTTTAATATTATATATGTATAAGAATATGGTCAGTCAAATCGCTAGTATGCCTCATTCACGAAGCTAATCTATAAGGGGGGTATAAGGAAACTGCCTATAAAATGGTAGTTGAATGGGTGTCCACTCTCACCCACCGCTTCCTTGATTAGTGGAGGGTCGTTAGCAGAATGGATTTGATAGGACAACTACTTCTCATTAAAAGTATAATGATATTAAAGAAAGTACTAGAACATTATTTTCAAAATCCCAACTCTAGTTACTTTAGGAAAAATGTGAAAAGTATGCTAATCCATGAAATTGCACATTATGCTTTATTGGTCGTTAGTGGAGCGTGTGTGGTTAACCAGCACACTAAAAGGCACTAATAAAGAGTAGTAATGGGTATCTCATAATTGTCATTTTGATGGAGCGTGTGTGGTTTACCAGCACATCAATAGTTAATGATAAAGACAATGAGGTTACCAAGCACATTTGCATGGTTATTCACATCTTGTTTGTGATCCTCGACATCCCAGTCACAAATAGAAGAGCATAATCTGAGATTAAAACATGCCATTGAATAGTTTCAATGTATCTCAAAAGAATTAGGAATTTCACTTCGTTTGTTTCGTCTAATGGTGGAATTGGTGAATCGTCATTCACCTACCTTTATGAAATTTGCACTTGGATCTCGGCATCCCATTTCTGAGTTGTGAATCTTCATAGTTGGATCCTAACCTTGATATTATATATTTGGGTTATTTTATTAAGGTATCTTGAAATCTAACTAAAACTTTTTTTTTTTAGATGTCTACTCCTGGAAACACTTCTGCTTCGTCCTCCTCCAACCAAAACTTCTCTTTACTCAATATCTGCTCCAAAGTCGTTATGGATGGCTCAAACTATAACGATTGGATGCGCAACATCAAGATGGCTCTTCGTTTCGAGAACAAAGAATATGTTCTTGAAAAGGAGCTCAAAGAGCTTGATGAGAATGAAGCTACTCCTGAAGATCTTGCTGCCTACAAGAAACATTACGATGATGCTACCAAAGTGGCATGCATCATGGTGGCAACTATGTCCCTAGAACTGCAGAGGTACTATGAGGACTACTGGCCTTTCGAGATGAACAAGGATCTTATGGAAAAGTACCATAAGCGAGCTCGTCAAGAAAAGTTCGAAGTAGTCAAGTCACTCATGGCTTGCAAGATGAAAGATGGGGAGTCGGTTGTGTCACATGTGCAAAGAATGCAACGCTACATAGAGCGTTTGGTCAAGATCAATATTCACTTTGATGAGGAATTGGCCATTGACATGGTCTTGAACTCACTTCCTGAATGTTATGGTCAGATTATTCTAACTTACCATTTGAACAATACTGAGCAGACCTTGGCCCAATTGCACAACTTGTTGCAGACAGCTGAGGCAGGGATGAAGGGTAAAAGTATACCCTCCACACCTACGAGTGCCCCTGTTTTGGCTATTGGACAGGGAAAGGGGAAAAAGAGGAAAGGTCCTCCCAAGCAAAACTGGAAGAGCAAGGCTCAAGCTGGGTCATCTAGTAATGGCCCAAAGGCTAAGCCCAATGGTTCCACTCCCCATGTTTCTGATCCAAAAGAGGCAGTTTGCTTTTACTGCAACCAAAAGGGGCATTGGAAGAGATCTTGCCCACAATATCTGCAAGATATCAAGGATGGCAAAGTGAAGCCATCTTCAGCAGGTATTTACACTATTTCTGCTAATAACTCATTATCTTCTCGTTCATGGGTCCTTGATACAGGATGTGGTTTTCATATCTGTTCTGATTTGCAGGGTCTAAAGGAAAGTGAGGAGATAGAGCGAGGAAGGATAAACCTGATCATGGGAAACAGAAAGTCTTCACCAGTAACCAAGATCGGAGTTTATCAGCTTCTGCTTAGTAATGATGTTAGATTAGATTTAATAAATTGTTGCTATTCGTCTGAGATGACGAGAAACATTATTTCATTTCATGCATTGTTCAGACAAGGGTTTACATATTCTTTTAATGATTTGAATGGTTCAATTTCTGTTTATAAGAATAGTGTTTTTATGTTTGAAGCTTTGCCTTGTAATGGTGTGTATGAAACAGTGACTTGTGTTGATAGCCTAGGAAATAGTGTACTTAATATTGACTTGTCTAATAGTGTACACAAGGCATGCTTGTGGCATTGTCGTCTTGGACACATTAACAAGAAACGCATAGCCCAACTCCAAAAGGATGGAGTGTTGGAATCATTTGACCTAAAGTCAGATGATATGTGTGAATCTTGTCTTTTGGGAAAGATGACAAAATCACCATTCACAGGGTCTTGTGAAAGAGGTGAAGGTCTGTTGGATCTCATACACACAGATGTGTGTGGGCCCTTCAGATCAACTACAAGAGATGCTAATCGATTCTATGTGACTTTCACTGATGATTATAGCAGATATGGATATATCTACTTGATCAAGCATAAGTCAGAAACTTTTGAAAAGTTCAAAGAGTTTAAGCATGAAGTCGAAAATCAATTGGGCAGAAAGATAAAGATACTTAGATCCGATAGAGGCGGGGAGTATCTTAGTATCGAGTTTAACGACTATCTGAAAGAATGTGGGATAGTCTCACAATTGACTCCTCCTAGGACACCACAGTTAAATGGTGTAGCTGAGAGGCGCAATCGAACCTTGTTAGACATGGTTCGTTCTATGATGAGTCGGGCTTCGCTTCCCATTCACTTCTGGGGGTATGCCTTAGAGACAGCCGCCCACATCCTCAATCTTGTCCCTACAAAGAAGGTTGCCAAAACACCTCACGAAATGTGGACAGGGAAAGTTCCCTCGTTAGCACATATTAAAGTCTGGGGTTGTGAAGCTTTCGTAAGACGAGAGACTCACGACAAGCTAGCAGCTAGAAGTGAGAAATGTGTTTTCATTGGTTACCCAAAGCAGTCTTTTGGATATTTGTTCTACAGGCCTAGTGAAAACGTGGTCTTTGTAGCACGAAGAGGAGTCTTTCTTGAAAGAGAGCTCATATTCAAAGAGGACAGTGGGAGCACTATTGACCTTGAAGAAATTCAAGATTCAGCCAATGAAGGAACCTTAGATGACACTAGCACTCAACCAGAGGAAACAGTTCCTGTTGAACCAATCGATAACTCATTACCTCTTAGAAGATCCACTAGGGTGAGTGTGCCACCTGAGTTGTATGGTTTTCATATTACTTCAGATGGTGACACATTCATAAGTGACAGAACACTGGTAAACTTAGATGAACCAGTCACTTATAAGGAAGCAATGGAAGGCCCAGAGGCTTCCAAGTGGAAAGAGGCAATGGACAGCGAGATTAAGTCCATGTATGACAACCAAGTTTGGAATTTGGTTGATAGTGCACCAGGTCGTAAGACAGTTGGGTGCAAATGGATCTTCAAGAAGAAAACAGACATGGATGGAAATGTGCACACATTCAAGGCTCGACTGGTTGCAAAAGGTTTCACTCAAACCCCAGGGGTTGACTATGATGAGACCTTCTCGCCAGTGGCTAAGATTAAATCTATTAGGATATTGCTCGCCATAGCTGCCTTTCATGATTATGAAATCTGGCAGATGGATGTCAAAACTGCTTTCCTTAATGGGAAGTTGGCTGAAGATGTTTACATGAGTCAGCCAGAGGGTTTTGTTGATGCAAAGTTCCCCAATAGAGTGTGCAAGCTTGAGAAATCCATTTATGGATTGAAACAAGCATCTCGCAGTTGGAATCTTTGCTTCCATGAGAAAGTCAAAGAGTTTGGTTTCTCTAGAAGTGAAGATGAGTTCTGTGTGTATATCAAGGCTAGTGGGAGTATAGTAACTTTTCTGGTGTTGTATGTCGATGACATATTACTCATTGGTAACGACGTTCCAACCTTGAAAGAAGTTAAGTCTTGGCTTGGAAAGTGTTTTGCCATGAAAGACCTTGGAGAAGCTGCCTATATTCTTGGGATTAGAATATTGAGAGATAGAAAGAAGAGACTAATTGGACTTAGTCAGAGCACATACTTGGATAAGGTACTAAAGAGGTTTAGTATGGAAAATTCCAAGAAGGGAGAGCTACCTATCCAGAGCAATACCAAATTGAGTAAGACTCAATGCCCGAGTACAGATGTTGAAATAGATGACATGAGTCGTGTACCTTATGCTTCCGCTGTCGGATCGATCATGTACGCTATGACATGTACTCGCCCTGATGTGGCATTTGCTTTGAGCATGGTCAGTCGCTATCAGGGAAACCCAGGTAGAGCTCATTGGATAGCAGTTAAGAATATACTCAAGTATTTGCGAAGGACAAAGGACTGGGTTCTTGTGCTTGGTGGCAGTGATACTTTGAGAGTAGATGGTTACAGTGATGCCAGCTTTCAGACGGATAGAGATAACTTCCGTTCTCAGTCGGGCTGGGTATTTTTACTGAATGGAGGAGCAGTTACTTGGAAGAGTTCCAAGCAAAATACGGTGGCTGATTCTACTTGTGAATCAGAGTACATTGCAGCAAGTGAAGCGTCGAAAGAAGCAGCTTGGTTGAGGAACTTCATCGGGGATCTCAGAGTTGTTCCAACCATCCAGGAGCCTATGGAACTGTTCTGCGATAATGAAGGAGCGGTTGCCTTGACAAAGGAACCGAGAGATCATGGTAAGACCAGACATATCGACAGAAAGTACCATTTCATTAGACATAGAGTTGAAGAAGGCCATCTTATAGTAAAGAGGGTGTCATCTGAAGATAACCCAGCAGATCCCCTCACAAAGGGTCTGAGTAGGGCTAAGCATATTCAGCATGCTCGGAGCATAGGACTGAAAGATGATATTAGTTTTAGTAGTTAGATTAGTTTTTGAAACTTGTAACAAAGTAAATGTAATTGACTTTTGGTGATTAAATAATAAAGTATTATTTATAAGTTTGGCTACTACCTTTTGTCAATTGTTTATTATTTTGTTTCATATTTTGCATGTTTTACTTCCTGAATAATGAGATTATTCAAACTCCACAGTCGCTCGTACTCTTGGAAGTAAGTAGTGAATTAAGACTGTCATGAATTGGATTGCAGATTGTCTAAGGATAGACATGGCAATAGAATTGTTGCAACGTTCATGAGTACTCAGAAATTGAGATTTGAGTATTGGATAAACCCTCGCTCAGAGTATTACTTCATGGAATTCATCACGAGTAATACTGAGACGATAATATCTTATAATCTTGAAACGAAGATATATGAGTTGTAATTTACAAGTCGGTTGTGCATTGGTGATACGAAAACGCATCAGTAACTTGGTGTTATAAAACGTATTGTCATGCATAATTTGATGAGTAAAAGATACAAGCATATGAGTCAACGTTTATTCGTTCCTTTTGCCCTAACAGGAAAAGCGATATCTGTGGGCCCCTCGATGATTTGGTGTTGACTTATGTGCTGGGCCCAGCCAGGACTAAATTGATGTGTTCAATTAGAAGTCCTACATCATCACAAATCAGGAATCGGGAAACATAGATTCTGGACAAAGAGATTGATTACATTCCATGTCTTATGTCTAGGGATATCTAGCAGAATGAAGGATTATATGATCACTTATCTTAGGACACGTAACTGACTGGGTCAGAGTTCGGCAGCAGCTTTTGGAAGCTACAATTTGCTGGTCAAATTTAGAAGGCATACTAGCAATTATAGTTACAGACTTATCCAAGTGGGAGACTGTTGGATTAGGTGTCTAAGCCCATAACTATAATTGGTATGTACTTGAATTGATAGCAGCACAGTCCTTTTGGGTTGCCCTCAACCTAGCAACTGGACAAGGAAATTATGAAAGGAGAGATATTAATTTATAAGATTAATGAATTAATATAAATGATTTATTAATATGTTAAAAGATTAATATATTAATAAGAAATCATTATGTTTAATTAATTGTTAGCCAGAAATTAATCAGAATTGATTTTGGGGTTAAAAGAATTAATTATAAGGTGCAGGGACTAGTTTGCAATTATCTAATAGTTGAGTGGAAGGCTCTAGAACCCCCTTGGAAGAGGGTGGACGAAATCTTTAGGGGAAACCCTAATAATTTCGTCCATAGGGGCTTGGATAAGGCCCTTGGGTTTGCTTAGGCCCTAAGCAAAGGATAACTAGGGTTTCCCTTAAACCCTAGATCCCTCAGCTATATAAGGAGCCTCCTGGTTCATGTTTTTGGTCACTCTTTCTTTTGAAGAAACCCTAAGGCCGAGATTTTGCATACTCCCTTCCCTCTCTCTTCTTCTACTTTCCTTCTTGCTAGTCATTGGGTGTGATTCCATTAAAGGCATTACACTTGTGGTGCTAAAGCTTCCAAGAAGATCAAGATCAAGATCAAGGGAATATCAATTGTTTGCTATAACAATTGAAAGGTATGTAAACCCTAAACCCTAGTTTGTTAATTTCGAAATTAGCCTCTCTCCTCTAGGGTTCTTGTTTTACAATTCAAAGTTGTATGTTCAATAGTTAAAACATAGATCCAAAGTAGGTTGCATGTGAACTTAGGAATTGTTTCTAGTTTATTTGTTTTACCTAAAACCCATCAAAAAGCTCCATGGACCATCCATGAAAGCTTAGCCCAACCTAAATGAACTTGGCCCATTCCATATATATAAGAGTCCATATTTAATTAGTTCTTTTTGATCACTTAATTAATTCTAAATTAATTCTTAATCAATACTAATTAAATAATATGATTCCATATTAATATATTAGAACTTATAATATATTAATATAAATCATAAATATACTATTCTCAAAAGACTATCCATATAAATTGTGCCGGTGAAGTGCAACCCAAATGGACCATGCCGGGTCGGGTCAAGTACATACCAAATATAGTTATGGACTTAGACATTAATCCAACATATGAGTTCAATCATCCTCGGGATGGAATACCCCAGTCCCACAACCAACAGGTTGGAATGCCCGCATACTATGAGTCCAATCATCCTCGGGATGGAATACTCACGGCCCACAGCCAACAGGTTGGAATGCCCACATACTATGAGTCCAATCATCCTCGGGATGGAATACTCACGGCCCACAACCAACAGGTTGGAATGCCCAGGTCTATTGGCTTTCACATAAAGCAGATAAGCCTCAACCGTCAAACAAACATGTGCACATATAACAGATAATCACATAACAGTCTATAGACAACAACTGATCTAACGGATCATACCACATACCACATAATATTATCCTACCCTCTAGGATACCGAACTAACAGGTGATGCCACACATCACATAATATCATCCTACCCTCTAGGATACCGATCTAACAAATCATACTAGCATATCATAACCAAATAACAATTCAAAGGGTCGGCCTTGGTGCCTTAGACCCTTGAGTATAGTGAGGATAACTCACCTGGCACTGCCGAAGTCCCGCAGAATAAACTCCAGCTGTTGGTTGATAGATTCCCGAACTGTCAACATCAAACAATACCCAATTAATAATTGGGTTCCAAGCTCAAGGTCCAACTCACACTCCAAAGGCCCAATAGTCAACCAATGGGCTAAATCCCAACATATGGCCCAATTTTCTAAATTGGGCCCAGACCTCTACATGGTCTTTCCTTAAGGCCCATTCAATTATTCTAGTCCAAACTATTTGTATTCCCATGGCCCAATATCACATAATCATAAAGGCCCAATTATGGCCCATCTATGGCCCAATTTTCCAAATTGGGCCCAAGACTCTCACATGGGCCTTATCCTAAAACCCATACAATTATTTAGTCCATTTACTTATTCTTGAAAAGCCCATTAATAGTCCAATCACCAAATCCCAAAAGGAAGGCCCAACTCAAGGCCCAAGTGGAATTAGGGTTTCACATAAAATGATGATTAGGGTTAAGTTTCCAACTTAACCCATTAAGGACTTAATCCACTAATGACTTAATCCATTAAGTCCAATATTGCTTAGATTAATCTTTGCCAGTGATTATTATTTAATATTTTAAACTATTAAATAATTCTCGCGTGTGTGTCCCGATTAATTCTCAAAATTAGGGTTTTATTGGCATTAGGGTTTTCCAAACCCTAATTAGGGTTTCCAACCCAAATACTAGCCCATTTATTAGTTTGTTGGGCTTTTAGGTCCATTAGGGCTTTATTGGGCCCATTAAGGTCTCATTGGGCCCACTAGAATTTCTTTTGGCCCATTAGGGTTTAGTAGTCCCTTGTCCAAACATCCAAACGAGTCACAAACCAAACAAGGCACACCGCCACCCGACACGGCGGCCGGTAGCGGCAGCCACCACCCTACGGTGGTGGTTTGAGTTTCTTTTCATTATTTTTCTTTCCGGTTACATTTTACAATGCTAATCTCTAAAATAACACACACACAACTAGGCTAAACACACACACAACCACCTGTGGTGGCCGGCGGTAGCGAGTGGTGGCAGTCACCACCCTATGGTGGTGGTGATGCCTTTTTGAGCAGTCCAGCCAACACCCATACGCATCATCACGCCTTCAGCTTGGAGAGGGAAGCCAACCACCCATTTGGTGGCGTATGGTGGCGGCAGTGGTGATTTCATGTCGGCAGCCACCACCTCGTGGTGGTGGCGGTGGTTCCTTTGGGTTCCCAGTCGAACAGCCTCCCCCCCACACCCGAATCTTGAAGCAGAATCACACCCACATGAACTCACGAAAAGTTGTAGCAACGATTCACGGTGGTGGCTCGACTGGTCTCGGTGGTTTTGGCTAGAGTGAATCGCCGGCGAAGGGAAATGGTGGTGGAACCGTGAGCGACGGAAGCAATGGACATCGCACTCCCGTTGCTCTCCACCCATGCGTTCGCGTTCGAAGCTTCGACTGCAGCGGTTCTCTCTCTCTCTCTCGGATAATAACGAAGTCCGGTGGTCGTTGGCTGATCGGGAACGTGGTGGCGGCGGTTGAAGAAGGAGAAGAAGAAGAAGTAGGGTGGTTGTCCGGTGGTGTCGTCGTCAGATGTAGGCCGGAAACAACACAGCGGCAGCGCCGGTGGGGAGGCATAAGGAGATGACGGCTGGAAGGGTTTGCTAGGGTTAGGGTTACAAATCCTTATATACCCGATCCCATTATAAGAGTTTTCCATAATGACCAAAATGGTCCCTCCAGCTCTAATTAATTTCGAAATAGATCCATATTTTACCTTTTTAACCTCATCCATGTAAATCCTTTACAATTTAGGTACGCAATTTACCAAACAGTCCCCCAATGTCTTCATTATAACATATTCAGCCCCTCCACCTCATTTCTTTTAAAAATAATTCTCGCTAATTACCACGGAGCCCCTGTCTTCATAAATATTTATAAAATGAGTCCCAAACTCACGGTTTTAACCCCCGACTTCTAAAAATGTGGCAATTAACTCCTCGAACCCAACACCCTGCATATATAATTATTTATTTTAATTATTCTTCTTAAAACGGGATGTTACATCATACCCGTACGTTTTTACCGTTTTTCAATGTTTTTAGGGGGGGAATACAAGTAAAACACAAGTAATCTTGTGTTTAAAAATATAAGTTACTTATTATATTTTCTTACCGATAACATGCATTTGAACGTGAAAATTTCTAGATACGCCAAACATCATTACGGTTAAACTACAAAATATCTTAAGTCGTAACAGTTTTTACATCAAAGGGAACTATTTTACAAGTTCAGATTTTAACACGGAAACAAACTTATAAACTATAATAATTATAGTTTATGGAACAAAGGCAACTATTTTACAGGCCCATATCATAACACGGAAAACAAACTTATAAACTATATTAGGTATAGTTTATGGAACAAACGGGCTATTTTGCAAAGTTACATGTTATTTACAAAAAGGATTTCTTTGTTCTACACTTAATCGTCGATATAGATTTGTGAGATAACATCTTCAAGTACTTATTTAAGTGCCAACAAAAGTCCTGACCTTAATAACCAGAGTCTCCTAGAGGGAGAGCATGAGTTTGTGTATAGATCTATACGGGACCGACAATCCCGCACCTTAATTGTTAGCTACAGTTAGGCCGGCAGGCCTGGGGTGACAAATGTCATTAACGATTCCGACGCCTGAAGAACGTCGTGTCAGGCCATCCGTCGTATTAGTATGGTTATGAGGACTCACAATTTGGTATTAGTAGTACGATTAGTGTATGACTATATATAAAGAAAATTCACTTAGTTTTTTTAAAGTATAAAACTACAACAAAAGACTTTACACACCAGTGGGATCTAAAAGGCTCTTATTTTTAATTCTAGGATTCATTGGTTTATACGTCAGAGTTATATATATATATATATATATATATATATATATATATATATATATATATATATATATATATAGGTAATATCCGATAGGCGGTGGGATGGGTGTTTTCCGCCTTACTTCCTATTCCTTGTTTGGTTGTGGGCTTAGGGCAGAATCACTCAATCAAATGTCCGTTCGACCTTGATTATATATATAATTCGTATGCACTAATAAATCACAGGAGGAACAGATATGCGTCATACCAACACGTACCAGTATAGCACACCATTTTCTAGAACAAAATTTACAACTCTGGGGGAAACATATATCAACGCAGTTTTATCGAGTAACAAAACAACAAGTATACGAACTTAACGCACACCAATATGCAAACACTTTGGTCTTAGGGTTTAAGACCACTGCTCAAATAAAATAAGTATGTTAGTTATTGAACCTTTCGGTCTTGGAACGTTTAACATTTCAACTCGGTTTCTATGGAAAATATAGGATTTTCCAGAATCAACATCATTATTTTACAAGTAAACAGTTTGCAATCTAACTTTCTGAAATCACAAGGCGATTACTTGTCGAAAACAATAATTTACAGTAGAGCGGGTGCAACTAGGAACCTATTTACAAAAGATACAACATTTATTTACCAGTCATTTTACTTGTCATTCATCACATCAGAAAATATAGAATTTTCTGGAGGAAAACATTAACATTTTCAAAGGACAAAGAACATACTTTCCAAAACAAAATGCTTATGAGCTCACCAACTTTAATGTTGACACTTTTTTCAAACCACTTGTATTCTCAGGAAAGTTAGTAGACAGTTATCCTCTCAGGCGTCATGAAGACGGAGCTTAGTAGTATTTCGTCTTATCTTTTTCTATAGCTTTAATGTTAAACATGCAATATTTTGAACTCAATGTAAACTATATATTATCAATACAATGGTTGTTATTGCTTTGATTACTATTTTACAATTGTTGTGATACTGTACATGCAGTCCTCCACCCCCGAACGTTTCGCCATTCCGGTTTGGGGGTGTGACAGATTGGTATCAGAGCATTGTTTATAGTGAACTAAGTATATCAACCCATAAAATATATACAACTATAAATACAATGGGGCTGAAGTGCTCTGACTAAAAGTATACTTTTAAAATATAAGTATACATACATGCATATATACATACTAGAACAAGTATCACAAGAAGAACAAAACATAAGTATTTAGATGTTGGGTACTACAGTCAAACCTGGACATGTAATCATATCTGGGATAAATATAGTCTGATCAACTATATTTATTTGAGATACGACCAACATGTGTTTGGGAGTGATGGTGGTGTTGCAACAGGCTTAAAACTTACCTAACACTATATACAAAGGATCTCTAGAACAAACCATAAAGTTAAAGTACTATAGGAGTATTTTAGGCACAATAAACCACATATGTGAAAACTAAAAGACCCTTAATGGTAGGTCTACGATTGCGGAGTGTATACTCCCAGGGTTGTGTATAATAGAGATTTTATAGATTTAGAATTGTGACCTATGCTCAACTTCATGTTCCTTTCTTGGTTGTGGTCTTAGAGTAGGGTCACTTATTCGAAGGTCTATTCGATCTTAAGTTATATACAACCTGTATACACTGTGTCATTATAGGAGGACCTGGTAAGGATCACCCCACAAAAATAAAATCGTTTTATTTAATCTCATAGATTCTTTAGACACTCCCTTTCTCGCACGAACAACATACATAGATGTAGCCACCCCACTACAACAGTCAGCAGAGGAGTCAAGGAGGAACAAGAAGAGGTTCATGAGAAGGATCCCGAGAAGGGACCAATCAAAGAGAAAGGCGCTGAAAAGATCATTAATGATCCTTACCCTATCAGGAGCAGACATGCGACACTCGCTCGTATATTCGGGTCATGCTCTCCATTTTGAAGTAATGGGGATCAGTGACAGAACCCGAAGCATGATGGAGCGAAGATCCAACACACCTACGGAGAACAAGAACACCTTAGGAAGGTCTGGAGACAACGAATCCCTACAGTTGAATCTAGGGCAATCATAAGAGGGACAGAAAGCGAAGAAGACCACTCGCGAGGCATGCGAGGTGGCAGAGCTCTCTATGCGTCACACTAATAATTAATAAACTAATACAACCTAGTGAGTTAGTGATTACGCTACTCACACTATGTGTTAGGCTTATCACCACTTCGGTAACAACTAGTAACAGTAAAACCAGGTCACAGGATTTCACTTAAAAGGTGGTTACTAATAAAAATTTATAAGTCTATCATACATAGACCTCCGTTATGAACTGTTTTCAAAACTCTTTAAAAGTCAGAACATGATACACTCAAAACTAAGATAACTTAGAGTCAAATAATACATGACCTGCAGCCACTACTAAAGCCTTACCATCGTTTTACCTTTTAAACCGTATAGTAGAACGATACCCCTCTGTAGACTTATGGGGTGCGATCATACCAGCACTAATGCACCGGATCCCATCAGAACTCCGAAGTTAAGCGTTTTTGGGCGAGAGTACTACTAGGATGGGCAAACTTAGCACTTGTAAGATACCTATTTCTACCCACTGCCATAAGTACATCATAGAGATACGGGACAAAACATTTAGAATCGTACAACAAAATGTAAAATTTATATGTGTATATAAATAGTAAGAATGCGACTAGCAACGACCATGGTTACTCACGAGCTCGTTTCTCACCATGCAACAGAATCATGCCTCCAAAAGGAAGTAACCAGCCAACTGGCAAAGCACTAATCCTGCAGATAGATTCTGCTACTTTTCAAGCTGCGGTCACATCCGTTGTGACAGCCGTCATGGCACACTTCAATGCGAACAACGCAGATGAAAGTGGAAATAGTGTCGACAATTCCAACCGCAATGATAACCAAGGAACCCAACGAGTGCCTACCTACAAGGATACCCCAACCCACAAACCTAAGAACATGAAACGAAAGATCAAGATCGAAAAAGGGGATAGTTCAACTCAAGGGCCTACCAAAAGGCAACAAGTGGTAGCAGTCCCTACCCCCACTGGCTCTACTACCCCAACACCGACAACACCATATTATGGAAACCTCCCACACTGCAGCAAGTGCTACTACCATCACTATGGAGGCAGCCGGGAGTTGCATTGTAATAGGTGCAACAAGAAGAGGCACACTGCTCGCATCTGTAGGACTCCGGCCCAACACATCACTTCAACCACCAATATCGGAGAAAGACCAGTATGCCATGCATGCGGAGCAACGGGACATTTCAAGAGAGATTGTCCCACAGAGAGGAATGACGGAGGAACATGAGGATTTAATGATAAGACATGTTGAAACAACAAGGAACCCTCTTGGTATTTTTGGTACATCTCCCAACAATAATATTTACAGCTTAATTTTTTACTAAGAACGGTACCAATTAGAAAGTAAATAAATTACTCCCTCATCTGAATCAAACACATCATTCATATAAAAACTAAGGATCATTACAGGTGAGCTATGATGGCTTAGTGCTTACCTTGGGGTCATACATAGTTAAGATTCTACAGGCTTAGAGTGAGTGATTCCGCCTTATTTCCTGTTTCTTGTTTGATTGTGGATTTAGGGCAGAGTTACTCAGTCGACGGTCTTCTCAATCTTCATTATATATGACTTGTATACACCAAACGATTATAGAGGGACCTTGTAGGGGTTGTATTATGATGTTCACAGTAGAAATAAAATGGATAAAACTGAAAGCACTAGAAAGTACACATAGAATGAACTATCGCTCTAACAAACACTTATTCCTAATCGATTTAACACCCGTTACGATAAGAAGTTCCGACGTCGTCATTAAAAATGAATTGGCTTGGTCCTCACCATACCAATTTCCGTCCTAGGAAAAGACCCTTCGTCTTAACCAACCGAATAACATAACCCTCGTCACTCATAACGATAAACCCGACACAGACCTCATAATCGTCTCTCGCTTTAAACCTCCGAAGTACTCGTGCGAGGAGTACAATATCTTCTGAAACCTTCCCGAAGCTTTCTCAACAGACCTTTCGGGAATACCACTCGTACAGCAGGTCAAGTTCAAGCACAGAGACTAGGGACAAATACAGATCAACTATCACTACTAATTGTATACGCGAGAGTGGTATATAGTTAAGATTCTACAGACATAAGATGTGTGTTTCTACCCTATCTCCTGTTCCTTGTCTGGTTGTGGACTCGGAGCAGAGTCACACATCCAATCGTCTTATCAATATTAATAAATCATATATAACCTTCTCTCAAGAGTCCATTCTAACAAATTGTCCTGGTGTTATGCAACCCAAATGGACCATGCTACTCTCGGGTCGAGTACATACCAATAATAGTTATGAGCTTAGACATCTAATCCAACATTATGAGCCAACAGTGAAGCTAGAAACCACTGTGAAAGCAGCCATCTGGGAAACTAGGAATATGGAGACCTAGATAAAGGAGAAGGGTCTAGAGAAAGCTGGGACATAAGAGAAAAGAAATCTTGAAGGATCTTCAAGATCCAACAAGAAGACTAAGTTCTCAAAGTTTGACCCCAATGGAAAGAGGTTTGGGGGTAACAATGAAGTAAGATGTTGTGACAAGTGCAGAAGGAAGCACTCTGGAAAATGTTCGGAAGAGGTGACCTACTTCAAATGTGGGAAAACTGTTCACTATGCCAACGAATGCGCGACCAAGAAAGAAGTTTTCTTTATGTGTGGTGAAGAATAATACTTCAATCAATATTGTACAAAGAGGGAAGGAGATACAAAGCTAAATCTTCCACCAAACCCGAAGGCTAGGGTAGACCGTATGATGCTTGATGAGGAAACGAGAGAGCGGGAATTTGGAGTAGCTTGCCAGGAGTACTCGAGGTAAAGAGATAAATAAGTAGTATTATCCTATGTAGCCTAAAGTATAAGGCACTGAAAACGATGAACTCAAAAAATATTATAACCATTTTAAGATGCAATACAAATTCTTAAATTATGCTATATATTGAGTTTCTGTGTGATTTCCTTTTGTGGTAAATTAGTGGACTGTGAGACAATACTTAGGACAAGAATGAGTAGGTGTAAAAGGTAGTAGAGGCCTATATTACCAGAAGCATAGGACTCGAACTTGGATCAGGAAAAGTCACAAGATTACTTAAATCTCTAAGTACTTGAGATAATTTGTTCATTTCCATCATTACCTTTGTTTCGGTAACGACTACGAAGATAAATATTATTCCAACGTTAGGGGTCATATCAAATCGAGTCCAACTAATCAGCGAAGTAAGTTCAATGTAGCATATGAATTTAGCTAAAAGATCGAAGGAAAAGATAATCAAAACATTCAATAGAAGTATCATGATCGCTGTTAAAATTAAGCAACTTTTAGCTAAAAGTACAACATGCTAGAATGTGATTATATCACATTAGAACATGAAGGAAGGTATCTTTCGTAATAGAGTATGACTCAAAGAGACCTGAGTCTAACCATTCCATCATACGATGAGAGGTCATTAGACGACAACCATCGATCTGTTATGATAGTCGAAGTAAAGACCTTATCTTAGGAGTAGGAGTCTCTAATGAAGATCGAATGTAGAAGGAACAGCATGTGCAAGATTGAGCACCGTCAGTAGTCAAGAAGTTTAAGAGTTGAAAATTCATTTAAGAAAAGACATAGAAGTTACGGTTATTACCTAGGATGGAAAGGTAACATGCAGACACATTATATACGACCTGTTTTGTTGATGATTCCTGGACGTCATCATCCTAAGGGGTAGGGGGATAATTGCAACACCCGCATATTTGTGCTAGTCAATTAAGATATAATAAGCGTTAAAAATTACTTTTTTATAGAATATTATTTAGGATCAATAATCTTAACCAAAGTTATAGTATATGTGACAATGATTCTGTATATATAGAGAACACTGAAATCCGACCTCGTATGAAGAAATTATGATTCTTCGAAGTTTCGTGATTAAACCGACACGACTCTGTGTATCGTAAAAAGTGAAATTTTGATAGATTACTTTTTAGCCTAAGCGATCTAAACAAAATTCATAGTAGTCGTTAAACCATGAGCATGCATATAGAGAACATCCAAATCTGACTTCGTGAGAGGAAATTATGATTTTTCAAAGTTTCAGCGTAGTGGTGTGGACACAGAAATCAAAATTCTAATCATTTGATTGTTAGTCGAAACAATCTAAACGAGAATTGAAGATCTCTTGAATATGAACCCGTCGATAAAAAGACAGTCGATAACGGAGTTCGTATTAAGAAGTTATGAATTTCGCATGGACTTTAACAGTCTAAACCGGTCTAAATGTGAATTTTTGTTAGAGCAAGAATTAGATGTTGAGACCTTAATGAAAGTTATAAAGATCATCGAGAGGATTCCGAGGATATATAGAACGTCAAAAACAGAGTTCGTATGCGAAAGTAATGGACATCATAAGATCTGGGAGAAAACACCTAGACTGATGACGTGGCACCACGAGAGGGCGCCACGTAGCCTAATTAGAGAGTCGAATCCTTCGGGAGGCATGCGGACGTGGCACCATGGAAATTTGACATGTGTCTCTATAGGAACGTGACACGTGGAAGCTTCTAGAAAGGGTGTGGTAGACCAACATTTCGGCGACACGTGTTAGAAGGGCAAAGAAGCCAACAAGGTTGATGTGCGAGGCACACATGTGACCTAAAATTTCTATAAATAACTTTCAATCCTCTATTCGATTTCCACACTTATGAACTTTTCTCTCTCGATTTTCTATCAACTTTAGCCCCATTTTCCATTAGTTTTTGGTACTCTTGTGAAGCTCTGAAGTCCCTGAGAGCCCAACAACTAGTAGCTATAAGGTCGGAGTCCTAACAGTGCAATTTCCCATTTTTTGCTAAAACCTCTGTAAGTTAAGCTAAAATCGTTTTCTTTCAGTTTAACTTATAAATATAATCATAGGTCGTTATTATGAACTTATAAATAAGATTTATTAGTGATTTCAAGTCATAATATTGATTGATCTACTTATGAGAAAGGTGTATAGAATGGTTATGTTGGCTTGGTTGTTGGATTTCAGAAAGGCTATATGTCGAAATGGTCTTGCCTCCTAACTGTCATGCCTGGTTGATCCTTACTTGATAGACCTCTCAGTATTTATTGGGATCAGTGAGGAATCTATACTACCACTAATCGTCAATGAATAATTAGACTAAGACTTAGTAATATAAGTAACGTGGAATCCTTAATGCTGCTGATAGGTAAAACTTCCTAATTATAAATCCGTTATTAAGAAAGATCGTTTATTCCAAAATACATTTATCGAAAATCAGAGTAATATAAGTAACGTGGAATCCTCAATGTTGCTGATAAGTAACCTGAAAACACAAACAATCGGGTAAGCACAAATCTTAGTGAGTTTCCCCCAAATTATTCCATACAAAAAACATACTAGCATGTATAACGGGCCCACGATCATCGGATTGGAATACCCTGGCCCAATCAGTAATCGGAATGGAATGCCAACATGCAACGGTTCCAATCAGCCATCACACTGGAATACCCATGGTTTGTTGTCATGTCGCCTAAACCCAACCAATCTTCTCGAGCCTCTGTGCCTACGTCTTACAACCGTCCCGCACCAGGTATCTTGGCCTACAACACACAACACTACCGCCTCAACTTATCCCACCTCCATATGTCGACATATAAATAATCAAGGATTAAGTAGGCATAGAATACAAGCAATTATCAATCATACAACTCACTACCGCCTACTAGCCCTCTCATAGCACAATGCTCTGCTACCAGCTAACCTCTATGAAATGCATAACTATAAGTAATCAGAGGTGAGATAGCCAACCGAACATATGATCCTACTATAGAGCCACAACCAAAAAAGGAACATGCAAAAAATCCTAGATCAAAAGTTCTCAGGCTATGCTATATGACTACATACAACCCATATGGTACTCCACTAGAAGATAACCAACCTAATGGTACTCTAACAAGCATACTACTATTGTTACATCCTATCATACAATGATATATACATAAATCTAGCAGATCACTACAGCTCAACAACATCCTATGCACAAGGATACATAACAAACAATCCAAGGAATGCGTAACAATAAGTAATCAGAGGTGAGATAGTCACCCGAACAGTTGATCCTACGCTAGAGCCACAACCAAAAGTGGGAACATGCAAGAAATCCTAGATCAAAAGTTCACAGTATATCCTACATGACTACATACAGTCCATAAGTCATCCTTCTACTAAATGATAAGCAAAACTAGTGGATCGGCATTGGTGCCTTCGACCCATGGGTACATTGAGGGAAAACTCACCTGAATCGAAGAAGTCAGAAACACTGCGACACACTCCTTTTTATGCGTAACTTGCTCCCGTAAATCCACTAATACCAAAACCAAGTACAATATTAATCAATAGCCCAAGACCATCAAGTTTCACCTAATGCCAAACTTGGTCAAAAATTCAACGGTCAAACTTGGTTAAAGTCAACACCATGTTGTGGCCATGCCAGGACAGGACAGTCGCGATTTTGTCTTTGCCACGCCGTGGCCACTATAAAATTAACATTTGCCTCATTAAGATATTAATCATTTCACATACTAAACTGGACTAGTCTCTTACTCGGCTCTAACCGCTCGCTCTGTTATCCACTGCCGATAATCGGGCTCACCCCGGCCTGCTAACCAGCAACTGCACTCGGGCATACCCCAACCTGCTAACCGTCAACTACATTTGTAATATCACTCTCCAAACCAAAAAGACTTAACAAACCGTACCCGGTTCTTGGTCCATGTCTCAGACTTCCGAGCCCCAATCAAACAAGAACACGTAAGGAAGCCCTCCACACAACCCTCGACCCGGATCCTAACATCCTAGAGCCTAAAAAACGAGGACGACCTACAAATTACTAATACTACCAAAACTAAGACGATTTGAAAATAAATCTAGTAGCTAACATTGATCTCGATGCGAAAATCAGAAGATCGAACAATCCCGCGAAAATTCAAAAATAGAGAGATTCGGCCGATATCTGGACCTTTGCATCAGGTCCACCTGTTATGAGGGTTGTATTCTTCCCTACTTGGGATATGCTAGAATATGAAAACTTCACAGTCCTTCGATACGCAGACCAACTTAAACTCTACTACTTGATCCCAACCACTGATATCCAGATACACATGTGGATCTGAACCCACACGCCATTCACAAATTCCTACACCCATGCAACCAAGAAAAATGATAATTAATACATTCATAATGAGAAATCAAATTAAATCAGAGCTATATAAGATAATCCCATTCAATTGATCAACCAATATTACAACCGAGCTTCGAAACATAAAAATAAATTACAGATGAACACCAACACTGCAGCAATCGACTAAATAGAAGAACTGATAACTCAAACCTCGGTCTCCGGGGATCCGGCCGTCCCATGACGACCATCAGGAAATAGCCAAGCTAAGGGTGTAGGGTTCAGCACCTCACCAAAAACGAGAAAGGGAGAACGAGCTCTGATATGGCCCTCTTGGCCACAATGGAAGCAAACTCACATACTCCACCTGCAATCTCTACCAAAATGATCCTCTTCGCCACACCTGCGACATAAAAAAGATTGACACGTCCCGTCATGAAACTTTCCACACTTGACACACTCGGATATCCTCCTCTTATCTGATCCTAAACCCGGGTCGGCAGACTTGAACCGCTTGGCCGCCGACTGATATGGTACTGCAGTTGTCCCTTCCTCCTTTTGCTGAATCTCCAAATCAATCTCCCTATACCTAGTGCTTGACTGCATCTCGATCAAGGTCCGATACTACTAAGTAAATGCAAACTCTTGAATCTCCGTCTTAAGCATACTCAAGTATCGCGACATTTGCGCCTGCTATGAAGCGGCATACTCAGGGAAGAAAAGAGTTCTCTCCATAAACATCCTGGTGATCTCCATTACCGACTCTGTCATCTGTTTGAGCGACAAGTACTCCTGTGCCAGTCGCTCTCGCTCCACAAGAGGACTATACTCTGTACGAAACATATCCAAAAACTACTCCCAAGTCACCGCGGCTCACTCTGCCTACGAAAATCCCTAAGTCACAAACTCCCACCAATCCTTCGCACCCCAACGAAGAAGATTAAGCGCAAACTTCACCTTCTGATTCTCAGGACACATACATGTGAAGAAACATAGAAATCCATCTTAAGGCGATAATTGGGTCCCTATCGCCTTTGAACTCCAGAAGATTTGTATAATTGGACTCTCGATACTGCATCACCCCACCTCTTTGAGATCCTGCAATGGCGACGGTTGTTGTGGCTATGACAACAGATACATGCATGACAACAACATAGCATCGGTCAAACTCCTCGATCAACATGGTCTTGACCGACCCAAATAACTCCAGAATCACCTCTCTGATCACTTAGGCCACTTCGATGGAAATGATCCCGCGAATCTCCTACTCCTCTAGAATTGCTCTCACAGTCCCACTAGCACCTGATCCTGAGCCTCCAATAATTGTCATATTGAAAATACACCATGGGAAGATAATGTGACATCCCCATTTTCACGGCCAGAAAAGACCGATTTTTTTGTTTATGATTTATAAAAATCAGAGTACCTCTTTTAATAAAAAAATGTTGCGGAATTTGTTCCCAGAAAAACATGATAAATACGTTATCAAAGCATTGATGGGTTTTTGAGCATTCTAACACTTCCTAAGTGTACATGCAACCCTAATAACCTTGAATCTATGTTTTCTCTATATACATGCAAATTTCTTTTCAAGGTTATTTCCTAACTAGCATGGCATGGGGATTACATAAAACATAAAAACTAGTAGAAATACATACCTTGTTGTTGCTTGGATTCCTTCAAGACTTTGTGAGCCTAGCACCCCAAATGTTGTGCCTCAAATGCTTCACACAACACCACACGACTTGGAATAACTTGAGAGAATGTCACTTAGCCTCAAAATCGATTATGCCCTCTCTAGTAACACTAGGTCACCATTTTGCTAGCCATAGGGTTCCTTTTATAGTGTTATCACAATTAGGGTTTACACATGAATGCCCTTAATTGTCATGACTCTTGATTTCTCATGACCCATGGGTTTGTAACTCCCATAGACTATCCATGGAGCTCCATATGGTTATAACCAAACCCATAAACCATGGATCATTAATCCACCATAAAAGAATTGATGATTGTCATAATCAACCCTATATATTTAATTAGTCTCACTTTGATCACTAGATTAATACTAGATTAATACTTGATCAATACTAATTAAATAATATTATTATTAATATATTAGAACTTATAATATATTAATAATCATAAGTGCCTTATTCTCTCATTTAGTCTATCCAAGTATTGCAATGCCATGCAACCCAAATGGACCATGCCGGGTCGGGTCAAGTACATACCAAATAAAGTTATGGACTTAGACACTATATCCAACAGTCTCCCACTTGGATAAGTCTAATAACTATATTTGCAAATATGACTTCAGAATCCGACTAGCAATCGTAGCTCTTTCAAAGTCTCTCGGAACTAAGATGATGATGATACGCCATTTAAGATAAGTGATCATACAATCCTCTGTTCTCATGATATCAGCCGGACAAACACATGGAACATGGTCTTACTTATTGTCCAGCATTTGTTTCTCGATCTCTGATTTGTTTCGACATAGAACTAAATTGAACACATCAATTAGGTTCTGACCGGGCCCGGTACATAAGTCAAAACCAAATCATCGAGGGGCCCAGATATCGCTTCTATTTCTAGAAGGAACAGATAAACTTCGACTGATATGCTTGTACTAACTACTTGTTGAATTATTCACAAAGGCACGTTTTATAACATCGAGTTACCAATGCGTTTTCGTACAATCAATGAATAACCAACTCATAGTCAACAACTCATATCTCTAGGTTTGAAGATTTATATGATATTACCGTCTCACGATCACTCGAGATAAATTCCATGAAGTGATGCAAGTGAGCGTGGGTTGAATCCAATACTCAGCCCTTATGAGTACTCATGAATGTTGTAGCAACCATTGCATTGTCTAAAGCACTTTAGACAAATCATACAAGCCAAATTCATGACAGTCTTGATTCATATCTACTTCCAACATATGACTGACTGTGGATGGTTTGAATAATATGATATATACCATAACATAATTATTCTGGAAGTCAAAACATGCAAAGTGAAACATAAGAATAATACTAATCTTATATGGCCCCAACACTTTGAGTGTAAATAAAAACACCTTTTATTTAAGCACCATATTGATTACTCATTATTTATGTTTCGATTAATCAACTTTATGCTTGAATTAAAACATTAGTTGTCCCATGCTCCAAGCATGTACACTATGTTTTTCCAAACAACAATTATGCCATACTCCAAGTATGCATACTATGTTTACATATGGTCCTCTCTTTGTGAAATAGATCAATTGACAATATTCCAATGATGCTAATTTCACAATTCCAATCCTCGTTGTAAATGAAAGAATACCAAGCTCTTGCCATCTACTGTAATCTGTTAGATTCTAAACTTATATGCAATGATCCCCTTGTAATGACTATGCACAGAAGTCACAAAGACTTGGCAACAGAAATTACAAAGTATTCCAATGGAAAACAATTTCATGGAAATGAAGTCTCAAATTCAAAGTACATTCCTTTGAACATCCTTCTTAGCATTAAGTTCTTTAATCTTACACAGATTCAAAGAATAACTTCCACCTATGGAGACAATTCCATATTACCATTTTGACCATCACTTCTGAACAAGAGTTGCCTCTTTTCAAAATATGTCAATATGGTCCTTACTCTATACTTCTAATTGTCCATGAGCAACCAATCTTTGGTAAACCTCAGATTGTCCTCGACAACTTTGCTTAATCATTTTAGTCATTTCCAGTTCTATTCCTTTCTCCATCTTAATGCCCTAGGCATTTGGAAAATTTAGAATGGATGAATATTATAGCACATGTAATCAAACCTATACCCAAAGCATATGGGACATGATTTATGCTATAAAAATTTTTATTTGCCATGTTTTCATAATTCGAACTATGAAGAGGGATGCCGTAATCATAATCGAATCTTGAGAACGCAACATATATAGAATTTCCTTATGTTAAACCATTCCAACATAACATTCATATATATTCTTGACTAAAGTAGATTAAATTCTCAATCTAAGCTTGTAGAATTGGAGTGAAGTATAAAATCCTCTCCCTTAATTATAGCAAAACAACTTTTTCAAGGCGAATTGAAACTTTTGTTTTCTATAATTAACATTGCTAACCTGCAATATTTAACATAATCGTCATGCTCCCACTAGCATAATGATTACCAGCATAACACTTTATGCTCCCACTAGCTTTGACATGTACTCAGAAATCTACTGGACTTCTAGAAATCAATACTTTATTGACTTTCTTACCAAAGTTCATATTTTTGATACTAGATTGCTTTGATAAGACTTTATCAAAAACATACACCTTTCCTTAGATAGCTCACATGTTTGTCTAGACCTTTTGCAATTCTCACTAGTTAGTGTGCCGGTTAACCACACACGCTCCACTAACTATATAAGAATGCAAATATCACAACCGCTATCTACTTAAAATCTTCTTAGTGGAAGCGTTTCCTCACCATCATTTTCATGAATCGAAGAGAAACCTTATGACACTTAGATTTTATGGTGTATGTGTTCCTATCCATGTGAATTTGTCATAACCATAATCACAGGACTAGGTTAGTGACACTTCCAAATTCATAGGGACTGAACTTGTGCAATCTTAATTTCTTGCCACCTGGTAGCACAATGTCCACCATTGCTTCCGGGTTGTTATGCAAACAATTGAGAACTCATAGAACTCACAAGCATAATCAACTTTCAACTGGAACAGACACAGAAACAAGAATATGTCAACACGATAGGTTACAAACCTCAAGTCGTGGGCTAGTGATTAACAAAACTCTTGATTTAGTTCTTGAAACTATTTCAGAATCATTTAGACTCCCACTATCCTCTTGACATATAAGACTTCTCTTTGTCAAGAACCATTCCTTGACAAAACAAATATTCAAGATCTAGTGCGGATTCTTATCAAGTTAAACACTTCTCACTATTGGTCTTAGTTGGTCTTTGTTTTATCCAAAACATCACAACTTACCAATCTCAAATGTACAAGAATAGGAAACATCTTACTCTACATTTGACAAGTGTTATGAACTTTCTAAAGACTATGTCACTCAAGTTACAATCTTGGAGTATAACTCCAGGATTTGTTTTTGGCACGAAGTATGAATTATCTTTTGATTTAACCATTTCAACAATTCACGATTCCTCTCCTCAGGCAACAAACACACTAAGGTGTCCTTAGAGGATCAATTGTGATATGGTTCCATAATCACTAAGATAATCATAAAACAAAATACACAAGTACTCTCCCATCTCTTCAGATTGGAGAAAATTTTATCTTTCTGCCTTATTTGAATCTTCCTATTCATTCTGCCATACATTGAAACTTTTCCAATGTTTCAGAATTACACTTAAACTCGTAAGCATAACCATATTTACTAAACTTTAGTAAATCATAACGAATAATCTTATCTATCTTTGTGGTGGACCTGACCAGCACACAACCAAGTGTACCCAATCTTTTAGTCCTTCACTTGACTCGCATGTACATGTGAACAAGGAATTAGTCTTAATTTCCCAAAGACGAAAACTTCTCATTCATCATACAATACAAGTTGCATGATTCCAAGTTTCTATCTAACTGAAACTTGGGCGATGAGAATCTTTCCTTATTTGGTAAATTATGATACTACCACAAATGAAAGAATCAAATCCATTTTCAAATATTGCTATTAATGGAAACATATAATCAACAATTTTTCACAAATGCCATTGTAAGGATACTTAAAATAAATAAAATCAAAACTTTTCTTTATTTTAAAACTTTGCGGAAAACTTATCCTTACAACCCATATGAAAACCTTGTTGTTATTTATTCCTAAGCAATATGTCTCAACTCTTAAGTAATAGCTCAAAATTCTGATCACCGAACCATGCGATCAAAATCCCTCTTCGCGATCAGAATCAGCATATACTTCCTTTAAGTTTCTTCACTTTTCTTTGATTCTTAAAACATCAACATGTGACCCAGTCACATCATGCAATAAGAATCTCAGAATAGAAACTTAATAGAGTTAGACAATGGACTTTACCTGAAGTAGAGTCAAACATTTGACTTTACTATCCTTATGGACTTTTAGGTAAATTTGGCAGCTTCGCAACCAATGCCCTTCCTTTGGCAACAGAAACATATGGACTCTTTGGAAACGGTACACGGGACTATCACAGACTTAGCCTTTCTCTTTACCATTTGGTCAACCGAGTTGACTATGGCCAATCCCTTTTAATTGGGAAGAGAAAGTTTTTCTGGACTTCCAATGTTACCAATGTCAATGTCCATGGAAGTTTGGGAAGTTGATCTTCCAATCAAATTTTGCTTTACCAATGCTCCAAATCATTGCTGATTCAGCATCATCAAGCAAATAGGTAAGATCATTAAGGGTCATGTCGTGATCTGTTATCAGGGAGTGACCAAGTCAACAGCCTGCTACCTTGAGACTTCGACACCCTACTCTCCCAGCTTGTCAATATGTGACTTAATCTCCAAGACCTAAGCACATATAGACTTTGTTTGCCAATAGGGATTTAGTGACTTAGAACTTATCATGTCTTGAAACTTGTGGGATAAGGAGATTTATTGGAGGAGGTGGAGGAAGTGAAGTATGATTTCCAGTCCCACTAATGCACAACAAAGGGATTGATCTTTCACCTTGGTTGCCATTTGGGATATCATCTTCATTAGGAAGCTTGTTCCTAAAGATTTGGGAAGACCATAGCTGTCTAAACTAGACATCTATAATGGGAGAAATTCAAGTTAGTTGATTTAAAGTCCTTAATATAACACCCAATATGAAGTATTAAGGCTAGGACCCAACAACCTATTTATAACTGGAAGAGGGATGCCGTAATCCAAATTATAAAATAGTTGAAGGTAGGTAAATGACGATTTACCAATTCCCACCATAAAAAACGAAATATAATTAAGTTTTTTAATTGGATTTGAAACTCCTAGATCTTTTGAGATACATTGAACTTTCAATGGCATGTTTGAATCTCGATTGTGCCCTCTCAAGTTTGTGACTGGGATGCCGAGGATCACAAACAAGGTGTGAATAACCATACAAATTGACTTGGTACCCTCAACAATATTACCTAATCGATGTGCCGGTTAACCACACACGCTCCACCGATCTATAATAAGGTCAAGTTACCCTTTGCCACTCTTACTAGTCCATGTTAGTGTGCCGGTTAACCACACACGCTCCACTAACGACTTGGTAAGGTACAAAGTGTAATTTTATGGGCTAGCACCAATTTCACATTTTCCTAAAGTAACTAAGATTGGGAATTTATAATGTATAGTTACTTTATAATTCATTATACTTTTAACGAGTATTTAAAGTCGTATCCTACCCGTTCGGCTAACGACCCTCCACCGATCAAGGAAGTGGTGGGTGAGAGTGGACACCCATTAAGTCACCATTTTATAGGCAACAACCTTATACCCCCCTTATAGACCGGCTTCGTGAATGAGGCCTACTAACGGTAAGAATGACATATTCTTATACATATCTATATAATTAAAATTATAATAATAGTATAAGGGTGTATTTTAAACATTTAAAATACTTGGTGGTTTAATCTATTAATTAAACTATACTTAATTTAATTAAACTTAAACCATGTCTTTATGGAATTATTAACTCTTTTAATTAAACACTTTAATTAATTTAATGAAGTCCATAAAGCTTGAATTTTACCTTTAAAAAATTCTAAGAGTTCAATTTGGAATTAAAGTGTAAGGCTTTTCAAATTCCAAAACTTGAGGGCAAGAATTGAAACTATTCCAAGTCTCTTCAATTTGTAACTTATGAGTTTTAATGGTTCATAAAATGAAGACTCTTCATTTTATGAAACCTCTTTAGTTCTTTAATCATAATTAAAAGAAGTGACTTTTGGTTATCCATAACTTGAGGACAAGATATGGACACCATCATTAGCATTAAGATCATGAATTAAACAAGCATGTAAGTTACACAAAATTCCTATGATCTTCTAAAAACTCATAAGAACAAATATTCATATCAAACAATTTCAAGAAAATCATATAAACATATACAATACTTGAAAATTGATAAAAGTCATGTAAAATGGGTTAACATAATCATTATCATTTGGAAAAACAGATTTTACAAGTCCAAAACAGATTGGGATAATGATCTTAATCCATTTCCAGCAACAAAACTCGAAAAAACTGCCTAGCACGCTCCTACTCGCCGAGTGCATTATTCTACTCGTCGAGTAGGACGAATTTGTTCATGGACTCGGCGAGTCCTCCCCATGGACTCGGCGAGTCCAGTCGTCAGAGTGCAGAATTTTCGATTTTTAAGCAGTTTTGCATCAAGTATACAGAAAACAATCCTAGGCTCTAATACCACTGATGGGTTTTTGAGCATTCTAACACTTCCTAAGTGTACATGCAACCCTAATAACCTTGAATCTATGTTTTCTCTATATACATGCAAATTTCTTTTCAAGGTTATTTCCTAACTAGCATGGCATGGGGATTACATAAAACATAAAAACTAGTAGAAATACATACCTTGTTGTTGCTTGGATTCCTTCAAGACTTTGTGAGCCTAGCACCCCAAATGTTGTGCCTCAAATGCTTCACACAACACCACACGACTTGGAATAACTTGAGAGAATGTCACTTAGACTCAAAATCGATTATGCCCTCTCTAGTAACACTAGGTCACCATTTTGCTAGCCATAGGGTTCCTTTTATAGTGTTATCACAATTAGGGTTTACACATGAATGCCCTTAATTGTCATGACTCTTGATTTCTCATGACCCATGGGTTTGTAACTCCCATAGACTATCCATGGAGCTCCATATGGTTATAACCAAACCCATAAACCATGGATCATTAATCCACCATAAAAGAATTGATGATTGTCATAATCAACCCTATATATTTAATTAGTCTCACTTTGATCACTAGATTAATACTAGATTAATACTTGATCAATACTAATTAAATAATATTATTATTAATATATTAGAACTTATAATATATTAATAATCATAAGTGCCTTATTCTCTCATTTAGTCTATCCAAGTATTGCAATGCCATGCAACCCAAATGGACCATGCCGGGTCGGGTCAAGTACATACCAAATAAAGTTATGGACTTAGACACTATATCCAACAAGCATTTCCGAAGAACTGTATTTTTATTCATTTTCAAAACATTTGGGATGTCATCGTCAATATAGAAACATAAGCATAAACAGAACTTACACTCATTTACACTAGTGATCTACATCTCTTTTAAATCTCTCAGTGTAAAGTAGCTTCATATCGACACCTGTGATAGAAATAAGTTGGAGTGGGTCAGGTTGGGAAACCTGGTGAGTACATAGGGTTTTCAACCCACAATAATATAATTATTATGTTTAAACATCAAACAATCAACCCAATTACCCATCCCCATTATCTTCTTTACTCTTAAGGATCTACCCTAAGAATCAACTATTCCTCGTTCATTCATTCCTAAGGATCATCCTAAGGAATCGGCACGAAGTCCATTGTCACCGGGGTTTAGGCACTAAGTCTGCATAGTCGCCAGGATTTATACAATAGGCACTAAGTCTGCATAGTCGCCAGGGTTTAGGCACTAAGTCTGCATAGTCGCCAAGGTTTATAAAACAGGCACTAAGTCCGCATAGTCGCCAGGGTTTTGGCACCAAGTCTGCATGATCGCCATGGTTTAGAGTACACCGGGTGAACACATCATTCACAACACCTACAGGTTGCGAGCCTGCTAGTGTTCCACTGGACTGTCTAGAATAGTCTGTGGTTGTCATCCATACTCTGCTAGATGACGGGGCCAACATTTGGGAACAAGGCTTCTCACATCGTCCACCTCTCACCCTTACCTCATGGTCTATATCACCTCTCAACTCATCATCCAACTCATATTTCATCTACCCATGTTTTACCCAACATATTATGTAGATATAAATACATATACAGTTTAAATCATATAAAACTTGTATAAAATCGTTCATCCAGCATAGATAGCAATTATACAGATAATATGCACACATAGCACGTAGTTTATATAAAATACTTCATATCTATGTGTAAGATGAAAGTAACTATGCACTCACTTGATAAGGTGGTGACTCGGTACTCGGACAGCGCTTCGTTTACTTTAAAATAATTTCCTTCAACGAAACCTTGTATTATTACCACTAGATTTTAGTCTAATATTTATCGTGACTAATTATTAGTCTTATTATTATTATTATTATTATATAAGCGTTTAAACAATACTTTCCAACCACTATGTACAGACAGGGGCCAAACATAAAACACCAGAGGGCAGGACCATTTTGGCATATAGCACTTCTGAAATCCAACAACCCTATGCGGCCCTTTAAACCAGATTCCCCGTACCGCGAGTAGTTAAAAAGATATTATAACGACACTTATATAAGTCATAATAATAGCTCAAATATTTATTATAAGTTCATAATAACAATACTAATTCTAAATATAAGCTATATTAAAATAGATAAGCATAACTTACTTACAAGGGGGTTTTAGCTAGGAGTCAGGCTCTGCAGGGGCAGAACTTCGTCGCTGAATCTTCCTAAGAAAGATTCGTGCATCGCTTCAACGCTCACCTTACTATACTAAAACTACAGAAAGAGAAGTCGAATCACGAGGGACCGAAATGCTCGGGGGATAAGAAGAGAAAGACTCTTGAATCAAGAGAATGGTGCAAGAAATATGAGAGCCCAAGCATCTTATTTATAGTAATTGAATTTACAAAAATTACCCTCCATAATTACTTAATGACCTTATAGTTATATAAACGACTAAACACCCCTTCATAATACTTTTTTAAATAGATTTAACGATATTTGTACTAAACTAATGTCGAAAGTACTCAACACTAGTCTTATAATAACCGCATCGTCGATACATTTCTAATGATATATACATTTGTATATATATGTGTACGTATATATGATTTATACTTTATTTTAATACGTAAATATGCTATTATAATTTGTAACTCATTCATACGAACTCCATTTTTGACGTTCTTTATATGCACGCGTTGGTATTTACGAGTACTACAACTTTCATTTATACGCCGTCAGCTAATTCTCATTCTATCTCAGATTTACAAAACTGTATCGAATTTATCGCGCTCGAAGAGTAGGGACCAAGTTTCGTCCATATCTTTAACATACGAGCTCTACTCTCGACATTCTTTATATCCACGCGTAGGTAAAACAAGATCTAAAACTTTCATTTAGACTCCGTCGGCTAATTCTCGACCGCTCTTAAATTTAACAGTAAGAGGAGATTCTACTGTTAAATGTCCGCGTAAAATTCATAACTTCTACATACGGACTCCGTTTTCGTCTGTCTTTTTACCGTTGAGTTCTTATTAATGAGATCTTCAACTCTCATTTAGGTCGCGTAGGCCAAAAACTGCTCGAACTAAAATTCGAGTTTCGGGCCGTGCACTGCTATGCCAAATCTTATAAAATTCATAACTTCCTCATACGAAGTCAGATTTGGGCGTTTTTTTTTTTGTATGTTCTCGGTTTAACGTATACTAAAAATTTTGTTTAGATCACTAAGGCTAAAAAGTCTTCTACCGTAAATTCTCTATTTACGTCTCCCGGTGTCGTGCCGGTCTTGCCGTAAAACTTCGACGGGCCATAACTTCTTCGTTATAACTCGGATTTCGGCGTTCTTTATATGTACGGAACCCTTGTAATATATACTACAACTTGGTTAAGATTAATCCTTCTAAATAATCTTCCATCAAAAACTCATTTTTGATGCTCATCGTCTCTAAATTGACTAGCCCAGATCTGCGGGCGTTACAATTATCTCCCCCTTGGGATGATTACGTCCCGGAATCATCAACAAAACAGGGCTTGTATAATGACTCCATATGTTATCTCTTCATCGTAGGTAATAATCGTAACTTCTATGTTTCTTCGAATGAGTATCTAACTCTTGGTCCTCTTTACTGCAAGCGATGCTCGATCTTGCACTTGCTCCCTATCTCACGTTAGACTCCAAATTATAACCTTCAAGTCACAATCTCGATCCTCACTGGATACAAACTTAAGATAAGTTTTTTTTATTACTACAATGGAACGATGTGTCATATTCTAATGACCTATCATCGTATGTTGCAACGCTTAGTCTCAGGTCTCTTAGAGTCCTCCAGAACAGACTATACTTTCGTTCATGTTATAATCTCATCTTAAAAGGTAGCATTTCTAGCTACAAGCAACTTTTTGGGATACCTCTATTGATCGCTTTTTATTTCAATCTTCCGTCTTAAGTCAGATGCTACATCGAACTTGATTCTCTGAACCACATAACATACTTAGTGTAGTCGGACTCAATTTGATATGACCACTAGGGTCGGAATAACAATCATCTTCTTAGTCATTACCGAAACGATGGTAACGACATACTTGAATAAAACGAAATCAACTACTAGCTCCTTGGTAACCTTGTGACTTTCCCTGATCCAAGCGTGAGTCTCGTGCTTCTGGTAGTATAGGCCTCTACTACCATTCACACCTACTCATACTAGTCCCAAGTATTGTCTCGCAGCTTTCCAAGTTACTATCACAAAAACAATTTTAACACATAAAAATGTGTCCAATCAATCATAAAATTTTCCCTAGACTCTACTAGGACTTATTCCATGCGTATCTTCAATCATCAATTCTACTTCAACTCGGTTGGTGATGGAAATGTCAGACGATGGGATAACTTCATGGATTATACCAAAAATCTTTCTTTCTGCTAATCGAAAGTGTACTTCTTCCGTACTAGACGTATTATTTCTTAGACGCGTTCTAAAGGCAAGATATCACTCTTACGATATCTTTCGATAGGTACCAATCAATATCGTAAGCCTTCTCATTTCCTCCATTTACTAAATTTACTACGAGTCTTCACCATGATGTTTTGCACACCAAAGCAGTCGTTTGGTGTGTCGAGACGAGAATATAGATAGAGGAAGGTTTAGACGCGTATTCCTCCTTATTACTTCGAAAAATTACATGTTAGTTCTAATATCGTAATTAAACGTTTAGAAATCTAAACACATAAAGTTTCCAGATCCGGTCGGCAACAGACCGTAGATCCGATCAAACAATAGCATCATAAAGCATCACAAATCATTTAGCACATAAAAGCAATTTAGACATCTTCCCTAAATGAGTTAGTGCTCGTGTCTATTCAGGTGTACTTCCTAAAATATATTAGACACACTCCGCACGATCATCGCTTAGCATTCTAAGTTTAAGTCTAGAAATAAATCCTTATTCCTAGTTCGCTTAAACTAATGCTCTGATACCAACTGTGACATCCCCATTTTCACGGCCAGAAAAGACCAATTTTTTTGTTTATGCTTTATAAAAATCAAAGTACCTCTTTTAATTAAAAATGTTGCGGAATTTGTTCCCAGAAAAACATGATAAATACGTTATCAAAGCATTTCCGAAGAAATGTATTTTTATTCATTTTCAAAACATTTGGGATGTCATCGTCAATATAGAAACATAAGCATAAACAGAACTTACACTCATTTACACTAGTGATCTACATCTCTTTTAAATCTCTCAGTGTAAAGTAGCTTCATATCGACACATGTGATAGAAATAAGTTGGAGTGGGTCAGGTTGGGAAACCTGATGAGTACATAGGGTTTTCAACCCACAATAATATAATTATTATGTTTAAACATCAAACAATCAACCCAATTACTCATCCCCATTATCTTCTTTACTCTTAAGGATCTACCCTAAGAATCAACTATTCCTCGTTCATTCATTCCTAAGGATCATCCTAAGGAATCGGCACGAAGTCCATCGTCACCGGGGTTTAGGCACTAAGTCTGCATAGTCGCCAAGATTTATACGATAGGCACTAAGTCCGCATAGTCGCCAGGGTTTAGACACTAAGTCTGCATAGTCGCCAGGGTTTATAAAACAGGCACTAAGTCCGCATAGTCGCCAGGGTTTTAGCACCAAGTCTGCATGATCGCCATGGTTTAGAGTACACCGGGTGAACACATCGTTCACAACACCTACAGGTTGCGAGCCTGCTAGTGTTCCACTGGACTGTCTAGAATAGTCTGTGGTTGTCATCCATACTCTGCTAGATGACGGGGCCAACATTTGGGAACAAGGCTTCTCACATCGTCCACCTCTCACCCTTACCTCATGGTCTATATCACCTCTCAACTCATCATCCAACTCATATTTCATCTACCCATGTTTTACCCAACATATTATGTAGATATAAATACATATACAGTTTAAATCATATAAAACTTGTATAAAATCGTTCATCCAGCATAGATAGCAATTATACAGATAATATGCACACATAGCACGTAGTTTATATAAAATACTTCATATCTATGTGTAAGATGAAAGTAACTATGCACTCACTTGATAAGGTGGTGACTCGGTACTCGGACAGCGCTTCGTTTACTTTAAAATAATTTCCTTCGACGAAACCTTGTATTATTACCACTAGATTTTAGTCTAATATTTATCGTGACTAATTATTAGTCTTATTATTATTATTATTATTATATAAGCGTTTAAACAATACTTTCCAACCACTATGTACAGACAGGGGCCAAACATAAAACACCAGAGGGCAGGACCATTTTGGCATATAGCACTTCTGAAATCCAACAACCCTATGCGGCCCTTTAAACCAGATTCCCCGTACCGCGAGTAGTTAAAAAGATATTATAACGACACTTATATAAGTCATAATAATAGCTCAAATATTTATTATAAGTTCATAATAACAATACTAATTCTAAATATAAGCTATATTAAAATAGATAAGCATAACTTAATTACAAGGGGGTTTTAGCTAGGAGTCAGGCTCTGCAGGGGCAGAACTTCGTCGCTGAATCTTCCTAAGAAAGATTCGTGCATCGCTTCAACGCTCACCTTACTATACTAAAACTACAGAAAGAGAAGTCGAATCACGAGGGACCGAAATGCTCGGGGGATAAGAAGAGAAAGACTCTTGAATCAAGAGAATGGTGCAAGAAATATGAGAGCCCAAGCCTCTTATTTATAGTAATTGAATTTACAAAAACTACCCTCCATAATTACTTAATGACCTTATAGTTATATAAACGACTAAACACCCCTTCATAATACTTTTTTAAATAGATTTAACGATATTTGTACTAAACTAATGTCGAAAGTACTCAACACTAGTCTTATAATAACCGCATCGTCGATACATTTCTAATGATATATACATTTGTATATATATGTGTACGTATATATGATTTATACTTTATTTTAATACGTAAATATGCTATTATAATTTGTAACTCGTTCATACGAACTCCATTTTTGACGTTCTTTATATCCACGCGTTGGTATTTACGAGTACTACAACTTTCATTTAGACGCCGTCAGCTAATTCTCATTCTATCTCAGATTTACAAAACTGTATCGAATTTATCGCGCTCGAAGAGTAGGGACCAAGTTTCATCCATATCTTTAACATACGAGCTCTACTCTCGACATTCTTTATATCCGCGCGTAGGTAAAAATAAGATCTAAAACTTTCATTTAGACTCTGTCGGCTAATTCTCGGCCGCTCTTAAATTTAATAGTAAGAGGAGATTCTACTGTTAAATGTCCGCGTAAAATTCATAACTTCTACATACGGACTCCGTTTTCGTCTGTCTTTTTACCGTTGAGTTCGTATTAATGAGATCTTCAACTCTCATTTAGGTCGCGTAGGCCAAAAACTGCTCGAACTAAAATTCGAGTTTCGGGCCGTGCACTGTTATGCCAAATCTTATAAAATTCATAACTTCCTCATACGAAGTCAGATTTGGGCGTTCTTTTTTTGTATGTTCTCGGTTTAACGTATACTACAAATTTTGTTTAGATCACTAAGGCTAAAAAGTCTTCTACCGTAAATTCCCTATTTACGTCTCCCGGTGTCGTGCCGGTTTTGCCGTAAAACTTCGACGGGCCATAACTTCTTCGTTATAACTTCGATTTCGGCGTTCTTTATATGTACGGAACCCTTGTAACATATACTACAACTTGGTTAAGATTAATCCTACTAAATAATCTTCCATAAAAAACTCATTTTTGATGCTCATCGTCTCTAAATTGACTAGCCCGAATCTGCGGGCGTTACAGATAAGACATCAAAACACAGTTCTCAACACAGTAGGCCACCCTCCTATTAGTTCCTTAGTAGCCTCGAGATTCCTCTTGAATCACATACGAATCCTATGCTTTCAGTAGTACGAGCCCATACTACCTTCCACACCTATCCTATGCTTTCAGTAGTCGATTAAGAATTCATCCCAAGGTCCTAATTCACCGCACTAGATCATTCTAGGTGTGCTAATACCTACTTCTCCTATAAGCTACAACTAACTTCCTTGGCACTCTTCCTAGGATTATCCTCGCTCCCACACTACTAGTTTCTTTTGTGCATGCTTGTTGTACACAATAAGAGGTCAGATAGATTGTCGAATAATCGACTCTGCCCTAAGTCCACAACCAAAATAGGAACAAGAAATAAGGCTAATTCGATCATTCTAAGGCCATTTAGTCCCAACCATATACAACTATACAACATACACGTAGCAATCAGACAATCATATATATATATATATATATATATATATATATATAGCATTTCTCTATATCATAAGGCATCGCTGAAATCGGACACTTCTAATCAACCGTCCCTATGAGAACCTTAGATTGCACACTGGCATGATTTTCTAACAATTCATATATCAACAAGTTCAAATTCAGCACAAATAACAAGTATGGGTATTTTGGGAACCACTCTCTTGTTCGGGCTCTGGCTGACTGTACACACCACAGTTTCCTATAAAACCAAGGTTAAGTCAAGGTTCATGTTCCCAATCCTAAGCCAACAATCAAACAAAAACATGACAAGAGACCGAGCTCATGACCCTAACCTGACCCTTTTGTTATAACTTTCCTTTTCAAAAACGTTTTGTGAAAATTCTCGGATCCTAGTTTGAGTTTGGATTCACACAAGTGTTCCTCCAATTCGCTAAAACTAGGGCTCTAATACCAACTTGTAACGTCCCATTTCACAGCCAAAAATTTTCATTTTATTTAATATAAACTCCGTATTATAAAACCCATATTAAGAAAAACCATTTGTTCCGGATTACATTTGTAAAATTAGAGTAATATTATGATGCGAAGTCTTCATTGCTGCTGATGAATGTGTACAGTCACGCCTTCGTCTTCCCACGAAGACTGATGATACATGAAACAATAAAAGTTAGGTAAGAATAAAGCTTAGTGATTTTCCTCAAAATATCGCACATATAATAACATAAACAAGCATGCATATCAGGTCCTCATGTAAGGTCACACCTTATGATCTGATGAGTCAAAAACTTTGTACGCTAACCACCAACACCATCGCAAACATCAGTGTCAGCGCCAACGCCTCAAGGCCTTACCATCGTCAGCGTCTAGTTAATGATCTTATGTAAACTTTGTATATTAGGCAATTATAGGGGTTTGTATAGAATAGATAGCAGACCTGATATCTTGGTGATAAGTGTAACATCCATAAAATTCATGAAAAATTAAAACTTTTTCCAAGCATTCAAAACCATATTTATTACAAAATGTTTTCAAAATAGTTTCATATAAGAGTATCTCAGAAATCAAAATCATGAAATGCGAGGAAGTGCATGATCAAGCCTTCGCCTTCCCGCGATCATCCGAAGTACTTGAAACAAAATCCAAAACTGTAAGCCCAAAGCTTAGTAAGTTCCCCCAAAATACCAACGCCATACAAACCATAACCATATCATAACGAACAACATGCATATAAAGTCTACAATATGACTGGACCGCCCTCACCGGGCCTTCAGTCTATCAGGCCCACTCTCAGAACCTTCAGCATGTCTGGTCCGCCCTGCCGGGCCTTCAACGTGTCTGGACCGTTCTCCAGGCCTTCGACCAGACTGGTATGCCCCATTGGGCCTGCAGTCTATCCGGGCCACCCTGGGTATGTTGGCCTACAACACAAAGCAGATCTCCCTCATCCCACCCCAAGCATACAATCAACACATAGATAACAATGCTAGCATGTATAAACCATCAAAGAGATATAACAGATCACTAATCATAGCATCATCCTATATACCAGGATACCGACCTAACAGGTCACTAAACATAGCATCATCCTATATACCATGATACCGACCTAACATGTCACTAAGCATATCATCATGCGATAACCACGATAACAATCCAAAAGAAGGGTCGGCATTGGTGCCTTCGACCCTGTTGATATAGTGAGAAGAACTCACCTCACAATGTCGAACTGAACTGACAAGATCAAACTCCCGAAACACGGATCCCGACACAAACACCTACAACCACCATTGATCCCAGTCCATAAATTCCTAAATTACCAAAATGCCCTCAGAAGTCAAACTTGGTCAACCCTTAGTCAAACTCAATGTCAACGGTCAAGGTCAATAGTCCATGTTGACCCAACTCGTCGAGTGAAGCTTAAAAACTCGCTGAGTTCCTTCAGAACTCAGAAAATCGTGAAAACCCGAGTCAACTCGCCGAGTTACCAAGTAACTCATCGAGTCCTTGCAGCATCCAGAATACCGGGAAAACCCTAACCAACTCGTCGAGTTATCTCACTAACTCGTCGAGTTCATGCAGAATCCAGAAAGCGGGAAACCCACATCCAACTCGTCGAGTTGACTATGCAACTCGTCGAGTTCCTTTAGTCCTTTTCTCATTCAGACGCTTTTAAGTGAAGCCAAGCCTCCTAGGGTGTAGTTACCACGTAATGTTGCTAACTTTACGTGCATGCAAGGCTTCAAGAAGCTAAAACACTCACAACTAGTCTTAGGAAGAGGTTTAGGGCATGGAGAATGGCCGAAGCTTCATAAAGCCTGGGTCTTTATGTCCATGAGGGTTTAGAGGAGTCCAAATTTGAACTCCTCACTTCAAAATGTGCTCAATACCAGAAATGCCTCAAGAACATGCTGGAAATGACCCTAAACTCTTCAATGAAGAGATCTAACAAGAAAATGATCAAGGTAATTACTTTTTACCTTCAAATGAATGCCAAAACGAAGTAGATGTTGGATCTACAAGCTCCTTCTCGTTCCAAGCTTCTAAATCTTCAAGTCTCTTCAAGAAATGCACCAAAAATTAGGGTTTTCATGTCCAGCCTCAACTCGTCGAGTTGAGTCCTCCAACTCGTCGAGTAGGTTCTAGAATCCATGCGACTTTATTAGTTTATACACGATGAGTTGGGGCAGCCAACCCGTCGAGTAGGTCTATAATTATGAATATAAAATCTTTAAAATTTATACCTGGGAGTCGGGGTGTTATAATTCTCCCCCACTTGAACTAGACTTCATCCTCGAAGTCTGCTGCAACAATCAGCTCCGGGTAATGCTCCCACATCTCAGCCTCTAGCTCCCAAGTCCACTCAGATCCTCTCCGGTGCTCCTATTGTACCTTTACCAAAGGCACCTCCTTGTTTTGTAGAACCTTCAATTTCCTCTCCAGAACTGCCACTGGCCTCTCCACGTAATTCAGGCGCTCATCGACCTAAATATAATCTAATGACACCACTGCCTCCTCATCTAGTATGCACTTCCGCAATTGCGAAACGTGAAAAGTGTTGTAAATCTTACTAAGCTCCTCTGGAAGATTCAGCCTGTATGCCACCTTGCCAACCCTGGAAATAACCTGAAAAGGTCTGATGTATCGGGGACCCAACTTCCCCCTCTTCCTGTAGTGAATCACACCCTTCCAGGGTGAGATCTTCAGTAGTACCATGTCACCAACCTGGAACTCCAACTCAGATCGACGCCGGTCGGCATAACTCTTCTGCCGACTCTGACCAGTCTGCAGTCGCTTTCTGATTTGTTGAATCTTCTCGGTAGTCTGCAGAACTACCTCGGTCCGTCCCATCACCCTGTGACCAACCTCACCCCAACAGACTGGGGAGTGACATCTCCGTCCATACAACAACTCGAATGGTGGAGCACCAATGTTGGAATGAAAGTTGTTGTTGTAGGAGAACTCTGCAAGGGGTAGGTAGGAGTCCCAACACCCACCAAAGTCAATAACGCAGGCTCTCAACATATCCTCGAGAGTCTGTATGGTCCGCTCACTCTGGCCATCTGTCTACAGATGATAAGATGTACTGAAATGCAGCTGCGTGCCTAGTTCATTGTGGAACGTCTGCCAGAAATGGGAGGTGAATCAAAAATCACGGTCTGAGACAATAGAGACCGGTACCCCATGGGGAGCAACGATCTCACAGATATAAATATCGGCCAACTTCTCGGCCGAAGAACTCTCCCGTATCGCTAGAAAATGGGCGTTCTATGTCAATCGATCCACGATGACCCAAATAGCGTCGAAGCCCCTTTCCGTCCTTGGTATCTTGGTGATAAAGTCCATCATGATCTTCTCCCATTTCCACATGGGAATCTCCAGAGGTTGCAACTTTCCATGCGGCCTCTGATGCTCGGCCTTGACCATCCGGCAGGTCAAGCACATCTCCACGTACCATGCAATCTCCCTCTTCATGCATGACCACCAGTAACGCTGTCGCAAATCCCGGTACATCTTGGTGGCCCTCGGGTGAATAGAGAAGCGATGTAACACCCATAAAAATCATGCCGATTTAAAACTTTTTAAATCGTTCAGAACCCATAATCATTATAAATTGTTTTCAAAATAATATCATATCAGAGTATCCCAGAAATCGAAATCATAAAAATGTGAGGAGGTGCACGATCATGCCTTCGCCTTCCCGCGGTCATCTGAAGTACCTGAAACAAAATCCAAAACTATAATCCCGAAGCTTAGTAAGTGCCCCCAAAATCCTCGCACAACAAGTAACACACATATAACAATAGCATACTATGGGCCCAATCAACCATCTGGTTGGAATGCCCAAAAACTACGGGTCCAATCATCCTCGGGATGGTATAACCTCGGCCCACAACCATCGGGTTGGAATGCACTGGTCTGTTGGCTTTCACACAAAGTAGATAAGCCTCAACCCACAATCAATCATGTGCACATATATCAGATAATCACATAACAGTCTACAGACAGACAAACCGATCTACAGATCACTAAGCATAACAACATCCTATCTATCAGGATATCGATCTAACTGATCATAACCACATATAACATCCTATCTATCAGAATACCGATCTAACAGATCACACTAGCAATAAAGCAGGATAACAATCCAAAGGTCCGACCTTGGTGCCTTAGACCCTTGAGTATAGTGAGGAAAACTCACCTCACAGGTAGCTCGAGATGATAATGTCAAACTTCCCAAATACTGCTCCAAACTCGAACACCTACATCCACCAATGATCCACTTCCATAAATTTCCAAATTACTAAAATACCCCCAGAAGTCAAACTGCTCAACCCTTGGTCAAAGTCAAAGTCAAAGTCAATGGTCAAGGTCAACAGTCCATGTTGACGCAACTTGTCGAGTGTAGCTCACTGACTCGTCGAGTTCCTCCAGAACTCAAGAAATCATGAAAAACCCTAGTTGACTCGCCGAGTTTCCAGACAACTCGTCGAGTCCATGTAGTATCCAAAATGTCGGGAAAACCCTAACTAACTCACCGAGTCATCTCACTGACTCGCCGAGTCCATGCTGAAACCAAAAACGGCCAAACTTCATCTGACTCGTCGAGTTGACCATGCAACTCGTCGAGTTCCTTCAGTCTATTTCTCATTCAAATGCTTTTTACATGAACCAAAGTTCCAAACTGTAGATCTGAGCTCCTAGGGTTTTGTTATCACGTAAAGTTCCTAACTTTATGTGCATGCCAAGCTCCATGAAGCTAAAACGGTCATACTAGCCTTAAAAGAAGGTTTTGGACATGAAGGAGGGCCAAAGCTCCATAAAGCTTGAGGCTTTATGTCCATAAGGGTCTAGAGGAGTCCAGATCTGAAACCATGCCCTTGTGACAAGCTCAAATCCGAAGGTGACCCCCATTTTGCACCAAAATGCTCATATTCTCATGTAAGAATAGATCTAACAAATGGAAGGTCAAGGTAAGGACTTTTTACCTTCAAATGCAAGCCAAGACAATGTAGACCCCACCAGACATCGAAACCCAGAACCGAACACAACGGGTCAACAATCCCCGACTATCCTGCACAAACCAGGTGTTCTTGCCCTTGGTCCTCTCAAACTTCCAGTTCTCCTAACGCATACCCTCGACCTAAGCTTCCCTACTCAAGCTCACAAGTGGAGATTCCACGGATATCCTCATACATACAACTGGAACAGAAGATCCAGCCGACATGCGGCTCAGGGCGTCCGCAAGCACATTCGCTTTACCCGGATGGTAAAGAATCTCGCAGTCATAATCCTTGACTACGTCCAGCCACCTGCGCAGCTTCAAGTTCAGGTTTGGATGATCCATGATGTGTCTCGGAATCTTGTGGTCCGTGTATATGGTACATCAGACCCCATAGAGTTAATGTCTCCAAATCTTGAGAGCGAATACCACCGCTCCCAAATCCAGATCATGAGTGGGTTATCTCGTCTCGTGCGGCTTCACCTGCCGTGCAGCATAGGCTATCACCCATCCCCTCTGGATGAGGACTGCTCCTAATCCGGTGATCGATGCATCACAAAACACCAAAAAATCCTCAACTCCCTCAGGGAGTGTCAACATTGGCGCCTCGCAGAGTCTCAAATGCAGTCTGCTGCTTAGGGCCCCACCAAAAATCTACCCCCTTCCTCGTCAGATGAGTGACGGGTACCAAAATCTTGTAGAAATCATGTATGAATCTACGATAGTACCCTACCAATCCCAAAAAGCTCCTGATATCCGAGGGAGATTTCAGAACCTCCCACTGCATAATCGCCTCGATCTTGGTTGGGTCGACCAAAATCCCCTTCTGGTTAACGAGGCGTCCAAGGAACTGAACCTCTCGCAACCAAAACTCGCACTTCGAGAACTTGGCATACAACCGTTCTCGCCTCAAAACTCCCAATAGCTCATGGATATGCTCTTTTTGCTGCTCTCTGGTCTTGGAGTATAACAAGATGTCATCTATAAACACAATGACCGAGCGATCAAGCATCGGTCTGCATACCCGATTCATCAGGTCCATAAATATTTTCGGCACGTTGGTGAGCCCAAACGACATCACCACGAATTCGTAATGTCCATAACGAGTCCGGAACGCGGTCTTCTTGACGTCCTTCTCCCTAACCTTGCCCTGATGGTATCCAGACCTCAGGTCTATCTTGGAGAACCAAGATGCTCCATGCAACTGATCGAAAATATCATCTATCCTTGGCAGTGGATAACGGTTCTTCACCGTTAACTTGTTCAACTCTCGGTAATCAATGCACATCCGGTGTGAACCATCCTTCTTCCTGACGAAGAGAATCGGCGCTCCCCACGGAGAACTACTCGGACGGATGAATTTTTGCCCAGTAGTTCCTGTAGCTGAGATGACAGCTGCTGCATCTCAGGTGGTGCCAATCGATACAACGTCTTGGCGATAGGGGCCGCACCTGGCACTAGGTCGATCCTGAACTCGACATGCCTCTCCGGAGGCACTCTGGTTAACTCCTCTGGAAACACATCAACGAACTCTCTGACAATCAGAACGTCCAAAACCGAAACCTGATCCCTAACCCGCGTATCCACCACATACGCTAAGTAACCCGCACACCCATGCTGAATATACCGTCGAGCCCTGGCAGCTGAGCAAAACCCTAAACCCAATCTGGTGCCCTTGTTATAGATAACCAGTTCTCCCCCACTTGGGGTCCGAACTACCACCCGCTAACCCTCGCAGTCAATCATGGCACCAAAACGACTAAGCCAATCCATACCCACAATCACACATACATCCCCCATGGGAATCAGAATCAAGTCTATTGGGAAGGATACCCCGAAGATCTCCAGAACATAACCCGGATAGACTGAAGAAGCATAAATCCCGTGTTTGTTGGCGATAGAGACTCACAACGGATACTCTAGCTCTCCTACATGCAAAATGAACTCCCTACTGAAAGATCGAGAGACAAACGACCGACTTGACCCCGAGTCAAATAATACCAATGCAGGTAAGGAGTTCACTATAAACGTACCTAATCATAGGTACAAACATATAAGCATAAAACAAATATAATCAACAACATAGGGATAGAAACATACCAACAACCACATCTGACGTTGTTTTGGCCTCCTCGCCTGTAAGCTCAATGTAACATCCTGTTCCGGATTGTTTTGTGATTTAAGGCTCGTGGGCCTTAATCCGAGTATGAGAAGGTTTTTAGGATTTTAAGGATAAAGGTTTAGGCCCTTTTGGGATGTGGGTAAGGTAGGTTGTGTGATAAAAGAGTTCGGTTTGTGCTTTAGAGCCCAAATGTATTGTTAAAGGCGTTGGTTCGGGATTTCCATGAATTTTGGATTTGAGTTTGAGTGGGCTTCAAGAGGAATAAAGTTGATAGAAGTGTATGGCTTCTTTTTACCTTTTTGTGGATATAAGGATCGTCAGAAACAGATTTATAACGAAGAAGTTATGGCTTTCGGAAGTTTCGTGGTTTCAGGCTTAGCCGAGTACACGGGGCGTACACAAAGCGTATGCTGGGCATACTAGTGAAGAAGGTCGTACGCTGGGCGTACTTTGGAGTACGTTGGGCGTACTTTGGAGTACGCTGGGCGTACTGACCAGGATGGTCGTGAATGTTCTTCGGAGTACATTGGCGTACGCCAATCAGACCTGAACCCTATTTTAGGGTCTTGGACCCTATTTAAGCTCCTTATCTCATAACCTAACCCTAATATCTTCAGCCTCCATCTCTCTAAACCCTAGAAATCAACCCTAAGCCTCCATTTGAGTGATTCTTGAGCTTTTTGGTGATTTAGTGAAGTTTTGGTGCTTATTGTGGAAGAAGGAGTTCCTTGAGGAAGCATTTCTTGGCTTGGAGCTTGTAGATCCAAGCCCTAATCATATTGATCTAGCTCCAGAAAGCATAAAGTTTGAATCTTGGTGGCTTTTTCATGTGGATCTAGTGGGGTGATGACTTGTTATGTTTGTCTATTAAAGAAGAAGGAGCCTTGAAAGAGAATAGCTTGAGCATCTAGCTTTTGGATCTGAGTTATACACTTGTTGGTGCATCTTCCAGAGGTATCAAGTTCGAAACTTGCTCATTATTGTGCTAGTTCTTGTTTTGAGTCCATTTTTAGGATCTTATGTCCCAATCTTGTAACTTTATGAGTTTGATGAACTCTAGAGTATAATACATGTCCTTTTAGATGCTTTTAGTCGTTTGGAGTCATAAAAATGAGATCTTGGTCGTCAAGATCTCTACATGCATGAGATATGAGCATTTTTGCGACTAAAGAGTGAGTTTATTTGGGTTTGGACTTTATCAGCCATGCAAAGGCTTAAAGTCATGAACTTTATGGAGTATGAGCCTTTAGGGAGTCCAGTCTGAGAGTATAGTTATGGTCTTAACGGGTTAAGACCAAGAGAGTGGAAAAAGAAAGTCAAGACGTACACCGAGCGTAAATCCAGTACGCCCCACGTACTGAGTGAGGTTTGGTCTTAGATCTTAATTGGGTTAATTGTGGGTTTGGCTCAGTGTTAGAGAACAGTGTGCAACAGCAACAATTATGGGAGCTGTTCATCATCCGAGGTGAGTCTTCTCACTATACTTACCATGAGTGGTATCTTTGTGTGACTGAGGTGTCTTATGTGCTTACTTGTATATTGTGATATTTTGCATTATGTCTTTGTGATTTATGTTGGGTATTATTATTATGAGCTTGTTGAGTTAGGACCGGAGGGTCCACCCTAGTTGTGGGACCGGAGGGTCTCCACTGAGACACATTGACCGGAGGGTCGTATTGAGTTAACCTCGAGTGGCTAATGTGATATGTGTGATATTTTGGGGAACTCACTAAGCTTCGTGCTTACCGTGTTATGTGATATGTGTTCCAGGTACTTCTCAGGATCGCGGGAAGACGTCGGCTTGATTGTACACATGTGTTCGAGATTATGTTTGAGGATTCTGGGATATTATCAGTTGTTGTGTTGATTTGTGTTTTGACAATTGATACATTGTGGTTTTGAGAAAATATGGTAATGAGTTTTATGTGATTTAAAAACGAAAAATTTGTTTGAAAAATTATGGTGTTACAAGTTGGTATCAGAGCCTTGGTTTGAGGGATTCGGATGTACCTTCGGGTGTGTCCGACTCAAACTGAGGATTTGAGAAAAAAATTCAAAAAGAAATGATTTTTTTTCAAAATGAGAATGACATTTAAGAGAAAAACGAGTTGGAGCAATGTGTACAATCAGCCAGAGCCCGAACGGTGATTTCCCAAAATACCCTTACTTATTTGTGTTATGAGATATTCATGAGATATTAGGGGTGCATGCTAGAGGAATGGCTAGGTATTCCATATCTTAGGGTTAGAGTTGCCTGATTTGTGATGCCTTAGCCTAGGGAATGCTATTGATTGATATTATCTGCCATTTGCTCTGTGTATGTGTTGAGTAAGAGTACCTAGCAAGAATCTTTTACAGAGAGCTTTGAGTAGAGGAGTAATCTAGGAGAGATACCTAGATGTGCATTTAAGGAATCTTCTGAGAGAGTAGTGAGATACCCATGAGAGGTAGGGTTGCCTGAGTTCGGTAATGCCTTTTTGAGTTGTGAATAGAGTGAGAGGAGTGGTTTGCTAGAGTGGTTTTATGTGTTGATGGAGGTGATTCGATACCCGAATGTTGCTTGCTTTGTGCTTTGTGGAACTCTTGATGATGGGAGATAGCTACTAAGTGAATATGACAATATTTAGGAGGTAGATGGATGGCATCATGAGGAGTTCTTCAGCAGCTGATGGCAGAGAAGTGTGAGAACCTAGGAAGATCCTAGGGAGTGACTTTAGTCAGATGAGTATGCTGATAGAGGAGAGTATACGCTGGAGAGCGAACATGTGTAACGAGATTGGTGATCGAGAAGGTTGAGCGGCTACTTACGAAATATGAGACGATCCGTGTGGAAAGTATGGGTAGACGTGGAAGGTAGTATGGGCCCGTACTACTGAAAGCATAGGACCCATACTCGAAACAGGGAGAATTCCAGAGGTCCTAAATAGCAGGTTAAGGGGAGATAACATGGTTCGGGTACCATGATTCGTAGCAGAGTGTGTTCCATCTTACCAATTATCCAGCATTGGGTGTTCATTCAAAGATTGGATGTGGTAATCTGTGGGGCCAGAGGGACATGTCAGTTGAGCTTCAACAAAGTGTACCTTGCAAGGAAATTTGAGTTTAGATCCCAAGGAGTTCGACAGGTGAGCTGTCATTAGAGTCGCGGGACTTGAGGAAAAGTGGAGATGATACGCTGTGGAGGATTGCGGTCTGGGTTGAGTGATCGGCCGATGATTGAAATCTCATTTTCTATGATGAGAATTTCACTAGTTCTGCTCTTGTGTGGAGCAAAAGAGATAACGAGCTTACGGTTCCAGGGTTTGGAGGTAACACCGAGGGGTAGCATATGATTACGATATTTTCGCCAGAGTATATATATATATATATATATATATATATATATATATATATATATATATATATATGGCTGCGAGGTATTTCTCATACCGTGAGAGTGAGGTTTCTTTTAGCAACAGTTTCAGGTGATCAGAAAGAGCATACCAGGGCGGCGACCCTCGTCGCCCACATTGTGTATCAACTGTGAGAGTGAGGTTTCTTGCTTCTATGATAATTTCCGCGATGGAATGTTGGTTCAGGAATCAGATACGAAGTGCGTGATAGTGAATTATTTCCAGATTGCGAGTCGTGACTAATTCGGGACTTTTGGGACATCCGACGGTGTGTCGGTATGGGATTTCAGGATGACTAAGAGGCACTCACATTAGGAGAATTACGAGGTTTTCATCTGGGGTATGGAATACTTGGAGTTATCTGGTCATTATCTGGAAGGACATCGAGTGCTACATATACGTTCCACGAGTTGGGAATGGTACGTTTGGTGAGCCAGTCTGAAGTGTGGCATGTTGGTATGTTAATGGACGATGGTTCGAACCCTAAGTGGGGGAGAACTGGGTATTCTGTAGGAAGGTTCCTCAATCTGATGTGGAACAGAAGTTTGGGTTATGGGGATCTGCGGTCCAAATATATGAGACTTGGGGCTATTAGTGGACAAGAGAATGAGTATGTCCACGGCAAGTAGCCGTTGGTCAGGGATTCTTCGGGTTTGCAAATGTTTGAGTTCGAGGCGGTTGGTTCGTTGAGGTCAAGTTTCGATTGTTGAGATTGCTAGTTCAATGTATAGATTGTTATCTATATTCCCGGAGGGGCAGCAGTTGAATTGTCAATCAACTTCAGAATCGGTATAAGTAGTTTCGCGTGGGATTGATCAGTAGTGTGTGGGATTTCGGATTGTCGTCGACGCATTCTCAGTCACCGACGATTTCTTCGTACTTCAAGTTTTGAGTTGGAGAGCTTCAAAGGTTCCGAGTGGTGTAAGCTGAAGATCCGAGGTATTGGCAAGCTAGCATGAGATTTTGTGATGGTGCACCGACGTATCCGAGTATGATGCCCTAAATTGTTGGATTACTTTGAGACTTGGGTTTGTTAGACGGAAAGTGAAGCATTGAGCGACTATTGTTCCAGTGGGAACCCAACAGCTAATTGTCATCGGACGGGGTTGTCCATGAATGTGGATTATATTGAGAGAAAGTGCTTTGTGCGGCGATTGTCGTCAGGGGTAGTGATGCTTAATCTGGGTGGGTGTGTGCATCAATCTATGTTGGACCGAGAAGTATGAGTTAGTGAACTCAGCATGGTGAAGACTTGACGAGCAGATTATGGGGTGATAAGGGAGTGAGTGGATCCAGGTGGGAGTGATCACCTAGGACAGGCGGGGAAAAACCGTGGGATGAGCCCACGGCGAGTGAGAGGGTGTTGTAAGACTACGGGGAGCCGTAGCATACACGAGACAGTGAGAAAGAGTATCGTATGACTGCGGGGAGCCGTAGCATACACGAGACAGTGATAGAGCGTTGTAAAACTGCGAGGAGCTGTAGTATTCACTAGTCAGAGCGCGACGCAGAGGGGTTCTTAGCTTGGGTAACCCTGCCAATTAAGTCTTTGGGAATCTGGTGGCCGGACCAGGGGAGAGACTGGGTACTCCGTGATGGTCGGGGACCGTTATATCGCGATTTTAGGGAGGGTTGTTGTTAATCGGAAGGGATTGGAGAAGTAATGTATACGAAAATTCGTGGGTCTTGGGTTTTGAGTTGAGTATCAGATTGGATATGAGTGGTTCCAATTCTGCTGTTGAACCAGACTATCGAGTTCGAGTTTGGCTCTCTTTGAGCATTGGGTAGGCAAGATGAGATTCTAGATTTTCAGATGGATTTCATTTTGAGTGGTAATAGTTTCCATATGATGTTTTTAGACTTGAGTGGGTCGGTTTGTTGGTTGGGAAGGACCACGAGACGCATACAACTAGTAAGTGGTAGACGATAGAGGTCGGAGGTGAGGTGACATTAGATGGGTTGAAGTATTCGCTTGAGGTAAAGAAAACTACGTGACTTTGTGTGTCATATGATGGGATGAGATAGCTATTATGAGAAGGATGATTGCAAAGTCATTTTATTGGGTGTGCAAGGGGTAGCCCTTGGAGGTTCAACCGTTGGGTAGGGAGCTGAACTGGTACTCAGAGTTAGAATTATTTTATCCGAGTCTGTTAGTTGATGAGCGATTATCAGGGTGATATTCTGCATGGGTGGCATGTCGGGGAGACAAACCACTATAGTTTCCAGTTCTGGAGAGTTAGAGCAGGTACTTCAACGACAAATGGGTCCTTCTTCAGGTTGGGAATTTCTATTAGGTTTTGGATGTCTTCGGAGAGGGATCGTTGAATGTTATGAGATTCTACGGTTGTGCTTCTCGGGTTATTTTTTTCGATCTATGTGAAGATAAAGAACGATTTCGAGGGCAAAATCTAATTTAAGTGGGGGAGAATTGTAACATCCTGTTCCGGATTGTTTTGTGATTTAAGGCCTGTGGGCCTTAATTCGAGTATGAGAAGGTTTTGAGGCTTTGAAGGAGAAAGGTTTAGGCCCTTTTGGGATGTGGGTAAGGTAGGTTGTGTGATAAAAGAGTTCGGTTTGTGCTTTAGAGCTCAAATGTATTGTTAAAGGCGTTGGTTCGGGCTTTTCATGAATTTTGGATCTGAGTTTGAGTGGGCTTCAGGAGGAATAAAGTTGATAGAAGTGTAGGGATTCTCGTTACCTTTTCGTGGAAATAAGGATCGTCAGAAACGGATTTATAACGAAGAAGTTATGGCCTTCGGAAGTTTCGTGGTTTCAGGCTTAGCCGAGTACACGGGGCGTACACAAAGCGTACGCTGGGCGTACTAGTGAAGAAGGCAATACGTTGGGCGTACTGACCAGGATGGTCGCGAATGTTCTTCAAAGTACTCTGGGCGTACGCCAATCAGACCTGATATTTTAGGGTCTTGGACCATATTTAAGCTCCTTATCTCATAACCTAACCCTAATATCTTCAGCCTCCATCTCTCTAAACCCTAGAAATCGACCCTAAGCCTCCATTTGAGTGATTCTTGAGCTTTTTGGTGATTTAGTGAAGTTTTGGTACTTATTATGGAAGAAGGAGTTCCTTGAGGAAGCATTGCTTGGCTTGGAGCTTGTGGATCCAAGCCCTAATCATATTGATCTAGCTCCAGAAAGCATAAAGTTTGAATCTTGGTGGCTTTCTCATGTTGATCTAGTGGGGTGATGACTTGTTATGTTTGTCCATTAAAGAAGAAGGAGCCTTGAAAGAGAATAGCTTGAGCATCTAGCTTTTGGATCTTAGTTATACACTTGGTGGTACATCTTCCAAAGGTATCAAGTTCGAAACTTGTTCATTGTTGTGCTAATTCTTGTTTTGAGTCCATTTTAGGATCTTATGTCCCAAGCTTGGAACTTTATGAGTTTGATGAACTCTAGAGTCTAATATTTGTCCTTTTAGATGCTTTTAGTCGTTTGGAGTCATAAAAATGAGATCTTGGTCGTCAAGATCTCTCCATGCATGAGATATGAGCATTTTTGGGAGTAAAGAGTGAGTGTATTGGGGTTTGGACTTTATCAGCCATGCAAAGGCTTAAAGTCATGAACTTTATGGAGTATGAGCTTTTAGGGAGTCTAGATCTGAGAGTATAGCTATGGTCTTAACGGGTTAAGACCAAGAGAGTAGAAAAAGAAAGTCTGGACGTACGTCGAGCGTAAATCTAGTACGCCCCGCATACTGAACAAGTGTCCCCGATGGCCCGATCTGGATTCGTGCGTACGCTGAGCGTACCAAGGGAGGTACGCCGCGCGTAACCTTGATGTGGTCTTTTTGGGCTAAAACCCATATTGGGCCTTAAGTGTTGGGCCTGGATTTTTGGGCCTATTGTGCTAGAGATTTTGATCATAGGAATATTGGGTATGTCTTGGACCTTTGTGTTGGACTTTCCATTTGGACTTGAGTTTAAGAGTTGGGCCTTGGGAGAGCCCATTTAGTATTAGGTCTTGGTGGGCCCAATGGGCTTGAGTTAATTGTGGGCCTGGCAGTGAGCTATCTTTAGACCTAATGAGTGAGGTTTGGTCTTAGATATTAATTGGGTTAATTGTGGGTTTGGCTCAGTGTTAGAGAACGGTGTGCAACAGCAACAATTATGGGAGCTGTTCGTCATCCGAGGTGAGTCTTCTCACTATACTTACCATGAATGGTATCTTTGTGTGATTGAGGTGTCTTATGTGATTACTTGTATATTGTGATATTCTGCATTATGTCTTTGTGATTTATGCTGAAAATTATTATTATGAGATTGTTGAGTTAGGACCGGAGGGTCCACCCGAGTTGTGGCACCGGAGGGTCTCCACTGAGACACATTGACCGGAGGGTCATATTGAGTTAGCCTCGAGTGGCTAATGTGATATGTGTGGTATTTTGGGGAACTCACTAAGCTTCGTGCTTACAGTGTTATGTGATATGTGTTTCAGGTACTTCTCAGGATCGCGGGAAGGCGTCGACTTGATTGTACACACCTGTTCGAGATTATGTTTGAGGATTCTAGGATATTATCAGTTGTTGTGTTGATTTGTGTTTTGACAATTGATACATTGTCGTTTTGAGAAAATATGATAATGAGTTTTATGTGATTTAAAAACGAAAAATTTGTTTGAAAATTTACGGTGTTACACTCAAAGGCGCGTCCCCGAGCCTTTGGAAGCTCTGCTCTACCCTGAATCTCGACAGTAATCCTCAGTGTAGCCAATGCTGGAGCCTGCGCTGGCCTGGCAGCGAGCAATGGACAGTTGGTGTTCACGTAACCAACCCAATCGCACTGATAGCAGATCCTCATATCTTGAACCGGGGCTGGATGGTGGCAATCCCTCGCAAAGTGCCCCTCCTTGCCGCATTTGTGGCACGCACTACCAGATCTACAAACTCCCGAATGACCCTTCCCGCACTTCCCACAAGTGTGGCCGCGCTGGCCCCCAGACCTAGAATCAGCGATCTTGGACCGCTTTTGCGCAGGCTGTGACTGCGTCGGGGCCTGCCTCTGCTCCCGCAACTGTAACTCAATCTCAAGCTCATGCCGCCTAGTGGCCTCCTCTAACTCCAGCAACGTAGCACAACGCTGGGTAGCAACAAACTGTCGGATGTCGGTCTTGAGCATGGTTAGATAACGTGTCATCTGAGCCTACTCGGAAGTAAACTCCGGGAAAAACATCGCCCTCTCAGTGAACATACGGGTGATCTCCGTCACCAACTCTGTACCCTGTCTCAACTCCAAAAACTCTTGTGCCAGTCGCTCTCGCTCAACCCGTGGAATGTAGCGAGCACGGAACATCTCCCTGAACTGATCCCAAGTAACCGCAGCTCTCTGATCATCAGTATACGACCCTGTCATCAACCTCCACCAGTCCTTTGCTCCGGACCTCAGCAGTTTCAGAGCACACCTGACCTTCTGGTCAGTAGGACATGAGCATGTGAAGAAACATCCCTCCACGTCAAATAGCCACCTCATGGCTATGATCGGGTCCTGAATCCCATCAAAAGTCGGGGGCTTCATGTTATCGAAGTCCCGGTACTAAAAAGCCCGACTGGTCCCACTACCAGCGGCTGCTACAGCTGTAGAGGCTGCAGCGGCAGCCGTCTCAGCAAGGGTTGCATAGCGCTCATCAAAATACTCCACCATAGCGGTCTTGATAGACCCAAACATCTCCGGCAACTATGCCCAGAATAGTGTAGCAACCTCATCATGCAGGATCTCTCGAATCCTGGTGTCCAATTCATCCAACCTCATCTGACCAATGGCCTCGGGCACTGTTGGTCCATCCTGACCGGCCTCTCCTGATCCCGATCCGGATCCAGTCACAAATCGCCTCGTAACCACCACGCTGAAAATATACCAGGAAGATATCAGTCACTCCATATAATAACGGGGAACCAACTCCCAACAAAGACCTAGGGGCTGTGACTTCCTTGTTACGCATATGGGTCATGTACTTTCAGTAGTACGGGCCCATACTACCTTCCATACCTACCCATATTTGTCTCAAGTATCATCACAACGCCCTGAAAATATACATATGCATGGCGAGCGCTCAATCCTCACTCCTAGAGGAAGGCTAAATATCTTATAACTAGCCGACTGACCCCGCACAACTCACCCATGAAACTTCCACCAACCCTGCAACACTCATGTATACTAGCGATACATAACGTCGGGCCCTATAGACATTCGAATATCTGATCCTACCCTAAGCCCTTCATCAAAAAAAGAATAGGAAATAAGGCCAAACCAAACATTCTCAGGCTATAACATCCTAATTATGTACAACTATGATGCATACACTAAGCAACTACAGTAATGATGTCAATTTCATATAAGGAAAATCCTAGGCTATCAGGCATCATACAATTAGGCAATTCTATCATGCAATTCCTAAAGATCCCTAGCCTATCACTAGCATACTGTTCTAACATATCACAATATCAAATATATGTATGGTATTTTGGGGTCTACTTACTGGCTCCGACTGATCGTACACTCTGCATCCTCCTTTAGTATTTTGAAAACCATTTGAAAATCATTTTGAAAACCTTTTCCTTAGGTTGAGACTGGATTCACACGAGTGTTCCTCCAATTCACTCAAACTAATGCTCTGATACCAACTTGTAACATCCATAAAATTCATGAAAATTTAAAACTTTTTCCAAGCATTCAAAACCATATTTATTATAAAATGTTTTCGAAATAGTTTCATATCAGAGTATCCATGAAATCAAAATCATGAAATTCGAGGAGGTGCACGATCAAGCCTTCGCCTTCCCGCGATCATCCGAAGTACCTGAAACAAAATCCAAAACTGTAAGCCCGAAGCTTAGTGAGTTCCCCCAAAATACCAACGCCATACAAACCATAACCATATCATAACAAAAAGTATGCATATAGAGTCTACAGTATGACTAGATCGCCCTCACCGGGCCTTTAGTCTGTCTGGCCCACTCTCATAACCTTCAGCATGTTTGGTCCGCCCTACCGGGCCTTCAGCCTGTCTGAACCGTTCTTCGGGCCTTCAGTTTGACTGGTATGCCCCATTAGGCCTATAGTCTATTCGGGTCACCCTGGGTATGTTGGCCTACAACACAAAGCAGGTCCGCCTCAACCCACCCCCAAGCATACAATCAACACATAGATAATAATGCTAGCATGTATAAACAGTCAAACCGATCTAACAGATCACTAATCATAGCATCATCCTATATACCAGGATACCGACCTAACAAATCACTAAACAAAACATCATCCTATATACCAGGATACCGACCTAACAGGTCACTAAGCATATCATCATGCGATAACCAGGATAACAATCCAAAAGAAGGGCCGGCATTGGTGCCTTTGAACCTGTTGATATAGTGAGATGTAGGGTTGTTCACTATTTGGATAAAACCGAATTGTCCAATTGGACAATTTAGATTAGACTATTTGGTTCGGATATTCGGATCTTTGGATTGGTTTTCAACAAAACCGAATTATTATTTTGGATTTCGGATTGGTTTTGGTTTATATAATAAGAACCGAATAGTCCAAAAAAACCGAATAAACATTTATTTATTATTTATTTATAACATATATCTATAGTCATTTATTAAATTTGTAATTTATTTTTTCAAATAGGTTCAAAACGTTTCACCCGATAAAAAAAACATTAATATGCATTTTCTCTCAAAAGTTTTCTATCTATAAAATATTTAACTATTATATATCTTCTTAGTAGTTGTTTATAAATTTCAAATCACAACTAAATAATTTGTTTTCTCTTCTTGTGTAAAAGTTGGGTAATATTATAATTATATGTCGTTTCAAAATGTTTCGGTTTTTGAAAACAGAATTATAAAAACCGATCCAACCGAATTGTAGTTGGATCGGATCGAATTGGATCGGATTTAAATTTAGTTTGGAGTATTTGGATCCATGTCTTGAAAAACCGAAATCAATTCGGATTCACTTGATTGGATCGGATCAAACCGATCCATCCAAACGAACACCCCTAGTGAGATGAACTCACTTCACAATGTCGAACTGAACTGACAAGATAAAACTCCCGAAACACGGCTCCCGGCATAAACACCTATAACCACCATTGATCCCATTCCATAATTCCCAAACTACCAAAATGCCCTCAGAAGTCAAACTTGGTCAACCATTGGTCAAATTCAAAGTCAACGGTCAAGGTCAACAGTCCATGTTGACCCAACTCGTCAAGTGCAACTTACAGACTCACCGAGTTCCTTCAGAACTCAGAAAATCGCAAAAACCCGAGTCAACTCGCCGAGTTACCAAGTAACTCGTCGAGTCCTTGCAACATCCAGAATACCGGGAAAACCCTAACCAACTCGTCGAGTTATCTCACTAACTAGCCGAGTTCATGCAGAATCAAGAAAGCGGGATACTCTCATCCAACTCGTCGAGTTGACTATGCAACTCGTTAATTTCCTTCAGTCCTTTTCTCATTCAGACGCTTTTAAGCGAAACTAAGGCTCCAAACTGTAGATCTTGCCTCTTAGGGTGTAGTTACCACGTAAAGTTGCTAACTTTACGTGCATGCAAGGCTTCAAGAAGCTAAAACACTCAAAACTAGTCTTAAGAAGAGGTTTAGGGCATGGAGAAGGGCCAAAGCTTCATAAAGTTTGAGTCTTTATGTCCATGAAGGCCTAGAGGAGTCCAGATCTGAACTCTTCACTTCAAAATGTGCTCAATACCAGAAATGCCTCAAGAACAAGCTAGAAATGACCCTAAACTCTTGAATAAGGTAATAACTTTTTACCTTCAAATGAATGCCAAAACGAAGTAGATGCTGGATCTACAAGCTCCTCCTCGTTCCAAGCTTCTAAATCTTCAAGTCTCTTCAAGAAATGCACCAAACACACACTTTTAGCCTCACACACACACTCAAAAAGTAGGTTAGCTCGATTAGGATTTGATTCTGGACGTGAAAAGTGGTAAGGAGGATGGAGGGAAGGACTTAAGGTCCTTTAAATAGGGTGCAAACCCTAAAAATTAGGGTTTTCATGTCTAGCCTCAACTCGTCAAGTTGAGTCCTCCAACTCGTCGAGTAGGTTCTTGAATCCAAGCGGCTTTATTAGTTTCTACACGACGAGTTGGGGCAGCACACTCATCGAGTAGGTCTACAATTATGAATATAAAAGCTTTAAAATTTATACATGGGATTCGGGGTGTTACAATAAAGATCAGTTCTTATTATAGATTAGATACAATCGCTTGATTGAAGGGATATACTAGTATAGTTTAGTATATATTCAACATTAGGTTGAAACCCTAATGTAATGTCTTTGTGACCTTCGTTCTCTTTATGATAACAAACCCTTTCTTGTTGAAAGACATCTTTGTGAAAAACTTGTGTTCGTTACTTTGTATATTCTTTATTTGGTTTAGTTAGTTTGTTCTTTGTTAACTATAGTGGAAGTGTATCCGGTTGATACAAACCTTCAATTAGTATCAGAGCGGGTTTTAGATACACTCAAGTAATTATGTCATCCTCTTACAATCCCAAATCATCTCCTCTCAACAAGATCCCTCCATTCGATGAGCAAAATTTTACCATGTGGAAAACTAAGGCTATGGTTGTTCTTGAAACCATGGATTATGAGATGTTTAACATTGTTGAGAAGGGTCCTCACGTTCCTATGTATTAACTTATGGTTAACAATGATCTTGTTGGTCTCTTAAAGAAAAATCTAAAGACCTGTTGGATTAAGTGTCTAAGCCCATAACTATAATTGGTATATACTTGACCCAAGAGTAGCATGGTCCTTTTGGGTTGCATTCACCAAGGAAATTTGATAGGATGGATATTTGAGGAAGAGGTTATTTGTGATTTATTAATATATTATAAGTATAATATATTAATTGAGAAATCATATTATTTAATTAATATTGATCAAGAATTAGTTTGGAATTAATTTAGTGATCAAAAGAGACTAATTAAATTAACGGGGAATGATTATGTAAATCAGTGATACATATGGTTTGGGATATTTATCCATGATGGACTAAGTTTATGTGAGAGTCCATGAAGAGTTAGTCTATATGAGTTATTGGATCATAAGCCTAAGTGTAAGAATTAGGGTTTACATATGACTCTTGGAATTCTACACAATATATGTATTCCCTAAACCCTAAAATCGTGACTTGTGCATTCCATGAAGAGTATAGCCGATTTTTGGTGTGCCTAACCTCTCTCTCAAAATCCTCCATTTGTTCATGGTGTGTTGTGATTCCATTAGAGGTGCAACATTTGAGGCACTAAGCTCTTGAAAGGCGAAGTTCTACATGCTACAGCTAAGAGGTATTCTTCTAACTAGTTTTTTTTTTATGTTTCAAGTATCAAAGTTGTATGCTAGTTATAGGTTTCATGCTTTGGATAATTTTTTTGCATGTATAACTAGAGAAAACTTAGATCCAAAGCATTAGGGAATGTATGTGCACCATAGGAGTGTTATAGTACATAAAACTCAACAGTGGTATCAGACCCATGGGTCTTTTTTGTTATATTGATGCATTGGTTAATTGTTCAAAGTTGAAAAAACTGAAAAATTATTGTCTGGACAGTGGACTCGATGAGTTCCATTAGTGGACTCGACGAGTTGGGTCAATTGGTGATGAACTCGACGGGTCCAGTATCCGACTCGACGAGTTGGATCATCAGTTGGCAGTTTTTCAGGGTTTTTTTTGGCCAAAATTGGATTAGGATCATTACCTTAAACTGTTTTGTATCATAAAATCTGTTTTTTCTGATATGGTAGTGATGGTCTCCATCTAATTAAAAGGTAATTGTCAAAAGTTTAAGATGATTAATAGTTTATATGATAAAGCTAATTATTTGTAAATTTTTTGATTTGAAATTATCTTGCTATAAGAGAGTTTTGCAATAGGTCAAATTGGTAAAAGATAAAATATATGATTATTTTATTAGTTTAAAGTTCGATCTAAATGTTTTTAGAAGAGTTACACAACTTTCCATCAAGTTTTGGAACTCAAAAGTTTTTTTAAGGAGTTACAAAACTTGTCATCAAGTTTGGAATCCAAAAGTTTTTCAAGAGTTACAAAACTTGCCCTCAAGTTTTAGAACTTAAAAAGTCTCTTTTATGAAACATTAACTCTAGTAATTGAAAGGTTTCAAAAGGTGCAACTCTTGGGTTCATAATTTAAAAATTACTTAAATAGTTTTTAATTTTGAATTTTTATGTTTTTGAATAGTTCAATTACACTCTTATGGATTTTATTAAGTTAATTAAATGTTTAATTAAGAGAGTATTATTAAATCCATAATCACATGGTTTAAGATTAATTAAATTAAGAGTATAATTTATTAATAGATTAAATCACATAGTATTTTAAAAGTTTAAAATACACCATTATACTATATAAAATTAAAAGTTTAATATATTATATATGTATAAGTAAAAGGTCAGTTTTACCATTAGTAAGCCTCATTCATGAAACTAGTCTATAAGGGGTGTTTAAGGAAATTGCCTATAAAATGGCGATTGAATGGGTATCCACTCTTACCCACCGCACTCTTGACTAGTGGAGAGTCGTAAGCCGAACGGGTTGGATAGGACGCAAACTCTCATTAAAAGTATAATGAATTATAAAGTAACTAAGCCCTTATAAATTCCTAATCTTAGTTACTTAGGAAAATGTGAATTTGATGCTAACCCATGAAATTGCACATTGCAACTTATTGGTCAGTTAGTGGAGCGTGTGTGGTTAACCGGTACACTAATGTGGACTAATGAAGGATGGCAATGGGTTTCTCGTAAATTATCATTGATCAATGGAGCGTGTATGGTTAACCTGCACATTGATTAGGTGATTAATGACATCGAGAGTACCAAGCTAATTTGCATGGTTATTCACACCTTGTTTGTGACCCTCGATATCCCAATCACAAACTTGAAGGGCATAATCGAGATTAAACATGCCATTGAAAAGTTCAATGAATCTCAAAAGAATCTAGGAATTTCAATTCATTTAAAACCTAATATTCATTTTCGTTTTTCATGGTGGAAATTGGTAAATCGTCATTTACCTACCTTCAAATATTTTGCAATTGGCTTACGGCATCCCTCTTCCGAATTGCAGAATATTTGTGTTGGGTCCTAGCCTTAATATTTCATTTGGGTGTTATATTAAGGACTTAAATCAATTAACTTGAATTTCTCCCTTGTAGATGTCTAATTCTGACATTTATGGTCTTCCCGAATCTTTTGAAAATAGCTTCCCTCATGAAGATGATGTTCCACGCTTCAATCATGAAAATGGAATTCATACTTCACTTCCTCCACCTCCTCCAATTATTCTCCCTGACCCACATGTTCGTCGACTTGAAAATTTCAAGATCACTCAAGCCCTATTGGCAAGCAAACATGAAGATGGAAAGTTCGTATGTGCTCACATCTTGGACATAAAGCTGCATATTGACAGACTGGGAATGTTGGGTGTCGTATTCCCAAGGAAGCTGGCTGTTGAATTGGTTCGTCATTCACTTCCTAAGTCATATAGTGAGGTTGTTAAAGACTACTATGTGACAGACCACGACGTGACCCTTATCGATCTTACTTATTTGATTATTTCTGCTGAATCAACAATGATTTGGCGCACTGGTAAAGCAAACTTGATTGGAAGATCTACTTCCCAAACTTCCATGGACATTGACAATGGTGACATCGGAAGTCCAGAAAAGCTTTCTCTTCCTAATGGAAAGGGATTGGCCAAGGTCAAACCGTTTGACCATGGTAAAGAGAAAGGCTAAGTCTGTGATTGTCCCGTGTACCATTCCGAGAGTCTATTTGTTTCTATTGCCAAGAGAAGGGGCATTGGATGCGAAGCTGCCGTATCTACCTGAAGGACCATAAGGATGGTAAAGTCAAAATGTATGACTCAGCTTCAGGTAAGTCCACTATCTAACTCTATTAAGTTCCTATTTGAAGATTCTTAATACATGATGTGATGAGATCACATTTTGATGTTTTATAGGATCGAAGAAGAGAAAGGAAGCTTAAAGAAAGAGCAGGCTGAGTCTGATCGCGAAGAGATGGATTTCGATCGCATGATTCAATGATCAGAGTTTTGAGCTACTGCTTAGGAGTTATGATAGATTGCTTAGGAATATTTAGAAACATAGTTTTCATATGTACTTGCATTGTAAGGACAAGATTTTCTGCAATTTTATAAATAAAGAAAATTTTATTTTATCTTATTTTATATTTCCTTGCAATGACATTTGTGAAAATTGATGTTTGTATGTTTCTATTTTTAGCAATATGGATTTGATTCTTTCGTTTGTGGTAGTGTCTAAATTTACCAAATAAGGAAAGATTCTTATCACCAAGTTTCAATTGGACAGAAACTTGGAATCATGCAACTTGTATTGTATGATGAATAAGAACCTTCATCTTTGGGAAATTAAGACTAATTCCTTGTTTACATATAGATGTGAGTCAAGTGAAGGACTAGGGGATCTAGTACAAATTGTTATGCACTGGTCGGGTCCACCACAAAGAACGATAAGACTATTCGTCATGATTTACTAAAATTTTAGTAAATATGGGTATGCTTACAAGTTTAAGTGTAATTCTGAAACATTGAAAAAGTTTCAAGGTATAGCAGAACAAATAAGAAGAATCAAATTAGGCACAAAGATAAAAGTTTCTCCAATCTGAAAGGAAAGGAGAGTACTTTAGTATCGTGTTTTATGATCATCTTAATGATTATGAAAATCATATCACAATTGATCCTCTAAGGACACCTTAGTGCACTTGTATGACTAAGAAGAGGAATCGGGAATTGTTGAAATGGTTAAATCAGTTAAGGTGAGTCATACTTCGTTCCAAAATCAAGTCTTAGAGTCATACTCCAAGATTGTGACTTGAGTGACATGGCTTAAGAAGGTTTATAAAACATCATGAAATATGGAGTAGAAATGTTTCTTGCTCTTGCACATTTGAAATTGGTAGTTGTGATGTTTAGATAAGACAAAGACCAACCAAGACTAATTATATGAAGTATCATTCTTGATAAGAATCTACACTAACTATTGGATATTTGTTTGTCAAGGAATGTTTCTTGACAGAGAATCTTATATGTCAAGAGGTCAGTGAGAGTCTTAAAGACCTTGAAAGGTTTCAAGAACTAATCAAGAATAAACCTATCATTTATCACTAGCACAAGACTTGAGGTTTGGAACCTATCGTGTTGACATATTCTTGTTTCTGTGCTCATTCCAATTAAAGTTGACTATGCATGTGAGTTCTATGAGTTCTCAATTGTTTGCATAAGGCAAGGCACCTTGATCAGTGAAAGTTCATTGATCAGTAAGGGTGATATGCTCAACAACTTGGAAGACATGGTAGGCCCTTGTGCTGCCAAGTTGCAGGAAATTAAGATTGAACAGGTTCAGTCCACATGAGTTTAAATTTGTCATAGACCTTGTCTTATGATAATGACAAATTCACATGGATAGTAACACATACACCATAAAATCTAAGTGACAAAGCTTTCTCTCCAATTCATGAAAATGATTGTGAGGAAACACTTTCACTAAGTAGATTTTAAGGAGATAGCAATTGTGTTAATTGCGTTCTCAAATTCAATTATGATTATGGCATCCCTCTTCATAGTTCGAATTGTGAGAAATGGCAAATAGTTTGAACATTCGGAACTTATTGCTGTAAGTTCTGAAATAGTTTAGACACACATATGGGCTTTCTAATAAAAGGTGTATGAGCTTAGATAAAGGCTTATCGAAGCATCTCGTATCAGAAATCTGAACTTTGGTAAGAAAGTCAATAAAGTATTGATTTTTAGAAGTCCAGCTGATTTTGGATACATGTCAAAGCTAGTGGGAGCATAAATGTTATGCTAGTAACAAAATAATTGTTATGCTATTAGGAGCATAATTAATGGTAAGTGTTACGAGTTAGAAATATTATTTATAGGAAACAAAGTTCTAATTTGCAAAGTTGCAAAGGTTGAAAATTTGTTTCGCTATAATAAGGGAGAGGATAGTGATACTTCATTTCGAATCTAAAAGTTTAGATTGAAGTATTAATTAGAATTAGTCATGTACATATATGATTACCATGTTGGAATGTTTCAACATGGGAATTCTATATATAGAAATATTACAGCAAAAGACTGGTCAAATATCATGTCTTTATGTAAGACATTATGAATCGTATCGCATATGCTTCGGGTATAGGATCGATTGCATGTGCTATAATATTCACGTGTTCTAATTTTCCTAATGCCTAGGGCATTAAGAGGACTAGAACCAGATATGATTAAAGTTATTAAACAACTGTCAAGGACGATCTAAGATTCGCTAAGGATTGATCGCTTGTAGTTGGAAGTATAGTAATGGATGGACTGTATTGACATTATTATGAATAGAAAGGATTCTATTAATAATGAGTTGTCATATGGTATATATGGAAATGTTTCCATAATGGGAGATGGATATAAAGAATCTATGTGTAGATTAGTAACTATAATGCAAGAAGGATGTTCAAAGGAATGTACTTTGGATTTGAGACTTCGCTTCCCTGGAATTGTTTGTTATCAATCTCCAGTGGAAAGTTTTGTAATATCGTTGGCAAAGTCTCTGTGACTTTAGTACCCCGACATTACAAAAGATACATTGCATGATAGTTTGGAATCTAACACATTCTTATAGTGGCAAGAATTAGGTATTCTTACACTAAGTAATAAGGATTTGGAATTGTGAAATGAGCATCATTGAAATGTTTTCACAAAGTAAGGACCATATATAAACATAGTGTGCATGCTTGGAGCATGGGATAACTATTGTTTTAATTCAAGTATTAAGTTGATTAATCGAAACATTATACAATGAATAATGTGTAATCAATATGGTGATTAAATAAAAGGTGTTTATTTATATTCAAAAGTTTTGAGAACATATTGAATTCGATTATTCTTGTGTTTCACTTGGCATGTTTTGACTTCCCGAATAATAAGATTATTTAAACTATCCACAGTCGATCATACTTTGGAAGTAGGTATTGAGGAAAGACTGTCATGAATCCGTCTGTAGATTGTCTAAAGTGTTTAGACATGGCAAAGTTTGCTGCAATGTTCATGAGTACTCCTGTAATAAGATTTGAGTAGTGGATTAAACCCACGCTCATCTGAATCACTTCATGGATTTCATCACGAGTGATTGTGAGACGATAATATCTTATATTCTTGAAACGGAGACATATAGTTGCAGTTTACAAGTCGGTTGCACATTGATGATATGTAAACGCACCAGTAACTTGGTGTTATAAAACATATTTTTGTGTGTGATTTGATGAGTAAATAGAGCAAGCATATGAGTCGAAGTTTATCCGTTCCTTTTACCCTAAGAGGGATAAAAGCGATATCTGTGGGCCCCTCGATGATTTAGTAATGACAACCATAAGCACTTGGCCAAGCCTGGACTGTTTTGATTTGTTCAATTAGTCAGTCGTCATAAATCGGAAATCGGGAAACAATACATGAACATAGAGAATGATTATAATCCATGTTTCTGTTCATACGATATATTGTAGAATAGAGGAATATATGATCCCTTATCTAAAGGACGCGTCAGAGTTCGACAGCGGCTTTTAAGAGCTACAATTGCTAGTCGGGTTTTGAAGTCGTACTTGCAGTTATAGTTATTAGACTTATCCAAGTGGGAGACTGTTGGATTAGGTGTCTAAGCCCATAACTATAATTGGTATGTACTTGACCCGAGAGTAGCATGATCCTTTTGGGTTGCATTCACCAAGGCAATTTGATAGGATGGATATTTGAGAAAGAGGTTATTTGTGATTTATTAATATATTATAAGTAAATATATTAATTGAGAAATCATATTATTTAATTAATATTGATCAAGAATTAGTTTAGAATTAATTTAGTGATCAAAAAAGACTAATTAAATTAACGGGGACTGATTATGTAAATCAGTGATGCATATGGTTTGGGATATTGATCCATGATGGACTAAGTTTATGTGAGAGTCCATGAAGAGTTAGTAGCTTTGGTTTCCTGGAAGGAGGCAACGAATGTCATCAGCAAGTCAGATGACTCTGATTAGGGTGAAGCGAGTAGTGAAGAATTTTATGATGAGAGCTGCACTTATCGTCAAACATTATGAAGAAAGCAGATCAAATGGAGTCCGAAGAGCTCAGTTTAATGGAGGCAATTCAGCGAGGAGATCTACCACAGAGAACAAAAACTTAGGTAACTGTTTTAACTATGGAACTCTTGACCATTTTGCCAGGGACTGTAAAGAGAAGAGAGAAGCTCAAAGCTCAGAGAGTTATGAAGTCTTGTACAAGAAGCTATTGGTACATATGAAGAAGGAGAATATCTCTCTACCAAAAGCCTTCATTGCAAAGCAACAGGATCGTGAGGAATAGGTGGAAGAAGAGGAAACATCTGAAGATGAGGGGATAAATGTTAACGGTCTTATGGCTCTTATCAAAGACTCATATGCTGGTGATCTCAACATGTGTAACGTTGATACCTCTCATGTTGTCCAAGAATCGAGTCAGAATCTAAAACATACTTGGTTTCTTGACAGTGGGTGCTCTAGACACATGACTAGTCTCAAGTCCCTCTTAATAGATTTTGTGGAGAAATATGGTCTGATTGTGGTTTTTGGTAACAATAGTGAAGGAGCTATCATGGGAGTTGGAATATTTTAGTGCATAGCGTTCAAGTTGAAGAATGTGTTCTATGTCAATGGCCTGAAAAGCAATCTTATCTCCATCAGTCAACTTTGTGACGCTGGTTACAAAGTTTTCTTTGATTGCAGTGAAAGGAAGGTTATTGATTCAAAGAACAATATTGTGCTCACTACACTCAGGGACAACAACATTTATATGCTTTGATTTTACTAGTGTTAGACAATGCTACTTTATGACTTTAACATTATGCTTCGTTGCCTTAAATTTCTGAAATCAGCTGCTAAGATTTTAGTTTACGTTTGCTTCATTTTTTATTTTTATTTTACCAAAGAAGTATACATTGTGCATTTTGCTACTAACATTGCCAATGTATGTTCTTTTCTCTCACCATCTATATCTCATGATCTTCCGTCTTCATCTCAACATTGATCTTAACTAATTTTGTTTCTCTAGAAAAGTTTAGTGTGTCATTCCTTTGGTGCAACATCTTCTGAGTAGAGCTATTTAAAGATGGCTCTGCATATTTTCTTCATCGCCAATGGCTCTCTCCCTGGTGTTGATGCTCACACTGATTAACATAAAGCATCCTAGCAATAAGGCCAGATAGGAGAGAACTCTATCAGAATGTGTTCTTCTAGGCACATATATCTTCCTTCTTGGACAACCTATCTCTGTTAAAATAGGATAAAGTGAAGCTAAGTAACATAACACGTCTAATTTCCAAAGATGATGTCACTACTACACCGATTTCCATCTGAAATCCAAAGACCTCTTCAACAAGACAGTGCTCCTCATCGCTTCTATCACAGATAACAATGTATGAAACCTTCGAGTTTTGTTTTGGTGACTCTCATAACTCGAAGGTTACAAATATTGGATCCTTTTAACTCGTTGGTTACAAAGACTGGTTCATGCTTTTCTCTTGTTCTTGGTGAACATGAAGCTTGGAATCAATTTGTAATACTTTAACGATTAAAGGCATTTTCTTTCTTTGGTTACTATGAATTGTGTTTTAGTTTGATATATTTGATCTTGTTTGCTAATTCTTTTTATAGACGGTGTTGAGTGACAGATTTCTCGGAAAAAGTAAGTTCATTTATGGTCATTCAATTCAAGAGATTTGATGAATCGAATCTTTATCTTGTTTTTGAAAAAAGTTGCACATATATCGCTTTTATAATATTTCCTTGTTTGACTAACTCTTTTGTTTTTACTCTTATACTATTTATTATTTTGTCTTGTACCATTTTAAATGAATTAACGATGAACTTTAAAGTTCTAGACTGCAACTCAGCTCTATGATATAGAATTGAACCACTTCATGTTGATGAGCTGACACCATTTATGATTCACGCTGATTCCACCTCATCATGACTGAAACACTCTGTTCTCTCCCTAATTTCTTCTCAATAAAACTTTACGATTCACTGTGATATACCACACACTGACAAAAGTTTGAAACGTTGTGTCGATGGTTAGTCTATGTACCATAGACTATCACATGCACCAACCCCTTCTTGCCCTTACATTCTTCTTTAAAGCTGTATGATTCAACGTAATGTATTATACACTGATGTGAGCCATAAAAACCTATGTTGAGGGTTAAGCTAAAAACACCATAGCTTATCACATGCACCAATCCATTCTCAACATATATTCTTCTTTAGAATTTTATGAGTCAACGTATGAAGCCAGACGTTGATGATAATTCGAAAAATATATGTCGATGGGTATATCATTGTTCGTGATGTATTACATGCACCTACCCATTCTTTCCAACAATTCTTCTATTAAATGAGTTAATGATTCACTGTATAAGCCATGCACTGATAAAACTTTGACACTTTATGTTGATGGGTACATTTCATATCCGAATGTATTATCATTCAATTCTTCCTCTTTTTCTTTTAATAGAAGTGATTAATGAGTAGGCGTATGAAACCACACGCTGATGAAATCTCGCAATACTATGTCATTGAATGGTAGTTTAAACCCATCCTATCAGGAGACATCACAAACTCATAGGATTACTAGATGCGACTCTGATTCGCTGATTGCTTCCACTGATGTCTATTGTTGATGATGCTATGTCTCACTGATGTAACTCCCTTATCTAAACGGTAACTTTTGGATGACGATTAAAAGATTTATCAATATGTTGGGTTATGATATTTTTATGGCGTAGATCTTTTCAATCATGATTACGTAAAAGGGAAGAAAATTTACAGATAAATTGAGACAATTCTCTCCTAGGTCACTTTCACAATTCATTCAAGCAACTGGTTTTCTCTCTTGAAAAAGGGTTTCTCAATCATCGTCGTCCTCAAGTTCTCATCATGTCAAAGGTTTTGTACAAGTTTGCTCCTAACACCAATGTCGTCAAAGGCCCTCATGCCCCTAATTCTCCCATTGTCATTCAAGCAAACAATGTGGCATTTTCTGATGTTATCCCGAAACAGTTCATGAACTCAGGAATCAAAGACTTCATCAACTATGTCAAAAGCTGCCCTATTCGATATGCCTTCTGCGACTTTCCAGAGCCATTCTAACCAAAGCAAGTATGTGAGTTCTATTATTAATGCTTTGTTGACTCTAGTGCTCAAACCATTACCAGAACCATTGGAGATGGTCAATCTAGAGCTACTATTGATGTGGAATCTTTTCGAATTTCTCTTCGTCTTCCTCCATTAGAAAACTATTCTGAAATTCATTCTGAACAAATATGCAAGTCCATTCGTGAAACATTAGGGTATTACTTTTTTCTTCAGGACACCTCTCGTTATCCATCCAAATACAATCTCCATCAGTGTTTTGGTGTAGGGTGGAAGTACCTATCAGGGGTAATTGGTAAATGTCTTGGACACAAAACTGGGAGCTTAGATCAATTGAATCTATTTAAGCAAATATCTCTATATTCCATGGTGTGCAACAAAAGACTAGATTTTGCTCAACTCTTTATTGATCAGTTGATTGATTGTATCACTGGGAACAAGAAGCCAACATATGTTCCTTATCCTCGTTGGCTTGGACTGATTTTGGCTCATAACGAAGAAGGTTATAACGTTAATCATGGGATCATCATTCCAATTCCTGGCCTTTCCTTAAAGATCATCAATGCTGCTTCTTCTGATGGTAATAAGCATATTACCCAGAGAATGGCAAATTGGATTGCAAATCCCTACACTGTTGAATCCTCTGACTCTGGTGCGGTTCCGGTCCCAACGTTCATCCCTATCCATAATCATGCACTATAATATTATTGGTAACATTCTATACAGCCAACAAATTTTTTTGACCAATTATGCAAATCAGATAAGTAACCCACCCTGAACGAAAGAAATAATTATATCGAGTCAGTTAGTTAAAAGTTGTTGGTATTTACCAATATAAATTACAGTGTGCAAGTGAAAACCGCATTTAGAACCCAAGAAGTACTTGTTTTATCAACTAAATAGACAATCAATATATCTTTAAAACTTATTTGGTATAAAGTTACCTCTTCTGCCAAACTGAAGAATTTTGTAACATCCCAAATTTCAAGCTCAAAAATTTCATTTTTCATTAAGTAATTCACAACATAGTCTACCAAAACATTTCCCATGCCATGTCATTTGTAAAAAGAAACATAACAATGTGTCTGAAAATCATATTGTCAAAAGTAAAATAAATCAGAGTACATTCCCAGAAAACTCCATGCGGAAACCATGTGTGTGTGTGATGCACTGCTACATTGTCGGCTCCTTCCCCTTAGACGAAGAGGTACCTGAAACCAAAACTAAAACTGTAAGCACAAAGCTTAGTGAGTTCCCCCATCATACCACATACCATACAGTCACATAGCATACATACTGTCGGACAATTCTGGGGCGCCCGTCCTACCCATGTCAAGCCATTCTGGGGTGCTGACCTACCCATGTCAAGCCATTATGGGGTGCTGACCTACCCATGTCGGGCAATTCTGTGGTGCCGACCTACCCTCCGGTCTTTCAACCAATCACGGGGACTATTTCACCCCCTACCGCTAACACATAATATAATATCTCAATCATGCTGTCAGACATATCTGGGGTGTCCGACCTACCCGTTGGTCCAAACGACCAATTCGGGGACTAGTCCCCTCCTACTGATACTATCTCACATAACAAAGCAACTAGCATACCTCCATACCAAGCAATCTAGCATACTCACATATCCAACTATAACAGACCAGACAATTATCACAAAGATAATCATCCCAGCTAACAATCACTAGTGGGCCGCCCTTGGTGCCTTAGACCCACTCCTACTGGAAGGTAACTCACCTCGATGTCGTGTAGTGTCTGAACTGTCCTCGACGTCAAGCTCGACTCTCCTCGACTCCTCAATCCCTACACGACAACCCTCAAGTCATCAAACAGAACATACAACCCTAACCAGGGTCAATACCAAAACCAGGCAAAGTCAACATTGGTCAAAGTCAACATCCAGTTGACCTGACTCGCCGAGTTGTTCTACCAACTCTTCGAGTCCATGCCCCACTAACCCGATCCAACCCCGACTTCAATCGTCGATTCTAGCAAGAACTCGAAGGGTTCTCCTTTATCCAACCCATCGGGACCCTCTTCATCCGACTCGCCGAGTTCTTCCTTGAACTCGGTGAGCTCATCTCACTCATAAGAATGTGTCCGGTCTACGACTCACCGAGTTGTATGAACAACTCGTCGAGTCCATCTTCAAAGATTGGGAGATTGCCTTGGACTCGTCGAGCCTGCTCATACACTCGTCGAGTCCCATGATTCCCAGGTCCCTTTTCGTGTCTAAACATCCACGGGACTTCCTCCCTAACATCTGGTCCATCCACAGAAAGGATTTGGCGGTCAATACACCTCGACTCGCCGAGTCCCAAGAACAACTCGTCGAGTCCATCCTTGACCAACACTATACAATCGATTTAAATGGGTCTTAACACACCAAAACCATAGATCTGGCCCCCCTAATGTCCATTTCATACGTAAGCTCCAAACTTGGAGCACATGCATGGGGGCTTTGGCTCTAAAAGCCATAAAAGGTGCTCTACAAGGTGCATGGGGCTCTCATGGCCATAAAGTTGGCACCTTTATGCCATGAGACCCTTCCAATGACTCAGATTTGAAGTCAAGACCTCATATAACACTCCACAAATCCGAATATGGCTTGGAAAGCCCTAAATGTGCCCAAAACCCAAGTCCAAAGATGAATAAACACATAGAAGACCAAGACAGGGGCATTTTACCTTGATTGAGCTGAAAATGGAACTAGATCCCTGAATCTCTAAGCCCCAACTCGAACTCTCAAGCTTCTTTCTTCTTCTCCAAGCTACACAAACCACCAAATGTACCAAAATGGCCTTAGAACACACAAAAACGGCTAGGGTTTCGTTACACAGCTTTCTGGGAGTGATAAGGGTGACGGAGGCTGAGATAAGGTGTTTAAATAGGGTGCAAACCCTCAGATTTAGGGTTTCACTCAACCAACACCTACTCGCCGAGTCAGTATCCCGACTCGTCGAGTAGGTCACTTAAACTGTCCGCGGATCTCGACTTTACTCGACGAGTCGGGCCTCCAACTCGTCGAGTCCCATAGAAAAACACAAGAAATGCTTGAATTAACTACGTACCAGGAATCGGGTGTTACAAATTTTTTGGAATCATTAGGACCATAGATGGATGAATGTAAGGCTATTATTACAGCTGCAAAGCATGGTAACTCATCCATCTACATATATAAGAATATATTATAAACACAAAAATTTAACTGGAAATTGTAAACAACAGCTAGAAGTTAGAAATTTCAGTCCACTGAAATCAATGTATTGTCCAATACTCCGGTGCAATGTTTTTCTCCATTTTGATCACCATCTACCCTTTTCAAATTAGACCAACGTAACACACAAACCTTAAATCAAACGAACACAATTTCAGGCGAGAACCCAAATTCTGGTAGCAGAAAAAACAAATCAATATGAATATATCCCTCAATCAAAGAAAAAAGATTAATCATGGCAAGTTGTTAAAAATATCAAAAACCCTTTCAAAGTTATGATCATCGTTATTACCCATAACTGGAAATTCGAAATATCACAACTTATCAGATAATCGACTGCACCCGATGCTCAATAATCGAAGTTGGGATTTTTTTCACAAATCGAAAACATCATCGCCTCAATGCCAAAAAAAAAAAAAATCAGAACCCAGAAGAAGGAAGATTAGGGCAAACCATTCCAAATTCGTCGACCCAGCTGACCCCCAATCTCTCCTTCAACAACTCGTTGTAGCAGGCTTTGGAGAGAACGTTCCATCACCACGACTATATGCTAATCGGAGGCGAGGCTTCAAAAAGGCAAATATATATATATATATATATATATATATATATATATATATATATATATATATATATATATATATATATATAAACATCTTCAAAGCAGGACCAAAAAAATAATAAAAAGTGAACCAATAACAACATGGATCATGGTGGAAGACAGGTTTTTTTTTGAAGGAACACTGTTGTGGGTCGATGGCAACCTTCCCCAAAGAGAAGCCCTATGAATAGAGAAAACAATAGATAGAAGATGATAAGTCGTAAGGTAGTCGATGGAAGAATAAGGAGGTGGATAATGGGTATGGAAAAAATTAAAAAGGCGCAGATGAGGCTGCGGGGAAAGTTTTTGGTGGTAAAAGGCGATTGGAAGTTGATGCGGTGACCCGAATACCCAAGATCAGTCGCAAAGGGAAAGATAAAGGTGGACAGATCTTGAAAAAAAAAAATTAAACCAATAAGAACCTTTTACTGTTCCTAAGAAAACAAAGTTTTAATCTATTATATAATTGATCTTGGATTTTGGCTATTATTCAACAATACATAAATTTATTACATGAGATAGTGGCCGTATATGGCTATGTGCTATAATGTTTTTCTAAACGAAAATGTAAACAAAATTGAGTTCCATAAAGCAACTCTATGTACTTAAACAACAATAACATATTTTTTTACTGTGAAGACAAGAAAAATATCTAAAATACATACTGATTTTACGTTTAAATTCATATGAATCTGCAAGTAAACTAAATAATATAAGTGATCAAAATCAAAACAATACATTTTTTCACTTAGGTTGGAACAAAAATATAAAGTCACACTTTTCCCATATAAAAACGTGCCGATCTTTTTTAGATTATATTCAGTTAAATTTTTTGACACAATATTAAATTTAAAGTTATTTAAATATTTTGATGGATTAATAGATTTTAAATGGTAAATGTCAATTAAACGTTGAACTGTAATTTAAAAAAAATGGTAAAAGAAAAGCTAGGAAATAGGGAGGAAAAAAGGGTAAACACATTTTAAGGAGGAGCCTTTAAAGGCTGAACCTTTGTTCTTAGATATTTGATACAGACGACAGAGGACAGACGTGTCAATTCTTTCTCTATGGCATAGAAATCGCGCCCAACAAACAACAATTGAAATAATTCTTTTACCATCTATCAAACCGATTTCAACCCTCCGTCTTCCGCATTTCCTATGTTATGTAAATCAACAACACACAAATCCATACACTTTCTCCATTACTTTTCGTTTTCGTTTTCCATCTGCCACAACTTCATCTTCCTCGCTTTCTTTTTCTTTTGCTTTTATAACAACAAAGATTTCGTAGGGTTTTGTATTTTCCAATGTATTGAAACAGGAAACACTGCTTCAGAGGTACGTTTGTTTTCCTTACGGTTTTGATAATTGATATTCTTCTACGGTGAATTCGTTTTCATTGTCTTCGTTTTTTCCTCCATTAATTGCGATGGATCTCGATTCGATTTGTTTTATGTTCCTGTTGAATCGTATCCTTGATGATACAAATTTTGGTTTTCATCAGGTAATATTGATTATATCGCACGGCAATGTTTTCCGTAAATTGAACGAGTCTTCTATCTCAATTTAGGGTCAGGTTCCTATCAAATAAGTTTGATTTTGCTTAGAAAAATGGTCAAATTTGTGTTTGGTTGGTGAATTGAGGTGGTGAGTGTTAGTTTTTGGGGTGTAGGGTTAGTGAGAAGATGACCGATGTTCAACAGCAATTTCCACAGAAGCCTGAGACCGCTGTTACTACCACTACCGATGCCTGTTTGGATTTCGAAAGAAGATTTGAGGAATTAATGAGGGGGCAATTGGATGATTGTATGTCATTTGCATCATGCAGCTCCCCGCGTGGTGAGGATGACGACGAGACTGAGATTGGTGGTGATCAGCTCATGAGAAGGAGGAGGAGGTCGGATCTCGAAGGTGATGATCTGGCAGAATCATCAGCTGCCAGAAGACGTCACTCGCGGATTTTAAGCAGATGGGCTGCCAGGCAAGCACAGGAGATGATTGCCACAACAGAGAGGAGAAACCGTGAGTCTGAGTTAATGGCACTTGCTGGTTTGCATACTGTTTCCATGTTGGATTCGTCATTCTTGAGGGAGTCTCAGTCTCAGTCTCCTTCTCCTACGTCCAGAGGGAATGCCGAGAGACCGAGAACACGTGCGTCTTCCATCTTACAGATGTGGAGAGAGTTGGAAGATGAACATGTGTTGAACCGTGCACGTGAAAGGGTAAGAGTGAGACTCAGACATCAGAGGAGTGTTGACTCGAACACAAATGTTTCAAGCACCACAGAAGGCAGGGGGAGTGAACATCAAGGTAGTGAGAACGAGTATGGAAGTTGGTCACACGATCAAATGGAAGCACAGAACGAGAGTCAAGACAATGAGGTGTCTAGCCGGGAACAAACTCCTGATATAGGTGAGGTGGAAAGGGAGAGGGTGAGGCACATTGTTCAGGGGTGGAGGGAGAGTGGTGTGAGTGTAACAGATAGGGGTAGTAGTAGTAGTCCAAGAGCAGAATGGCTTGGGGAAACAGAGCGTGAAAGAGTGAGGATTGTGAGGGAGTGGGTACAAATGACTAGTCAGCAGAGGGGATCTCGTAGGGAGGAGCAAGGTGGTGAAGGGCAGCCGGAGCATATACGAAGGGATATGTTGAGGTTGCGTGGTAGACAAGCTCTACTTGATTTACTTATGAGGGTTGAAAGAGAACGCCAGAGGGAACTTGAGGGTTTGATTGAGTATCGTGCGGTTTCTGATTTTGCACATCGGAACCGCATTCAGGTCAGTTCCTTCTCAATCTCATTCAAAAGTCAAAATCCCATATATATATATAACTTTATAACTAGATTATGTTTATTTTTTGTAGTCGTTACTGAGAGGCAGATTTTTGCGAAACGAAAGACCTGTAGAGGATGAGAGACCATCTTCAGTTGCAGCAAGTGAGATGGTTCAGTTGAGACAACGAAACACAGTCTCTGGTTTGAGGTATATATTATATTTGTATAAGATGAGATGTTATTAGTGATTGTCAGTTGCTGATGTGGCGCCCTGTTGGAGCAGGGAAGGGTTTAGGTCCAGATCAGAGAACAGTTCTTCACAGGAGATCACGGAACATGAAGACCAAGAACAATCAGAAATCTGGGTGGAGGAAAGCGAGATTCATCAGGTGACGGTGAGTGATCGAACCGGAAGTTTGGAGAGCATTGCAGCTGTTGAGAGCACAAATGAAGAAGTGGATATTGATGAAGGAGAGGAGTGGCGAGACCAGGTTGTTGAAGATGAGAGAGGAGAGTGGCAGGAGGAGACTTCAGTTATTACTGATGGAGATGGTGCACATGAGGTTGAGAATTGGTCAGAAGGACCTTCTGATCCACCAAGAATGCCACATTCTGGTAGTGTTAGGCGACCCAATAGGTTTCACTTTCACCCACCAGAGGATGATAACGTGTACAGCATGGAACTCAGGGAACTTTTAAGCAGGTACTAAACAGTAAATAGGGTTGTGTTGTTTTTATCATTGGATTAACTGATTTTTTGTTGTTTATTGTAGGAGAAGTGTTTCTAATCTTCTTCGTAGTGGTTTCCGTGAGAGTTTGGACCAGTTGATACAATCGTATGTGAGCAGACAAGGTCAAGGTCAAAGTCGTGCACCCATCGATTGGGATCTTCACCGGAATATACCTACCCCAGCTTCACCAGAGGGTGAGCAGGAACAACAACAGCACAGGGACAGAGACGGACAGGTTTTAGCATCTCCTCCTCCTGTCCCCCCACCACAACCAATCTGGCATCATTTGCCTTATTCCAGTTGGTCACGTCACAGCATGCATCAGCATCGCTCTGAACTCGTAAGTTAAGCTGTTGTCATATTAATATATTATGTACTAAGTTGATATAGAACCATTAATTTGTGGAATTAAGCTTGATGTTAATGGAGCAGGAGTGGGAGATGATTAATGATTTGAGGGCAGATATGGCGAGGCTGCAACAGGGGATGACCCACATGCAGAGGATGCTCGAGGCTTGCATGGACATGCAACTTGAGCTTCAACGCTCTGTCAGACAGGAAGTTTCGGCTGCTTTGAATCGGTCGGAGAGCGGTGCTCAAGGTACATGTCAGCACCAGAGGTTAATAAACATTGTAAAGTTAACTGCTGATTAATAATATCATGGAGTTTTATCATAATTGCTGCAGGTATTGATGCGGAAACATCAGAAGATGGATCAAAATGGGTTCAAGTCAGAAAAGGAACCTGTTGTGTTTGTTGTGATAGCCAGATTGATTCTTTGTTGTACAGGTATATATCTGGTAATTACTTTTACATGTTAAAAACATATTATATAATTGTAATTACTTTTATATTGTTGCAGATGTGGGCACATGTGTACTTGTTCAAAGTGTGCAAATGAGCTGATTCGTGGAGGGGGGAAATGTCCATTGTGCAGGGCACCCATTGTTGAGGTCATCCGAGCTTACTCCATACTGTAGTAGTGTAAACAGAGACAACAAACTCAAACTGACCCAAACAAATTCTTTGTGTTCTCTCATCGCTGGAGATTAGATAACTGAGAGTGCTTCATTTTTGCCTCACTACTGTTGTTGTACTGAATGATTATTGTGCACTCGTTGTATAATTGGAATAACATGTATGTGGCTCTTTTTCATTCCTTCATTGCTGCGTGCGTAATAAAGTTAAAAGTTACATAGTAAAATCTTCTTTTTTCCTTACAATTTCAACCAAACAGTAGGAATATGGAATGGAGTTTGTGTTTTTTTTTTAAATGGAAGTATTAAACTAGGATTAAAGGAAGGGATTAGGGTTTGCATATTTCCCAGTTTCTTCTGTATTATCAACTTTGTTCGTTTCCTTTCATTTGGGCTTCTAGCCTTCTGATTTCAGCCTGTAGATTCATTCATGACACATATGAGTCTTTGATTGTTGTATCTTTTATTACAAGTATTACTTTCATTTCATCTGTGACTGTAAGCGGTTTTCTAAGTAGTCTTTATTACAAGTCGAGTAATTTTGTTTTCAAGAATCTTATCTTGTTGACTGCAATTTGGAATTTTTTGTTTTACAGCTAAGCACCACCATGTTGGTTTGATTCTTCAGATATGGTTGGTTTGATGTATCTTGTTGTACATTATCTTCAGCCCACCCCTCTGCTCTGCACATGATATCAACATACTCTAAACGTCAAGACTGTTGTGTCTTGTATATACGTTGTAATTGAAATGGTATTGGATTAACACTTAACACTATGGATGGGCAACGGAATGACCACAGGCAATAGCCTCATTAGGATTAGCTAATTACTTACAACTGATGTGAAATCCATGCGAAAGACGAAACTGAAACATCTCTAGCTATCATCACCTCATCTCCTTCAACACCATGAGGAGAGGAGAGACAAAACCAAAACCACAACCACAACCGCCACCACATCAAAGAGGAACCCAATACTTAGCCTTTTTCAACGGACCCACCCCTCTCCTTGGACATGGTTTTATTCTTAACAACATATATTAATAATAAAATAAAATATGTATATTAATAAATACACATAAAATTATAAGAAACTTACAAATCTAGCATAATACTTTAATGACTTTTTAAAAAATAGCCAAAAATCCAGTATTCAGAAAATAGTCATTGAAATCGTAGGTGGCTAAGCTCACCTGCAATTTCCTACCTTCTAACTATGATTTCCTCTTTCTTAGGTTGTGATTTGGCCCCAATTTTGGCCCATGGCCCAAATACTAAGGTGTAGGTATAAGATTTTTTTTGTTTTATATTTTTTCCTGAAATCACAAATGATTAAGGGCATCTGCGATTTCCTCTCATCTGACTGTGATTTCCTCATGAAATTTGGGTTTTTTTTTCTTTTTTTTTGTCCCGATGGTAAGAATAGGACTAAAAAATGATTTTTTTTCATGTCCCAATAATAATAAAAACGATTCTAAAAGTCACATATGGTAAAAAATATATCAAAAATTAGAAGATTTGGCCGAAAAGAAACACAGGTACAAGTACCTGATGCACAAGTTGTATATCAGCGACTTGTACATTCACAGATGACCTTCTACCTGAGATTTCCTCTAAATGGACAACCTAACTGCGATTTTCTCTCACAATAATATCAAAGTGTGAAAATGAGAGGTGTTTCCAAAATTTGAGGTTTTTATATTTCTTGAACACTGGCCGAAATTGGGGTCAAATCCCAGCCCAAGAATAGGAAATCACAACTAAAGAGTACGAAATCACAGTTGTGGCTAATCACATGTAATTTCAATGGTTATTTTTGGAAAAACACTAATATTTAGCCTTTTTTTAAAAAGAAATTAAAAGATTTGACTATATTTGTATTTCTCTGAAATTACAATTAAAAACATAATTATTATACTGTGAGACTACCATGGCATGTGGATGACACATGAGTAGGGGACATATAAAGAGTATCTAGATGAAAATGTGATACATAGTGGTAGTTATTGAATAAGAACAAAAGGGTTTCTAAGTGGTATCCGGTGTTGCCCTATCTCTTTGAGGTCAATGGTTCAAGTCTCATTATGGACGTAGTTGGAATAATTTAAGAGTATTTATTAAAAAAAAAACTATTGAACAAGAAAAAATAAATTTAAAGATACTCCTCCTCTGAGTGAAAAGAACAAATAAGTCGATGACTTTAAGGAATTAGGATTGACATCATGACATGTCATAACTCATAATGTCATTTACTTTTGGGTAATTGGGTTTCCCTCTTATTTAGAGAATGGCCCAAAAAGGAAGAAAACCAAAAACGAAAACGAATGGGAGGCCCATGTCCATGGAGGAAAATTTTGTCCAAAGAAAAGAATAAGGAATTAGGATTGTATACAGCGGGAAAAAAAGTAGCAGAATAATCAGTAGGAGAGTGTCACTGTGTCACTCACATCACAGCAATAGCAGCAGCAGAAAAACGAGAGATAGAAAGGAAAGGAAGCAATCTTGGTCCGATCGAGCTGAAACTCGACAGGCGTCTTGCGTTGCGACGTCCAACGGTGGAGATTGACTTGGAAGATGTGCACTACGGCCTGCCAACTTCTCAGTAGATGTTTTTTCTGAATCTCTCTTGTTGCCAAAACAATAAGTCTTCTTCTTGAGCTTTTAGCTCCTAGATTTGCATAGCAAAGAAGTTTGCTATATATATGTATGTACCCTTTCGTAATATTGGAAACCCCAAAAATAGGTTTCTCCACTCCACGTTGAAATTGTTTGTGTTTGTCTTGATTAAAATTTGATCCCTATTGTTTCACTTTCACACAAAGAAGAAAGTTTTCTCCAACAAAGCTAGGGTTGGTTTGTAATTGTTGTTCATAATAATAATCTTATCTTATCTTGTGTTATGTTGTGTTGAAGAATATGGAAGCAAATTTGAGTAGAATGATTACCTTGAATGGTTCTAACTACCATACATGGAAATGTAGAATGGAAGATCTCCTCTATATTAATCATTTACATTTACCAGTGTTTGCCATGGAGAAACCAGAAGATATGTCTGAACAACAATGGACTCTGTTTGTTACATCGCAAAGTTTGTGGGTATATATAAGGCAATGGGTGGATGATAATGTTTTGAATCACATCAGTGAAGAAAAACATGCACAAACACTTTGGAACAAACTTCAGCAGTTGTATGCTCCAAGAAAAACAGCACGAAATGACAACAAGACGTTTCTCATCAAGCAGTTGATGACCTTGAGGTATCAGGAAGCCACTCCACTGACAGCTCACCTTGAAATATTCCAAGGTATAATTAATCAGCTAGCTGGGAAGGGTATAAAGGTCGATGATGAGATTCAGGGGTTATGTTTACTTGCTACATTGCCAGACTCATGGGAGACATTTACAATGTTGTTGTTAAGTTATTCAGCGCCGAATGGTGTAGTCAACATGGATTTGGCTAAAACCAGTATCTTGAATGAAGAAATGAGGAGAAAGTCAGATGGGGGGTCGATTCTTGTTACAGAAAAAAGAGATTGCAAGAATAAGGGAAAAGCTACTGCTGAATGTTATCATTGTGGAGAAAAGGGCACATTAGGAAGTATAAGTGTAACTGTAAGGTACTTACTTACTTTCATGTTTTCCTTCTTCTTGCTACAATTCCTGAAACCTCAAATATTGGGGTCTAGTTCCACACACCTGCATTTTAGATTATTGCAATGAATTTGCTGTGCGTGTGAAAAAGGAAGGAGAATGGATAAGTTAGGTACCTTCATGTGTACCGCCTTCTCTGGTTCCGGCCCCACCACAACCAATTTAGCATCATATGCCGTATTCTAGTTGCTTGTGTGTAAGTTATCATATCTTTACTTGTAAAACAAACCATCTTATTTGTATGTTAAGCATGATGTGCTGTTGCTGTTGGCAAGTTTCTGATTTTAGCTTAATTAGAAATCTGATTTGTTTTGCTATGATAATGGCAAAAACCAAATGATCTTCAAATTCAGTCAGGTATTGAATGATTGTTACACATTGTATAATTGGAATAACGTGCGGCTCGTTTTCATTCCTTCATTGCTGCGTGCGTAATAAAGTTACATGGAAAAATCTTCTTTTCGCCTTAAATTTTCAACCAAATTGGGATGGAACTGGAATTGGTTGTTACTTGTTAAATATGCTAATGTGAGAAAAAGGAGCCAAAACTTTTAAACTAGTCTTATTGCTTTCGAATAGCAGAAAGGTAATAAAGTTGTGGACTGGAGCCAAAACTTTTATCTTTTCACATGTGGATTGCTGCTTGTGTGATTCTTACAGTTGACATGAATACAGTGTAGAATGAAGAGATTGTAAGTAATGATCTGAGAAAAATTTTCTTCATCTCTTCAGTAAATAGAGCATGTACAAATTACACAATTTGTGTTTTTACATAACATGTACTAAACTAGGATACATACATGGCCCTTGAGAAGAAAAAAAAAAAAAAAAAAAAAAAAAAACATTACCATCTAACTCGTATTTTCTTCTATCTCCTATTTGTTGTATTCATTTACCCCATGCTATTTCTTCAACAACTTAATCAACATACAATGAATAAGAAAGATAAATTTACCTGGGTAATGGTAATCAGGAGGCAATGATAAACTGATAATGGTATACGAATTATCCCTGAATTTATGAAAACCAGCTCCTTCCAGTTCCAGGCCTGTCAGCCTTTAGCTTTATCACAAGCTCTTCTCTTTCAGCTTCTACTTCTGCATATTTCAGGCTCATATGGAGGTAACGTTCTTGAAGCTCTTTCAATTCGGTCTCCAGTAAAGATACATCTCTATCATGGTCTTTATTAATTCCTTCCACATCCTGTTCAATAATAATTAATAAACAAGGTTAGAAGCCAACACTTATAACCTTAGTTGTATAAAATTCACCATAAAGAAAGAATCGCATATAGACCTCTGATGGCTTCATGCTATCTGATACAAAAGAAACAGGACTGTTAGTAGTCGAGCACTCAGTGTGTTCCAGTTTCTCTTCAAGAACTTGAGCGTTCTTCATGCATTCATCTTTTTCTTCTTGAAGACTGTTTATCTTCCATTGTAGTTGACTATTTGACCGTTTCAAACGCCCGAGCTCATTTTTCAACTCAGCATCCTGTGCAGATAATGCTTCTCTTGCAGTTAAATCACCCTGAAGCCGCATAATTTGTTCCTCTAATGCAACTTTACTACGCTTATGATCTTCCAATTCGCTAACCGCTTTCTGCATGCTACATGTTCTCTTCAACAATAAACTTTTCGCTTCCTTCAGTTCTTTATAATCCCCTGTTATCATTTGTAACGAAGCTTCAAGTCTTTCATTCTCATATTTCACATCATTCAGTTCGTTCTTCAGAGCCACCACTTCCTCCTGCAAAATTGGAATCTTCACCAATTGATCTTTAAGACTCGAGATCTCTTCTGTTAATTGTACTCTTTCGTATTCGGAACGTTTAAGGTTGCCATCCAGCTCAGCAACTGTGATTCTCACCTTTTCTTCATCAAATCTAGTATTCTCCAGTAGCTCCATCATTTTTTCAAGATTTGCTTCTAGAACTCCATGGTTCTGTCTGGAAGCAGACAGCTCAACAGTCAGCTCCTGAATCCTTGCTTCATATTCAACTTGGACAGTATGAAGCTTCTTCTCAGATGCTCTGAATTTTTCTTCCAGATTATCGTTATTTGCACGTAAGACATGCATTTCAAGCACAGCTTCTGAAGCCATTCTATCCTTTTCATCTTGAGTTGAATATATTTGTGTGCTGAGATGTGCTGTCTCTTGTTGAAGGTTATCAATTTCAACCATCTTCTCCAAGTACATTTGATTGAACAAGTTAAGCTTCTCTGTCTGCTCTTCGTTCACCAGATGTAAAGCCGCAACTTCCGAATCAAACATTTTCTCTTTTGCAGCAATCTCATTTATCATCGAGGAAAACTTACCTTCTAAATCTTGTAAGTTTTTTGATAATTTGGAGAACTTATGTTGTGATTCCTTCAGTTCTGTTTCTAGGGCAATGCAGCGATTGTATAAATCGAGTCTTTGTTGCTTTAGTTCTCGATTTGACTTTTGAAGTGCACTGGATTCTTCAATCAAATTTTCAGCAGTAGCTTGTAGCTTCGGGTTAGCTTTTTTCAGATACTCGCATTCCTCTTGAGCTTCCAACCATCTTTTCTGCATGTTTTCCAGTTTCTGTCTCATATCAACTTTGTTTGTTTCCATTTCGTCTTCTAGCCTTCTGACTTCAGCCTGTAGATTCACGACACGTGTCTCTGAATGGTCCATCTCTAAACGACTTGATTCTCTTGCATCAGTTAAGTATCTGAGTTGAGGTTCCAATCCAGATATGCGTTCTGATAAGTGTAGATTTTCTAGTTCCATTTCACCCAAGTGAAGCTCTAACTCCTTGTTACAGCTTTCAATCTCAAGTAATTTCTTTTCGAGAATCTTGTTGGCTGCAACTTGGGAATCTTTTTGAGCGCTGAGCACCACCATGTCGCTTTTTACCTTTTCTAGACATTCAGAGATGATTGTGCTGTCAGATTGCATGGTTTTCATAGCTCCCTTCAACTGAGTCTTTAATGTTTGCAGTTTAGACAATTGAGCCTCCAGGTCTCTTTGGTAGCAACTTTGGCGCTCAATCTCCTTGTCCTTCACCAAACAATCTGATTTAAGCTTTTCTATCTCACAGTTTTTTGCTGCCAATAGTTCCTTATCTACACCACCCACTCTGGATTTTAGCTCCATATTCAACTTCTCTAGCATATCACCATTGTCAGTCTCATTTTCAACATTACAAGGATTGCTTATCATTGTTTTGATCTGTTCACCACATTGTACATTATCTTCAGCATGTCCTTCTCCAGTGAATGAATCTACACATATCAAAAATATTTTGAACATTAAAACTGAAACTTGTTATTGACTTACCTGAAACCAGTCCTAAAAAAGACTAGACTGATTAGGATCGGTTCCAGTCCTTTGCCTGGACTGGTCTAAAACCGCACTGAAATCAGTCCTAAGCTGAAACCGGTTTCAGTCCTAAACTACTAAAAAAACTGAAACCGGTCTAACACCTTAGTGAAATCAATCCTAAAACCGTTTTCTCAGTTATATATATATATATATATATATATATATATATATATATATATATATATATTAGGTATTTTGTAAATTAAGGGTAGATTTTTTATTTCACAACCAACAATATTGTGGCCAAAAAAGCAACCCCTTGGTATTCAGCACTAAATATAATCAGGTTGAAGATTTAATCGATGGGATTGGTCAAAATGTATCTTTACATCCGGACACGGATTCCCAAATTATAGCAAAAAGTATATAAATATTTAACGAAATATTTGTCAATTTTTTAATTTTATTTAAACAAAAATCGTCAACAAATCCTACCTGATAACGAACATTAACCTTTGAAGGAACAAGTAGTTTGTCTACAAAAAAAAAAGACTAAATTGTATATGGAGCGACTTTTAATAAACGCTTTAGTTATGATTTTAGTTTGTAATTGTAAGTTATATAACAAGGTAATAATAATTTGTTGAAGGTTTTTTATATTGATTGTCATACTAGTTGCTAAACAATTATATAAAAATGATATGTAACTGCTATTATTTGTTTAGAAAAAACAGACTGTTTAGGACTGAAATGAAACCGGCCTATGTGCATCTCTAATTAGTCAGGTCAACTTTGCATAGAATATAATTGTAAGGTACTTACTTTCATGTTTTCCTTCTTGCTGCAGTTTCAACAATTGTTTCAGTGCAGCAACCTCATTTTCCTGATCTTCTGCTTTTGCACGGTATTTATGCAGTTCATCATCAAGATAACAAGCTTTATCCTTGAAACCCTGCATCTTGGCCTCTAGTTCCACACACTTGTTTTCTAGATCATTGCAACGAATTTGTAGGTAGCAAGCATCTATTCCATCAACCTCTCTCTTCTTCGCCTCTTCTTTCAGCTGCTGTATCTGGCATTCAAGTTCGATCATCTCCGAATCTTCAATATTGGGGGACTTGGAACCACTATCCTTACTTGATTCTTTAAGCTTAGATAGGAGTTCAAGATTTTCATCAGTAAGCTCATTACAATCACTCTCAAGCTCCCGAATCTTATCCTTCAAAGCTTGAACTTCAATGAGATCTGGTATTTCCTCTGGAACTTGAGCAGATAATTTTCCTTTTAAAATAAAATTTTCTTCATCTTTCAAGCTTAATTTCTTCGACCATTCAGACTCATAATCCAGTAGAGTTTGAGCCTTGAGAACTTGTTCATCTTTCAAGCTTAATCTCTGTTTCTCTATGGTCTCTTCCAGTTCCTGTAGAATAGAAACTAACTCAAGATTTGATTCTTGAGTTTTATTTAGTTGCAGAGATAAATTATTATTCAACTCTCTCTGAAATTTTAATTCCTCTTCCAATTCCGTCCGAATATCATCCTTCTCTTGGAGCTTTAGATTATCAGCAGCCTCTTCTTTCACTTCAGCTTCATCCAGGAGAGCTTTCAAGTAATCTATTTCATGTTTCAGTCCATCACATTCTGTCTGCAATGCAAGAACCTCCATACTTGCATTTTCAAACTTCCTTGTTTGGTCTCTTGAATCCTTTTTTGAGAAATCCAGATCAATCTTTAACTTCCTTGCATTTCTTTCCCACATTCTTGCTTCTGCCCTGAGTTCTTCAACTGTCGCCCCTTCTGATTCCGGACCAAATTCAATGGAACCAGAAGTCCGTAATGGCGATGCCGGAACGGAATGTGAAACTTTCCCAGAATCATGTCTTTGACTTAAAGTATGCTTTCCTGAGCCATAAGGAGAACGAATCGATCTAGGAGAATCATAGGCACGATATGAGCCATATTGGGTGCTATTTAAAGAGCCAACGGAATCCTGTATTCCGATTACGCCATTCGTAACTTCACTTAGATTCCTATGAGGGGAATAACTTTCCCTGCCAAAAGAATCATCCATTGAATCAAAGCTACTGCGTGACCCCCCTGTAGATAAGCTTCTATCTTGTACAACACGCTTGCTGATTTTACCATCAGATATATCTGATGTGTTATCAAGGTCATCAGAAGCATTGGTATCTTCTGTAAGAGAATCAGTGTCTACCCATCTTTCATTCCTGAAAAATATGGCATCTTTTAGAACCAATGCTAATGACTGAAAGAATAAATATCAAGATGCTCTTGTTCAGAAACAAACCTCAGACTTGTGTGTGGTGTTAGGCACCTAATTTCCACCTGCAAGAATAAACAACCTAAATTTCATCAGAAAATGTTAAATTTCAATCCATAAGAAAGGTAAGGTTTTATTAATTGTTTTTCAAAAGGAGACTGGAAGCATCTGATGATGACTAACCTGCAAGATTGTCCCATGACTACAGTTTTTTAGCGGTTCCGTGATAGAAATACAAGTTTCAGAATTCAAGTGATTTGACAAATTTACTGTAACTTCTCCAAGAATGCTAGATCTTCCTGATCCCTGAAGAAAGACATTAATCATACATTATTAGTGGAATAATCATACAACATTACAAGCACGTGGGTAAATACAAATTTGATCGAACTGAAACTTAATTAGAAACATGAAACAGATCAAACCATTGAAATGAGAAGCTTATACAGACACTGCTCAAGCCCTTTTGAAGCCTCATCATGGGGAACTGAAATGTATTCTGACAAATTCTCAGTCCATTGACAGTTTCCATTCTGTACTGATGCTCGACCTGTTTTGGCGAGAGTTTTTCCTGTTTCTACAGAGATGATAGACAGTGAAAGCTTATCCCATCCCTTGGGGACCTGAAAGTGCAAAACAAAATGAGCAATCTGCCACAGGTGTGGTTAACACAAAATGAATCTGTCACAACTGAAGTTTGAAATAGATAGGTGCTTGAAATATAACATATGCCAGCTGTCTAACATAGGCCAGCTGTTGTTAAACTCGTCATGAGGTTACATAAACTATGAAACAGATTTCAGTATATACTGTGTTCCAAAGGGCACAAGGGTATTACTAAATAAATCACTTCAAATTCTAAGTCTCTTCATGGTATCAAAGGTTAGTATTGTGGACCTAGATTTTCCCTGGACAAATTGTGTGGCCTTAATGCAATATTATCCTAATTAAGCTACATAAGCCTGAACAGTAATGCTAAAGAGATCACAAAGTACACAAGGGAGTTTTAGTGAATATTTTGTATGAATACTCAAGAACTGACTTCATTAGCTCCTCCTTGGATGAGCTTTAGTTAGATTCCTAATGGTTTAGAAATGAAGAACTTTCCCCTCTCTAAAGGAAACTCCACCTTCTAAACAGAATTTATTTCATGATATCCATTAGTAAACTTTTTGCCTCATGAATCGGGCATGGTTCTAGTCTATAATATTTAGGGCCATTCAATTTGAAACGCAGGGAAAAAATGAAACCGGACCTAATGAATTTAAAACAGAGGGAGTAGCAACAAATAAAGATAAGAGAACATCATTCCACATAATTTACTTAAAAACTCACTTATAACTCGATATATATCAGACATTCGATAGTTTTTCTTTTTTTCTAAAACCTCGCAATGATACATTACTGCGCATACTTGTCACCATAAAAACGAATAAAACAGTTGCGTACAATCCAACAGATGTACAACTTGCTGTGCGTGCGTCTTAGGTACAGAGCAAGGAGAATGGATAAGTACCTGAAGAGCTTGAAGACCGGAGAAGTTGAATTGGAGTCTTTCGCCAGACGTGAAATCAACGGAGGCGGTGGAAGAAGAGGAGGAATTACGGCGGTGCAACCTGTTCATCATCTTCTGCTTAATTATCTCTTTCATTCTCCCCAAATTGACCGAGTCTTCTGTGAGACTCTTATGTAGCAATGACTTTGGGGAGAGAGATAGATAGAGAGGGGATTAGCTGTACAAGTTGAATTTCAGTTGGAGCAGGAGTGCTGCTCCAATCAGTTTCAACACATTCGGTAACAAACCCCCCAAAGCCTTAATTTAATTACTAAATACACCATCAATTTTATCGTTTAAAATTATTTGTATATATACTTTTTTAATTTATATAAATTTAAAAATAACATTGATTATAATAAGTTTAACTGTTTAATAACAAAGTTTTCTCGTTAAATAGTTATTAATTAGTATTTAAAATCAATAACTTTAAGTGCTTAACTTTACTTTATGATTTTTTTTTATGAGAACACATCTTTCACATTTGATTTTGAAATAGTAAGCAACAAGCATATGTAAGGTGGGAAATGTTATAATCACATGTTTTTATTAGCAAAATATATAAAGTCAAATTTAAGTATGTTTTTTATACACGAGAAGTTAAAAACATCTTTTTTTTTTTGTAAGTAAAAATCAATGTTTCCGTTCATCGCGGGTCATTACTTGATATTATTAATTTCTTTTCTTTTTTAAGAAAAAGACTTTTTGTTGTCTTTAAATAAAATGTTTATTAAATATTGGAGCAGTAAAATACTCTTTGAATTATATACAAATCAAATATTGTAGCTTTAGAACCACGAGAACGTATCAATTTAATAATATTTTAAATATTTCACTTATATAAGATATACTATTTAAATGTCTAATTTAAAAGGAATCTAAAGCATGAAATGTTACTTGATGATGGAAACAAATAAAATAGGATAATCCAGCTCTAGGGGAAAACAGTTTCTAAATATAAGAAAGAAAGTGATATATTATAGCCTGTCTTGCACATGGGACTGAGAAAGTGAAGATAGTGATTTTGGCATCACAATAGACCTTATCCTATAACGTTAAGAGTTAGGACTAAGTTTTTCTTTGTAATTTTTTTAATTATCATTTAGGACTAAGTTCTTTTAAAAGAAAGAATTACCGAACGCCTTTCAAATTTGTGGTGTGATAAAACATGAGTTTGGTTACATTACCTGGAACGGTTGAACCGCAGTTACTATTGTATTTTACCACAATAAATTTAACTATTTATTGTGGTAAAATACAATAAATAGTTAAATTTATTGTATTTTACCATTAATGGTAAGGCCCATTAAGGGATTGGGCCCAATGTAGCAAATTGGGCCATTAGTGGGCCACTAGTGGGCTTGGGAAGCTCACCTAGTGTTGGGTCTTTTATACTATGGTTTGGGCCTTGGTTATGGACCGGGATGGACTAGGGGTAAAATGGTCATTTTACCCTAAAGAGAATTATTGAATTGGACTAAGTGATATTTTGGTATTGATAGCTCGGGGAGCCGAAGGATCAGCAATTCGGGAAGTTCCAGTTAGCAGCCAGAAGAGTTTTTAGCAGGACTTCAACAGTGCAAGGTGAGTCTCTTCACTGTGTGCATGGGTCTACGGCCACAATGCCGGCCTATTATGTTGTGTATAGTAGGAAGACCCGGGGGTTAGCCCAAGGTATTATTAAGATATATGTTCCGGATTATGATCCGAAGCCGGGCGAGGCCCGAGGTATGTTAGTAAGCTAGTTATACATGTTGTCTGTGTGATACTGGAATGTACCTGGTAGGGAGGTGAGTGTGGGTGAGGTCCCGCATTTCATCATTAGCTGAGTATGGACGGGATTCCATGACTCATCGATAGCAGGGCAGGGGCGAGGCCCAAGTTAGGCGAGGCCTTAGATCAGGAGTATAGTAGAGTATGATTAGCTATTTGTTATGTGTTATGTTATACGTCTGTATGTGTTTAGCGGGCGTGGCTCAGAGACAGGCGGGGCCTAAGAGAAACAGATCTGTATACCGAGCGGGGCTCGATGCCAGGCGGGGCCTGATGTCGGGCGGGACCCGATGCCGGGCAAGTCTCGATGCAGCGGGCGAGGGCCCAGTATGTGGTTATGTATGTGGTAGGTTGGGGAACTCACTAAGCTTCGTGCTTACGGTTTTCAGTTTGGTTTCAGGTACTATCGGTAGCGGAGGGAAGAGCTCGGGATGATCGCATGGCACACACCAAGAAGTTTTCAGCCTGATATGTTTACTCTGATAAAATAAATATGTTTGAAATGATACTTGTTTTCATATAAGGATTTATGTATGACTTGAATATAATTGATTAATGATTTTTAAAACGAAATTTTTGGTCATGATTTTTGGGATGTTACAGTAACGATGCTAAAACTGTTGAAATTTGAATAGGATGCCGAATGAATAAAGACAAACATGTAATAGTATTTAGGACCTTATGTGTTTACGTTGTAACATATGTAGGGTATTAGTTATGACATCCTTAGTGTTTTGGTATTTTGAAACAATATTTGTTATCTCAAAATGTTTTATTAAACTGAGATTTTCCGTAAAAAAGACATCATGATGTCTAAAACATAAAGAAAAAAAATTATTTGGTTATGAAAAGTAGGGATGTTACACGGTTTTTACCCGGAACCGGCCGAACCAAACTGGTTAAAAAACCAGACCGGATTTGATCAATTCATAAAACCGAGAACCGACCCAATTCTAAAAAAAGGTCAAGGTCCAAGTCCGGTTTTATGTTAGGTCTGGTCAACGGGTCTAAATATCCCTAAAATGGATCAATCCATAAAAAAATCAAGTTTGGTAGAGAGTAAATTCAAAAACCAAATTTGACAGAGAATAAATTCACAACTAATATCTATTCCAAATCATTGGTGTAAGGTAAAAAAAATTAAATTTAAACCAAAAAAATTCAAAAATCATATAGATATTTTTATAGTTTTGTCACTTATTTAAAATTTTATATTTTTTGCCACATTTAATTTTTATTTTATAGAATATAACCAACACTTTTAAAAGTTTTTTTAAACTTAACTATTTTATTTTTATTTTTATGAAATAGTTTATAAAATCAATGCAATTTATCATTTCTAAACATACATAAAGTGACAAAAAATATAAAATACTAAAATTTATTACATATATGATTATAAAATTAACATATGATAAAAAATATTATATAATCATAATGTTTTTTAGTATTTGAATGTTTTGACAAATACATTTTTAATAATATATTTATCTATAAATAATATTTATATTTATTTTATAATATAGATTAAATAATAAAAATAATAAAATTATAGTATTGATTAGATGGTAGATGAACGGGACAAAATATAAAATAATAACTATTCAAATAACTTTTTGTAGTTATATAGGTGGTTGAAGACAAAAAAAATTCTTTTAACAAAAAAATTGTATTGACAAAATATAAAAGAACAAGATAAAACTGCAAAATTGGTCCTTATGTTAGTTAAAAATTGTGGATAAGGTCCAAATTTTTTTCAACTTGCACCATTAGTCCAAAATAAGATCTTTTTTGTGGATTTGGTCCCTGATAAGTTTGAAATGACTATTATACCCTTCTAATTTCTTTTTTATTTTTATTAATCTTTATTTTAATATTCATAAAATTAAAAATATATATTAGCCCCACAAAGCCCACACCTTCTCTTTAACAATCGACTCCTTCATCTTCTCCATCTTTTCTCTTACGTTTCCAGCCTGTAAACCAACCAGCAACACCGCTGCCCTTCTTTCCGGTAAGTACTTCACCCTTCTACTCTGTCGGTCTCCTCCCTCCTCGATTCTTTCCTTCTACAGTTCTTGAAGTTACTTTCCATATTGTCATGAATTCTTTTTTTTCATTCGTTTCCTTCTTTCTAGAAGCACACCTGAGCAAAATTGACTTCATTTTGTCCATCTTTGATTCCATACAGGTTGGTTGATTCACTTATGTTCTTCAATTGATTCACAGGTTCATTGATTCACTTTTGTTCTTCACTCACCTTCTCCATCGCAATCATCAATGGATCAAGATCGTCATTCAATTTGCAACGGTGAGGAAATAGGTTTCTGGTGTGTAACCTCACGACCGTCAGCAAGGTGGGAACTGAGCATTGGACGCGGGGAGGGAGTTTAAAATGGTTTTCCGGTCACTGACCTGGTGGAGCAGGCTTGACCTAGTGCTATAGAATCGGGGAATAAAACACAAACACAGTCACACACTAAATTAAAAAACCTAGATATTGAAATGCTGCTTCACCCTTAACAGGTTTTCTTTGTTCTTGCTCCATTTTTTTCCAACAAAAAACAATATTGAGAAGAAAGAACATTACAAGAGGTCTTGATGATGATATCTTGGGATAAAGGAAAGAGGGATGAGAACTGGCTGAAGGGTAATTCTGGTTTATCAGAGTTTGTATGTGTGTGTTTGTTGAGAGAGAGAGAGAGAGAGAGAGAGATGTATATGTGTGTGTGTGTGTTCGTATGTTTGTTGAATCTGCATCAAATTTTCCCAGAACTTCATTGATGAAGTTCATCCATGTATGTATGTGAATTAAATCAGTAAGGGAGGTGGGTGTTATCGGTGTATGGGGTGGGAGAGGTGGATAATATTTTCTTTTTGTTTTTTTTCAATTACTTAATTATTAGAATACATAAAAAATGGAAAAAACAAATTAAAAGCGCAAAATAGTCATTCTAAGTAATTTTAAACTTTTCAGGGACCAAAACCACAAAAAGTTTCAGTTTTTGGACTAACGGTGCAAGTTGAAAAGTTTTTGGATTACATCCACATTTTTTTACAAACCACAGGACCAATTTTGCAGATTAGTCAAAGAATAACTATTCAAATAGTGTTGGACTCTTGGTACAAAAACAAGTCAAAATCATAAAAGGGGTATACTGTATGACCGTATATGGAGCCATGGAGGTCCATATGCTCATTGAAAGAAAGATGAAGCGAACGGCAAGAGCAAGCTCTACGTGCGATGCCTATGGTACTCAAGAGCAAGAAGACAGACTCAGTTTATTGCCGGATGCTCTTTTAATCTACATACTCTCTTTTGTCGACACCAAATTAGCAGTTCAATCTTCAATCTTGTCCAAACGATGGGTAAATCTTTGGACCTTGCTCCCTGTTCTCAATTTCGATTCTTCCTTTTTCCAAGAGGAGCAAAGGTATACCCTAGATAACTTCGTATACAAGGTTACTTTCGATAATTTCGTCGAAAAGGTTTTAGCTAGTCGTAATGGAGCAATCAAGATTGATAGTGTTAATATTAAGGTTACCGATCATAAAATCATGGCTAGGGTCTTTCGTTATGCCTTGTCGCAGGGTGTTCCCAATGTGAGCATCGATACTTCCCAAAACCTAAGTAAATATCATCCCGTTTCATGCGTTAACTCCAGTGATTCCTTGATGAATTTGACACTAAAAGGGATGCTGAATTTTGGAAAATTTCCCAACTTTTCTGGGTTGATTAGTTTGCGACTTGAACGGGTTAAGATAGTTGAATCCGAACCCTTTTCCTGTTTCCCCAATTTGGAAGAGTTGTTTCTGGTGAACTGTAAGCTTCCGTCTGAATTGCCTGTTCTTGAAGTGATTGCTTTCCAGCTGTCAAGATTGACAATCTCCTCGTGTTTTTATCCTATTCCTTATTGAAAACTTGTGCTTTTGACTCCAAAACTTATGTCACTTGAGCTTGGTGGCCTTATTCCCATGTCATTCGAGGCTTCTGAGCTTCCTCTTCTCGAAACAATACATATCGATTGCTGTTTTTCATTTCCACGAGCTTTTGATAGAAGTGTTCATCAGCCTGATGAGAAACAACAGAAGCTTAATCTCATCAATATCCTTCGGTGCCTCAGAACTGCTAAATCTGTTCATCTGACCCCCTCTACTGTTAAGGTACTGTTATACCTCCACTAATTTAATGCTGTTTCAGATAATTTTTCATCTTTTTGCTCTCATTTTGTTTTCTTGTTGTATCTTTTTTTGGGTTTTACAGCTTCTCTCGATATCTCATGGCATGCTTGTTCAAGAACATTGCTCATTTGGGAATCTAAAGGTTTTGAACCTTATCCCACCACCAAACAAACCCATGGCTGAACTTCATTCTTCTGTGACTGCCTATTTGCTCAAAGATTCTCCACAAGCTGTTGTCAAGGCGGAGCCCAGGTATATTTTATTTTTCCCTAAAACGATGAAAGTATGTTGAGCTTTTCTATATTTTGCACTCTTTTCATTTTCCTTTCATCATCACTTCTCGTAGTCTCATTGTTGTTGTGAATGGTGTATAGGTGGTGATAAAAGATGGAGGATGCAGCATGCTCAATTTTTCAATCTATGGTGGTATGCTGTTAGATATGTTAGAGGAAGTTAATATAATACATGTGTGAATTGTGACGTGTTTTCAACAAAATTCTATATTGGATTTTCTGATATGGGGAATGTTGTGAATCTGAAATCACTTTCTTTTCTGTAGACCAGTTTATGAAGATTTTAGTTTCTTGATAAGTGTTGACTTTTGACGTAGTTAGAACTTGTTACAGAAGTTGCTTGGATCATGTTGTATTCTTACAAAAGCAATGCAAATTTTAAGATTATTGTCGAAGCAAAAATCATTCTAATTCTTTATGTAGTTTGATTTAAACTGAATAATACATGATATCATAACAACCATATGGCTGTGACTGATAAATTACTTGTTTAAATTTAATTAATTTTTTTTTTTTTAAATTGAGAAAGCATCATGGTAGTAAATGCCCTTTGGTAAATCGTAATCATCTAACTAGTAAATGTTTAACCTTTTATTAACCACACATACACAGTCTAACCAAAATTATTATATGATAATTTAAACATTTTATGTCTTTAATAGTTTAACTAACTTTAATAGAACTATTTGTCGACATGATTTAATTTTTATTTATTAAAAAATGGGAGAAACGATGGTGAATTTGGTATATAAAGAATTTGGAGTAGGTTTATACAAACTTGTATTTAAATAAGAATACATATTAAATACATCTCAACATGTGTTTAAGAAAACCCTATATATGTATGCATTAAGCTTTTTAATGTTTCTTTTAGAGGGATTTGAACGAGATCTATTAAAATATGTACTATTAAAACAAAATAATAATAAGAAAAAAAAGACCAAATAGGTTAATTTTATTTAACTTTCCAAGAAATCATAAAAAATTAGTCAAATATCTAATTTAAACCGCCTGATATTACAATTAGTAGTCCATGTTCTTAAAAATAATTCATGCTAACTTAATCTTCGAGTTTGACTCAATAAAATCTTATTCAGTCATCGACTACCAAACAACTTTTAAAACAGTCTTTAATTTTAGATGACATTATGAAATCATTAAATTGGGTGAAAAATCATATGATTGAGACGAGCCAATTATGTTTTGGCTATGAAATAGGTTGCAAAATGGATATTATGTATATAATACTTTTTTTGGCTTCATTTTTAGTGGGTGTTGGGATTTCTTCTTAAATTCACTTATTAATTTATGACTTTTTAAAAAACCAACAAATTAAAAATATATTTATCTTCTTGAAAAGTTAAGAAAATTGAGGTTAAAAATGACATTTTTAGAAAAGTTATAACTCAATAAGTTATTTTTGGATATATTACACGAACGGTCCCTATGATTTAGGGTAATTTGCACGTTTAGTCCTTAACTTATTTTTTTAACTCGGAAGGTTCCTACTGTTTGTTTTTATTACACGCTTGGTCCCTGTCTTACCTAAAAAACTATTTAACCCTTGATTTTTTAAAATATTTAAATAAACACACCCCAACCCCAACCCCCCTCACCGTATCTTACCTATCATATATTTTTTTACTATTTAAATAATAGTCTTTTTAGATAAGACAGGGACCAATCACGTAACAAAAACAAAAAGTAGGGACCAAACGCGTAACAAAAACAAACAGTAGGAACTTTCCGAGTTAAAAAAATAAATTAGGGACCAAACGCGCAAATTATCCCAAACCATAGGGACCATTCGTGTAATTTACTCTAATCTTTAACTAATTAATTTATTGACTTTTCTATCTTTAAAAACTAAAGAGAAATTAAATATCCTTTTACATTTTCTTACTACTTATATTCCTACCTATGTAAAATAATGTGTCATATTTACATATATTTTTCTTTCTAATTATCTTTTACCTAGTTGAAATGATAACAAGCGTCCAAAAATATAATTAATTTTATCAAAATATGACACATGTGATCGTAGAAAAATATATAGGAAGAAAAGCCAGAAGCTAACGTTGACAACAGGATATTTAATTTCTCAAACTAAAAGGTAAATACCTTTGTATAGACATAGACATCCCCAAACACATCTAACGTATTTAAATGCAAAACTTTTCTAACGTATTCATTCTGATATTCTGTTGACGGAACGTCAAAACCCTAAACCTTCATCGTCAAATCGGCTGTTTGCCTCTTCTCGACGACAATGGCTGTAAGTAACAATCCTCGAACTTCTGAATTCAGTATCTCTTTTTTTCCTTCTATTTCGTTCTTGTATAAAGATAATTAGACTGTTTCCAGTCTTTGAGTAGATCGTTATCGTCTTCTTATCGCTCAAGTAGGATAGATTTGCTAGTTTGAAGAGATTAAGGCTAATTAAAGTGTTTGAATCTCTAGGAGTCAGTTTATGCTTATAAACCAGACTTTGTGGTTAAATGGGGGCGGATTTATCATTTTGGGTTGCTCATATACGCTCGAAATATAAGGCTCGAGTGGGGAGTCATGTCATTTGTGTAAAACATTGACAAAAGTTTATCGGGTAATTGGGGTTTTTTTTGACATTTTGTGCAGCAGTTATTTGCGCATTATGTACATCTGATTCAACTTTATCGCTCAGTTGTTTCTGATTGTAGGGTTATAGTTAGCATGTAGTTTTTTCATTTTACTCTGACTGGCATCTGATGAACTATCACCATCAGCATCTAAGTTTGTGGAGAAAATTGTTATTTTTTTTTTTGCTGAAGCTTGGATTGGGTTTAAAAGAAATTCTTTTGATTCTTGAACAGTTTGCAGATGATTTACTTTTCTGAATGTATAGTTTTGTGATAGTAACTTAGTTGCTTATGCATTGCAGACTGTACCAGTTAATCCGAAACCTTTCTTGAACAACTTGACTGGGAAGCCTGTGATTGTGAAGCTCAAGTGGGGAATGGAGTACAAAGGTTATCTTGTCTCTGTTGATTCATACATGAACTTGCAGGTATATATGCTATGCTATGATTAAACTTTTGTTTGAACCTGTTCTGTTCATGTGTGCATTTTTGTGCCTCTAATGTTGTTCAATGGCATCATCTTATTTCCCAGTTGGCCAACTCTGAAGAATACATTGATGGGCAGTTTACTGGTAACCTTGGAGAGATCTTAATCAGGTATGCAGACAGATGTAATAATGTTCTATTTTTAAATTTTTGATGGATTTTTTGTGCATAGATTCTTGGCTAAAAAATTTTTTGTTTGATATGCAGATGTAATAATGTTCTGTATTTACGAGGTGTACCAGAGGATGAAGAAATAGAGGAAGCAGATCGTGATTAGCAAGCATGTGGATATGGCTCATGTCTTTTGATTTATCTGTTTTATTATAATTTCTTCTGTTTTTGTATGGAAATACATGTAGATGTTAATTGTTATTCTCCAAATTAAACTCAATCTAAAAAGCCTCAACTTTTAATTCCGTGGAATGTGGATCCATCATCCATTCTAGACCATGTTCGGTCTGAATATATCAGATAATGTTGCACAAATCATTAAAAAAAAATCCACGTTTTTGTATATGTTGAGAAAAGAAATTAAATATTGTTGCATAAATAAATATTTAACCCTTTTTAATGTTGTTTGATCATAAGTATATTATAACCTAGGTTGTATGTTAAAATACAACAATTTAAAAATTAACAAAGAAAATACATAAGCCATGTAAATGTTACTATAAACATATTGTATTTTTACATAGTTCAATTTGTATGTCCCAATACTAGATTCGTCTGAAATCCACAATGCCGGCGATGAAAATATGTTTATAATCCTTCATGACTATAAAAACAAAAATTTAAGAGGGTATAAAGATGAATAATTTATAAAACGAGTGAATGGGTATTTTATAAAGTGCAGTTTATATTTTTACATACTACTCGTATTTAACTATTTATAACAACACAAAAGAAATTCTTTTGCAACGAAAGATAGTTTTTAAGAGCTACAGTTTTGAAAACAAATCGTTTGTCCAAAAATGCAATTTTAGATTCGATAATGTATTCCAAAAATATAAATAGTATACCTTACAAGCATAACCTTCTTTTCAGTGATCTAAAAGAAACCATGACAATCATCTTTCAAGAAATCCGTCAACATTTGCTAAATTCTCATATGTCCTAACTCTCAAGATTAGTCATGTAATCTCATTTCATGTTTTTAACAACAATATTCTCATTTTTCATTCATTTCAGATCATTACTGCGGTTATTGTTCATCCTGGTTTTACAATGAGATGTTTGATTGATGTACCTAGATATAGAAAATAATCCATTGTACTTTGGAATAATCTTTTATTACAGCTTTATACTTCAAAAATGCAAAAATTAGCAAAAAAAAAAAAACACTTTTTACAAATTTTCCCTCATTTACATTTTCCTTCCAATCCTCATATGAAATGAATCACTAATCTTCCTTCTACATTTACACATTATCAGACACATAATATGGGGATTTCGGTGCAATCAGAACACAGTGCATCTACAGTGTCATGCATGTGGAGGAATGATGTTGGAAAATAGAGGGTTTGTAGTGGAGATCTGGATGCCAACTTGGATTGTGAGAACACTTTCCGAACTGATACTTCTACCCTATGCCTGGGTTGCAAGAAATTCAGCCTAGGATAATCCAAGTGGACACTTACGATTCTAGGCACAGAAATCGTAAGCCAAATTGCAAAAAAAATTCTGTGAGTGTATGAAAACCGAGAGCTAATTTTCGTGTGTGTTTTCCCATACGGAAGAGTTGTTTATATAATGAACGAGATTAGGGTTTCATTAGGGTTGGGTCGTCATTAGTTGCTTTGGAAGCAAGTTAGGGTAATCCGGATTTTAATGAGGATTTAGGGTTACCAAAACTAACGAGTTTCGTTAGTTTTACCATAATCACCCTCAAGAATCTGAATTTCCCATTATGTTCCCATATGTAAAATTCAGAGAGGTGTTCGATTGAAGTAATAACTTGATTTAGTTTCATCCTTGGAGTTTATTAGTCAGATCATGATTGTTTATGTTGTAAAATGCTTAATGTTTTCCATATGTTTGCAGGCATAGGGTGTGATCGAGCATTTTGTGGTGCTTATTGTAATTCTCAATAGGTTACAAGAAGTGATTCGTTTCATATGTGTGTTTATGTAGACTTTTAAACCTGTAAGCTATTGATATTTTCTCAATGTTTATCACTTGGTTTTTTGGAAATGAAACTTGGAAGTGTTTGGTATGATGGAATCAACGAATGAATGGAATGGAATATGTCATTCAATTGGAATAAAAAAAAAAGATGTTTGCTTCGTGTGATGGAATCAAATGGAATCTACTGTACTTGCACTTACTTACTATTTGTCAAGGTGAGTTATGAAAGAATATGTTTTGGTTAATTATCTTGTAATTACTTTCATATTCATAACATTTTAACTAAATTGTAAATTCTTGTGCATTCTAATAGCCCTCCCGACCCATGCGGAGCATGGGCCTCATCACTAGTTTTTATTTATTTTACCAACCATTAATTATGTATACTAACATTTATATTATGCAATTAATTTTCATTTATGGATACTAACATTTAAATTATGCAACTAACTTTTATTATAAATACCAATGTTTATTTATGTATTTTGTTAGATATTCTTCATAATTTTATTTATAAATACCAATGTTTATTTATGCTTAATTTTATTTATGTATTTAAACATTCATATCTTTTTTAATACACCATCCGTTTTCGACTGTCTTTATATCGACAGACTCGATAAGTCGCTCCGCTTATAGAATATAATGAAGCTAGCTAGCGACTCTTATAGTAGCGAAGGAAAAGGGCATTCAGGATGTGACTAGTCTTTTTTCTGAAGGGCTTGCGGTTCATTACACCAAAGGCTTTCAGTGAACTATTGAAGCTATTAAGAGAGTACCAAATGCTGACGGTAACGAAGGGGATCAACGCGTTATTGTTGCAAGAAAAGCTCCCATCAAAATTCACTATGAATCTGTGGGGAGCTATTATGAGATTTATGGACACTATCTAATAGTACAAAGTATAAAAAATAAATTTTATATATATATATATATATATATATATATATATATATATATATATATATATATATATATTCGAGCCATGTCTGATGAAAGAGCCACCTGCTGACCTGGTGTTGACGAACAAGTTCCGGAAGCATGCGAACAAGACTTGGGATCGCGGCTCGTACCAGTAAAGCCACATAAATCAAGAAGGCGCACAAAGGAAGGCAGTAGCACTAGCTTGATAATTTGTTACGAGAGCTCTTTGCAACATTCCTTTCAATGGGATATCATGGACGCGAGTCTGAATTTATTTATTCAGGATATAAACCAAAGCGGTAGAAATTCACAAATATATCGTGAATTCTACTCCCACTTTACCGACGAGGGATTCCTCCTCAAGTTACCTGCCATTTAGATTGTTTCGGCTAATAATCAACCGGTCTAAAATTCGATTTCTGTGCTAACACAACTATGCTGAAACTTCGAAAAATCATAACTTCCTCATATGAAGTCAGATTTGGACGTTCTCTATATGCACGCTCTCAGTTTTACGATTACTACGATTTTCGTTTAGATTACTTAAGCTTATAAGCAACCTATCTCCGATTCATTATTACGACGCTTGATGCCGTATTGGGTTAAACGCGAAACTTCAAATGATCATAACTTCCTCATACAAAGTTAGTTTTTAGCGTTCCTTATATCACCGGCCAGAATCCTCATTACGACTACTTCAACTTTTATCAAGACTATTTATCCTAATTAATATTTTATTTTAATATTTGTTTTAGCCCTATTTATTAAGTTTCCACTTAATATGATATACACATAATCACATAAATTTAAATGATTTCTTATTATTTATTCATCAAATGATTACAATTGTTGACCAACGTTGGTTACATATTCTATTAGTGTCTAGTGATAAACGCGGACGTTACAATACTTCATTTTGTGACATAGTAGGATCCTTAAAATAAGATGCCTTATAATTTTACTTGTAGATGTTTAAAGCAAGAAATTGCATGAAAAAGTAGTATATTCGCAAGGAGACTCATGAACGGTATATTCATAATTACATTTGTCCAATGTTATTGTGAATTCATAAATACATGTAATGTGTATGCTTATCGTATTATGTTGATACAATTATATAGATATTCAATAGTGGTAACTATGATGTAGTAATAACCATATTGATAATGGTCAATATTTGTTGGAAAATATAGGAGAATCAATTTAGAAGTTTATCCAACTTTGGAGAATAAACTAAAGAGTTATGTAAGTTCTTGGGAGACTAGGGGTGGCAATCCCAACTCGAACCCACCAATCCAACCCGAGCCCAACCCAATAAAAAGCAGGTTGGGTTAAGATTTTGAACTCGTTTAATTAAATGAGCCAACCCATTTAACCCGTTTAATTAAATGGGTTGGGTTACGGTTGAAATTCCTAACCCGTTTACAACCCGCCAACTCGTTTAATATTTTTAAATATTTTTTAATTTGTATTTAAATATTATTATTATTTAGTTGATCATTATATTTTGATTATTTGTTATTTATCAAACACCACCGTTCTTGGAATTCAAGTTGGTAAAAATGATAGTCGAGTAGCGTAGAATTTAGAAATTAAACATATATAATGTTTTATGGTTGTAAACACTTGATTTGTGTTTCTGTTATGGGTCTATAAATTTATTGTTGAATTATTTTCAAACTTGAACAATTATTATATCTTTTAAATTGTATGTAATTTTATTTGATGAATTATTTGATTTTTAAGAGATTTTTGTGAAAATTTAAACGGGTCAACCCGAGTTTATCATGTTTACTAAATAGACTGGGTTGGGAAAACAATAAACATGTCAACCCGATTTCAACCCATTTACTAAAAAGGTTGAGTTGGGTTGGGAATTCTCAACACTTTTACTTAAATAGGTTGGGTTGGGTAGAGATTTTCAACCCATTTAGTTAAACAGGTCAACCCGTTTATGACCCAACCCAACCCATTACCACCCCTATGGGAGACGTCCCATAATGAGCCAATATATCATATATGTTCACATGGTGATGTAAATAATGGTGAGTCTAGACTTATTTGTCAAAGACATAACACCGTTCAAACAACGACTCTCATGATGAATTATCTTTAATGACTACATAAAGTTAAAATAAGATTACAGATCCGCAACTCTCAAGATGAATTATCTTTAATGACTACATAAAGTCAAAATAAGATTATAGATCCGCTAAAGAAATGCTTGAAATGAGAGGTCGTTACTTGCGATTCCACCAGATCTACCCATCGGATTAACAGATGTTACTTCAAAATCGACATTGCCCCAGGCCCTAATGAAGTCTATGTTGTTGGAGTTTGCTACCCATGTCTCTTGTAAACCAATGAACTCAACCCGTTGTGAGTTTTTTAGCTTTCTAATCCATTCGATTTTATGTGATTCCCCACACCCCCTAATATTTAAACATAAGCAATTGATTGAGGAATATTATCAACTCCATCACCATTGCCAACCACATCCATGACAACCGGGTCTTGAGTTGTAACTTGAGATCCCATTTCTTTGCTGATTCGAAGTAGATTGGAGATCTCATTGAATGAGGTGTCATCATCTTTGACACCATTAGCGCTATATGGACCATTGAATGAGGCAGATCGATTTAGATCTAGCATAGGGGCATACACAATGAGTTTGACAATCGATGGGCCGGTAACAGAAGGCAGAGGAGGCCAGTCCTCGAAATCCAGGGATCTTTGTGTCGGGTCCGATGAGCATCGTGAGATTGGTTTGAGTATTGTTCGTCTCTTATCTAGTGATTCACATTTTGCAATGACATTATGAAATCATTAAATTGGGTGAAAAACCATAAATGAAGTGAGGGAAATTTGTTTTGATTTGCTAAAAAGTCTTATTGGACTATGAAATAGGTTGCAAAATGGATGTTATATATATATATATATATATATATATATATATATATATATATATATATATATAGAGAGAGAGAGAGAGAGAGAGAGAGAGAGAGAGAGAGAGAGAGAGAAGTAAGTTCAAATAAAAACAGTAAATAATGTGAGAACGTAAAAACACTATGTTTATGTTATTATTCTGTAATGAATTTTGTATATGTGTATTGTTGAAGTAATTCTAATATAAATATTAACTTTCGATTAGTCATATATTCATTATAATGTTATTATTCTATTATAAACTTATATATGTGCATTTTTGTAGTAAATTTTAATTTTAATTTTAACCTTTAACTATTCATTTATTCTTTGCTGAATAATGACATAAAATTGTCGATACAAAATTCATTACAGAATAATAACATAAAAAAGTGTTTTTACGTTCTCACACTATTTACTGTTTTTATTTGAACTGTCCCTTTTTTATATATATATATATATATATATATATATATATATATATATATATAACATTTTTGTTTTTGCATCTTTCTGGTTCATTTTTATATCAATTAGGATGAAACCCCATCAAAAAATAGCTCCATTTTTATACCTTTAAATTTTTTTTTTTTTTTTTTTTTTTTTTTTTTTTTTTTTTTTTTGAAATGTTATTTAGAAATCGTTACCATAAGAAAACATCTAAAAATGTTTTATTTTTTGAATTTTCTTTTATTAGATTTGTAAAACTCTTTGATTTTTTTTTATCTATATATTTACAAGTCAAAATAACAACATAAAAGTTTTTTTTATATGAAAATAGTTTTTGAAGATTTTATAATAAAAAAATTTTAAAACTGATATTTTTTTATTTAATTTTTTTGTTGGTAAAACGTATATTTTCATATATTGTTATTTAGAGGGTGTTTGACTTATCTTTTTGAGAGACAAAAGTCATTTTTGAAAAAGTTACAAAAAATCAGGTTTTCCTGTTTTGGAAACGTCAGTTTTTCTTATATCAAAAATCCAAAATAGCTTTTAAAATCCTTTTACCAAACATCTTTTACATTTTATCTTTTCCAAAAAAGACTTTTGCCTCTCAAAAAGATAAGCCAAACACCGCCTTAGATTTTTTTTTTTATTATTTTTTGGGTTATTTTCATAAAAGACCCTATATTTTGATTTTTTTTCTTTTTAGACCTAAAACTTTTTTCTTTTCCGAAAAAGACCTAACTTTTAGCTTTGACTTGTTATTTTAGACCCTAACAAGTAAATTAAGTATTTTTATTTCATAAAAGACCCTATATTTTATACTTTTTTCCAATCTAGACCTAAAATGTTTTTTATTTCAAGACTAATTGTATAAAAACATGATTATATCCTTTTAGTTTAAAAATAGACATCGATTTAAACAAAGTAATTATTATGCCTACATTTATTTATGATTGGAAAATTCTTTTTCCACGTATATTTATAAAAAAAAGACCCTATATTTTGTTACTTTTTTCCATTTTAGACCTAAAATGTTTTTTTTTTTCAAAATAAACTCAACTTTAAAATTGGTTATAATCTTCAAGACCAAATATATAAGGTACTTCTTGACTATACTGAAAAAGAAAGTATACATGTATACACAAAAAAATGTTATCTGATCTATTATCTTTTGAGCGAATATAACCTAGAAGAATTACAAAATTTTATTTTTTTCTAAAAGATATAATTAAACTTTATCTTGGATATATATATATATATATATATATATATATATATATATATATATTATATCATTAAACTTGATATATTGTTTATAAAAAATGTTATTATTACCGCTAATAAAAAGTTCGATGTTAATTTGATGTTTTTTGGTAACATAGACAATACATGGCTAAGATGAATCTTTTAGCATAATAACAACTTTTTATTTGTAGAAAAAAACAACATACCATGTAATTTAATAAACTGTATACAAAATAAGATTTTGCAATTTTAAACAAAACTTGAATTTGATATATCTAAACAAAACTATTATGAATGTTTAGGATTAATATTTTTATGTATGTATTTGATATAGTTATACCATATTATTCAATAACGGGCTAATGTTACAAAATATTCTATGGATTTGGTTTAGGAGTATGATAGTTAGTTCGTTTGTTAACTGTTCCAAAAAAAATTGATTAAAAAATTCAACCAAAAAAATAATATAGAAAAGTGAGAGAGGGAAATATGTCCAAACTCACGAAATAAGTATAATAGACAAACTAAAAAAAAATATTTTGTATACAGTTTTGTTAAATTACCTGGTATGTTTATTTCCTACAAATAAAAAAAAATGTTATTATGCTAAAAGATTCTTCCTAGCCATGTATTATTCATGTTACAAAAAAATATCAAATTAACATCGAACTTTTTATTAGCAGTAATAATAACATTTTTTATAAATAATATATCAAGTTTAATGATATAATATATATCCAAGATATATCTTTTAGACAAAAATAAAATTTTGCAATTCTTCTAGGTTATATTCGTTCAAAAGATAATAGATCAGATAATATTTTTTAGTGTATACATGTGTACTTTCTTTTTCGGCGTAATAAAAAAGTACCTTATATATTTGGTCTTGAAGATTATAACCAATTTTAAAGTTAAGTTTATTTTGAAAAAAAAAACATTTTAGGTCTAAAACGGAAAAAACTACAAAATATAGGGTCTTTTTTTATAAATATACATGGACAAAGAATTTTACAATCATAAATAAATGTAGGCATAATAATTATATTGTTTAAATCGATGTATATTTTTAAACTAAAAGGATATAATCACGTTTTTTATACAACTAGTCTTGAAATAAAAAACATTTTAGGTCTAAACTGGAAAAAAGTACAAAATGTTGGGTCTTTTATGAAATAAAAATACTTAATTTACCTATTAGGGTCTAAAGTAACAAGTAAAAGGTAAAAGTTTGGTCTTTTTCGGAAAAGAAAAAACTTTTAGGTCTAAAAAGAAAAAAAATCAAAATGTAGGGTCTTTTATGAAAATAACCTTATTTTTTCTTAAAACGTAGGCGTACACACTACACACATCTGCAAAACTTTTCTAACGTATTTATTCTGATATTCTGTTGACGGAACGTCAAAACCCTAAACCTTCATCGTCAAATCGGCTGTTTGCCTCTTCTCGACGACAATGGCTGTAAGTAACAATCCTCGAACTTCTGAATTCAGTATCTCTTTTTTTCCTTCTATTTCGTTCTTGTATAAAGATAATTAGACTGTTTCCAGTCTTTGAGTAGATCGTTATCGTCTTCTTATCGCTCAAGTAGGATAGATTTGCTAGTTTGAAGAGATTAAGGCTAATTAAAGTGTTTGAATCTCTAGGAGTCAGTTTATGCTTATAAACCAGACTTTGTGGTTAAATGGGGGCGGATTTATCATTTTGGGTTGCTCATATACGCTCGAAATATAAGGCTCGAGTGGGGAGTCATGTCATTTGTGTAAAACATTGACAAAAGTTTATCGGGTAATTGGGGTTTTTTTTGACATTCTGTGCAGCAGTTATTTGCGCATTATGTACATCTGATTCAACTTTATCGCTCAGTTGTTTCTGATTGTAGGGTTATAGTTAGCATGTAGTTTTTTCATTTTACTCTGACTGGCATCTGATGAACTATCACCATCAGCATCTAAGTTTGTGGAGAAAATTGTTATTTTTTTTTTGCTGAAGCTTGGATTGGGTTTAAAAGAAATTCTTTTGATTCTTGAACAGTTTGCAGATGATTTACTTTTCTGAATGTATAGTTTTGTGATAGTAACTTAGTTGCTTATGCATTGCAGACTGTACCAGTTAATCCGAAACCTTTCTTGAACAACTTGACTGGGAAGCCTGTGATTGTGAAGCTCAAGTGGGGAATGGAGTACAAAGGTTATCTTGTCTCTGTTGATTCATACATGAACTTGCAGGTATATATACTATGCTATGATTAAACTTTTGTTTGAACCTGTTCTGTTCATGTGTGCATTTTTGTGCTTCTAATGTTGTTCAATGGCATCATCTTATTTCCCAGTTGGCCAACTCTGAAGAATACATTGATGGGCAGTTTACTGGTAACCTTGGAGAGATCTTAATCAGGTATGCAGACAGATGTAATAATGTTATGTTTTCTGCATAGATTCTTGGCTAAAAAGATTTGTGTTTGATATGCAGATGTAATAATGTTCTGTATTTACGAGGTGTACCAGAGGATGAAGAAATAGAGGAAGCAGATCGTGATTAGCAAGCAGGTGGAATGGATGGCCCATGTCTTAGATCATTAGATGTATTGGTTTTTATTTTAATTTCTGTTTTTGTATGGAAATATTTTGTGCTCCATATCACAATTTAATGTCTCAAACTTTTAATTAGGTGGATGTGGGTGGATCCATGAATATATCAGACAATGTTTCACAAATCATTACAAAAGAAAGAACAAATTACTGAAATCTTCCTGTGTGGTTTGCTGAAATTGTGTGTTTGGTCCCTAAGTTTTGTTTTGCACTCGGACCGTCTCTATTGTTTGGTTTCGTTTCGAGTTTGGTCCCTGCCATGCCTGAAATGACAATTATACCCTTATATATTTACTTTATAATTTACTTATATCTTTTATTTATTATTTCATTTATAAGGTCCAAAGATCTTATGCCGCCTCCATCCTTCCTTGTTCTAAGAACCGACAACAACAAAAGTTACCACCCACGTCAACTTCACCTCCGTCGGCCACCACCGGTACTAAATCAAAATCAAACCAAATCAAAAGCTGATAATCAAGGGCACAAATCTATTAGAACACTAATGGCAAGGTTATACAGAAAATCAAACACAAAAACTTCAAATAAATGGAACATATCTATTAGAACACACCCACTACGTTCTCTTTCCCCACAGGCACCACCTCCTACATCATTGACGACCACCACAACCAACACCACTAACATCAACCATCGTCAACACTAGAATCCCAAGAACTCCAGAAAAATGCACAATAACTATTCTAATAATTCAAGGAATAAATGCATAAGAACAATGACAAAAGTCTATAAATCTCTGAAATATACATTAAGAACAATCCCATAAGAATTTTGTTTCTGTAAATCCAACAAGAAAGAAGGTATGTATATAAATATATAAATCGTCTTCAAACACAAATCCTAAAATCAAACCTGAAATCAACTATAATCAGACTTAGAATCCTTAAACATATGAAATGAGTTTGTTAACCCTAGTGGTGATTTAGGGCTTAGACTTTGATTCATCAGATGACGGACATTAACTCTTCGAATGATGGGATTGCCTGACATTGGCATTGACATTGATAGTGGCGATATAGGGCATGGAAGAACGCAACGAGAAGAAGGAAGAGGTGATTCCACCAGAGGTCATTTAGGGCTTGGACTTTAACTTGTGAGACGAATGGCGGTGGCGATTTAGCAGCTCTGATGACAGAGAGTGACGAGGAAGACGACGTTGGGGAGAAGGCAGAGGTGGTCATCGGGTGCCAGAGCATTTTACTGGAGAAGGAAGCGATAAGCGGTGGTGATCGTGGGGTTGCAGGTTGATTCCAGGGCGTCTAGACAACTACATAGATTAAGGTAGGATGAGAGGGGGTTGGGGGTGGGTGTTTGGTGGAGGCACAAAGACTTCTATTTTTTATAAATAAAGATAATAATAAAATGAAAAATAAAATACAAAGGGCAATATAGTCTTTTTTATCTCTATGAGGGACGAAAAACACAATAATAACAAATGTCAGGGATGGTACGAGTGAAAAAAAAAACTTAGGGACCAAACGTGCAATTTTAGCAAACCATAGGGACGATTACAATAATTTGTTCAAAAAGGAAATCCACATTTTTGTACAAAGTGAAAAAAAAAATCAAATATTGTTGCATAAATAAATATTTAACCCTTTTTAATGTGTTTGATCATTAATATATTACAACTTAGGTTATATGTTAAAATACAACAATTTAAAATTTAACAAAGAAAATACTTAAGCCATGTAAATTTTACTATAAACTTAGGGGGATGAAAATATGTTCAATTTGTATGTAACCCATTACTAGATTCGTGTGAAATCCACAATGCCGGCGATGAAAATATGTTCTTGATCCTTCACCGCTATAAAAACCAAAATCCATGACGATGAATAATTTACAAAACGAGTGAGTGGGTATTTAATAAAGTGCACTTTTTATTTTTACTTAATAATCGTTGTATTTAACTATTTATTTATAATAACACAAAATAAATTCTTTTGCAACAAAGAGAGTTTTTAAGAGCTACAGTTTTGAAAACTCATCATTTTTCCAAAAATGCAATTTTAGATTCGATAATGTATTCCAAAAATATAAATAGTATACCTTACAAGCGTAACCTTATTTTCAGTGATCTAAAACAAACCATGATAATCAATTTTCGAGAAATCCCGTCAAGTTTAGAATAAAATCTCTTATCTTCAAGGTCGCCCCTCTTCCTGTGTATATTGAATATGCAACATTTTCAACGATTCTCCTACGCCAAATCACATGAGGTGGAACTATTCTCTCACCTCTTTCATCATCTTCTTCAAATAAATCAGAATCATCTACCGATTCTTCATATTCATGTAAGTTTAATTTATTTTCTGGAATGTTAATTGGAATTGAAGATTTCCTCTTTTTCTTCTGTTTTCTCTTTAACTCGTTACCTTGACGTATGTCAACGTTGTAATGATTATCTTGTTTGCTTTGTACCGCAACTTCCACAAATATTACCTCCGATTCTTCAAATTCTTCACCCATCACTTGGGTACGGAGACATCTCAAAGATGTTGGGAAACCAATGGAATTTATATGCGAAGCAAAATGAATCGTACAAGGCACACTGTGTCATTGATGTATGGGTTTGTTCTTCAAAGTCTTCTTTTGTCATTTGTAAATATCTTTAGATTTAATTAAAACAAAGTCTTTACCCTATCGTGTCTTGTTGCATACATCTTTGTCAAAGAATTTTGGGGGTATTCAATAGTTTAAATGAGATGGACATTTTCCTAAGTCATATATATATATATATATATATATATATATATATATATATATATATATATATATAGAGAGAGAGAGAGAGAGAGAGAGAGAGAGAGAGAGAGAGAGAGAGCTAGGTTCATTTGTTTAAAGTAAGTATTGTGTTATTGTATGCATAAATGTGGGCCAATCAAAATTAAACAAAAAATTAAATAATTAAATAAATAAATAAGAGTAATTTAGTAATTTGTTTAGTAACTTCCAAAATTAATCCCTATAATCATGGTATTGATCTAATCTCTCCAATTTAAATCTCGTTTCCGATCTGCAAAATTAGAATGGACTACAAAATCGATCTTTAGTTCTACAAAAATCGATTGCCATCGCCATCTCCAACTCCAGCACGTCGACCGACTATCATCGACGTTTTCTTTCTTTTCTTTCTGGCCCGATCAGCAGCCACACGAATGGGGAAGGCAAAGAAGATCGCTGATCTCCAAGGGGGTGTTTTAGGTGGTTTAATCGACTGAATCGGATGGAGAGGAGGGTGAAGCGAGGGCAGCAAGGGTTGATTAGCAACTCTCGGCTTACTCTCTTCTGATTCTAACAACGAGGGATGAGACCAGAAGAGGGTCCGACGACAGGTGGGGCTTCGGTGGCATTGGGTCGACGGAAGAATACGTCGTTGAAGCTCTCGACAAACGGCTTTGTCTATTCTGCCTGAAGGTTCAGGTTTCTTTATATTCTTCTACTTCTTCAGATATGGTTTGTCTCCCTTTGTTTATAAGTACCTTTTTTTTCCTCTTTGATTTTGTTGATTCAAGTTAGTTCAGTCGTAATTATATGATGGTTGTGTTTCGAGATGTCGTTCCCGTTTATCTGTATTACATTTATGTCTAATGCACTGCTTTTCGTTGGGGATTCAATTGAATTTTGGGAATTAGGGTTTTCAGAAATTTGGATTGATAGAATTTCTTCTGGAATTAGATAATGTGGATTTGTTAAAGCAATTAGATAAGTACATACTGTCTTTCATTTAGTCCTTCTGCAATCGTTATTGAGGATTAGATATGAGGACTATAGTTAGATTAAAATTATGTATAGATCTATCTCAGGTATGCTATTAGATACGTACCTCGAACAAGTACATCTTATGAATGAATTAGAACAAACAATCAAGTAAAATTAAAACCTAGTTGCTTTTTAATGGAATAAAGTGCAGGGAAGGACAGAGGAATAAAGTGAGAGAGAGTTTCTTTCTCCAGAAAAGAGAAGGAAGAACAGGGAAGGCTTTGGTTGCTTCATTTGGCAGAAAAGAGAAGGAAGAACAATGGTGATGATCTCTTCTTTGATTGGGTATGTTTCTTTTGATTGGGTTTTACTAGTTAAACAGATAAAAAAAATCAATTATCTTGATGATCTTGTTGTATAGTTGTGAATTTTGATAGATATTGAGTACATTGTGATCTAAGGGAAAGGAAACATAAACGTGTGGTACAATTCTTGAGATTGACATGAAGAAGATAAAAAGAATCATGAATTCCAATTCTGTTGGAATGGAATCATGAATTCCAATTCTGTTGGAATCTAAACTACAATTTGGTTTTGTTTTGACAGAAGTTCATGCTTGAAGAACGGACCACGAAATTTGAACGACGCCTCTTAGCAACATTATTCTTTTAGAATAAATTAGTGTTTTTGTTAGATTTTGATGTTTTTTTTCCCGATTTGAAAGTTTTTTAGTTTTATTCTTTAATAATAAATGTAATTCTTAGCAATTGTTACATGTATTCTATAAGAATTAATATAATTTTTGTTTTAATTCTTCAGTTGCTGGTTCGAGAATTTGTTATTCTACAAGAAAAATATGTTCAAGAATATTTTTATTATTTTATGGTCAAGAATTTTTTTATTTTTGAATATATTGAAACATATTCTGTCAGAATGTCCGAATTAAAAACCTAATAATTCGTAAAAACAGATTTTTAAAATTAATAGAATTTATGATCCCTTAAAATATGCAAACTTCCTTTATTAAATCTATGTTAATTGACTAAAATACCCTTCTAGTTAAATTAGATGGTATTTTTCGATTATTTTTAATTCAATAATATGTATTAATCACTTTCTTAAAATAAGTAAAATAATTGGCCCATATTTATACATACGATAACACAATAATTAGTTTGAATAGAATAACCTAGGCCTATATATATATATATATATATAGGGTGAGGTTCAATAGAGAACCATAATTAACCAATGAACCAAGGAACCAATCTTTTTTTCAACTTTTAGAAATTATTTTTTATCAAAAAAAAAAACTAAAAATACAGAAATTCATAACTTTTTATCATTTTTCCAATGATATCAAATTCAATTTTTTTTACGTCAAATTCACAATGTGAATCTTTGAAAATTCACAATGTGAATCCGGATTCACACGGTGAATCCGAAAAATATTTTTCACATTCACAATGTTAATATATGAATTTAGATATTTTTAGATTTTTTTTTCGATAAAGAATAAGCTCTAGAAATTGAAAAAAAGATTTGGTTCCTTGAAGAACCAATAATTATGGTTCTCTATTGAACTTTTCCATATATATATATATATATATATATATATATATATATATATATATATATATATATATATATATATATATATATATATATATATATATAGGGTGAGGTTCAATAGAGAACCATAATTAACCAATGAACCAAGGAACCAATCTTTTTTTCAACTTTTAGAACTTATTTTTTATCAAAAAAAAAAAAAACTAAAAATACAGAAATTCATAACTTTTTATCATTTTTCCAATGATATTAAATTCGATTTTTTTTTACGTCAAATTCACAATGTGAATCTTTGAAAATTCACAATGTGAATCCGGATTCACACGGTGAATCCGAAAAATATTTTTCACATTCACAATGTTAATATATGAATTTAGATATTTTTAGATTTTTTTTTCGATAAAGAATAAGCTCTAGAAATTGAAAAAAAGATTTGGTTCCTTGAAGAACCAATAATTATGGTTCTCTATTGAACTTTTCCATATATATATATATATATATATATATATATATATATATATATATATATATATATATATATATATATATATATATATATATATATATATATATGTTTAGGTTCTATGGAAAACAAAATCCCTAAAAATCATAAAAATGCATAAAAAAATACTTAGAGATCACAATTTTTTTTTTGATTTTATATTATGAAAATTCGCAACTTTTTTTTTACATTCTCGCTGAATTTTTTTTTGAAAAAAAAATCCATCTATTGCTTTTTCCGCTATTATTTTCACCAATCCTTTAGCATCATCAATCGATTCGTTCTACTGTTTCCTAACATTGGAAATTTCCCCACTCTGTATGGAACCCCAACTCCTTCTGCATCATAGTCGCCGTAATCTCGAAGGCTATGGCTCTCCTTCTCGGCATATCCACCGTCATCGACACTCGGTACAACCAAGTTCTCTTTAATATGTGATTTGCACGAACTGTTGATTGTAAATTCTGTCCAAAACAACATTCTATTTTAGGTATACGCTGGGTAGACATGAGGTTTTATTGATTTGACCTCTTTTCTTTCTTCTAAGATTTATGATTGATTTTTTTCATTGAAATTACTCAAATTACTCATAATTCAATGTTTTATGATCATAAAACTAATTACTAAATCATTGTTCGATTATAAAGATTGAAAACTTATTAATTTAAAGTAAAAATTTTTAAAAAAAATCTTATGCATTTGAATGATACATTACTTTTTTTTCCTATTTGTTTCGCAGAAACCTTCAAAATCATGATCCATTAAGCAGTTAGATGAATTATGTTGTTTTTAGTTTTGTCAATAAGGAAAAAACTGATGCCAACAAAAGAATTGGTAAGATTCAAAGAATGTAAAGATCTATATGCACAACTTTCTGGTTTCTTTGTTGGTTTCTTTTGTTTATTTTCACGCCCTCCAAGTGTTTGTTTTAATTCCCCTGTGAGTTTTTTCATAGTTTAATCTCATGTGTTCTTCAAAAGTAAACCCATCCTTTATCTATCTGTTCTTTTGCAACTTTCTTGAAATTTTTCGATACTTATTGACCCTTTCTCCTACCTACACCTATGTTCACACACAAATTTGTTTGTATTTCTATGATTAATCACATGATATGAATTTTCTTGATTTCGCCTGAAATTTTTTACTTCCGAACCCACATGTAAGTAATCACCTGATTTCGAAGCTGCAAGTAGGGCTGTTCACTATTTGGATAAAACCGAATTGTCCAATTGGACAATTTGGATTGGACTATTTGGTTCGGATATTCGGATCTTTGGATTGGTTTTCAACAAAACTGAATTATTATTTTGGATTTTGGATTGGTTTTGGTATATATAATAAGAACCGAATAGTCCAAAAAACCCGAATAAACATTTATTATTTATTTATTTATAATATATATCTATAGCCATTTATTAATTTTGTAATTTATTTTTTCAAATAGGTTCAAAACGTTTCACCCGATAAAAAAATATTAATATGTATTTTCTCTTAAAGATTTTCTATCCATAAAATATTTAATTATAATATATCTTCTTAGTAGTTGTTTATAAAATTCAAATCACAACCAAATAATTTGTTTTCGCTTCTTGTGTAAAGTTGGGTAATATTATAATTATATGTCGTTTTAACATGTTTCGGGTTTTGAAAACCGAATTATAAAAACCGATCCAACCGAATTGTAATTGGATCGAATCGGATTGGATTTGAATTTAGTTTGGACTATTTGGATCCATGTTTTGAAAACCGTAATCAATTTGGATTCACTTGATTGGATCGAATAAAACCGATCCATCCAAACGAACACCCCTAGCTGCAAGTAATCAAAATTTTCAAATATTTTAAAGACCAGATTCGAGAGGCTCAGGTTGAGGCTATGAAGGAAGAGCATCGAAAGAGTGAGCGCATAGTAGGTCAGGTGGCTTCCTTCGATTATGATAGCCGGGGGTTATTGAATCTCCACCGGAGGGTATGGGTTCCTTATTGGGATGATGCGCGACAGGTTTTGATGGATGAGGCACACAAGTCGAGATTCTCTATTCATCCTGGGGCGACAAAGACGTATAGAGATCTCCGTCCTGATTATTGGTGGCCATGTATGAAGCGGGATGTAGTGTAACACTCGGTTTCAAATCGCTTCATTGTTCGGGGCCGTGGCCCGGTCATCAGTCTTCATAAGGCTTTGGGCCTTGGGGAAGAAAGGATTTGGCCCTTTTTGGATGTGGGTGTTATGGTCTAAGTTATCCAGGTGTTCGTTTGTGTTTCGGAGCCCAATGGTATAATCATAATTTGATAACTCGGTCATTTATGAATTTTGGATTTTTGTTCGGAAATTTCTTAGGCGGAGGTGAGTTGATAGAAGTGTAGGGCTTCTCGTCACCTTTCCGTGGATATAAAGTTCGTTGGAAACAGACTTATAACGAAGAAGTTATGGCCTTCAGAAGTTTGGTGGTTTTAGGGTTTAGTAGGGTACGGGGGGTACACAGGTGTACGCGTAACGTACTAGTAAAAAGGGCAGTATGATGGGCATACCTCGGCGTACGTTGGGCGTACTGATCAGGATGGTCGCGGGTGCTCTGCGGAGTACGCTGGGCGTACTCCAGCCAGACCCAAACCCTATTTTAGGGTCTTGGACCCTATTTAAGCTCCTTATCTCATAACCTAACCCTAATATCTTCAGCCTCCATCCCTCTAAACCCTAGATATCGACTCTTATCCCCCATTTGAGTGATTCTTGAGCTTCAAAGTGATTTATGTGTGTTTTTGGTGCTTGGGGAGGAAGAAGGAACTTCTTGAAGAGTCATTGCTTGACTTGGAGCTTTTGGATCCAGGCTTTGTTCACCTAGATCTAACTTCTGGAGGTAAAAAATCTCAACCTTGACAACTCTTTCTTGTAGATCTAGCTAGGTGGAACTTTGTTATGATTTTGGTCCCTTTGTAGTGGTTCTTATGAGTAGAAGTTACTCCAGAACCTTTAAGCTTCATATTTGGTCCTTGTTGGGGTTATGGAGTCATAAAGTTTGGATCTTGATGAGTATAAACTATCCATGCATGATTTGGTAGTATTTTGGTGAAGCTTGGTGTGACAACCCGAAACTTCTATCTTGTTCATCTATTCAATTCAATCAATGATAGACTCGTTTCTGTTGTCTTTTAGCACTGTTTAAGGGTTCGTTAAGTGTTCCAAGCTTGAGTACAACCAATGTTGAGATTAGGGATGAGTTATCAAGTCGTAAGAGTAACAAATTTAGCCATACACTCCTTTAGGAGGAGTGTACAGCCGTACACATGGGTGTACGGCCGTACACCCCCTTATGGCCCGCACTTACCCTTATATATATATGGGTAGCCCTCCTTCCCTTCATTCCTTTCTTCCCTTGGCTGCACACTACTCCCTTCTCTCTCAAGTTTCTTCGACTGTGAACTCTTCAAGGCTTCAAAAACGTGAGTATTCCATCCTCTAGCTTGTTATACTTGAAAGACCTCTTGATTCAAGCCTTAGCTCATCAAGTTTCATCATGTTCTTCATCCCTTGAAGGAGTACGGCTGCACACCTTCATAAGGTTGGCCGTACACCCCCTTAAAGGCCCTCCAAAGTGAGAGTTTGACCCCTATCTTCTAGTTGGACATGACCCTAGCCTTGATTCACCTTAAAATCGACAAATTTGGCATGAACATGAAGGGTGTACGGCCGCACACCCCTTGTACGGCCGCACACACCTCTCAGGGCCGTATACCCACTTTGATGATCATTTTAAGCCTCAAACTTGCATTGCAACTAAGCATGGGACCTAGAACACTTCTTGTATGCTAGCTAGAACCTTGGAAACACCTCAAAGTCACACCTCTTCATAAGTGTACGGACGTACACTCATGGGCCGCACACCCATGGCCATACACCTCCCTCACTCAATCACATGTGGTTTTGATACTTAGTTCAAGTGTTTCCAAGTCCCTAGAGTGGTTTCCCATCATGTCTAGTAGTGAAATACCCTAATTTGACTCCTATATGTGTTATTACATGTTAAATAGGATCTAATTGTGTTCAAGGCTTCATTAGACACTGAACATCTCATTCTGATCTTTCATTCAAACCATTCACTCGAGGTGAGTTCATACCCCTACATTTTTCCTAGTTTTTAATGTTTTCAGGGGGGAATACAAGTAAAAACACAAGTAATCTTGTGTTTAAATATATTATTTTGTTTAATATATTCCCATTAAAAATACACATCGGATATAGAAATCAGTTTCACAAAACGTGTTAAGGTACTAACCTTGCAAAAATTAGTTTTCAAAACTAAGGAAATGAACTTATGAATTATGAAACAAAAGATATTATTTTTCTAAGGTTTCATGTTAATATCAAAAAGGGTTTTTCCTGTATTATTACTTGTAAAGTCGTTAATCTAATTAGAGACACGTCCTTGGGCGCTTACAAACTTAATCAAGTGGAGGACTACCCCTTATGAACCAGAATCTCCTAGAGGGAGAGCGTGATTTTTGTGTATAGATCTATACGGGACTGACTATCCCGCACCTTGCTGCTAGCTACAGTAGGACCGGCAGGTCTACGGGTGACAAAGTCATAAAGGATACTGGTGCCCGATTCGCGCCATATCAAGTTAATGTATGGTCATAAAGCTCGCAATGAAGATAACAACGATGTATTTACGTAATAATAAATCGAACGAACTAACCTTAGAGTTAATAACTAAGTGATCACAGAAGGGTATTAGTAATACTTTTAGGATTCAGATCACCACGTTTTCAATTAGTTTTATTTATGTAATAAGACTAATATACATCACTGGGATAACCAGGGTTTCCAAAAGGAATAATGCTTAAACGATATAAGTATGGTAGATACTTGTACTTTTCGATTTAGAACACGAGTAATTCAATAACTTTCACTTAAGGGAAATGCAGGATTTCCCAGGGTAAACATCAGTATTTTATAAACAGATGGTTTACTAATCAATTAACGAATATTCATATTTCCTCCTTAACTCCTGGGTTTATGCGTGACTAGTATGAACCAAGAAGTCATAGAAGAAATGGGTTTAATCATGCTTTTCATAAGAAAATATGGGATTTTCTTGAGAAACACTCTCAATAGATATCAAAGATTATTTTACTTAAAGTTTATACATTTATTACACCAGATAGTATAAGGTTTTCTGGGAAAGATATCGCACTTTTCAAAAGAACCGAGAACCGTCTTTCTAAAACAAAATGATTATGAACTCACCAGCTTTATGCTGATACTCTTTCAAAACTTACTTGTATTCTCAGGGCTCTAGTAGACAGGTACACCCCGAAGCTTTTGAGAAGACTGCTTAGCACCGTACTGCGACTCCTGTTGACTCCTGTATCTACTTTGATGTTTGAATTTGAAATATTTAAAATATCTATGTAAAACTTATACTTATTAATGCAATGGTTGGCTGTACTTTGATTACTATAATGCATGTGTTGTGATACTTACATGAAGTCGTCCGCCCCCAAACGTTTCCGTCGTTCTGGTTTGGGGGTGTGACACTTGGGACTTAGGGTTTTGATTTGGGTCCCATTAAGTCATGCTAAGTCATAAAGCCAGGAACTTTATGACTTAAGAAGTCCCTTTGAATCAGATCTGGAAGTTTGGACTAAGGTCTTAAGGTATTAAGAAGTTTTAAGACATTTTGGAGGGATTTTGACCTTTGGAGTTCATCTGTAACATCCGTCAAATTCAAGCAAATTTAAAACTTTTTAAAACATTTAGAACCATTAAGTTATTACAGTCTGTTCCCAAAATAGTTTAAACATCAGAGTATCCCCCGAATCAAATCATAAAATCATGAAATATGAGGAGTTGTACGATCACGCCTTCGCCTTCCCACGATCATCAGAAGTACCTGAAACAATAATCGATAAATGTAAGCTCGAAGGCTTAGTGAGTTACCCCCAAAATACCAACGTCATACCGATATAACCATATCACATATCATATAACATATAAACAAACAGCAAAAAACATGCATAATGAGCCTTCAACCTCACTGGACCGCATCGCAGGCCTTCAGTCTATCTGGATCGCTCTCCGAGCCTTCGGCACGTCTGGACCGCCTCACAAGGCCTACAGCCTATCCGGACCGCCTCACAAGGCCTACAGCCTATCCGGACCGCTCGCCGGGCCTTCGGTCTTACTGACATACCCTCCTGGGTCTGTAGTCTATCGGGACCGCCCTGGGTATCTTGGCCTACATCATGAAGCAGGACCCGCCTCAACCCATTCCCCAATCCAACAAACATGTACACATACCATATCATACGCTAGCATATATATATATATATATATATATATATATATATATATATATATATATATATATATAACAGTCAAACCGATCTAACAGATCATCAATCATAGCAACATCCTATAACCATGATACAGACCTAACCGGTCACTAACGTAGAATCATCCTATATACCAGGATACCGACCTAACCAGGTCACTAAACATAGCATCATCCTATATACCAGGATACCGACCTAACCAGGTCACTGAACATAACATCATCCTATATACCAGGATACCGACCTAACCAGGTCACTAAGCATATCACCATCCTAATTACCAGGATGTAAATCAATAAGCATAACATACAATAACCCGAATACAAATCCGAAAAGGGCCGGCATTGGTGCCTTAGACCCCATTGATATAGTGAGGATAACTCACCTGACACTGCTGAAGTCCCGCCGATAAAACTCCAGCTGTTGGTTGACAGATTCTCGAACTGTCAACATCAAATAATACCCAATTAATAATTGGGTTCCAAGCCCAAGGTCCAACTCACACTCCAAAGGCCCAAAAGTCAAGTAATGGGCCAAAGACTAATATATGGCCCAATTTTCCAAATTGGGCCCAGACCTCTACATGGTCTTTCCTTAAGGCCCATCTAATTATTCTAGTCCAAACTCTTAGTATTCCCATGGCCCAATATCACATAATCATAAAGGCCCAATTATGGCCCATCTATGGCCCAATTTTCCAAATTGGGCCCAAGTCCTTCACACGGGCCTTACCCTAAAGCCCATCCAATTATTTTAGTTCATTTACTTGTTCTTGGATAGTCCATCAGTAGCCCAATCACCAAAGCCCAGTAGAAAGGCCCAATTCAAGGCCCAAGTGAAATTAGGGTTTCCACATGAAATGACGATTAGGGTTAGGTGTTTCTTACTCAACCCATTAAGGACTTAATCCATTAAGTCCAATATTGCCTTAGGTTAATTTGCACATGATTATTAATTATTATTTTAAATTTAGTAAATAATTCCTGTGTGGTCCCGATCAATCCCAAAATTAGGGTTTCATGGCATTAGGGTTTTCCAAACCCTACTTAGGGTTTCCAACCCAATACTAGCCCATTAGTTACATGGTTGGGCTTTTAGGTCAATTAGAGCTTCATTGGGCCCATTAGGGTTTCATTGGGCCCATTAGGGTTTCATTGGGCCCACTTTGTCCAAGCACCCGCAAACGAGTCAACATGCAAACGAGGCACACGCCACCCAACGCGGTGGTTGGTGGCAGCAGCCGGTGGTGGTTACAAGTTTTCCATTAATATTCCGGCCGATTACAATCAAATTTACAACCATATCCAAAAACACACCCACATAAACTAACACACACACACCCACACAACCGCCCTATGGCGGCAGGCGGTGGTCGGTGGTAGCGGTAGCCTTTCCGCGAATTCCGGTTACACAACATACACACACACACTTAACACAATATAGCATCAGCACACACACACACACACCTAAATACATAGCAAAACTCGCACAGAGCCACCTTCCACGGTGGTTGGTGGCGACGAAAGGACCAACGAACAGCTACAGCGACGGCGTGACAGCGATAGTTGGTGGCTTACGGCCTCAGCAGCAACATATATTCATTCCCTACACGAGACCGCCGCTGCAAATCATCGACTAGGCAGCAGGCGACACGTTCACAGATGGCGAAAGGCGGTGGCGGAATGGTCGTGGTGGTGCTTCGGTTGGCGACCTCGACAACGGTAGTGGGGCGGCGACGGATGTCGGTTGATGCAGCGACTGTGTTCTCCGGCAAACACGTAGTCTCAAGTCGTCCTTGGTCTCGTCTAAACAAGCCTAGCAGCGGCGGTAACAGATTGGGGTTTGTTCGGCGGTGACTTTATCTTCAACGGAAGCGGCATCGGCTGGAAGAGGAGAAGGAGGAGAAGAGCGGAAGTCCGGTGGTTGCTGTGGTCGTTGGCTGATCGGAAACGCAAGAAGGAGGTCGGCTGGGCAATGGAGAAAGAGAGGTGGCGGCTGAAGCACCGATTAGGGTTAGGGTTTAGAGGGTGACGAGATTATATACCCCCACCCCATAACTTCAATCCATAACAACACATTTGGTCCCTCCTCCTCCTTATTCTTTCAATTTCGATCCCAAATTTACCATTTCTACCCTAGCTTCAAAAAAACCCTTTCAAGTCCAATCCGTAATTTACCCAACAATCCCTCCCTCTACAAATCCTTTTCAATATAGGTCCAGAATTTACTCTCTAGTCCCTGCTTCCATAAATCCTTACATATTAAGTCCAAATAATACCAAACACCCCTTGACTTATGAAAATCTTTACAAATTAAGTCCCAAAATTACACTTTAACCCCTAGAGATTCAAATCTTGTCATTTGGCTTCCCGAAACCAACTCCCAGCTAATTTATTATTTGGTTTTGGATTATAATAATATAAAATAATAATAAAAATTACTTCTCGGGGTTCCGAGTTTATTATTTAATTATGTTATTTTAAACGGGATGTTACAACTCTCCCCCACTTAAATTTGATTTCGTCCTCGAAATCGCTTCTTATCATTCCTTACACGCCAGACAACTTGAACTACATGGCCACTACTACAAGCATAACCCCAGCCTTCCCAAGGCAATCAAAACTAACCATACAGGGTTTTAAAAACCCGAAGATAGACGAATCCCCCACATTAGGATCACCTTACTCAATCTGAAATCTGAAGTCTCGGGAAGGTCTGGCTCCCTGACAGACCGCTCATACCAAATCATTATTGTTGAACCTAATCCACTTATCTCTCAACTAACTATTCAAATTTTGATAATTGGTGGTTCCAACATCCAGATACTTCTCATACACCTGAAACCCAATTCGTCAATAGTGCCCTAAACACAGAACTCTCCGAAACAGTAGGCTGCCTTCTGATTGCTTCCGAAATCCACTGAGACCTCCTTGGTCCCAACTTATCTGGAATACTGAAATCCTGCCCGGTTGTTGAACCAACGAGCAATCTCACAGTCGCTCCATGTGATTCCTGAAGGATACTTCGACTAGCAATAACTGCCCTACCTGTATCGCCACTCATGGCTCCATCAATCCTTTTAGTCCATCCGATCATAATAGTCTGGCAACCTGTCGCCATCAACCCAAATACGAAAAGTGATTGCTACCAGAATACTGTAGTCTTACATCATGCCCGGTCCCCAACGACCTACCGTTACCTGATTCCGATCATGGTGTGGTCTACCCACAATCTTGCGAACTGGTCCACCCTGGCCTAATCATCTGAAAGAATCCGTGAATGCTACGGTTACCCCCACAGTCTTACAACACTTTCGCCCTAACACAATCGCAGCCTGATACCTTACCCTCAATCTATCAATCCAAAAACCCTCAGAGTCAAGCACACACACTCGACCGAACATCCGAACTGAACTCAATTCTTGACTGGAATCCCAACCTGATTTCCCAATTTCTGCTATCAAGCACCGGGAAGACGCGATTCACATGCTGGGGAGTTTTTCCGAACTCCCAACTCACACAACCCTCAAACCAATAGCCGCTGGGGTTGTCTTCCTTTTTCCCTGATGGAGATGCGAAACTTATCCTAGTTTCAAAACCGATCCTGCTTCTGCACTCCGGGACGATTATCCCCTACTTAGATTCGACTAAGTCTTCACAATACAAGTAAATTGGAGAATTCCCAATCCTTCTAACTTTCCGACAATCGATCCATCAACAACCAACTCTTTCCAACTAGTGCTCCATTGATAGCCAATCCCAAATGATCACACACACTTCTAAGAGCTAGATGAACACTTCCTGAATCCCAGTGAAACCGACAGTCCCTAATGCTCAAATGATTCCACATTCAAATCTTGAAGACCAACAGATAGATGCTCCAACTAATACCTCAGCAACGAGCTACTTCCCTTGGCGCTTTCATCCGCCAATCAGTAACGGTTACTAAAACCATTGAAACCTGAAAATGATGAATAACCATCCTGTGGGACCCTGTCCGCAGACCTCCCAAATAATACCCCTCTTCCCAAAGTGCTCCAAACGAATCTCCTGCTTTTGGGTTCTAGAAATCATATCATTCAGGGTGTCGCTCCCTGACTCGCTCACTAGCTCAGTCGTCTACAACTGAACTGCAGTAGCTGAAGGTACCTCTTCCCTAAACCGAGCTACAACTACTCCCAAGGCATAGTATCCAATCCAAATAATGCAATAGGTAGCACAATCAATCCTTACCTCCCGATACGAGAGATCCAAGGCAAATCAGATCTTAGCTCCTACGGGTCGGAACGCTAATCGCATACGCCTCATAAGATACTCATGCCACATCAACCCACCTGCGCTCACCAGCGCTGAGATACTATCGCCGACCCTTGCGACTAACTGACCCCGAGCTGGAATACAACCTGATCCTGAGGTTACAAGCCTGCTCACTCCTTCGAGCTCGAAAAACAGAAAGGGCACAATCCTTGCCCTAGAAAACAACATTCCAATCCATCAATTAACCATTCTACTTCCAGCTGCAAAACCCCAGCTGAACATAATCATCACTCCCCTTCCGGAGTCCCCGTGACTCGAATCCCGACCTTGAACAAAACCCCCGAAGCCTCAAATCCAGAAATTCCTATGACAGCCTCTCCCGCTCAACCCGCAGAATGTAACGAGTACGGAACATCTCCCTGATCCCAAGTGACTGCAGCTCACTGCTCATCAGAATACGTCCCAGTACAGGAATGCTCGACCAACTCCTCCCCCTGCTGTCGTTACAGCTGCTATAGCTGTCGCGGCAACCGTCTCGGCAATGGCTGCATAGCGCTCGTCGAAATACTCAACCATGGTGGTCTTGATAGACCCAACATCTCCGACAACTGTCTCCGGAAAATCTCGATCACCTCCTCTCGGATAGTCTCCGTGACACGATCTTCTGGCAATACTGGCCTATCCTGGCTGCCAACTCCCAATCCTGACCCGGATCCAGTCTCAAGACGTCTCGTAACCACCATTCTGGTAATACACCAAAAAGATCTTTGATAACCCATATAATGATAAAGAACCAACTCCCAAACCTAACCCTAGGGGTTATGACTTCCTTGATACGCGTATGGGTCCTGTGCTTTCAGTAGTACGGGCCCATACTACCTTCCACACCTACCCATATTTGTCTCAAGTATCATCACAACACCCTAACAATATACATAAACATAGCGAGCACTCAATCCTCACTCCTAGAGGAATGCTAAATATCTCATAACTGGCCTACCGACCTCACACAACCCACCCATCCATGAAACTTCCACCAACCTTGCAACACTCGTGTATGCTAACCATACATAACGTTGGACCCTATAGACTTTTGAATACTTGATCCTACCCTAAACCCTTCATCAAACAAGAACAGGAAATAAGGCCAAACCAAACATTCTCAGGCTATAAGATCTTAATTATGTACGGCCGTGATGCATACACTAAGCACCTACAGTAATGATGTCAATTTCATATAAGGAAAAACCCTATATTCTATCATGCAATTCCTGAAGATCCCTAGCCTAGTAATACATGCTGTTCTACATATCACAAATCAAATAATCCGTAAGGTATTTTGGGGTCTATCCACGAGCTCCGGCTGATCGTACACTTGCATCCTCCTTTAATATTTTGAAAACCATTTAAAAAAAATCATTTTGAAAATATTTTCTTTGATTTGAGACTGGATTCACACGAGTGTTCCTCTGATTCACTCAAACCAAGGCTCTGATACCAACTTGTAACATCCATAAAATTCAAGCCAATTTAAAACTTTTTAAAACATTTAGAACCATTAAGTTATTACAGTATGTTCCCAAAATAGTTTAAACATCAGAGTACCCCCAGAAACAAATCATAAAATCATGAAATATGAGGAGCTGTACGATCACGCCTTCGCCTTCCCGCGATCATCAGAAGTACCTGAAACAATAATCGATAAATGTAAGCTCGAAGGCTTAGTGAGTTACCCCCAAAATACCAACGCCATACCGATATAACCATATCATATAACATATAAACAAACAGCAAACATCATGCATAATGAGCCTTCGTCCTGAATGGACCGCCTCGCAGGCCTTTAGTCTATCTGGACCGCTCTCCGAGCCTTCGGCACGTATGGACCGCCTCGCAAGGCCTACAGCCTATCCGGACCACTCGTCGGGCCTTCGGTCTGACTGACATACCCTCCTGGGTCTGTAGTATATTCGGACCGCCCTGGGTATCTTGGCCTACAACACGAAGCAGGACCTGCCTCAACCCATTCCCCAATCCAACAAACATGTACACATAACATATCATACGTTAGCATATATATAACAATCAAACCGATCTAACAGATCATCAATAATAGCAACATCCTATAACCAGGATACAGACCTAACCGGTCACTAACATAACATCATCCTATATACCAGGATACCGACCTAACCAGGTCACTAAACATAGCATCATCCTATATACCAGGATACAGACCTAACCAGGTCACTAAACATAGCATCATCCTATATACCAGGATACCGACCTAACCAGGTCACTAAGCATATCACCATCCTAATTACCAGGATGTAAATCAATAAGCATAACATACAATAACCCGGATACAAATCCGAAAAGGGTCGGCATTGGTGCCTTAGACCCTGTTGATATAGTGAGGATAACTCACCTGGCACTGCTGAAGTCCCGCCGATAAAACTCCAGTTGTTGGTTGACAGATTCCCGAACTGTCAACATCAAACAATACCCAATTAATAATTGGGTTCCAAGCCCAAGGTCCAACTCACACTCTAAAGGCCTAAAAGTCAAGTAATGGGCCAAATCCCAATATATGGCCCAATTTTCCAAATTGGGCCCAGGCCTTTACATGGTCTTTCCTTAATGCCCATCCAATTATTCTAGTCCAAACTCTTGGTATTCCCATGGCCCAATATCACATAATCATAAAGGCCCAATTATAGCCCATCTATGGCCTAATTTTCCAAATTGGGCCCAAGTCCTTCACATGGGCCTTACCCTAAAGCTCATCTAATTATTTTAGTTCATTTACTTGTTCTTGGATAGTCCATCAGTAGCCCAATCACCAAAGCCCAGTAGAAAGGCCTAATTCAAGGCCCAAGTGAAATTAGGGTTTCCACATGAAATGACGATTAGGGTTAGGTGTTTCTTACTCAACCCATTAAGGACTTAATCCATTAAGTCCAATATTGCCTTAGGTTAATTTGCACATGATTATTAATTATTATTTTAAATTAAGTAAATAATTCCTGTGCGGTCCCGATCAATCCCAAAATTAGGGTTTCATGGCATTAGGGTTTTCCAAACCCTAATTAGGGTTTCCAACCCAATACTAGCCCATTAGTTACATGGTTGGGCGTTTAGGTCAATTAGGGCTTCATTGGGCCCATTAGGGTTTCATTGGCCCCATTAGGGTTTCATTGGGCCCACTTTGTCCAAGCATCCCCAAACGAGTCAACACGCAAATGAGGCACACCGCCACCCAACGCGGCGGTTGGTGGCGGCAGCCACCACCTCACGGTGGTGGTTACAAGTTTTCCATTAATATTCCGGCCGATTACAATCAAATTTACAACCATATCCAAAAACACACCCACATAAAATAACACACACTCACCCACACAACCGCCCTGTGGCGGCAGGCGGTAGTCGGTGGTGGCGGTAGCCTTTCCGCGAATTCCGGTTACACAACATACACACACACTTAACACAATATATCATCAGCACACACACACACACCTAAATACATAGCAAAACTCGCACAGAGCCACCTTCCACGGTGGTTGGTGGCGACGAAAGGACCGACGAACAGCTACAGCGGCGACGTGACGACGATGGTTGGTGGCTTACGACCTCAGCATCAACATATATTCATTCCCTACACGAGACCCCCACTGCAAACCATCGACTAGGCAGCAGGCAGCGCGTTCACAGATGACAAAAGGCGGTGGCGGAATGGTCGTGGTGGTGCTTCGGTTGGCGACCTCGACAAGGGTAGTGGGGAGGTGACGCCGTCGGTTGATGCAGCGACCGTGTTCTTGGCAAACACGTAGTCTCAAGTCGTCCTTGGTCCGTCGGAACAAGGCCAGCAGCGACGGTAACAGAGTGGGGTTTGTTCGACGGTGACTTTGTCTTCAACGGAAGCGGCAGAGGCTGGAAGAGGAGAAGGAGGAGAAGAGCGGAAGTCTCGTGGTTGCTGTGGTCGTTGGCTGATCGGAAACGCAAGAAGGAGGTCGGCTGGGCAATGGAGGAAGAGAGGTGGTGGCTGAAGCACCGATTAGGGTTAGGGTTTAGAGGGTGATGGGATTATATACCCCCACCCCATAACTTCAATCCATAACAACACATTTGGTCCCTCCTCCTCCTTATTCTTTCAATTTCGATCCCAAATTTACCATTTCTACCCTAGCTTCAAAAAAACCCTTTCAAGTCCAATCCGTAATTTACCCAACAACCCTCCCTCTACAAATCCTTTTCAACATAGGTCCAGAATTTACTCTTTAGTCCCCGCTTCCATAAATCCTTACATATTAATACCAAACACCCCTTGACTTATGAAAATCTTTACAAATTAAGTCCCAAAATTACACTTTAACCCCTGGAGATTCAAATCTTGTCATTTGGCTTCCCGAAACCAACTCCCAACTAACTTATTATTTGGTTTTGGATTATAATAATATAAAAATAATAATAATAATTACTTCTCGGGGTTCCGTGTTTATTATTTAATTATTTGATTTTAAACGGGATGTTACATCATCTTTGGTGTTGGGCTTCATTAAGCCATGTAAAGGTTTAAAGCCTTCGACTTTATGGATCAAGTCACTTATATTTAGTTATTATGAGGTTTTGGACGTCTTGGCTTAAGGGATTAAGGCGTTTTCTAGGTTGGTTGTGGGCAGGGTTAGTACGCGGGGCGTACCTCCTCGCAGGCGGGGCATACTGGGTTTCTTGGTTGGTTGTAGCATACCGTAACGATAACAACTAAAGGGTCCGCCTTGGTGCCTTAGACCCTATCGATATAGTGAGGATAACTCACCTTGCAGATGTCGACTCAGAAGATAAACTCCAACTCTCGGATCACTTGCCAAAGACTCCACCACCTATTTCCATAATATGAATATACCCATAAGTCCTCAGCCTTACAAGGTACTCCATAAACCTAATAGTCAACCCTTGGTCAAAGTCAAGTCCTCAGTCAAGGTCAACAGTCCATGTTGATCCTAACTCGCCGAGTACCCTCGGCTACTCGCCGAGTTCCTTGAAGTACTTGCCCACTCGCCGAGTCACCGGGGTGACTCGTCGAGTTCCTTCGGTTTACGGTCGAAACTCTACGGCCACTCGTCGAGTTTCCTTCATGCAACTCGACGGATATGCACGCATACATAACTTGGGGAATTCTCATCCAACTCGCCGAGTTGTTCATACAACTCGTCGAGTCTATGGCAATCTCCAACGGACTCGCCGAGTTGTTCTTCCAACTCGCCGAGTTCATGCCTATCTTCATATGACTCGCCGAGTCGACCATGCGACTCGCCGAGTCCCTTCAGTCCTTTTTGCCATACAGACTCATTTGAGCCATGCAGCGGCTCCAAACTACAGATCCAAGCTTCTAAGGCATGCTTTTCACATAAAGTTGCAAACTTTACGTGCATGCATAGGTACAAAGGATCTTAATGTCAAATCCAAGCTCACAATGGGGGTTTCATACTCAAAAAGGCTTCATACATGACCAAATTCGGAGCTTTATGACTCTAGAACCCAAGAAGGGTACAGATCTAAAGTTACAATTTCAGATCTAGCTCATATCCCACATTACCATCTCAACCAAACCATAAAAACCCTAGATCTCAACCAAAAGAGGTCTAGAAGGAAAAAGAAGAAAAGGTGACGACTTGATACCTCCAAATGATGCTATCTGAGGTAGATTTCTGATTTCCTACACTTCCTTGTTCCTAGCCTTTTGTTCTCCAAGCTCTTCTTCTCAAAAGATCTCCTCTCCAAAGTTTTAGACACACAAGAATGAAGCACCACACAAATTAGGGTTTTTTGAGCTCTCAAAGGACTGCAAAGAGGCCAAAGGAGGCTTATGTTTCTTTAAATAGGGTGCAAACCCCGGGATTTAGGGTTTCATCTGCCAGCTCCTACTCGTCGAGTCCCTTTATGGACTCGGCGAGTAGGCCACTAAATACGCGAACCAACCCGCTGCTACTCGACGAGTAGGGCAACCAACTCGTCGAGTAGGCCTTGAAACCAATTAAATTCTTATTTAAACAATACCTTAGAATCGGGGCATTACAATTCTCCCCCACTTGAACTAGACTTCGCCCTTGAAGTCTGCTGGAATAAACAACACCGGGTAATGCTCTCGCATTTCTGCCTCCGGCTCCCACGTCCACTCGGATCCTCTCCGATGCTCCCACTGCACTTTTACCAAAGGTATTTCTTTGTTCCGCAAAATCTTCTTCTTCCTTTCCAAGATGGCTACAGGCCTCTCCTCGTAATTCAGACGCTCATCAACCTGAATATCATCCATCGATACTACTGTCTCCTGATCCATAATACACTTTCGCAATTGCGAAACATGGAACATGCTATGAATTCGGCTGAGCTCCTCCGGTAGCTCAAGCCTATAAGCCACTTTGCCAACCCTGGCAATAATCCTGAATGGCCCAATATAACGGGGACCCAATTTTCCCCTCTTCCTGAAGCGGATCACACCCTTCCAGGGCGAGACCTTCAGAAGTACCATGTCACCAACCTGAAACTCTAAATCCGATCGGCGTCTATCAGCGTAACTCTTTTGCCGACTCTGAGCGGTCTACAGCCGCTGTCTGATCTGCTGGATCTTTTCGGTAGTCTGCAAGACTACCTCCGTCCGACCCATCACTCTGTGTCCAACCTCACCCCAACAGACCGGGGTTCTACATCTCCGACCATACAACAGCTCAAAAGGCGCGGCGCCAATACTGGAATGATAGCTGTTGTTGTAGGCAAACTCTGCAAGCGGTAGGTGGGAATCCCAAACTCCCACCAAAGTCAATGATGCACGCCCTCAACATATCTTCGAGGGTCTGAATGGTTCCCTCACTCTGTCCATCGGTCTGCGGATGGAATGTTGTACTAAACTGCAGGCGCGTACCCAGTTCCTAATGGAACTTCTGCCAAAAACGGGAAGTAAACCTGACATCCCGATCGGAAACAATGGAGACTGGAACCCCATGGCGAGAGACAATCTCGCTAACGTACATATCGGCTAATCTCTCGGCCGACGAACTCTCCCGTATGGCCAAGAAATGGGCACTCTTGGTCAACCGATCCACGATGACCCATATAGCATCGAACCCCTTCGCCGTCCTCGGCAATTTCGTAATGAAGTCCATCGTGATCTGTTCCCATTTCCACATGGGAATCTCTAGGGGCTGCAGTTTACCATGCGGCCTCTGATGCTCGGCCTTGACCATCCTACAGGTCAAGCACCTCTCGACGTACCAAGCGATTTCTCGCTTCATGCACGGCCACCAGTAGCTCAAACTCAAATCCCGGTACATCTTGTTGGCCCCCGGGTGTATAGAAAAGTGAGACTTATGAGCCTCCTCCATCACTGTCTGCCAGACCCCTCCGGACATTGGAACCCAAACCCGACCGTTTCGGGTCAATAATCCGCGGCTATCTTGAACAAACCAGGCGCTCTCGCCCTTAATCCACTCCATCTTCCAGTTCTCTGGTCTCATGCCCTCGACCTGAGCATCCCTAATCAAGGTCACAAGCGGGGAATCCACCGCTATCCTCATACACCTTGCCGGGGTAGAAGACCCAGCTGACTTGCGGCTCAAAGCGTCCGCAACCACATTCGCTTTACCAGGATGGTAAATGATCTCACAATCATAGTCCTTGACTACATCCAGCCACCTGCGCTGCCTCATATTCAGGTTCCGCCGATCCATGATGTGCCTCAAACTCTTGTGATCCGTGTATATAGTACATCGGACCCCATACAAATAATGCCTCCAAATCTTGAGAGCGAATACCACCGCTCCCAACTCAAGATCGTGCGTAGGGTATCTCGTCTCATGCGGCTTCAGCTGCCGCGATGCATAGCTATCACTCATCCCCTCTGCATGAGGATTGCCCCCAGGCCTGTGATGGATGCATCATAAAATACTAAAAAATCCTCGACTCCCTCGGGGAGCGTCAACACTGGCGCCTCACATAAACACCGTCGGAGAGTCTCAAACGCCCTCTGCTGCTCAGGGCCCCACCGGAATTCCACCCCCTTCCTCGTTAGACGAGTGAGGGTGTTGGGTCAAAAATATGGTTTATACTTTGCTTTTCTAAGCATTTATTGTTTTAATTATTTGGGCCAAAAATAGTATAGGATTAATTGTAGCTTGGACCGAAAACCCATGTGTTTTTGGTCTAGCATTGGATTATTTGTATTTTGGGCTTGGCCTTAGGTCCATATATATATATATATATATATATATATATATATATATATATATATATATATATATATATATATATATATATAGGGTGAGGAGTGCATGTGAGGGTAAGAAGAGCCAAGGAGCTTAAGTGTGTGTATTCTAAGGTGTGAGAGAATATAGAGAGAAAAGAGTGTGTGTGAACTATGTGTATGGAGCTTCAATCATTTCATTGAATACATCATAGATTCATCATCTTCTTCTTCTCCTTCTTTTATATTAGATCTGACATCATCCGTTTGATTGGGATTCCGCACCATCAAACGGATCTGATTGATACACAAGCAGATTTGGGGACTTTCAAGTGGTATCAGAGCTTGGTTGTATCAATCAATTTTTTTCAGATCTGGAGCTTATTTGATCTTATTTTGAAGAGATTTTTGAGTTTTTGGATAGATCTTGGCAAAATAGGGGGGGGGGGGTTTGTTCTTCGCGTTTTTCATAAAAACGAGTTTTTGATCGAGTTTTGGAGCAAAAATGAGCAAAAAACGCTGTTTTTCGTCGTAACCAGCGATTTCCGAGGAGTTTTCGGTCCGAAGTCACGTGTTCGGTCTGAGGTTCGCACGTGTTCGGTCTGGTGGGTTTGCGGTACACGTGTTCGGTTCACACACGTTTTCGGTCTCGCCTCGGGTTCACGGCTCGGTCTTCGCTTCGGTCTCGGTCAGCAGCAGCAGTCGTCCTCGCATCCTCGTTTCCTTGCACAGCAGCGTCCAATAAAAAAAGGGAAGCGAAGTTGGAGGTGCCGGGGATCGAACCCGGGTCTCCTCCCAACTAATCCAAGCGCCTTACCAACTGCTCTAGCAACCCTGATGTTCTTTTCCTCCTACATTTAATTCAAAAGGACTCTATTTCGCACCCACTTTCGCAAATTTAACACTTTTAACCCCAAAAATTCAAAATCTTTTATTTTTAAATTCCATTTTCTACCAAAAATTTTATTTTTGATTTTATTTTTATATTTTGACTTTAAAATTTTGACTTTGACTTTTAAAGTTTGACCTTTGACTTTAAACTTTGACTTTTTCGTTTACCTTTTAAAATTTCAAATTTAGCCTTTCGATTTGACTTTTAAGTTTGACTTTTTAAGTTTGACTTTTTAAATTTGAATTTGAAGGTTGACTTTCTCGGTTTTTAAGTCAAAGGGCAATTAAAAAAAAACAAAAAACAAAAAATGAGTTCTGCATCAATTCCGGTAAATGAAGTTTCATGTACTCCATCTTGTGAAACTACTATTAAATTTCTCCGAGATCAAATCGATTTATTAAAAAGAGAAAATGAGGACCTCAAATATGAAGGCTATACTCTTAGGAAAGGTCAGAAACCTCTGAAAGCTCAATTAGAGGCCAAGACTAAGGACTTTAGGAAATTACAATAAGATTACAACAACAAGTGTGAAAATTACGATCACATTAAGAAAAAACTTGTTGCTGTAACTGAAGAACTTGACGCTTTGAAAATTAAGTGTGGAAAAACAGATGTTAGTTTCAAAAATTATACTGCGTCAAGTAAGACAGTCGGGTCCTTATTTGAAAACCAATTAAAATTCAAAAATAATCAAAACAAGGGTCTAGGGTATGATAGTGTCCCTCCTCCATTTAACCATTCGTATTATGTTAATCCCTTGACTCAGGAAGAGATTGATAGAGAACCATATATGGTATATGGTAAACCAGCTGCTGAACAAGCAACTGAGGGTGTTGAGATGAAAGATACTAATGATTATACTTCCTGTGCAGGTAAAGCAGTAGAGGATGAGAACAAGGAGAAAACTATTGAACAATCCAATGACTCCTTGAAATCTGATTCTGTTGCTTCTAATTCTGTTACTCCTAACAAGCCTACTATTGAGAAATACAGGCCACCAACACAAGTTAAACAGAATGCCTGCTGAAACTGTGCGTGTGGGAAAAGCAAGAGACAAGGCAAGGACACGCCACCAGGGGCAGGGAGAAACAACTTCACAGTGAAGAAAAAGACATGTTTTCACTGTGGAACACCTGGACACATTGCCAGAAATTGTCCTAATCGCGCATACGTTCCCTATTATGCATAAGGGTGGCAGAACACGCCAAGAGGGAGATACTCCAAAAGAAACCCCTCAAGGTCACGTTCAGACAATGGTGACTGGAACGCGTAGAAGGCCAAGAATCAAACCCACAAGGCCAAGAATCCGAATCCCAAGGGCAAGAAGGGAATGTCGGCCAAGAAGCCCAATCCAAGAGATGCTCCAGTGAATCAAAGACCGGTTAGGTCAAAGTCATCTCAACCACCGACATCAAGATCAAAAGAAAGTACTGAGCCACCCATCAGATCGAAAAAGAAATGGGTTAAACCCAACTACAAATGGGTTCCGAAGGCTCAATCTCCCAAATCAACTAATGACTCTAATATTTCTTCATCTTATGTTTGTGATAAACAGGACATGTTGTGGGAGAATGTATCTTGCGTAGATAACAAAGGTCGACCCAGTTTCAAAATGGATTGGGTTCCAAAGACCAACTAATCCCGCTCGGTGTCGGAACAGCTATGGAGGCATATCATCAGACTTCGGTTTGTTGATAGTGGCTGTTCCAGGCACTTGATAGGAGGCATCTCTCAACTGTACAACATTCAGAACTTTGTTTGAGAGTATGTGTCCTTTATGGGAACGGAAGAAAGGAAGGGATCACAAATGGGGTTAGTGCTTAATGACATGAAGAATTTTCGGATCTGTTCTGAGATTATGCGTGTTGTTCTCAGACCTTGTGGATGCAAATTCAATCGGTGAATTACGGTTTGCGTTTTCTTCTCTATACTCCTGAGTTTATCTTACTCTGATTCGTTTTAAAGACGATTTTTCATTTTCTTAATAGTTTTCGTTAGTAGGCATTATTTGGGAAGTGATATGAAGTCTAGTGCTAAAAGGCAATATGCAATTCGTGTAATGCACTAAAGCTGAATTGTCTAGACTCTATATTCAATGTGCTGGTAGGCATAAAGGATTCAAATGGACTAGACATTGATTGACCATGAAAGGATTAGACAATATAGACTTAGATAGTTTCATTTGGACTGACCATACGACGCTCGGGTAGATTGAGCAGTGAGATAAACATGGGAACCTGCGAGATACACTAAAAGTTAATTATCTAGAACTGTGCTTGAACATTTCCTTGATGTATGGACTCATGTGCTTAATTCCGGTATTGATAGGGCAACTGGGGGGTTCTGATAAAGTAGGTCTGTAGGAAATTATTTTCTTTCTTTCCATCTATCAGTCATATGTTGCTTCCTTTGCGTGATTGGAACATATCCGACCTGGATTGCAACATATGCAACTCTAATTCTACGCACCTCCTTATCTATGAAATTCATTCTATCTGTTAGCCATATGCTGTCCCCTCTGCGTGATCGGAAGATCCGACCTGGGACATATCATATGCAACATTCTACCTCTCAATCCCTCTATCTATGTTAGTCGTATGTTGTTCCCTCTGTGTGATTGGAAGACATCCGACCTGGGATACAACATATGCACTTCTATACCTGACTTCTTTCTTAATGATTGAATACTCACCTAAAGTAAGGAGTTCTTTGGAAGTTCTTGATTACCGGGGTATATCAGGAAGTGGGAAACATGTTCTAGTACATCTAAAATTGAACCATTTAATAGGTTGTCTGTAGATCTTGCTGCTTAATTTAAGTGGACAACAATATCCTTGGTCGTCGTCAGCTAAATGTCCATTTAGGAATATATATCACAATGACTTGTCACTTATAGTCTGTCCCAATGTCAACATCCTTTGTGTTTAAGTGGACCACAATACCGGTGATTGACCAGATCTAGACATGCAGGCGTGTGCTGATAAACGATATTGGATTGCTTGACAACTTTGATCCCAAATATTTTTGTTTTTGTTAAATTTGTTCATAGTTTACCTCTATGCACAAATTTAGGGGGAGAATTAAAAAAAAAATTCAAAAATCAAACAAAAATCAGAAAAATTAAAAATCCAAAAATAGTGTTATTTCTGTTTTATTTCTTGTTAAAAAAAATCAGAAAATCCAAAAATATTTTTGTTTCTGTTCTATTTTTTTAGAAAATATGAAAAATCCAAAAATATTGTAGATGAGACTCATGGAGACTGTATCGAAGATTTCTGAGCCAAGGCTTCATCCGTGAGCATCGAAGAATTCTCATTTGAAGGAGCAAGAAATGAAGATTATTCTTTCGACATTCAATGTTTCAACCCCAGAAGCAAGGTGAAGCTGCACTTGAAGATTATGTGACAGATTGCATTGAAGCCTCCTCAATCAATTTGCTGCTATCTTGAACCTGCTGAAGTGATCCAGAAGATTATTTCTCTCCGCTGTTCTCTCTGAAGATTCTCAAGCTGAAAGCACCATCTTTAAAGAATCAGTACATCAAGTCTCCTCACCCAATGTGCATTCAGAGTCAAATTTTGAAGATAAGCCCAACTGCTCCAGATGAAGTCATTCATTGAAGATTTATCAAGATCATCTTGACGTTGTGAAGAATTTGAAGATAATAGCTGAAGCCAAGCTCCCAATGAAGATTGACAAGAAGTGCCAGCTACTTTTTAGGGGGAGCTTGTTGGGTCAATTAGAAAAGAAAGCTATAAACCAAGGGGGAGATTGTTGGGTCAAAAATATGGTTTATACTTTGCTTTTCTAAGCATTTATTGTTTTAATTATTTGGGCCAAAAATAGTATAGGATTAATTGTAGCTTGGACCGAAAACCCATGTGTTTTCGGTCTAGCATTGGATTATTTGTATTTTGGGCTTGGCCTTAGGTCCATATATATATAGGGTGAGGAGTGCATGTGAGGGTAAGAAGAGCCAAGGAGCTTAAGTGTGTGCATTCTAAGGTGTGAGAGAAACAAGAGAGAAGAGTGTGTGTGAACTATGTGTATGGAGCTTCAATCATTTCATTGAATACATCATAGATTCATCTTCTTCTTCTTCTCCTTCTTTTCTATTTTGATCTGACATCATCCGTTTGATTGGGATTCCGCACCATCAAACGGATCTGATTGATACACAAGCAGATTTGGGGACTTTCAGAGGGGTACTGCAATCTTGGAGAAATCTCGAATGAATCTCCGGTAGTACCCTGCTAATCCCAAGAAACTCCTGATGTCTGAGGGAGATTTCGGAATCTCCCACTGCATAACCGCCTCGACTTTGGCCGGGTCGACCAAAATCCCTTCCTGGTTAACGAGATGTCCGAGGAACTGGACCTCCCGTAACCAAAACTCACACTTCGAGAACTTGGCATACAACCGTTCTCGTCGCAGAACCTCCAGCAGCTCCCTATGGTGCTCCTCGTGCTGCTCTCGGGTCTTGGAATACACCAAGATATCATCTATGAACACAATGACCGAGCGATCGAGCATCGGTCTGCAGGCCCGATTCATCAAATCCATGAACACTGCCGGCGCGTTGGTGAGCCCAAACGGCATCACTACGAACTCGTAATGACCATAATGAGTCCGAAACGCGGTCTTCTCCACGTCTTCCTCCCTCACCCTGACCTGGTGATACCCGGATCTCAAGTCGATCTTGGAAAACCAAGATGCACCCTGCAGCTGATCGAAAAGATCATCTATCCTTGGGAGTGGATAACGGTTCTTCACCGTTAGCTTGTTCAACTTCCTATAGTCGATGCACATCCTGTGCGAACCGTCCTTCTTCCTGACGAAGAGGATCGGTGCTCCCTATGGGGAACTACTCGGACGAATAAACTGCTTACCCAGCAACTCCTGCAACTGAGATGACAACTCCTGCATCTCTGGCGGTGCCAGTCGGTATGGCGCCTTAGCGATAGGGGCCGCACCCGGCACCAGATCAATCCTGAACTCCACCTGCCTCTCCGGAGGCACTCCAGGTAACTCCTCTGGAAACACGTCAGCAAACTCTCTAACCACCGGGACCTCTGAAACTGAAGTCTGATCCCTGAACCGCGTGTCCACCACACATGCTAAATAACCTGCACATCCGTGCTGAATATACTGCCGAGCCCTGGCGGCTGACAAAACCCTGATCCTACTCTGGTGCCCTCACCATATACCACCAGTTCTCCCCCACTTGGGGTTCGAACTACTACTCGCTGTCCCTCACAGTCGATCATGGCGCCAAACCGGCTGAGCCAATCCATCCCTACGATCACACATACTTCCCTCATGGGAATAGGAATCAAATCTATCGGGAATGATACCCCGAAAATCTTCAGCTCGCATCCCCGGTAAACCGAAGAAGCAGAAATCCCGTGCTCGTTGGCGATCGAAACTCGCAACGGACACTCAAGCTCATCTAGCGACACACTTAACTCTCTACTGAAAGTCTGAGATACAAACAACCGACTCACCCCCGAGTCGAATAAAACCAAAGCAGGCAACGATTTTACTAAAAACGTACATAAAAACAGGTACCACCGATAATCATAACACATATACAATAACTGAAACAGAAAATAGAAACATACCAGCAACCACATCCGGTGTTGCCTTGGCCTCCTCGGCCGTGAGCTGGAAGGTGCGCCCCTGAGCCTTCGGAGGCTCCACCTTGACTGGCCTCCAATCTCCCATCCTCAAAGTAGCGGGTACGGATCCCTGCGCTGGCTTGGCGGTGAGCTGCGGGCAGTTGGTCTTCACGTGACCAACCTGATGACAATGATAACAAATCCTCATATCTGCTGGAGGGGCGGACTGGCGACAGTCCCTGGCATAGTGCCCCTCCTTGCCACATTTGTGGCAACCACCTCCTGCTCGACAAATCCCAGAATGACCCCTGCCACACTTTCCACAAGTGCGGCTCTGCTGATCCCCGGTCCGAGTATCAGCGGTCTTGAACCGCTTAGGTGCCGGCTAAGATTGTGCCGGAACCTGACGCTGCTCCTTCAACTGCAGCTCTATCTCCAACTCGCGCCGCCTCGCGGCTTCCTGAAGATCCAAAAGAGTCTGACAACGTTGCGTAGCAACAAACTGTCGAATATCAGTCTTGAGCATACTCAGATAACGAGTCATCTGAGACTGCTCTAAAGCAAACTGCAGGCAGAACATAGCCCTCTCCGTGAACATACGAGTAATCTCCATCACTGACTCCCCATCCTGCCTCAATGTCAAAAACTCCTGAGCAAGCCGCTCCCGCTCAACGCGTGGAACGTAGCGGGTGCGGAACATATCCCGGAACTGCTCCCAAGTAATAGTAGCTCGCTGATCATCAGTGTACGGCCCTGTCGTCAATCTCCACCAGTCCTTTGCCCCAAGCCTCAGTAGATTCAGGGCACACCTGACCTTCTGGTCAGCAGGACATGAACACGTGAAGAAACAGCCCTCCACGTCAGATAACCACATCATAGCCCTGACCGCATCCTGTGTACCATCAAACGTCGGGGGCTTCGTGTTATCGAAGTCCCGGTACTGGAAAGCCCTGCCGGCTCCTCCTCCAACCCCTGTCGCGGTTACAGCTGATGTGGCTGCAGTGGCAGCTGTCTCTGCTAGAGCTGCATATCGCTCATCAAAGTACTCAACCATCGCGGTCTTAATCGACCCAAACATCTCTGGCAGCTGCGCTCGGAATGCTGCAGCAATCTCATCATGCAGAATCTCCCGGATCCTGGCATCCAACTCCTCTGTCCCTATCTGCACCACGGGCTCAGGTACTACCGGCACCTCCGACCCTCCGTCACCCGACCCTGCCCCTGATCCGGATCCGGATCCTGATCCGGACCCAGCAGCAAAACGTCTCGTCACCACCATACTGAAAAATATACTCAAGTCATCAGATAAATAACATAATATCGGGAGACCAAAACCCACAAGCCCTAGGGGTTGTGACTTCCTTGCTACGCGTATGGGTCCTGTGCTTTCAGTAGTACGTGCCCATACTACCTTCCACACCTACCCATATTTGTCTCAAGTATCACCACAACACCCTAACACTATCATCAACATAATATGCGCTCAACCCTTACTCCTAGGGAAACATCGCCTATCCCACAACTGATCTCACAGCTCCTCACAACCCACACATCCATGAAACTTTCATCAACCCCTGCAGTGCTAGTGCAGGCTAGTCGCACATAACACTCGACCCAATAGACTTTCGAATATCCAATCCTATCCGAAGACTGAATCAAACATTCTCAGGCTATAAGATCTTGATTACGCGCAGCGGTGATGCCTACACTAACGACTACAGTAATGATGTCAATTCCATATACAAGAAACCCTAGGCTAGTAGGCATCATATAATCAGGCAAGTCTATCATGCGATTCCTGAAGATCCCTAGCCTAGCACTAGCATACTGTTCTAACATATCATAATATCAATATCTGTATGGTATTTTGGGGTTTACTTACAGGCTCCGGCTGATCGTACCCTCTGCATCCTCCATCCTTTATTTTGAAAACCATTTTAGAATTTATTCCAAAAATTTCCTTGATTTGAGACTAGGTTCACACGTGTGTTTCCCCCAATTCACTCAAACCAAGGCTCTGATACCAACTTGTAACATCCATAAATTTTACGCCAAATTTAAACTTTTCAATCATAAATAAAACCCAATGGTATTGTTTACAGAAAATGTTTTCAGATCATTATTCAATCAGAGTGTCCCAAAAGCCAGATCATAAGGATGAGGAGCGGTACGGTCACGCCTTCGCCTTTCCATGATCTCCTGAAGTACCTGAAACAATAACTGAAAATTGTAAGCCCGAGGGCTTAGTGAGCTACCCCCAAAATACCAATACCACACTGATAACACCATATCCGCAATAATCAATCAATAAACATGCATACTAGGCCATCGGCCAGACTGGACCGCCCTACAGGGCCTACAGTCTAACTGAATCTATACCGAGCCTTCGGCATGACTGGACCGCCACGTGGGCCTACAGTCTCCTCGGACCGCTCATAGGGTATGTTGGCCTTCAGCACAAAGCAGGACCGCCTCAACCCAACCAACGAGCAAATAATCATGTGCGCATATCTAACATATACTGACATATACAAACATCAAATATATCTATCTTACTGATCATCAATCATAGCAATCTCTCATAACTAGGGCTCCGACCTAGCAGGCCACTAACATACCAATCCCTAAGGATCATAAAAGCATATCATACTGTCTATCCTGATTCCTATCTAACAGATCATATCCATATGTAGCATACCGTAACGATAACAACTAAAGGGCCGACCTTGGTGCCTTAGACCCTATCGATATAGTGAGGATAACTCACCTTGCAGATGTCGACTCAGAAGATAAACTCCAACTCTCGGATCACTTGCCAAAGACTCCACCACCTATTTCCATAATATGAATATACCCATAAGTCCTCAGCCTTACAAGGTACTCCATAAACCTACTAGTCAACCCTTGGTCAAAGTCAAGTCCTCAGTCAAGGTCAACAGTCCATGTTGACCCTAACTCGCCGAGTACCCTCGGCTACTCGCCGAGTTCCTTGAAGTACTTGCCCACTCGCCGAGTCACCAGGGTGACTCGTCGAGTTCCTTCGGTTTACGGTCGAAACTCTACGGCCACTCGTCGAGTTTCCTTCATGCAACTCGACGGATACGCACACATACATAACTTGGGGAATTCTCATCCGACTCGCCGAGTTTTTCATACAACTCGTCGAGTCTATGGAAATCTCCAACGGACTCGCCGAGTTGTTCTTCCAACTCGCCGAGTTCATGCCTATCTTCATATGACTCGCCGAGTCGACCATGCGACTCGCCGAGTCCCTTCAGTCCTTTTTGCCATACAGACTCATTTGAGCCATGCAACGGCTCCAAACTACAGATCCAAGCTTCTAAGGCATGCTTTTTCACGTAAAGTTGCAAACTTTACGTGCATGCATAGCTACAAAGGCTCTTAATGTCAAATTCAATCTCACAATGGGGGCTTCATACTCAAAGAGGCTTCATACATGACCAAATTCGGAGCTTTATGACTCTAGAACCCAAGAAGGGTACAGATCTGAAGTTACAATTTCAGATCTAGCTCATATCCCACATTACCATCTCAACCAAACCATAAAAACCCTAGATCTCAACCAAAAGAGGTCTAGAAGGAAAAAGAAGAAAAGGTGACGACTTGATACCTCCAAATGATGCTATCTGAGGTAGATTTCTGATTTCCCACACTTCCTTGCTCCTAGCCTTTTGTTCTCCAAGCTCTTCTTCTCAAAATATCTCCTGTCCAAAGCTTTAGACCACAAGAATGAAGCACCACACGAATTAGGGTTTTCTGAGCTCTCAAAGGATTGCAAAGAGGCCAAAGGAGACTTATGTTTCTTTAAATAGGGTGCAAACCCTGGGATTTAGGGTTTCATCTGCCAGCTCCTACTCGTCGAGTCCCTTTATGGACTCGGCGAGTAGGCCACTAAATACGCGAACCAACCCGCTGCTACTCGACGAGTAGGGCAACCAACTCATCGAGTAGGCCTTGAAACCAATTAAATTCTTATTTAAACAATACCTGAGAATCGGGGCGTTACAAAGGTGGTTCTTGAGAGTATAAGCTACTCCAGGAGAAAATAATGTTAGATCCTAGTGCCTTTGATGTCCTTTGAGCATAAAAATGGAGTCTTGATGGATTAAGTTCAACCATGCAAGGGTTGAAGTTGGATTCATGAAGTTAGTTCAAGATTTGGCCCATTTAAGACACGCAAAAGCATAAAGTTTGCAACTTTATCGCTTAAGACACTCTAATAAGCTCAAATATGAAATTGGGCGTTAGGTCTTAATTGATTAAGACCTCAAATTAGAAGTTGGCCATCTGGGGCGTACGTCGGGCGCACGCATATGTACGCTGCACGTACGCACCGAAGGTCCCGTAAGCTGTGAAGGTTTTGAGTACGTCGGGCGTACTTCGAGAGTACGTTGAGCATACTCCCCAAAGGGAAGAATTGGGCTTATTTCGGGCTATTTTGGGACTTAGATACTTTGGGCCCTTACTGGACCGTGAGTTTTTCTGTGTTAGGCTTTTGGACTTGGACTTGGACCAATTTGGTCCTGGTATATTTTGGGCTTTGGGATTATGTGTAATTGGGCCTTGGTGGGTTAGGCACAATAAGGCAAGGATTAGGTAGCCTTTTTCCTTTAAAGCTAGGATTTAGAGTTTGGACCCTCGTGTTGGGTTATTACCCTAATTTCTAATTAGGATTTTGTAACATCCCAAAATTCAAGGCCAAAAATTTCATTTTAATTAAGTTAATATAAAGATCGATAGTATAAAACATCCATAGTGTCATCCCATATCAAAACCAATATGTCAATAATCAAAACATGTCATAATGAAACAACATCAGAGTATAATCCCAAAGATCTCATGTGCGGAATACATAGTGTGATGCGCTGCAATCATGCCGAATCCTTTCCTTTTGAAGAAGAAGTACCTAAAACCAAAACTGAAAACCGTAAGCACGAAGCTTACTGAGTTCCCCCATCATACCACATACCATACAATAAACATACTGCCAGACATATCTGGGTGGCCGACCTACCCTGCTGAGCATATATGGGTGCTCAACCTACCCATGTCAGGCATACCGGGGTGCCCGACCTACCCCTGTCAGGCATATCTGGGTGCCCGACCTACCCTGTCAAGCGTATATGGGTGCTCGACCTACCCTGCCTGGCATATCTGGGTGCCCGACCTACCCCCCGGTTTATTTCAACAGGTTACGGGGACTATTTCACTCCTACCACTACCACATAATAACATAGCATAACATACTGTCAGGCATATCTGGGTGCCCGACCTACCCTCTGGTTTAGCTCAACCGGTTACGGGGTCTAATCCACCCCTCCTACCACTATCATATAATATCATAACATACTAGCACATAAAGCATAACATATAGTGACATAACAGACAATTATCACAAAGACAATCATCTCTACTATAATTATCTACTAGTGGGCCGACATTGGTGCCTTCGACCCACTTCTACAGGAAGGTAACTCACCTCACACTGCTGAAATCCCGCAGACAAAGCTCTAGCTGCTGAATGACAGATTCCCGAACTTTCAACATCAAAACAACACCCAATCAATAATTGGGTTCCAATACATATCCATAAGTCCGTGCTTGGGGTAAAAGACTACTTTACCCCGAACCTAGCTAGATCCAATCCCAAGGCCCAAGCACACACTCTGAAGGCCCAAAATCAATCAATGAACCAATGCCCAACCATTTATTCTAGTCCAAACACTTGGCATTCCGATGGTCCAATATCTCATAATCAACACGGCCCAATTATGGCCCACTTATGGCCTAATTTTCCAAATTGGGCCCAAGCCTTTGTTGGATTAGATGTCTAAGCCCATAACTATTATTGGTATGTACTCGACCCGAGAGTAGCATGGTCCATTTGAGTTGCATATCATTAGGACAATTTGTTAGGATGGACTCTTGAGAGAAAGGTTATATATGATTTATTAATATATTATAAATTATAATATATTAATATGAAATCATATGTTTTATTAGTATTGATCAAGAATTAATTTGGAATTAATTTAGTGATCAAAAGAGACTAATTAAATCTATGGTGACTAATTATGATAATTAGTTATATTTATATGTGTTGGGCTTATGATCCATGTTGGACCAAGTTTATGTATGGATACATAAAGAGTTGGGCCACATGAACCATGGATCATAAACCCATGGGTATGGATTTGGGTTATACCAATGACCCTTGAAATCCAATATATAAATACATGCTCTTAACCTAAAAAACGCCTACATGCTTGTTCTTAGAGTTCATGGGTGTTTTTGGGTGCATGAAATTCTCTCTCAAGTTCCACCTTTGTCAATGATGTGTTGTGACTTCATTTGAGGCTTCCACACTATTGGGGCTAAGCTCTTTAAGGCCAAATTCATCAAGTTCTACAAGCTACACAAAGAGGTAAACTTCTAACTAGTATTTTATGTAGTTTATATCATTTGTATGCTAGTTGTAGGCTTAAAGCTTTGGAAACCATTTGCATGTATAATTAGTGAAAACATAGATCCAAAGCTTCTAGGGTTGTATGTGCACCATAGGATGTTGTAGTATATAAAACCCAACAGTGGTATCAGAGCCATGGGTTGTTTTCTGTTATATTGATGCAAATGTTTGATTTTCAAAGTTGAAAAAAAAAGAAAAAAAAAACATGAAGTTTGTCAAATTTTAAGATAATGCCTTGTTTTGTGAAAAACTAATTATTTGTAAAATTTGAATCATTTGCTATATGAGTTGAATTAGGTCAAATTTAGTAAAAGAAAAAATGATACAATTATTTTATTAGTTTTAAAAGTTTGATCTAAAGAGTTTTTTTTTTTTGAAATCTCCATAAGTTATGGATATGAAAGTTTTAAAAAAAAATTGATTCAAAGTTTTTTATGGAGTTACAAAACTTGGTGTTAATGTTTTAAAGAATTCCATAACTTGTTCTTAAGTTATGGAACATAAAAAGTTTCATCATAAAACAAGCATTTAACTCCATAAGTTATGGAATCCAAAAGTTTTCAAGAGTTACAAAACTTGCCCTCAAGTTTTGGAATTTGGAAAAAGTTTTTTATGAAAAAAAATTGAATTCTAAAACTCTTGGGTTCATAACTTAAACAATTAATTAAATGGTTTTAATTTTGAATTTAATAATTGGAATTATGATGTTTTGTTGAATAGTTCAAATTAACTCTTATGGACTTTATTAATAGTTAATTAAAGCGTTTAATTAAAAGAGTATTATTAAATCCATAAATACATGGTTTGAGTTTAATGAAATTAAAAGTCCAGTTTAATTAATAGATTAAACCACCAAGTATTTTAAATGTCTAAAATACACCCTTATACTATTATAATATTAAAAGTTTAATATATTATATGTATAAGTAAAAAGTCGGTCTTACCGTTAGTAGGTCTCATTCACAAAGCCGGTCTATAAGGGGGGTATAAGGTTACTGCCTATAAAATGGCAGTTTAATGGGCGTCCACTCTCACCCACCGCTTCTTTGACTGGTGGAGGGTCGTTAGCCGAACGGGTAGGACGGGACATTAATTCTCCCTTCATTAAAAGTATAATGATAAATACTAAGTAACTAAACTTTATTAAATTCCCAATCTTAGTTACTTAGGAAAATGTGAATTTGGTGTTAACCCATGAAATTGCACTTTGCACCTTGTTAAGTCGTTAGTGGAGCGTGTGTGGTTAACCGGCACACTAATCTGGGACTGACAATGTGTGGCAAAGGGTAACTTAATGTTTATCATAGATCGGTGGAGCGCGTGTGGTTAACCGGCACATCGATTAGGTGATAAAGTTAAGGGTACGAGTCACAAACTTGAGAGGGCACAATCGAGATTTAAACATGCCATTTAATAGTTCAATGAATATCAAAAGATCTAGGAGTTTCAATTCATTTAAAACCTAATGTTAAATTTCGTTTTTTCATGGTGGAAATTGGTAAATCGTCATTTACCTACCTTCAAATATTTTGTAGCTTGGATTACGACATCCCTCTTCCAAGTTATAAAATATTGTGTTGGGTCCTAGCCTTAATATTTCATATTGGGTGTTATATTAAGGACTTAAATCAACTGACTTGAATTTCTCCCATTGTAGATGTCTGGTTCAGACAACTACGATCTTCCCAAATCTCTTGGAACAAGCTTTCCTAATGAAGATGATGTCTCGCGATTGGATCATGGAAATCATAGGTCTCTTCCTCCACCTCCTCCAATTATTCTCCCTAACCCATAAGCTCTTGAAAATTTCAAGGTCACTCAATCCCTATTGGCAAGCAAAGTCTATATGTGCTTACATCTTGGAGGTGAAGTTACATATTGACAGGCTGGGAGAGTTGGGTGTCGAAGTCTCGAGGTAGCTGGCTGTTGACCTGGTTCTTTAGTCACTCCCTGATGACAGATCACGACATGACCCTTATTGATCTTACCTATTTGCTTGATGCTGCTGAATCAACAATGGTTTGGAGCACTGGTAAAGCAAATTTGATTGGAAAATCTACTTCCCAAACTTCCATGGACATTGACAATGGTAACACTGGAAATCCAGAAAAGCTTTCTCTTCCCAATGGAAAGGGATCGGCCATAGTCAACTCGGTTGACCAAATGGTAAAGAGAAAGGCTAAGTCTAAGATAGTCCCGTGTACCATTCCCAAAGAGTCCATATGTTTCTATTGCCAAAGAAAGGGGCATTGGTTGCGAAGCTGCCCTATTTACCTGAAAGATCATAAGGGTGGTAAAGTCAAAAAGGTTTGACTCTACTTCGGGTAAAGTCCACTATCTAACTCTATTAAGTTCCTATTTTGAGATTCTTATTACATGATGTGACTAGGTCGCATTTTGATGTTTTAAGAATCAAAGAAAAGAGAGGAAGCTTAAAAGAAGAATATGTTGATTCTGATCGCGAAGATGGATTTCGATCGCCTGGTTCGGTGATCAGAATTTTGAATTGTTGCTTAAGAGTTGGGATAGATTGCCTAGGAATAAATAACAACATTGTTTTCATATGCATTTACATTATAAGGATAAGTTTTTCCGCAAGTTTTAAAATAAAATAAAAAGTTTTAATTTTATTTATTTTTAAATATCCTTACAATAGCATTTGTGAAAAATTGTTGTTTATATGATTCCATTGATAGCAATATTGGAAAATGGATTTGATTCTTTCGTTTGTGGTAGTGTCATAATTTACCAAATAAGGAAAAATTCTCATCAACCAAGTTTTAGTTGGATAGAAACTTGGAATCATGCAACTTGTATTGTATGTTGAATGAGAATTTTCATATTTGGGAAATTAAGACTAATTCCTTGTTCACATGTTCGTGTGAGTCAAGTGAAGGACTATATGATCGGGTACACTTGGTTGTACGCTGGTCAGGTCCACCACAAAGATCGATAAGGCTATTCGTCATGATTTACTAAAGTTTAGTGAATATGATTATACTTACAAGTTTAAGTGTAATTCTGAAACATTGGAAAAGTTTCAATGTAAGGCAGAACGAATAAGAAGAATCAAATTAGACAGAAAGATAAAAGTTTCTCCAATCTGAAAAGATGGGAGAGTACTTGAGTATCTTGTTTTATGATTATCTTAGTGATTATGAAACCATATCACAATTGATTCTCTAAGGACATCTTAGTGTATTTGTTTGGCTAAGAAGAGGAATCGTGGATTGTTGAAATGGTTAAAATCAAAAGATAAATCATACTTCGTTCCAAAAACGAGTCTTAGAGTAATACTACAAGATTGTAACTCGAGTGACATAACCTTAAGAAAGGTTTAAAACACTTGTCAAATGTAGAGTAAAATGTTTTCTTACTCTTGTACATTTGAAATTGATAAGTTGTGATGTTTTGGATAAAACAAAGACCAACTAAGGCCAACTGTGTGAAGTGTTTGTCTTGATAAGAATCCGCACTAACTCTTGAATATTTTTTTTGTCAAGGATTGGTTCTTGACAAGAGAATATTATATGTCAAGAGGTCAATGGGAGTCTTAAAGATCTTGAAAAGTTTCAAGAACTAATCAAGAATAAAAATTGTTGTTTATCACTAGCACATGGCTTGAGGTTTATAGCCCATCGTGTTGACATATTCTTATTTTTGTGCCCATTCCAGTTAAAGTTGACTATGCATGTGAGTTCTATGAGTTCTCAGTTGTTTTCATTACTACTTGGAAGCAATGGTAGGCCCTTGTGCTGCCAGGAGGCAAGAAGTTAAGATTGAACAAGTTCAGTCCATATGAGTTTGGATTTGTCGCTAACCTTATCTTGTGATTATGGTTATGACAGATTCACTTGGATAGGAACACATACACCATAAAATCTAAGTGCCATAAGGTTTCTCTCCGATTCATGATAATAATGGTGAGGAAACGCTTTCACTAAGTAGATTTTAAGTAGATAGCAATTGTGATATTTGCATTCTCAAAGTCGTTAGTGGAGCGTGTGTGCTTAACCGGCACACTAACATGGACTTGTGAGAAGTGGAAAAGATCTAAACAATTGAGACTATGATTACGACATCCCTTTTCATAGTTCTAAAAATTGTTTAGACACACATGTGAGCTATCTAAGAAAAGGTGTATGATTTTGATAAAGTTTTATCAAAGCATCTCGTATCATAAATCTGAACTTTGGTAAGAAGGTCAATAAAGTATTTATTTGTAGAAGTCCAGCTGATTTCTGGATACATGTCAAAGCTAGTGGGAGCATAAGTGTTATGCTAATAATTATCATGTTAGTGGGAGCATGATTATTATGTTAAGTTTTTCAAGTTAGCAATGTTAATAATAGAAAACAAAAGTTTCAATTTGCAACACTGCAGGGGTTTGAAAAGTTGTTTTGCTATAATTAAGGGAGAGGAAATTATACTTCATTTCAAATCTAAGAGCTTAGATTGTGAGATTTTAATCAAATTTGGTCATGATTACATTATTTGCGTTCTAAAATTCGATTATGATTACGGCATCCCTTTTCATAATCTGAATTATGAGAACGTGGCAAATAGAAATAGAAGTATTATAGCAAAAGACTGGTCTAGTATCATGTCTTTATGTGAGACATCATGAATCGTGTCCCATATGCTTCGGATATAGGATCGATTACATGTGCTGTAATATTCATCTGTTCTAAATTTTTCCAAATGCCTAGGGCATTAAGAGGGAAAAGTACTAGAACTGGATATGACTAAAATGATTAAGCAATTGTCGAGGACAATCTGAGGTTTACCAAATATTGGTTGCTCATGGACAGTTGGAAGTATAGTGTAAATTTTGGAAGGACCATATTGACATATTCTGAAAGGAGGCAACTCTTGTTCAAAAGTGATAGTCAAAATGGAATATGGAAATGTTTCCATAGGTGGAAGTTATTCTTTAAATCTGTATACGATTAGAAAACTTAATGCAAGAAGGATGTTCAAAGGAATGTACTTTGAATGTGAGACTTCGTTTCCATGGAATTGCTCTCCATTGGAATGCTTTGTAATGTCTGTTTCCAATTCTTTGTGACTCTTGTGCATAGTCATTACAAGAGGATCAATGCATATAAGTTTAGAATCTAACAAATTTCAGTAAATGGCAAAGAATCTTGTATTCTTACATTTGCGGTAAGGATTTGGGATTGTGAAATGAGCATCATTGGAATCATGTTCAATTGGTCTATTTCACAAAGTAAGGATCATAGACAAACATAGTGTGCATGCATGGAGCATGGCATGACTATTGTTTTAATTCAAGTATTAGGTTGATAAATCGAAACATTATATAATGAATAATGTGTAATCAATATGGTGATAAATAAAAGGTGTTTTATTTATATTCATAAGTTCTGAGACCATATTGGATTCGATTATTCTTGTGTTTCACTTTGCATGTTTTGACTTCCCGAATAACTAGGTTATTCAAACTCTCCACAGTCAATCATACTTTGGAAGTAGGTATGAATCAAGACTGTCATGAATTGGGCTTGTAAATGTCTAAAGTGTTTAGACATAGCAAAAGTTGCTGCAACATTCATGAGTGCTCCTGGAATGAGATTCGAGTATTGGATTAAACTTACGCTCATTTGACTCACTTCATGGATTTTATCATGAGTGATCATGAGACGATAATATCTTATATTCTTCAAACCTAGAGATATGAGTTGTTGACTATGAGTTGGCTGTACATTGATTGTACGAAAACACATCAGTAACTTGATGTTATAAAACGTGCCTTTGTGTATGATTCAACAAGTAGTTAGTACAAGCATATGAGTCGAAGTTTATCCATTCCTTTTACCCTTGGAGAGATAAAAGCGATATTTGTGGGCCCCTCGATGATTTAGTGATGACAAATGTAAGTGCTCGGCCGGGCCTGGACTGATTTGATTTGTTCAATTACTCAATCGTCATAAATCGGAAATCGGGAAACAACAGATGGATAGAGAGAATGATTATAATCCATGTCTCAGTCCATATGATATCTAGAATGGAGGAATATATGATCTCTTATCTAATGGACATGTCATTGACTAGGTCAGAGTTCGACATCGGCTTTTAAGAGCTACGATTGCTAGTCGAGGTTTTGGAGTCGTACTTGCAATAATAGTTTTAGACTTATCCAAATGGGAGACTGTTGGATTAGATGTCTAAGCCCATAACTATTATTGGTATGTACTCGACCCGAGAGTAGCATGGTCCATTTGGGCTGCATATCATTAGGACAATTTGTTAGGATGGACTCTTGAGAGAAAGGTTATATATGATTTATTAATATATTATAAATTATAATATATTAATATGAAATCATATGTTTTATTAGTATTGATCAAGAATTAATTTGGAATTAATTTAGTGATCATAGGAGACTAATTAAATCTATGGGGACTAATTATGATAATTAGTTATATTTATATGTGTTGGGCTTGTGATCCATGTTGGACCAAGTTTATGTATGGATACATAAAGAGTTGGGTCACATGAACCATGGATCATAAACCCATGGGTATGGATTTGGGTTATACCCATGTGTCGCACCCCCAAACCAGAACGGCGGAAACGTTCGGGGGCGGAGGACTTTAGGTAAGTATCACAACACATGCAATATAGTAATCAAAGTACAAACAACCATTGCATTAATAAGTATAAGTTTTACATAAGTGTTCAAACATTACATATTCAAATACTAAAGTAGGTACAACAGAAGACAAGAGTTGCGGTACGGTACTAGGTAGTCTTCTCAAAAGCTTCGGGAGTGTACCTATCTACTGGATTCCTGAGAATACAAGTGATTTGGAAAGAGTAGATCATCATTTAAGCTGGTGAGTTCATAAGTATTTTAGTTCTGTTAAGTATACCCTAAGTTCTTTGAATAAGTTCACTGGTTTCTCCAGGAAATCCCATATTTCCTGAGGTGATTAACTGATAACCTCAATAGTTTCCCTCTGTAATTACTTAGTTTATACTGATTATACATAACATAATATTGAATTGACAGTTAAATGGGTGTATCTGCCCTAAGCCCACAACCAAACAAGGAACAGGAAGTAAGGCGGAAGTCACACATTTCACTGTCAATCGGACATTACTTATGTACAACTCTGATGTAATAACTAAGGAATTATAGAATTAACCACTAAAGGTCTTTTATGTTATACTAGTTTACAAAGATTGAATGACTAAGTTTCATTTGATAAGTGGTTTAATCCCATAAACCGTTTCCTTTGTATAAGTGGTTTAATCCCATAAACCGTTTCATTTGTAAAAGTGGTTTAATCCCATAAACCGTTTCATTTGTAAAAGTGTTCTTAGTTATATCTGTTCTACAGTAACAACCTTAGTATTAATCATGGAGAGTATTCTATTATTCATAATACTGCCTTGTGGTTTTAAATGTTCAAAACCAGAAGTACAATACTTGATTTCATGATACATAGCTCTTACTGTAAGTAAAAGCTACTGAAGGTATATCTGGTCGGGATGTAATTAACTTTTCTTACTGTTATAAGAGAAGTATATTACTTTGTAATTCACTCGTTGTTTTATCCATGTGAGTCCTATCAACCATACTAATATGACGGAAATGCCTGCAGCGACGTTCTTCAGGCGTCGGAACGGTATGATATTTGACACCCTAGGCCTGCCGGCCAAACTGTAGCGAACAGTAAAGGTGCGGGATTGTCAGTCCCATATAGATCTATACACAAATTCACGCTCTCCCTACAAGAGATTCTGGCTAATAGTTCAGGACTTAAAAAGGTCGTACTTAGATAAGTACACTGTGAAGGGTCTCACAAATTTATTGTTTCAACGAGATTTCCGATGTATTATTATTATTACCCGATGAATGCTAACTCTGGTACTTTGTATCGTACCCTTGGTTAATGCAAACTCGGTAAGATGTATTATTACCTCGAGTTCGCTAACTCGGGTACTCTGTATAGTACCTTTGCTAATGCCAACCCGGCAGAATGTATTATTACCCGTGATTGCTAACTCTGGTACTCTGTATATCGTACCTTTGTTAATGCAAACCCGGTATGATGTATTATTACTCGTAATTGCTAACTCTGGTACTCTGTATATCGTACCTTTGTTAATGCAACCCGGCATTGCCACGTGTTTGCTAACACTGGTACTCTGTATTGTACCTTTGTTAATGCAAACTAGGTATGATGTATCTTTACTTCTTTAATATGTTGTTCGTATATTAAAGGTATTATACATATCTTGGTATAGTTGAATGAATTTTGGTAATTTCCTTGGAAAGTATACAGTTGTAAATCATACTTGTATCTTTAGTTTTGAATGATAAATTATACCTATTATAATTTATATGTTCTATCTGATTAGCATGGTTTCTCATGGATGAACACCTTTGCTCAGCCTGATACAAAGGTGAAGATACCAAAAGGAGTAACCTTTGGTACTCATATATGTATAATATATATATAATTAAGAAGGAAACGACCTTCGGACAAACAATACAACCCTAATTCCACATCCAAACAAGGAAAAGGATATAGGATAATTCATTAGTCCCAAGCCCTTCAAATCTTATTTATATATTTATACATATATAAACATGATTTTGGCATTTATACTTTGAAATAGCTTATAAAACATTCTTCAAAGAATTTAACGGAGTTTTTACATGACTTTAAAGATTTAACATGGCTTCACGTTATTTTGGAAGTATTTGATAATTCTTAAAAGCATACGGAATCATTTTGTGTGATTATTATCACATACAGTTATTAACACAATTTAATATTGTGTTAAACTTGTATTCCCCCCTAAAAAGTATTTAAAAACCATTGAAAAGGTAAATTATAGGGGTATGAACTCACTTTGATAGGCGGTGATTCGGGCAGCGTTTCGTTTCCCGGAAATAGTTTGTTTGACGAAAAACCGGCTCAAACCGGGCAGAGTTTCGACAGGAGAGAGGATGACTTCTCGAGAATTACGGGGCTCCGGGGTTTGCTTCGGGCTTTATACACGATACCGGGGCCTTGGGGGGTCGTGAGAAAGTCGAGGGGGTGAAAATGTGAAATTGGGTGAAAAATGGGGGTGAAAAAGTCCTCTTAGCCGAGGAGTCTTGCACCCTTTATATAGGGGTGCGAGGGTGCGGTCCGAGAAGAGGAGTCAGCAGCCACCTGGCGAGGGCGAGGAGTCAGCAGGTCACGCTTCGGACATGCGGAGTGTACACGTGCGAGGCTCGGACCCAGTGGCGAGGCGGTGGCTTCGGACCATGTGCGAGGCACGTGACTTCGGACAGGTGGCCTCTTCTAAGTGGACCGAAGTTCGGTCCAATGGGGAAAGAAGGTGACGACTTCGGACCAATCAGGAGACGACACACGAGGCTGCGGTCCAATGAGAAGCGAACACGTGGAGGCCTCGCATGTGAGGTGACGTGTCCGAGGTGACTCATGCGAATTTGCCCGGTTTTCCATATTTTCTTGATTTTTGTGCCAAAAACTTGCGAAAATCATAACTTTTGCATACGAGCTCCGGTTTTGGCGTTCTTTATATGCACGCGTAGGTAAAATCATACTCTACGACTTTCGTTTAGACTTCGTCGGCTGATTTTGACTTTATTTTTAATATTATTATTTTAAACAGACCGGGACGGGAATCCGTTAAAAATTCATAACTTCTTCATCCGACGTCCGTTTTCGTCTGTCTTTTTACCGTTGTTCTACTTTTCACGAGGCCTTCGATTCTCGTTTAAGTTGCATCGGCTAAATATCGATCGATTTACATTTCGAATTTTTAGCTGTCTACTGCTAAACCGAAACTTCGAAAAATCATAACTTCCTCATACGAAGTCGGATTTTTACGTTCTTTTTATGAACGTTCTCGGTTTAACATATTCTACAACTTTCATTTAGATTGTTAAGGCTAAAAAGCCTTTTATCTAATATTCACTTTTTACACTGAACAGTGTTTTGCCGGTTTTTCCGCGGATTTTCGATTGGTCATAACTTCTTCGTTATAACTCGGATTTCAGTGTTCTTTATGTTTTTGGAAACCTTGTTACAAACTCTACCACTTGGTTCATCCCAATTACGACTATTGATCAATTTATTTTTGACCAAAACTTGACTGGTGTCACATTATCCCCCCGTTAGAGGGAATTTCGTCCCGAAATTAAGTCTAAAGTGATACTCATGGACTAGGTCTAATCTTTCCTTTCCCCAGTGAATTCAGGTCCCCGGTTTGTATTCCAGCGAACCTTCACTAACGGGATAAGACTTTGCTTAGTTATTTTGATTTCCCTATCCATGGTTTTCATTGGTTCTACTACAGAGTGTAGACTTTTATTTAACTTGATTTCATCGAGTGAAATAACAAGTGTTTCAGCGGGTAGACACCTCTTTAGATTAGATATGTGAAAGATGGGATGAATGTTATTAAGTTTTTGGTGGTAGTTTAAGTTTAAAAGTACAAGACCGATTCTGGTAAGAACCTCAAATGGTCCTATGTAATTTGAGTTTTGCATTTCACGCTTTCTCAAGCGCATCTTGTCCTTCCTGAGTGAGACCTTCACATGACAAGGTCATCAATCCTGGAATTCCAAGGGTTTTCTTTTATCGAAGCCGTAGCTTCTCTGGTTAACTTTGGAAGCTTTATGGCGCTTCCTGATTCGTATTTTGTTTTTGGTAGTTTCTCGGATGAATTCCAGATCAGCAAGGGTGCTGTGTGGAAATTGGATCTCTAGCTAGTTGCGTATTACCTACTTTAGTCCAGTGCAGATAGAATCTGCACTTTTGACTGTAGAATGTTTCGAATGGAGCAACTTGAATGCTAGCGTGATGACTCAACTAATTGGTAAATGGATATCCCATTCTTTACCATAGCCGATCCCATAGAATCATGACTACTCTGGTTCCTAGAGGTTTTTGAGTGACGGCCTGAACTGGGAGATGATTCTATTATCTTAGTGGAGATAACAAATATTGGCATACTGTATACTCACACGTTCTAGTTATCTTCTCTACTTACCACATTTTCAGGTTTCAAGGCTTTCTGTTGAGCCTCCTTACTTTGTGTGGAGAGATTTGAAAGGGTTATCATAGTCCGTGAGTGGCACTATGACCTGGGTACTCTTTCCGACTTAGGGTGTCAGCTACTATACTGGTTTTGTCGAGATGATAATGAATTTCAAATTCGTAGTCATTTAGTAGCTTGACCCACTGTCGTGGTCTCATGTTGAATTCTACCTGGTAGAATACATGATGCTGGCTTTTGCTCCGAAGTTCATGATCAGACTCATACTTGGCTCATCCACCATAACCTCGTGTATACAAGTCGTATATAATCTAGATTTCACAAAACGTTCGGATGGGTGACTCTGCCCCAGGTCCACAACCAAACAAGGAACAGGAGATAGGGCGGAATCACACATCCTTAATCTTGTTAAGTCTAACGTATATACCACTCTCGTGTATACACTTAGTAGCGATAGATTAACTCAATGAGTTCTTAGTCTCTATTCTTGAACTTAACTTATGGTTCAATGATTTTCCTATGAGATCTATTGAGGTACTTCGGTAGTTACTGACTTCCAAGACTACTTCGGTGCTTTTCGTTTGAAGTTTCCTGTCTACTGAGTAGGCTAGAATGGCGGGGTACTCTTCGCATGAGTACTTCTTAAGTTTTGAAATGAGAGACAACCTAAGGGTTTTGCGTTATGGATTGGAATAATTTCATCTTACGGCTGATTAAGGAAAAAGTTCTCTTATACAGCATAAGAATTTTCACATGGTAAGGGCCAGGCCAAACCATGTCGAATGAGGATGTCAGAATTTTCTCGACGAAATAGATATTAAGTCGTTCTGGACGAATGATTACTAGGGTGATATCCTATGTACCTAAGTTTTCCGTGCTTCTGGTTTTATTCTGTTATTATCACTACGAACCCCTTTTGATTCGAATTTGGCGGGTACTACCAATACGAGGGTCCTGATAACTTGAAATTATGAACTTTCATGAAACGATCTTTACTAGGTCTCTCTATAATCGCTTGGTGTATACAAGTCATGTATAATTTGTTGGATTAATGTCTAAGTCCATAACTATATTTGGTATGTACTTGACCCGACCCGGCATGGTCCATTTGGGTTGCACTTCACCGGCACAATTTATATGGATAGTCTTTTGAGAATAGTATATTTATGATTTATATTAATATATTATAAGTTCTAATATATTAATATGGAATCATATTATTTAATTAGTATTGATCAAGAATTAATTTAGAATTAATTAAGTGATCAAAAAGAACTAATTAAATATGGACTCTTATATATATGGAATGGGCCAAGTTCATTTAGGTTGGGCTAAGCTTTCATGGATGGTCCATGGAGCTTTTAACCCATGGATCCTATGTAAATGAAAGGTCATGGGTATTAGGGTTTACATGGATGTAACCCTAATCCTCCATAATATATAAAGGGGTCCTTGGCTCACAAAATAGGCACAAGTGTGTGAAAATAAGAGTGGGCCGATTTTAGTGTGCATACATATTCTCTCAAGTTCTTCCAAGGTGTTTTGGTGATTTGTGATTCCATTTGAGGCTTCCACATTATTGGGGCTAAGCTCTTAAAGCTTGAAGACATCAAGCTACATCAAAAGGTATGTCATCTAACTAGAACTTTGTAGTATAGGTGCTTCATAATATGCTAGTTAGGATGAAACCTTGGAATAGTTAATATTTGCATGTATAATAGAGAAAACATAGATCCAAGGTTTATAGGGTTGCATGTACACCATAGGAGTGTTAGAATGCTCAAAACCCAACAGTGGTATCAGAGCCATGGGTTGTTTTCTGTTATATTGATGCAAATGTTTTATTTTCAAGTTGAAAAAAAAGGAAAAAAAACATGACGTTTGTCAAATTTTAAGATAATTACTTGTTTTGTGAAAAACGAATTATTTATAAAATTTGAATCATTTGTTATATGAGTTGAATTAGGTCAAATTTAGTAAAAGATAAAATGATATGATTATTTTATTAGTTTTAAAAGTTTGATCTAAATGTTTTAAGGAGTTACAAATTTTGTCATAAAATTTTGGAGCTCAAAAGTTTTTTTTTTTAAGTTGTGATCTTAAGGGTTTTTGAAACTTCCATAAGTTATGGATATGAAAGTTTTTAAAAAAAATTGATTCAAAGTTTTTATGGAGTGACAAAATTTGGTGTTAATGTTTTAAAGAATTCCATAACTTGTTCTTAAGTTATGGAACATGGAAAGTTTCATCATAAAACACCATTAATTCCATAAGTTATGGAATCCAAAGGATTTCAAGAATTACAAAACTTGCCCTCAAGTTTGGAATTTGAGAAAAGTTTTTTATGAAAAAAGAATTGAATTCTAAAACTCTTGGGTTCATAACTTAAACAATTAATTAAATGGTTTTAATTTTGAGTTTAATAATTGGAATTATGATGTTTTGTTGAATAGTTCAAATTAACTCTTATGGACTTTATTAATAGTTAATTAAAGCGTTTAATTAAAAGAGTATTATTAAATCCATAAATATATGGTTTGAGTTTAATTAACTTAAAAGTCTAGTTTAATTAATAGATTAAACCACCAAGTATTTTAAATGTCTAAAATACACCCTTATACTATTATAATATTAAAAGTTTAATATATTATATGTATAAGAGCAAGTCGTCTTACCATTAGTAGGCCTCATTCACGAAGCCGGTCTATAAGGGGGGTATAAGGTTACTGCCTATAAAATGGCAGTTTAATGGGTGTCCACTCTCACTCACCGCTTCCTTGACCGGTGGAGGGTCGTTAGCCAAACAGGTAGGACAAAGACTATAATTCTCCCTTCATTATAAGTAAAATGATAAATACTAAGTAACTAAACACTTATAAATTCCCAATCTTAGTTACTTAGGAAAATGTGAATAAGGTGCTAATCCATGAAATGACACTTTGCACTTCGTTTAAGCTGTTAGTGGAGCGTGTGTGGTTAACCGGCACACTAACCTGGACTTAACAAGGTAGGCAAAGGGTAACTTAATGTTTATCATAGTATCGTTGGAGCGTGTGTGGTTAACCGGCACATCGATTGAGGGGTAAATATTAAGGGTACCAAGTATATTTGCATGGTTACTTCACACCTTGTTTTGTGATCCTCGGCATCCTAGTCACAAAACCTGAAGGGCACACTCGAGATTGAAACATGCCATTGAAAAGTTCAATGAATCTCAAAAGAATCTAGGAGTTTCAAAACCAATTAAAACCTAATAATACATTTCGTTTATCTTGGTGGAAATTGGTGAATCGTCATTCACCTACCTTCAAATATTTTATAGCTTGGATTACGGCATCCCTCTTCCAAGTTATAAAATAGTTTGTTGTGTCCTAGCCTTAATATATCATATTGGGTGTTATATTAAGGACTTAAATCAACTTTACGTGAATTTCTCCCATTGTTGATGTCTGGTTTAGACAACAATGATCTTCCCAAACCAAGCTTTCCTAATGAATATGACTTCCCGAGTTTGGCTCAAGGAAGTCATACTTCTCTTCCTCCACCTCCTCCAATTATTCTCCCTAACCCACAAGTTCAAGGTCACTCAAGCCCTAATGGCAAGCAAGGTCTATGTGTGATCACATCTTAGAGATGAAGTCACATATTGACAAGCCGGGAGAGTTGGGTGTCAAAGTCTTGAGAAAGTTGGATGTTCAATAACTTTCTAAGTCACACAATGAGTTCCTTTGGGACTACTATGAAACAGACTATGACATGAACCTTAATGATCATATCTATTTGCTTGGTGCTGCTGAATCAGCAATGATTTGGAACGATAGTAAAGCAAATTTGATTAGAAGATCAACTTCCCAAAAACTTTATGGACAGTGACAATGGTGACACTGGAAATCCAGAAAAAGCATTCTCTTCCCAATGGAAAAGGATTGGCCATAGTCAACCCGGTTGACCAAATGGTAAAGAGAAAGGCTAAGTCTGAGATAGTCCCATTACCAAAGGGTCCATATGTTTATTTTGCCGAAGGAAGGGGCGTTGATTGCAAAGCTGCCAAATTTACTTAAGGATGTTAAAGTCAATAAGTTTGACTCTACATCAGGTAGAACCCATTATCTAACTCTGTTAAGTTCTATTCTGAGATCCTCATTACATGATGTGACTGGGTCACATGTTGATGTTTTAAGAATCAAAGAATAGAGAGAAATCTTAAAGGAAGTATATGTTGATTCAGATCGCGAAGGTGGATTTCGATCGCATCAGAATTTTGAGCAGTTGCTTAAGAAGTTATGATATATTGCTAAGGAATAGATAACAACAATTTTCCATGTGGATTGTAAGGATAAGTTTTTCCGCAAAGTTTTAAAATAAAAGAAAATTGTTTAATTTTATTTATTTGAAGTATCCTTACAATGGCATTTGTGGAAAATTGTTGCTTATATGATTCCACTGACAGCAATATTGGAAAATGGATTTGATTCTTTCATTTGTGGTAGTGTCTAAATTTACCAAATCAGGAAAGTTCCTCATCGTCCAAGTTTCAATTGGACCGAAACTTGGAATCATGCAAGTTGAATAGTATGATGAATGAGAACTTTCAAGCATTGGAAAATCCAGACTAATTATTTGTTCACATGGATGTGTGAGTCAAGTGAAGGACTAAAGGGATCGAGTACACATTCTTGTGCACTGGTCATGTCCACCACAAAGCTCGTTAAGACTATTTGATTTATTAAAGTTTAGTAAATATGGTTATACTTACAAGTTTAAGTATAATTCTGAAACATTGGAAAGGTCTCAATGTATGGCAGAACGAATGGGAAGAATCAAATTAGGCAGAAAGATAAAAGTTTCTCAAATCTGAAAAGATGGGAGAGTACTTTAGTATCATGTTTGTGATTATCTTAATGATTTAGAAATCATATCACAATTAGTCCTCTAAAGGTCATCTTAGTGCATTCTTATGACTAAGAAGAGGAGTCATGAATTGTTGAAATGGTTAGATCAGGAAGATGAGTCATACTTCGTTCCAAAACAATTCTTAGAGTCATACTCCAAGATTGTAACTTGAGTGACATATCTTAAAGAAAGGTTTAAAACACTTGTCAAATGTAAGAGTAAAAGTGTCCTACTCTTGTACATTTGAAATTGGTAAGTTGTGATGTTTTGGATAAAACAAAGACCAACTAAGGCCAATTGTGTGAAGTGTTTGTCTTGATAAAGAATCCGCACTATCTCTTGAATATTTGGCAAAATAGTCTTATATGTCTAGAGGATAGTGGGAGTCTTAAAGATCCTAAAAAGAATTTCAAGAACTAATCAAGAATAAAACCTGAGGTTCTTCACTAGCACACGACTTGAGGTTTATAACCTATCGTGTTGACATATTCAATGCCCATTCCAGTTAAAGTTGGCTTTGCATAGGAGTTCTGAAAGTTCTCAAATTGTTGCATAACAACTTGGAAGCAATGGCAGGCCCTGTACTGCCAGGTGGCAAGAAGTTAAGATTGCATAAGTTCAGTCCATATGAGTTTGGATTTGTCATTATCCTTGTCTTGTGACTATGGTTTTGACGATTCACATGGATAAGAACACATACACCATAAAATCTAAGGGTCATAAGGTTTCTCTCCGATTCATGAAAATGATGGTGAGGAAACACTTCCACCAAGTAGATTTGAAGCAGATGGCAAAAGGTCTAAACAATTGAGACTATGATTACGGCATCCCTTTTCATAGTTCTGAAATTGTTTAGACACACATGCATGCTATCTAAGGAAAGGTGTATGATTTTGATAAAGTTTTATCAAAGCATCTCGTATCAGAAATCTGAACTTTGGTAAGGAAGTCAATAAAGTATTGATTTCTAGAAGTCCAGTTGATTTCTGAGTACATGTCAAAGCTAGTGGGAGCATAAGTGTTATGCTAATAATCATCATGTTAGTGGGAGCATGATAATTATTGTTAGTGTTGCAAGTTAGCAATGTTAATTATAGAAAACAAAAGTTTCAATTCGTGTGGCTGCAGGGATTGAAAAAGTTGTTTTGCTATAATTAAGGGAGAGGATATACTTCATTTCAGTTCTAAAGGCTTAGATTGAGACCTTAATCATCTTTAGTCAAGAATATATATATGAATTTCATGTTGGATTGGTTCAACTTAAGGAAATTCTATATATTGCGTTCTCAAAATTCGATTATGATTACGGCATCCCTCTTCATAGTCAAATTTTGAAAACATGGCAAATAAAAATATTGTAGCAAAAGACTGGTCTAGAATCATGTCTTTATGTGAGACATCATGAATCGTGTACCATTTTCTTTGGGTACAGGATCGATTGCATGTGCTATAATATTTGTCATTTCTAAATTTTTCCAAATGCCCAGAGGCATTAAGAAGAGAAAAGGTCTAGAATTGGATATGACTAAAATGATTAAGCAATTGTCGAGGACAATCTGAGGTTTACCAAATATTGGTTGCTCAGGGACAGTTGGAAGTATAGTGCTAATTTTGGAAGGACCATATTGACATATTCTGAAAAGAGGCATCTCTTATTCAGAAGTGATAGTCAAAATGAGAATATGGAGTTGTCTCCATAGGTTGAAGTTATCTGTGTAAGATTAGAAAACTTAATGCAAGAAGCATGTCCAAAGCAATGTACTTTGAATATGAGACTTAGTTTCCATGGAGTTGATCTCCATTGGAATACCTTATAATGACTATTGACAAGTCTTTGTGACTTTGTACATATTCATTACAGGAGGGCAGTGCATATAAGTTTAAAATCTAAACAGATTTCAATAAATGATAGGAATTTGAAATTCTCACATTATTCGATAAGGATTTGGGAGTGTGAAATTAGAATCATTGAAATTATGTTCAATTGGTTTATTTCACAAAGTAAGGATCATAGACAAACATAGAGTGCATACTTGGTGTATGGAAAAGCTATTGTTTAAGAAAAACATAGTGTACATGCTTGGAGCATGGGACAACTAGTGTTTTTAATTCAAGTATAAAGTTGATAAAACCGAAACAATGAATAATGAGTAATCAGTATGGTGATAAATAAAAGTGTTTATTTATATTCATAGGGTTTGATACCATATTTGATTCATTTATTCTTGTGTTTCACTTTGCATGTTTTGACTTCCAGAATAACTAAGTCGCTCTTCCTGAATGATTAAGTTATTCAAACCATCCACAGTCGGTCATATGTTGGAAGTAGATATGAATCAAGACTGTCATGGGTTGGTTTGTAGAGGTCCAAGTTGGTGGACAAAGTGGTGCTACAACACTCATGAGTGCTCATAAGTTCTGAGTATTGGATTCAACCCGCGCTCATTTAAATCACGTCATGGATTTTATCACGAGTGATCATGAGACGATAATATCTTATATTCTTCAAACCTAGAGATATGAGTTGTTACTATGAGTTGGTTATACATTGATTGCACGAAAACGCATTTGGTAACTCGATGTTATAAAACGTGCATTTGTGTATGATTCAACAAGTAGTAGAACAAGCCATATGAGTCGAAGTTTATCCATTCCTTTTACCTTCGGGATAAAAGCGATATTTGTGGGCCCCTCGATGATTTAGCGATGACATATGTGAGTGCTTGTCCAAGCCAGGACTGATTTGATTTGTTCAATCAGTCAGTCATCATAAATCGAAAATCGGGAAACAACAAATGGACAGAGAGAATGATTATAATCCATGTCTCAGTCCATATGATATCTAGAATGGAGGAATATATGATCCCTTATCTAATGGACAAGTCATTGACAAGGTCATAGTTCGACAGCGGCTTTAAGAGCTACGATTTCCAGTTAGGTTTTGAAGTCATACTCAATAATAGTTTTGGACTTATCCAAGTGGGAGAGTGTTGGATTAATGTCTAAGTCCATAACTATATTTGGTATGTACTTGACCCGACCCGGCATGGTCCATTTGGGTTGCACTTCACCGGCACAATTTATATGGATAGTCTTTTGAGAATAGTATATTTATGATTTATATTAATATATTATAAGTTCTAATATATTAATATGGAATCATATTATTTAATTAGTATTGATCAAGAATTAATTTAGAATTAATTAAGTGATAAAAAAGAACTAATTAAATATGGACTCTTATATATATGGAATGGGCCAAGTTCATTTAGGTTGGGCTAAGCTTTCATGGATGGTCCATGGAGCTTTTAACCCATGGATCCTATGTAAATGAAAGGTCATGGGTATTAGGGTTTACATGGATGTAACCCTAATCCTCCATAATATATAAAGGGGTCCTTGGCTCACAAAATAGGCACAAGTGTGTGAAAATAAGAGTGGGTCGATTTTAGTGTGCATACATATTCTCTCAAGTTCTTCCAAAGTGTTTTGGTAATTTGTGATTCCATTTGAGGCTTCCACACTATTCGGGCTAAGCTCTTAAAGCTTGAAGACATCAAGCTACTGTTGGATTAATGTCTAAGTCCATAACTATAATTGGTAAGACTTGACCCGACCCGGCATGGTCCATTTGGGTTGCATGGCATCATGCATTTGGATAGACTATAATGAGAGAAATAACACTTAAGGTTGGTTAATATATTATAAGTTCTAATATATTAATAAGGTTATTTAATTAGTATTGATCAAGAATTAATTTGGAATTAATTAAGTGATCAAAAGGAGACTAATTAAATATATGGGTTGATTGTGTAAATCATTCATTCTTATATATGTGGGCTTGTGATCCAAGATTCCTTATGTTGGACTAAGTCCATGGGGTGACCCATGGATACTCCATGGAGGTTAAAATCCATGGAGCATAAGGAATGGGTAAAGTTATGAGTTACATGGTGTAACCCTAATAGCCACCATATAAAAGAATCCCATGGCTCAAGAAATCGTGCACTAATGTGTGAGTGTGAGGGCTAGACGATTTCAAGGAGTGTTCAAGTTTCTCTCAAGTTATTCCAAGTGTATTTGGTGTTGTGTGAACCATTTGAGGTGTCACACTTGGGGCACTAGGCACTCAAGCTTCATGAAGACATTCTACATCAAAGAGGTATGTATTCTATCTTGTTATATTTATTATTTTGTATGCTAGATTAGGATAATACCTTGGATGTTCATAATTGTATGTATAATAGAGAAAACATAGATCCAAGGTATTTAGGGTTGCATGTACACTTAGGAGTGTTAGAATGCTCATAACCCAACAGTGGTATCAGAGACTAGGCTTGTTTTCTTGTTATACTTGCAAAAGTAGCTGAAAAATCGAGTTGGATGCATATATTCGATTGTTTTGGCTGGAATTGGACTAGGAACATTACCCTAAGATGTTTTTGGACTTATAAACTTGTTTTTGATGTGGTAATGTTCATGCTAATCCAATTTCTAAGATAATTGTCATAATTTCAAGATTTGTATTAGTTTGTATGTTCATGCTAATTTCTTGAAGATTGATGATTTGAATTATCTTGTTCTTATGAGGTTCTTAGATTAATAGAAAAGTTGTGTGAAATAGTTGTTTTCAATCCATTTTAATCTAAGAGTTGATTCCAAAGTGTGTTTTTGTAACTTGTCCTCAAGTTATATGAAAAGTCACATTTAAGAATCATAAAACTCATAAAAGTTGGCAAAGGTTACAAAATGAAGAGTCTAGTTCTAATTAAATGGTTTTATGACTCCATAACTTGTCCTCAAGTTATGGAGGTTCAAGAGTCTCTTCATTAAATTAAAAAAAAAGTGTAACCTTAATTAGTTCCATAAGTTACAATAAAAAAAAGTTATTTTTTTTATTAATTAGTTTAAAGTCTTCCATAACTTGTCCTCAAGTTATGGAACTTGAAGAGTTATTTTTTTTTTTTTTTTAATTAAAACTACTTTAAACTCATAAGTTATGGAATTAATTAGTTTTGAATAGTTTCAAAACTTGCCCTCAAGTTTTGGAATTTGAAAAGTTTTCACTTATGAATACTTTAATTCCAAGTTAGCCCTTAGAATTTTAAAAGTTAAAATTCAACCCTTATACTTTATAATATTATAAGTTAATAATATTTATATATATGTATAAGAGTAAAGTCAGTCTTACCGTTAGTAGGCCTCATTCACGAAGCCGGTCTATAAGGGGGGTATAAGGTTACTGCCTATAAAATGGCAGTTTAATGGGTGTCCACTCTCACCCACCGCTTCCTTGACTGATCCTCGGCATCCCAGTCACAAAACCTGAAGGGCACCCTCGAGATTGAAAGATGCCTTTGAACAGTTCAATGAATCTCAAAGATCTAGGACTTTCAAATCCAATTAAAACCTAATAAATTATTTCGTTTTTCATGGTGGAAATTGGTGAATCGTCATTCACCTACCTTCAAATATTTTATAGCTTGGATTACGGCATCCCTCTTCTAAGTTATAAAATAGTTTGTTGGGTCCTAGCCTTAATATTTCATATTGGGTGTCATATTAAGGACTTTAAATCAACTATCTTGAATATCTCCCAAAAAGATGTCTGGTCTAGACATTTATGATCTTCCCAAATCTCTTGAAACAAGCTTTCCTAAATGAAGATGATGTCCCATGGATATCATACTTCCTCCACCTCCTCCAATTATTCTCCCTAACCCACAAGTTCTTGAAAAGTTTAAGGTCACTCAAGCCCTATTGGCAAGCAAAGGTCTATGTGTGATCACATCTTGGAGATGTAGTCACATATTGACAAGCCGGGAGAGTTGGGTGTCAAAGTCTTGAGAAAGTTGGTGGCTCAACTACTTTCTAAGTCACATAGTGAGTTCCTTTGGGACTCCTATGAAACAGACTATGATAAGACCCTTAATGATCTTATCTATTTGCTAAGATCAACTTCCTAAAACTTTATAGACATTGACAATGATGACATTGGATATCCAGTAAAGCTCTCTCTTCCCAATGGAAAGGAATCGGCCATAGTCAACTCGGTTGACCAAATGGTACAGAGAGAGGCTAAGTCTTAGATAGTCCCATTATCAAGGGTCCATTGCCAAAGGAAGGGGCATTGGTTGCGAAGCTGCCAAATTTACCTAAGGATGTTAAAGTCAATAAGTTTGACTCTACTTCAGGTAAAGTCCATTGTCTAACTCTATTAAGTTCCTACTTGGAGATTCTTATTACATGATGTGACTGGGTCACATGTTGATGTTTGAAGAATCAAAGAAAAGTGAAGAAACTTAAAGAAACAATATGTTGAATCTGATCGCGTAGATGGATTTCTATCGCATAGTTTGAAGATCGGATTCTTGAGCTACTTCTTAGGAGTTATGATATATTGCTTAGGAATAGATAACAACAAAGTTTTCATGTGTTTTTGCACTGTAAGGATAGTTTTTTCCGCAAAGTTTTTAAAATAAAAGGAAAATTTTTGATTTTATTTATTTTAAAATATCCTTACAATGGCATTTGTGAAAATCTTTGTTGCTTATAAGATTCCATTAAGAGCAAGAGTGAAAATATGAATTTGATTCTTTCATTTGTGGTAGTGTCCAAATTTACCAAATAAGGAAAGATTCTCATCACCCAAGTTTCAGTTGGATAGAAACTTGGAATCATGCAAGTTGTATAGTATGATGAATGAGAATTTTCAACTTTGGAAAATTAAGACTAGTTCCTTGTTCACATGTATATGTGAGTCAAGTGAAGGACTAAGGGATCAAGTACACATTCTTGTGCACTGATCAAGTCCACCATAAAAGATCGATAAGACTATTCGTCATGATTTACTAAGGCTTAGTAAATATGATTATACTTACAAGCTTAAGTATAATTCTAAGACATTGGAAAAGTTTCAATGTATGACAGAACGAATGAGAAGAATCAAATTAGGCAGAAGGATAAAAGTTTCTCAAATCTGAAAAGATGGGAGAGTACTTTAGTATCATGTTTTAAGATCATCTTAATAATTTTGAGACCTTATCACAATTCATCCTCTAAGTGCATTCTGATAGTTAAGAAGAGGAGTTATGAATTGTTGAAGTGGTTAAATCAAGAAGATGATTCATACATCGTTCCAAAAACAATTCTTAGAGTTATACTCTAAGATTGTAACTTGAGTGACATGTCTTAAAAGATGTTTAAAAACACTTGTCAAATGTAAGAGTAAAAGTTTCTACTCTTGTACATTTGAAATTGGTAATTTGTGATGTTTTGGAGAAAACAAAGATCAACTAAGGCCAATTGTGTTAAGTGTCTGTCTTGATTAGAATCCACACTATCTCTTGAATATTTGGCAAGAAAGTCTTATAGGTCAAGGAGACAGTGGGAGTCTAAAAGATCCTGAAAGAATTTCAAGAACTAATCAAGAATAAAACCTGAGGTTCTTCACTAGCACACGACTTGAGGTTTATAACCTATCATGTTGACATATTCTGTGCCCATTCCAGTTAAAGTTGGCTTTGCATAGGAGTTCTGAAAGTTCTCAATTGGTTGCATAACAACTTGGAAGCAATGGCAGGCCCTGTACTGCCAGGTGGCAAGAAGTTAAGATTGCATAAGTTCAGTCCATATGAGTTTGGATTTGTCATTATCCTTGTCTTGTGACTATGGTTTTGACGATTCACATGGATAAGAACACATACACCATAAAATCTAAGGGTCATAAGGTTTCTCTCCGATTCATGAAAATGATGGTGAGGAAACACTTCCACCAAGTAGATTTGAAGCAGATGGCAAAAGGTCTAAACAATTGAGACTATGATTACGGCATCCCTTTTCATAGTTCTGAAATTGTTTAGACACACATGCATGCTATCTAAGGAAAGGTGTATGATTTTGATAAAGTTTTATCAAAGCATCTCGTATCAGAAATCTGAACTTTGGTAAGGAAGTCAATAAAGTATTGATTCTAGAAGTCCAGTTGATTTCTGAGTACATGTCAAAGCTAGTGGGAGCATAAGTGTTATGCTAATAATCATCATGTTAGTGGGAGCATGATAATTATTGTTAGTGTTGCAAGTTAGCAATGTTAATTATAGAAAACAAAAGTTTCAATTCGTGTGGCTGCAGGGATTGAAAAAGTTGTTTTGCTATAATTAAGGGAGAGGAAATTATACTTCATTTCAATTCTAAAAGCTTAGATTGAGATTTTAATCGTATTTAATCAAGGATATATATATGAATTTCATGTTGGAATAGCTCAACATAAGGAAATTCTATATATGGGTCCATTATTTGCGTTCTAAAATTCGATTATGATTACGGCATCCCTTTTCATAATCTGAATTTTGAGAACTTGGCAAATTGAAATGGAAATATTATAGCAAAAGACTGGTTTAGTCTTTATGTGAGACATCATGAATCGTGTCCCATATGCTTCGGATATAGGATCGATTACATGAGTTATATTCATCCTTTCTAAAATTTTCCAAATGCCTGGGGCATTATGAAGGGAAAAGGTCTAGAATTGGATATGACTAAAATGATTAAGCAATTGTCGAGGACAATCTAAGGTTTACCAAAGATTGGTTGCTCAAGGACAGTTGGAAGTATAATGTTAATTCTGGAAGGACCATATTGACATAATCTGTAAGGAGGCAACTCTTGTTCAGAAGTGATAGTCAAAATGGAATATGGAAATGTTTCAAAGTTAGAAATTATTCAATCTGTGTAAGATTAGGAAACTTAATGAAAGAAGGATGTTTCCAAGGAGCTGATCTCCTTTGGAATGCTCTGTAATGATTGTTGTCAAGTCTTTCTGACTTCGTGCATAATCATTAAGAGGATCAATGCATATAAGTTTAGAATCTAACAGATTTCAGTAAATGGCATGAATTTGGAATTCTTGCATTTGCAGTAAGGATTTGGGACTATGAAAAGAGGATCATTGGAGTGATGTTCAATTGATCTATTTTACAAAGTAAAGATCATAGACAAACATAGTATGCATACTTGGTGTATGGCATGACTAGTGTTTAGAAAACATAGTGTACATGCTTGGAGCATGGGACAACTATTGTTTTAAATTCAAGTATAAAGTTGATAAAACCGAAACAATGAATAATGAGTAATCAGTATGGTGATAAATAAAAGTGTTTATTTATATTCATAGGGTTTGATACCATATTTGATTCATTTATTCTTGTGTTTCACTTTGCATGTTTTGACTTCCAGAATAACTAAGTCGCTCTTCCTGAATGATTAAGTTATTCAAACCATCCACAGTCGGTCATATGTTGGAAGTAGATATGAATCAAGACTGTCATGGGTTGGTTTGTAGAGGTCCAAGTTGGTGGACAAAAGTGGTGCTACAACACTCATGAGTGCTCATAAGTTCTGAGTATTGGATTCAACCCGCGCTCATTTGAATCACTTCATGGATTTTATCACGAGTGATCATGAGACGATAATATCTTATATTCTTCAAACCTAGAGATATGAGTTGTTACTATGAGTTGGTTATACATTGATTGCACGAAAACGCATTGGTAACTCGATGTTATAAAACGTGTCTTTGTGTATGATTCAACAAGTAGTAGAACAAGCCATATGAGTCGAAGTTTATCCATTCCTTTTACCTTCGGGATAAAAGCGATATCTGTGGGCCCCTCGATGATTTAAAGATGATACATGTGAGTGCTTGGCCAAGCCAGGACTGATTTGATTTGTTCAATCAGTCAGTCATCATGAATCGGAAATCGGGAAACAACAAATGGACAGAGAGAATGATTGATAATCCATGTCTCAGTCCATATGATATCTAGAATAGAGGAATATATGATCCCTTATCTAATGGACAAGTCATTGACAAAGGTCAGAGTTCATTGACAAGGTCAGAGTTCGACAGAAGCTTTTGAGAGCTACGATTGCTGATCGGTTCCTGAAGTCATACGCAATAATAGTTTTAGACTTATCCATGTAGGAGACTGTTGGATTAATGTCTAAGTCCATAACTATAATTGGTAAGACTTGACCCGACCCGGCATGTTCCATTTGGGTTGCATGGCATCATGCATTTGGATAGACTATAATGAGAGAAATAACACTTAAGGTTGGTTAATATATTATAAGTTCTAATATATTAATAAGGTTATTTAATTAGTATTGATCAAGAATTAATTTGGAATTAATTGAGTGATCAAAAGGAGACTAATTAAATATATGGGTTGATTGTGTAAATCATTCATTCTTATATATGTGGGCTTGTGAGCCAAGATTCCTTATGTTGGACTAAGTCCATGGGGTGACCCATGGATACTCCATGGAGGTTAAAATCCATGGAGCATAAGGAATGGGTAAAGTTATGAGTTACATGGTGTAACCCTAATAGCCACCATATAAAAGAATCCCATGGCTCAAGAAATCGTGCACTAATGTGTGAGTGTGAGGGCTAGACGATTTCAAGGAGTGTTCAAGTTTCTCTCAAGTTATTCCAAGTGTATTTGGTGTTGTGTGAACCATTTGAGGTGTCACACTTGGGGCACTAGGCACTCAAGCTTCATGAAGACATTCTACATCAAAGAGGTATGTATTCTATCTTGTTATATTTATTATTTTGTATGCTAGATTAGGATAATACCTTGGATGTTCATAATTGTATGTATAATAGAGAAAACATAGATCCAAGGTATTTAGGGTTGCCTGTACACTTAGGAGTGTTAGAATGCTCATAACCCAACAGCTACATCAAAAGGTATGTCATCTAACTAGAACTTTGTAGTATAGGTGCTTCATAATATGCTAGTTAGGATGAAACCTTGGAATAGTTAATATTTGCATGTATAATAGAGAAAACATAGATCCAAGGTTTATAGGGTTGCATGTACACCATAGGAGTGTTAGAATGCTCAAAACCCAACATTATTAAGATTGGTAAGACTTTTGACTGAGCAACCCTGCCCTAAATCCACAACCAAACAAGGAACAGGAAATGAGGCGGGATTACTCACTCTAAGTCTACAAATCTTAATTATAAATGACCCTTATGTATATACTAAGTTATCATAGCTTACCTGTTAGGGTTTCAAATTTTTGTATAAGTAATTATAGATAATTATCGGGGTTTGGAAGCGTACCAAAATATAGCAGGGTTCTTTGATGTTTTCCCATGTATTGGGATCAAAATCCTCCTGCTCCCCCGTCGTTCTTCTCTGTTGGACAATCCCTTTTGTAATGTCCTATTTTTCCACAAAGGTGACATATGGGAATGGTTCCAACATTGGCAGTTGAAGTGATGAACTCGACCGGAGTTCCACAGATGCGGGCGGTATGCCCGTTCATGTTGCATCTATTGCAATGCAGCTCTCGGCAAACTCCATGATGATGGTAGTTGCACTTGCTGCAGTGTGGGAGGTTTCCTAAGTACGGCTTGGTTGGTGCTAGAATAACAGGGCTGATGGGGGTATCGAATGCCCCAGTTCGTTGTCCTCTGCTAGGTTCTTGAATTGAACAACTCCCTTCCTTGTTCTCGAACTTTCGTTTAAGGATATTAGGCTTAAGGTTCGAGGTGTTCTTACAAGTAGGTGCTCGTTGCTGTACTTGGCCATCACCACGATCGGGGTTACCGATAGCATTATTACTAACATTTGTATTGTTAGCATTAAGGTGTGCCATGACAGTTGCTACAGCTGCTGTGACCGCAGCTTGAAACGTAGCCGCATCTATCTGAAGGATTGGTGTTTTGCTGGTGGGTTGGTTACACTTCTTTGGAGGCATGATTCTGTTACATGATAAGAAAATGAGTTCGTGAGCGACTATCGTGTCTTTAGATGTATTCTAACCATTTGTATCTATGTATTAATCTTTTGTTTTGTTATATTGTTCTCAATGATTCGACCTGCATCCCTATGATGCAGTCCTGGTAAGGAACATAGTTAAGTTTCTAGAATGGTTAGGAACCGGGTATCATCCGAACTAAGTTACCTTCGTTTGGTGGATATCGTTTCCCAATTTTCGAAAATATTCGAAAACAATTCATAACGGTGTCTACATAAAATAGACTTATGAATTTGAGAAGTAATCACAATCAATTAAGATTTCGTGATCTGATTTATTGTTATTAGCTGTGACAGGAAAAGAGGATAAGCTCCAAACCTAATGTGAGTAATGAAATCACTAACTCACTAGGTTGAACCGATTTACAAGTTATTACTTAGATGAAAAGGTGCTCGAACACTTCACATGAATCATGTGTGGTTTCCCTTTGTTCTATTCTGGGTGGTAATGATTTGTTCTCTCCTGGTATATATAGGGTGTCCTTCTCCTCTGTAGGTATATTGAATTCCCGAGCTATCTTACTTCCGATTCTGACACTGACCCCCATTACTTCGTAATGAAGATTTTGAATCTTGGAAGTTCATGCGAATATCTCATTGGTGTCCTTAATAGGGTAAAGGCACTAAATGATTTCTATAGTTTATGTACTTCTCATATGTTTCTTTCTTGGGATTCCCCTAATGAAATTCTGTTGGATCCTCCTTGACTCTTCTATTGATTGCTGGAGTAACTATGTTTATCTAATGGGTTTATACGAGAATGGTAATGTCTAAAGAATCTATGAGAAAATTTTTACGAAGGTGATTCTTTCTGGTCCTTCTATAATCACATGGTGGGTACCGATTATATATAATCCAGATCAAATAGACCTTTGAATAAGTAATCCTACTCTAAAACCACATCCAAACAAGGAAAAGGAAGTAGAGTGAAAATCACATATTCTAAGTCTATAAAATCTCGGCTATATATAACCTTAACGTATCCACTTAGTAATTATAGACCTATCAGAACATATCTTTTTAACATTTTCCCAAAGGTATGAAACATACCTCCATGTTATTTTAGTTATGAGTTTGATTCTTGGACTCCTAGATACAAGAACTTAACAAGTTCTCAGTTTTCTTGTTATAGCATCCTAAAATACTCCCATAGTATTTTAGTCTTTATGTTTGGTTCTAGAATTTTTCTGGTACTTAGGTAAGTTTTAGACCAGTTGCAACACTACAATCACTCCCCTAAACACCTGGTGGTCATATCTCGGATGAATATAGTTGATCAGGCTATATTGATCCCAGATATGATTATATCACTGTCTAGGTTTAACTGCAATGTCCAACATCTAAATACTTTTAGTTTTGTTCTTCTTGTGATACTCATTCTGGTATATGTACTCTGCATGTACTTATACTTTTATAAAATATTGATATATTTTTAAAGTATAACTCTTGGTCAGAGTGTTTTTATCCCAATGAGTTTATAGTTGTATATCTTTTATGACTGATACACTGAGTTCACTATAAACACTGCTCTGATACCAATCTGTCGCACCCCCAAACCAGAACGGCGGAAACGTTCGGGGGCGGAGGACTTTAGGTAAGTATCACAACACATGCAATATAGTAATCAAAGTACAAACAACCATTGCATTAATAAGTATAAGTTTTACATAAGTGTTCAAACATTACATATTCAAATACTAAAGTAGGTACAACAGAAGACAAGAGTTGCGGTACGGTACTAGGTAGTCTTCTCAAAAGCTTCGGGAGTGTACCTGTCTACTGGATTCCTGAGAATACAAGTGATTTGGAAAGAGTAGATCAGCATTTAAGCTGGTGAGTTCATAAGTATTTTAGTTCTGTTAAGTATACCCTAAGTTCTTTGAATAAGTTCACTGGTTTCTCCAGGAAATCCCATATTTCCTGAGGTGATTAACTGATAACCTCAATAGTTTCCCTCTGTAATTACTTAGTTTATACTGATTATACATAACATAATATTGAATTGACAGTTAAATGGGTGTATCTGCCCTAAGCCCATAACCAAACAAGGAACAGGAAGTAAGGCGGAAGTCACACATTTCACTGTCAATCGGACATTACTTATGTACAACTCTGATGTAATAACTAAGGAATTATAGAATTAACCACTAAAGGTCTTTTATGTTATACTAGTTTACAAAGATTGAATGACTAAGTTTCATTTGATAAGTGGTTTAATCCCATAAACCGTTTCCTTTGTATAAGTGGTTTAATCCCATAAACCGTTTCATTTGTAAAAGTGGTTTAATCCCATAAACCGTTTCATTTGTAAAAGTGTTCTTAGTTATATCTGTTCTACAGTAACAACCTTAGTATTAATCATGGAGAGTATTCTATTATTCATAATACTGCCTTGTGGTTTTAAATGTTCAAAACCAGAAGTACAATACTTGATTTCATGATACATAGCTCTTACTGTAAGTAAAAGCTACTGAAGGTATATCTGGTCGGGATGTAATTAACTTTTCTTACTGTTATAAGAGAAGTATATTACTTTGTAATTCACTCGTTGTTTTATCCATGTGAGTCCTATCAACCATACTAATATGACGGAAATGCCTGCAGCGACGTTCTTCAGGCGTCGGAACGGTATGATATTTGACACCCTAGGCCTGCCGGCCAAACTGTAGCGAACAGTAAAGGTGCGGGATTGTCAGTCCCATATAGATCTATACACAAATTCACGCTCTCCCTACAAGAGATTCTGGCTAATAGTTCAGGACTTAAAAAGGTCGTACTTAGATAAGTACACTGTGAAGGGTCTCACAAATTTATTGTTTCAACGAGATTTCCGATGTATTATTATTATTACCCGATGAATGCTAACTCTGGTACTTTGTATCGTACCCTTGGTTAATGCAAACCCGGTAAGATGTATTATTACCTCGAGTTCGCTAACTCGGGTACTCTGTATAGTACCTTTGCTAATGTCAACCCGGCAGAATGTATTATTACCCGTGATTGCTAACTCTGGTACTCTGTATATCGTACCTTTGTTAATGCAAACCCGGTATGATGTATTATTACTCGTAATTGCTAACTCTGGTACTCTGTATATCGTACCTTTGTTAATGCAACCCGGCATTACCACGTGTTTGTTAACACTGGTACTCTGTATCGTACCTTTGTTAATGCAAACTAGGTATGATGTATCTTTACTTCTTTAATATGTTGTTCGTATATTAAAGGTATTATACATATCTTGGTATAGTTGAATGAATTTTGGTAATTTCCTTGGAAAGTATACAGTTGTAAATCATACTTGTATCTTTAGTTTTGAATGATAAATTATACCTATTATAATTTATATGTTCTATCTGATTAGCATGGTTTCTCATGGATGAACACCTTTGCTCAGCCTGATACAAAGGTGAAGATACCAAAAGGAGTAACCTTTGGTACTCATATATGTATAATATATATATAATTAAGAAGGAAACGACCTTCGGACAAACAATACAACCCTAATTCCACATCCAAACAAGGAAAAGGATATAGGATAATTCATTAGTCCCAAGCCCTTCAAATCTTATTTATATATTTATACATATATAAACATGATTTTGGCATTTATACTTTGAAATAGCTTATAAAACATTCTTCAAAGAATTTAACGGAGTTTTTACATGACTTTAAAGATTTAACATGGCTTCACGTTATTTTGGAAGTATTTGATAATTCTTAAAAGCATACGGAATCATTTTGTGTGATTATTATCACATACAGTTATTAACACAATTTAATATTGTGTTAAACTTTTATTCCCCCCTAAAAAGTATTTAAAAACCATTGAAAAGGTAAATTATAGGGGTATGAACTCACTTTGATAGGCGGTGATTCGGGCAGCGTTTCGTTTCCCGGATATAGTTTGTTTGACGAAAAACCGGCTCAAACCGGGCAGAGTTTCGACAGGAGAGAGGATGACTTCTCGAGAATTACGGGGCTCCGGGGTTTGCTTCGGGCTTTATACACGATACCGGGGCCTTGGGGGGTCGTGAGAAAGTCGAGGGGGTGAAAATGTGAAATTGGGTGAAAAATGGGGTGAAAAAGTCCTCTTAGCCGAGGAGTCTCGCACCCTTTATATAGGGGTGCGAGGGTGCGGTCCGAGAAGAGGAGTCAGCAGCCACCTAGCGAGGGCGAGGAGTCAGTAGGACACGCTTCGGACATGCGGAGTGTACACGTGTGAGGCTCGGACCCAGTGGCGAGGCGATGGCTTCGGACCATGTGCGAGGCACGTGACTTCGGACAGGTGGCCTCTTCTAAGTGGACCGAAGTTCGGTCCAATGGGGAAAGAAGGTGACGACTTCGGACCAATCAGGAGACGACACGCGAGGCTGCGGTCCAATGAGAAGCGAACACATGGAGGCCTCGCATGCGAGGTGACGTGTCCGAGGTGACTCATGCGAATTTGCCCGGTTTTCCATATTTTCTTGATTTTTGTGCCAAAAACTTGCGAAAATCATAACTTTCGCATACGAGCTCCGTTTTTGGTGTTCTTTATATGCACGCGTAGGTAAAATCATACTCTACGACTTTCGTTTAGACTTCGTTGGCTGATTTTGACTTTATTTTTAATATTATTATTTTAAACAGACCGGGACGGGAATCCGTTAAAAATTCATAACTTCTTCATCCGACGTCCGCTTTCGTCTGTCTTTTTACCGTTGTGCTACTTTTCACGAGACCTTCGATTCTCGTTTAAGTTGCGTCGGCTAAATATCGATCGATTTACATTTCGAATTTTTAGCTGTCTACTGCTAAACCGAAACTTCGAAAAATCATAACTTCCTCATACGAAGTCGGATTTTTACGTTCTTTTTATGAACATTCTCGGTTTAACATATTCTACAACTTTCATTTAGATTGTTAAGGCTAAAAAGCCTTTTATCGAAAATTCACTTTTTACACTGAACAGTGTTTTGCCGGTTTTTCTGCGAATTTTCGATTGGTCATAACTTCTTCGTTATAACTCGGATTTCAGTGTTCTTTATGTTTTTGGAAACCTTGTTACAAACTCTACCACTTTGTTCATCCCAATTACGACTATTGATCAATTTATTTTTGACCAAAACTTGACTGGTGTCACATTATCCCCCCGTTAGAGGGAATTTCGTCCCGAAATTAAGTCTAAAGTGATACTCATGGACTAGGTCTAATCTTTCCTTTCCCCAGTGAATTCAGGTCCCCGGTTTGTAGTCCAGCGAACCTTCACTAACGGGATAAGACTTTGCTTGGTTATTTTGATTTCCCTATCCATGGTTTTCATTGGTTCTACTACAGAGTGTAGACTTTTATTTAACTTGATTTCATCGAGTGAAATAACAAGTGTTTCAGCGGGTAGACACCTCTTTAGATTAGATATGTGAAAGATGGGATGAATGTTATTAAGTTTTTGGTGGTAGTTTAAGTTTAAAAGTACAAGACCGATTCTGGTAAGAACCTCAAATGGTCCTATGTACTTTGAGTTTTGTATTTCACGCTTTCTCAAGCGCATCTTGTCCTTCCTGTGTGAGACCTTCACATGACAAGGTCATCAATCCTGGAATTCCAAGGGTTTTCTTTTATCGAAGCCGTAGCTTCTCTGGTTAACTTTGGAAGCTTTATGGCGCTTCCTGATTCGTATTTTGTTTTTGGTAGTTTCTCGGATGAATTCCAGATCAGCAAGGGTGCTGTGTGGAAATTGGATCTCTAGCTAGTTGCGTATTACCTACTTTAGTCCAGTGCAGATAGAATCTGCACTTTTGACTGCAGAAGGTTTCGAATGGAGCAACTTGAATGCTAGCGTGATAAAGGACTCAACTAATTGGTAAATGGATATCCCATTCTTTACCATAGCCGATCCCATAAAATCATGACTACTCTGGTTCCTAGAGGTTTTTGAGTGACGGCCTGAACTGGGAGATGATTCTATTATCTTAGTGGAGATAACAGATATTGGCATACTGTATACTCACACGTTCTAGTTATCTTCTCTACTTACCACATTTTTAGGTTTCAAGGCTTTCTGTTGAGCCTCCTTACTTTGTGTGGAGAGATTTGAAAGGGTTATCATAGTCCGTGAGTGGTACTATGACCTGGGTACTCTTTCCGACTTAGGGTGTCAGCTACTATATTGGTTTTGTCGAGATGATAATGAATTTCAAATTCGTAGTCATTTAGTAGCTTGACCCACTGTCGTGGTCTCATGTTGAATTCTACCTGGTAGAATACATGATGCTGGCTTTTGCTCCGAAGTTCATGATCAGACTCATACTTGGCTCATCCACCATAACCTCGTGTATACAAGTCGTATATAATCTAGATTTCACAAAACGTTCGGATGGGTGACTCTGCCCCAGGTCCACAACCAAACAAGGAACAGGAGATAGGGCGGAATCACACATCCTTAATCTTGTTAAGTCTAACGTATATACCACTCTCGTGTATACACTTAGTAGCGATAGATTAACTCAATGAGTTCTTAGTCTCTATTCTTGAACTTAACTTATGGTTCGATGATTTTCCTATGAGATCTATTGAGGTACTTCGGTAGTTACTGACTTCCAAGACTACTTCGGTGCTTTTCGTTTGAAGTTTCCTGTCTACTGAGTAGGCTAGAATGGCGGGGTACTCTTCGCATGAGTACTTCTGAAGTTTTGAAATGAGAGATAACCGGGGGTATAGGCACTAAGTCTACATAGTCGCCAGGATTTATACAACAGGCACTAAGTCCGCATAGTCACCAGGGTTTAGGCACTAAGTCTGCATAGTCGCCAGGGTTTATACAACAGGCACTAAGTCCGAATAGTCGCCAGGGTTTTGGCACCAAGTCTGCATGATCGCCAAGGTTTAGGCACCAAGTCTGCATGATCGCCAAGGTTTAGGCACCAAGTCTGCATGATCGCCAGGGTTTAGAGTACACCGGGTGAACACATCGTTCACAACACCTACAGGTTGCGAGCCTGCTAGTGTTCCACTGGACTGTCTAGAATAGTCTGTGGTTGTCATCCATACTCTGCTAGATGACGGGGCCATCATTTGGGAACAAGACTTCTCACATCTTCCACCTCTCACCCTTACCTCATGGTCTATATCACCTCTCAACCCATCGTCCAACTCATATTTCATCTACCCATATTTTACCCAACATATTATGTAGATATAAATACATATACAGTTTAAATCATATAAAACTTGTATAAAATCGTTCATCCAGCATAGATAGCAAGTATACAGATAATATGCACACGTAGCATGTAATTTATATAAAATACTTCATATCTATGTGTAAGATGAAAGTAACTATGCACTCACTTGAAATGGTGGTGAGTCGGTACTCGGACAGCACTTCGTTATCTCAAAACAATTTTCCCTTGACAAAACCTAGTATCAATACCACTAGGGTTTAGTCTAACGTTAACCGCGACTAATTAATAGTCTAGCTATTATTATTATTATATAAGCGTTAATTAATACTTATATAACCCATAAGAATAGCCCAAATAATTATTTTAAGGACCTAATAACATTACTATAATTATTTAAAAGCTATATTAAAAATTTCATAGGTGTAGCTCATTTACAGCGGATTTTAAAGAAAACCGGGCTTCGCTTGGAGCAGCGTTTCCGAACCGAAAGACCCTTTTTCTCGGGACTCCGTGAGCCTCGGGGCTTCCTTCGGGTGCTAGGGGGTTCCCTAGGGTTTAGGAGGGTTAGGATAGGCTAGAGAGAGAAAGTAATTAGAGAGAGAGAGTGAATTTTGGTGTGAAAATCCGAGAAATTTCGCATCCTATTTATAGGCCGGAGGTCCTCGGACTACGCGGGGCGTAGCCTCGGACGCGGCGCGTTCCTCTTGAGACGTGTCGCTTCGCTGATGGTGCATCGTGGCTGCTTCTCGGACCGCAGAAGGCTTGGCGTACGCGCAACGCTCCCTCCTCGTACGCAGGGCGTACCTCGTACGCGAGACGCTTCTTGGCTACGCTGGGCGTCCGAAGTACAGGTGTCCGAATCCGAAGACCAGACCGTGATCAGCAAGCGACGACCCTGATTGAGCCACGTCATCAACTTCACAACAGATTTCGCAAATTCAAACTCCGACTTCTAAAAATTATAACTTTTGCATACGAGCTCCTTTTTCGATGTTCTTAATATCCACGCGTAGGCGGGAATGTACTCTACAACTTTCGTTTAGACTCCGTTGGCTAATTTTGACTCTATTTTAAAAGTTATATTTTTAACAGGCCGGGACAGGGTTGGTCCGTTAAAAATTCATAATTTCTTCATCCGATGTCCGTTTTCGTCTGTCTTTTTATCGTTACGTTTCTATTAACGAGATCTTCGATTCTCGTTTAGGTTGTTTCGGCTAAAACCGCTCGATCTTATATTCGAATTTCGGGTTGTACACTGCTACGCCGAAACTTCGAAAAATCATAACTTCCTCATACGAAGTCAGATTTGGGCGTTTTTTTTATGGACGCTCTCGGTTTAACGTATTCTACGACTTTCGTTTAGATCGCTAAGGCTAAAAGTCGCTCTATCGTAAATACACTATTTACGCTTCCCGATATTCTGTCAGTTCCGTCGCGAAACTTCGACGGGTCATAACTTCTTCGTTATAACTCGGATTTCGGCGTTCTTTATATGTACGGAAACCTTGAGACATATTCTACAACTTGGGTAAGATTATTTATTCTAAATAATCTTTTGTCGAAAAGTCGTTTTCGACCCCTATTATCTCTAAATTGACTAGCCCGGATCTACGGGCGTTACAATTATCTCCCCCTTAGGATGATTACGTCCCGGAATCATCAACGGAACAGGGGTCACTTGATGACTCCATACGTTATCTCTTCATCCTAAGTAATAAGTGTATCTTCTATGTTGCTTCAAACGAGTATCTAACTCTTGGACTCCATAACTGCAGGCGGTGCTCGATCTTGCACCTGCTCCCTATCTCACGTTGGACTCCAAGTTATGACCTTCAAGTCACAATCTCGATCCTTACTGGAGACTGCTTCTTCTTAACAATCTTAAGATTACTACCATGGACCGACGTGTCATATTGTAATGACCTATCATCGTATGTTGCAACGCTTAGACTCAGGTCTTTTAGAGTCAAATTTCCAGAACAGGCTATACCTCCCTTCATGTTCTAATGTGATATAATCACATCTTAAAAGGTACCATTCCTAGCTACAAGAAACTATCACGATACCTCTACTGATCGCTTTGATTATCTTTCACTTCAATCTTCTAGCTTAAGTCAGATGCTACATTGGACTTGGTTCTCTGAACCATGTAACATACTCGTCTTAGTCGGACTCAATTTGATATGACCACTAGGGTTGGAATAACAACAATCTTCTTAGTCATTACCGAAACAATGGTAACGACATATTTGAATAAAATGGTATCAATTACTAGCTCCTTAATAACCTTGTGACTTTCCCTGATCCAAGTGTGAGTCCTGTGCTTCCGGTAGTATAGGCCTCTACTACCATTCATACCTACTCATACTCGTCCCAAGTATTGTCTCGCAGTTTTCCAAGTCACCATACAAGAAGATCACATAACAATTTAACACACTAGATAACAAAACGAAGGTTTTATATTATTCCTTGAAACTATTACATAGGTGTTCAAGTTCACCCTAGACTATGCCTCTAATAGGCTACATCATATGATTCTATCCCCTTGGCTACTTCATAACTCGATCTTCGGGTATGAATTCCTCATCCTCGATTCCTTGCGTCGTTTTCTGCCTCGTCGAGGATCATGTGGAATGCCCTTGGCCTTGGTGGCGTTTCTGGCCTTGCTGCCTCGTTTTTCTTCGGGCAGTCTTTAGAAACATGCCCTTCTTTGTTACATTTGTAGCACACCCTTTTGTTGGATGTACACTTGCTGGCGTAATGCCCTGTCTTTCCACATTTGTAGCAAGTCATCTCCTCACTACATTTCCCGAAGTGTTTCTTTTTACACTTCTCGCACCACTTAGCTTCACCTCCTCCTCCTCCTTCATACTTTGAGAATTTTCTTTCCTTGTTGGACTTTGAAGATCCTTCATACTTCCTTTTCTCGCCAACTTCAGCTCTCGCTAGACCTTTTTCCCTAATCTAAGTCTCAACATTCCTGGCTGCCCAGATGGCGGCTTTCAAAGTGGTTGCTTGCTTGACCATTGAACCAAAGTCCGCTGGTAATCCATGGGCAAACTTGTTGACCTTAGAGAGATCAGTTGGAACTAGGTAAGGAACAAGCTTCATCTTCTCCGTAAAACTTGCAGCATACTCAGTGACACTCATCCTTCCCTTCTTCAAATTTTGAACTCATTGTTGATCTCTAGAAGATCCTGCTCAGAGCAGTACTGCATTTTCAGTTGCACCACGAAATCTTCCCAAGACATCTTGCTTGCTTCTCCTTTGGGCATCGTATTAGCTAGTAGCTTCCACCAGCTCAGTACTCCAGACTTTAACAGAGGAACCGCGAGAGCGGTCTTCTGTCTGTTGCTACACTCGCAACTCTCAAACATTGTCTCCATCTCGGAGATCCAGTCCATAACTTCCACCGGTGTTGGGCTTCCAGAAAGACTCGGGGGTTTGGATGCCAAGAAATCCTTGTACTTGCATCCACGTCCGTCATTTCCTCCATCTTGATTGTTTCTCCTAATCACTGGTGGATCGGCTTGACCAACGGTCCTGCTGTAGTTCCCTTCCTTAGAGTGCTCAGGTATTAGCTCAGGTTGCTCAATGGGCATGGTAGGTTCGTCCTTATTTTCATGCAACATCTGCCTCCTTTCTTCCTTTTGTTCAGCTAACATAGCCTGAATCATGGCTTGTACTCCAGCCATGGTGATTGGTTCAGGTGCAGCTTCTACTACAACAGGTATTTGCTCAACCACTGGAGGTTGATTCCTGTTTGCGTTCCCGACTCCACTTCGGGTTCTTGCCATTTCGATCTATACACCAATTTAAACGTTTGGTGTGTAGTGACGAGAATTTAGATAGGAAAGATTTTATTTACGATCGACGTGTAAATCTCCCTATTACTCCGAAAAGTTACATGTCAGTTCTAATACCGTAATTAAACGTTTAGAAATCTGAGCACATAAAATTTCTAGATCCGGTCCGCAACAGACCATAGATCCGATCAAACGATAGCATAAAGCATCACAAATCATTTAACACATAAAAGCATGTTAGGCATTTTCCTAAATTAGCTAGTGCTTGTGTCTATTCAGGTGTATTACCTAAATTTTATTAGTCACACTCCTTACAATCATTGCTTAGCATTCTAAGTTTAACTCTAGAAATAAATACATATTCCTAGTTCGCTTAAACTAATGCTCTGATACCAACTGTGACATCCCCATTTTCACGGCCAGAAAAGACCGATTTTGTTTATGCTTTATAAAAATCAGAGTACTTCTTTTAATAAAAGTGTTGCGGAATTTGTTCCCAGTAAAACATGATAAATACGTTATCAAAGCATTTCCGAAGAAATGTATTTTTATTCATTTTTAAAACATTTGGGATGTCATCATCAATACAGAAACATAAGCATAAACAGAACTTACATTTATTTACACTAGTGATCTACATCTATTTTCAATCTCTCAGTGTAATGTAACTTCATATCGACACCTGTGATAGAAATAAGCTGGAGTGGGTCAGGTTGGGAAACCCGGTGAGTACATAGGGTTTTCAACCCACAATAATATAATTATTATGTTTAAACATCAAACAATCAATCCAATTACCCATCCTCATTATCTTCTTTACTCTTAAGGATCTACCCTAAGAATCAACTATTCCTCGTTCATTCATTCCTAAGGATCATCCTAAGGAATCGGCAAGAAGTCCATCATCATCGGGGGTATAGGCACTAAGTCTGCATAGTCGCCAGGATTTATACAACAGGCACTAAGTCCGCATAGTCACCAGGGTTTAGGCACTAAGTCTGCATAGTCGCCAGGGTTTATACAACAGGCACTAAGTCCGCATAGTCGCCAGGGTTTTGGCACCAAGTCTGCATGATCGCCAAGGTTTAGGCACCAAGTCTGCATGATCTCCAAGGTTTAGGCACCAAGTCTGCATGATCGCTAGGGTTTAGAGTACACCGGGTGAACACATCGTTCACAACACCTACAGGTTGCGAGCCTGCTAGTGTTCCACTGGACTGTCTAGAATAGTCTGTGGTTGTCATCCATACTCTGCTAGATGACGGGGCCATCATTTGGGAACAAGACTTCTCACATCTTCCACCTCTCACCCTTACCTCATGGTCTATATCACCTCTCAACCCATCGTCCAACTCATATTTCATCTACCCATATTTTACCCAACATATTATGTAGATATAAATACATATACAATTTAAATCATATAAAACTTGTATAAAATCGTTCATCCAGCATAGATAGCAAGTATACAGATAATATGCACACGTAGCACGTAATTTATATAAAATACTTCATATCTATGTGTAAGATGAAAGTAACTATGCACTCACTTGAAAAGGTGGTGACTCGGTACTCGGACAGCACTTCGTTATCTCAAAACAATTTTCCCTTGACAAAACCTAGTATCAATACCACTAGGGTTTAGTCTAACGTTAACCGCGACTAATTAATAGTCTAGCTATTATTATTATTATATAAGCGTTAAACAATACTTATATAACCCATAATAATAGCCCAAATAATTATTTTAAGGACCTAATAACATTACTATAATTATTTAAAAGCTATATTAAAAATTTCATAGGTGTAGCTCATTTTAAGGACGCTCTCGGTTTAACGTATTCTACGACTTTCGTTTAGATCGCTAAGGCTAAAAGTCGCTCTATCGTAAATTCACTATTTACGCTTCCCGATATTGTGTCGGTTCCGTCGCAAAACTTCGACGGATCATAACTTCTTCGTTATAACTCGGATTTCGGGGTTCTTTATATGTACGGAAACCTTGAGACATATTCTACAACTTGGCTAAGACTATTTATTCTAAGTTATCTTTTGTCGAAAAGTCGTTTTCGACCCCTATTATCTCTAAATTGACTAGCCTGGATCTACGGGCGTTACATCTGCAAAAGTGGAATTTACCAATAATCAGGTGTTGTGCAATTTCTTTTCATTTGGATGTCTGTAAAGTTATAGTCGACTACTTATGTGGACAGCTGGAAATTGTTTAATGCATGCAAATTGACAATATTTTTTAGGGACACCTTTTGCAAGCTATCACATCTTCTTTCTAGAATTTGTAGAAACTTAGTTTGAAGTCATGTTGAAGTGTTTTTCTTACTCTTCCAGTCATTAACCATGAACTTAGTTTTGTAAAAATTGTAGTTGTACAGAGGCTGGCATACAATATGGAACACTCTGTTGCGTGGTTTACCAATGTTCAACAATGTTACATCAGTTGTAAGTATTTCATTTGATTACCACACCTACCTACAAACATGAAGCTCACGTAACATATATTCTCTATGGTTTATTTAGGCAGATGCTGCTCTTATACTCATTGGAAATATTAATTTTAGTGTAAGCATGTCATTCTAATAAACTCTTGGTATTTTTTTTATTGATAATTTATCAACATGGGGGGATTATTTGGTTTAATTTTGGACTCTTTCTGTTTTGCATTTTGCTTTCAGGATCCAATGAACAACTTTATTGTAGCTCATGATGTATGGGATATTCGATTGTTTCAAAATTCTCCATCATTGTAGGTTAACCATGAATTTTTGATGCCTTTGTGAATCACTGTGACAACCCGAAATTTCTATTTTGTACAACCAGTCACTTCAATATAAGTCAGAACTGTTTTTGCTAACTTTCAAGCTTTTTGGAATCAGTTTGAGTGTTATAAAGTTAGTACTTCAAGAGATAACTGGAGAGAGGATACCCTAAGGTTTATTGTGCAACAATAAAGTCCTAAAACTCCAAGAGTTTGGAGTTTACGGCCCAAATGGTATTAGGGCCGTAAACCCTAATGACTATATAAGTGACACTTAGTTAACTTTTAGCTTTTTTTCACACTTCCAAGTCTAGAACCATTTCTCTCTCAAGTATCATCCAAAGTTTCTTCAAAATATTCAAGAAAGTAAGTGTTTTCTTCCTTGTTTAGTTGATCTCTTACCTAATCTAGTGATCTTATATGATTTCATCCATGGAATCATTGCATTTATGTAGATCTTCAAGTGTTCTTAGTTTCACCAAGAACACACACTAGTGTTCTTGGACTTGTAACACCCTTTCAAGCTTCTATATAGTAAGTACTCTTACCTTGGCTTGTTATAAGGCTTGTTACACTTCTTAATCATCTAGAAAACACAAAGACTCACAAAGATCAAAGGTGTTTACGGTCCAAACATGTTCTTGGACCGTAAACCCTAATGAATGGGCCATTGTGTGCCCTAGTCCCTTACCAAGCCTTGGATACTAGTTTAGATCATATCCTTGAAGTGTATAGGACTTTAAACATCAAAAACATCAAGGACCATTAGAGTTTACGGCCGTAAACTCATGGAGAAATGGTCAATGGGCCGTAAACTCTACAAAGGGGTGAAATGATGCCACAATCACTTCCTAAGGCTTAGACTTGAAGTAGGAATGCTTCATTATGACTTTTAGGACTTCAAAACACAAAATGGTGGAGTTACCATGAGTTTACGGCCGTAAACTCATGGGTTTACGACCGTAAACTCCATGTGAGTTGGTCCCAAAACCGTAAACTCCAAAAGAGTTTACCCTTGGACCCTAAACTCAAATGCAAGGCCCTACAACCCTTAGATGCAATCCTTAGTACTTATAACACTTGAATCAAGGTGTTTTTCATGTCTTATGGTGTCTATACTTGATTAATTAGTTGTTAAATGACTAATTGGATACATATATGTGTTATTATATGTTAACTAGGATCCTTGTGTGTGTTCAAGTCTTCACTTGACACTTAGCATCCTATACCATCCATTCATCCAAACCACTCACTACAGGTGAGTTCATACCCCTAATCAACCTTTTAAATTGATTTTAAATGCTCTTATGGGGGGGAATACAAGTTGAACTATTATAGTTATTATATCAATCACATGTGATTAATAACTACCAAACAAGTGGATTTCTTACTTTTCAAACCGTGTTATCAAACAAACTACTTCAAACTGTTTTATAAACTCTTTTACATGTCAAATACTTTTACTTAAACTCTTTTACATGTCAAATACTTTTACTTAAACTCTTTTACATGTCAAATACTTTTACTTAAACTCTTTTACATGTCAAATACTTTTACTTAAACTCTTTTACATGTCAAATACATTTACTTAAACTCTTTTAAACTTATATTCTGTTAAATGTATATCTTTATAGATATAGTTATATAAGTAGGATTGAAAGGACTTAGGACTGATAACTCACCTTACCTCCTGTTCCTTGTTTGGTTGTGGACTTAGGGTATCGGTTATTTGTCTGAAGGTCGTTTGAATCCAAGTTATATATTATGTATATGTATATAGATATAAAAGTTCCTTCTTTTTATTCAATACCTTTGGGTAGCAAAGGTACACAAACATGTTCATGCATACAAACCATATTACTAGTAAACTATAATAGGTGTAGTTTAGGAAGATACTAATACTATTACTAGAACAATGAACCATACAATGAGTCAGTTCATACATGAGTCAATACAGCTAGTACATACTATACATTACAATACAGCTAGTACACACTATACATTACAATACAGCTAGTACACACTATACAATACAATACAGCTAGTACATACTATACATTTTACAAGAAAACATGCATGCTAGACAGAGAGAGAACAAACAATACCATACAGAGAGAACATACATACATACTAGACAGAGAGAGAACACACAATACAGCTAGTACATTCAATACATACACAAGTGCACTAATACAGTTATGTGAGCCACGTAACGGGGCATGGCATCACCTGTCATGGCCCTTTTTGTATCCATAATCTCCTTAAATGGAGAGCGTTGAGTTTGTGTATAGATCTATACTGGATTGACTATCCTACACCTTGTTGCTCGCTAGAGTGGGACTTGCAAGTCTACGGGTGCCAAACGTCATTCCTTCCGACGTCTTACATCATCGTGTTTATAGTCGGTAGTATGGTACAGGCCGATAACATGGTACTTTAAATAACAATTGGTTTAAGGTAGTTAGTACAACAGTAGTTACTTAATACAACACTACAGTACTATTTCATTTTCCCATTGCATTCACTTTGTGATCTTCACACAATATACAGTAATGTAAAAACTATATTTTTGGTTAATGATAGTCAGATTTAGGAAAATACATACTCTTACAAGAGACACACACACGACCACTAGATGCCTTGGTAGAAGGCTACTGTTAGTAGGAAACATATGGTTTTCTAGGAGATTCAAACCTTTTACAAACATTCACAAACTTTTACAAACTTACACATCACATACTTACAAACACTTTCATAACAAATACAGACACTAATATACTTATGATCTCACCAGCTTTAAAGCTGATAAACTCTTTCAAAATAACTTGTATTCTCAGGACACCAGTAGACATGTACCGATGCAGGGTTTAGAGAAGATGGAGCTCGTTCAAGACTCATCTTTCATTTTGATTTATATTTTTGGTGTCTATTAAACTTGACAGAACACACTTGTATTAAAATTATATTATTAATGCAATGGATGATGTTGTTGCTTGTTTACTACTATTCATTGTTGTGATACTGTAGATGACGTCCTCCACCCCCGAACGTTTTCGTCGTTCCGGTTTTGGGGTGTGACAGATTGGTATCAGAGCATTGTTTTTAGTGAATCGAGTGTATCAACCCATAAAAGATATACAAACTATAAACACAGCGGGATTTAAAAATACTCTGATAAGGAGTTAATACTTTTAAATAATAAAATATTTAATTAAGTATACATGCCTGCATTCATACTAAAATCAGTGTCACTAGGACAGAACAAAAGTATTACGATTGTTGGGCAGCACCAGTAGACTTAGAGACATATGGTCAACCCTGAGAAGATATAGCCTGATCAACTATATTATCCGAGGAGTGACTGGCATGTGCCTAAGTGTGGTTGTGAGGTTACAACAAGTCTAAAAACTTACCAACACTACTACAATGAAAACAATAGAACAGAACATAAACTTAAAATACTATAGGGGTATTTTGTGTTACTATAAACTACTTATGTGCTAGATTCTTATATCCCTTTTCTCGCGTAGATCATGGCTGGATTCCATCCCCACGGCAACTTATACTTCCCTAACCAAGGTAATGGATGAGGGTTTGAAGCAGATCCAGAAAATGACCACACAATCCCTGTGGATGGTCACCAGGCTGAAGGATTTGCAGATGGTTCTGACTCCGAGCCTGAAGTTGAGAACCTACCCCCGATGGCTCCTGTCCCAAATCCTAACCCTCGTCCGGCTTTTCAAGGCCCGACACCTCCATGGGTGGAAAGCTTGGAAACATGGAGCCAAGATCAGAATCAGCCCATACCATTCAACGGAGACCAAAGCTTTTATGACCTGAGCGAAGGAGGCTCAGCAGACAAAGTCTTGCCAATCCTGGTCCGCAGAGTGGCCAGAAACGAGATTCAAGGCAGGACAGCCCTCCATCGAATCACGGAAGTTGACACCAATGCGAGAATGCATACAATCCGCACCATTCGTCTGGAAGATGCTCGTGAGAGGTCTAGGGGAGACCATGAGACCCTACAGCAAGAGCTAGCTGAAACTCGAGCTGAAGTCATAGAGCTCCGGGTACGCCAAAGGGTGTACGAAAGACACCTAATTGATATGGAGCGTCAACTGGCTGAACTGAGGGTTCACCCAAGGGATAACCGTCACCAGTAGGAGATATTCTACCTTTCTTTCCTTGGTTGAAAGAATAGTCTTCCTATCTATGCTCTAAATACCACTTTTCTATGTAACTAACTTTGTACTGTAAGTACTTTCTAGTTAGGCCAGTATGCCGTCAAAACTTTTGCTACTTCGGATATGATGTAAGACCTACTCCAAGGTCATTTTTCCCAAACGTATTACATCTTAAATATCAATAATATTGAAATTCGGAAAATTTCTGTGCCAATCCTTGTTCAAATACTTTCGTTTTGCTATCGTTAGAATCCTAGCGAAACACCCACTTCGTCAAATAATTGAGCTATGGTGAATTAGCTCAAGGATTTCTTCCAATACTTGTCAAACGTTGGATCCGGTTATCCACCAACCAATGATAGTCTAGTGCAAAATAGCAATGGTCTAGTAAACATTCTACGAACTTACTTCAATTCTTTTCCAGTTCTGCATCATAGGGATGTAGGTCAAGCCATCGAGAACAGTTTAACAAATTAAAAACTTTATCTTTACATGTTTGAGAAGAATACATCTAGGACCGACCATAATCACTCACAAACTCCTTTTCTTGTCAAATAGCAGAGTCATGTCGTCACCAAGAGGTAATCCGCTGAACGACACAACCCCGATCCTTCATATAGACGATGCCACTTTCCAAGCAGTGGTATCAGCTGTTGTGACAGCTGTCCTTGCACACCTCAACACTAGTAACGAAAGCAGGGCTGAAAAAGGTTTTGACAGTTCAAATTGTGGTAACCAGCCGAGAAATCAACAAATAGTAACGTTCACAAACACCCAAAGCTACAACTCAGAGTATAAGAAACGAAAGCATCAAGCTCAAAAGGAACGCAAGCGATTTCAAAGGCTTGCCATGCAACGGCAACCAGTGGCGACCCCTGCCACCTCAGCACCGGTCAAGCGATATGAGGGAACACTCCCGAAGTGTAACACGTGTAACTATCATCATAATGGAGCTTGCCGGGTATTGCAATGCATCAATTGCAAAAAAATGGGGCACATTGCTCGTTTCTGTAGAACCACCTCCACCACTAGAGCCAGCCAAGTTTGCTATAATTGTGGTGAGGCAGGACACTATTATAGAAATTGTCCAAAAGGGAAGATCAACGAAAGCAACTGTGTCCACATAAATCTGACTCGACACTTCACTTCCACCACTGATGCTGGTGCAAGCCAGATATGTCATTTATGTGGTGAGATAGGACATCTCAAGAAGGATTGTCCAATAGCAAAGAACTTTGGGGCAGACGGGAAGATTCTAAGGATCACTGCTGCAGGAGAGACTACTCCGGACCCACGTTGAAATACTAGGGCGTTTCGTATTAGTAGACTTATAAACTGTTAAGAACTAGTGCAACTCGAGTCTTATCTTTTTGCGAGACCCCGTCAGTCAAGGGACTCTCGTGCTGCGTATACTTGCTTTTTGTAGTATACCCTGTTCGCAGCAGTAGTCTTATAGATAAAACTAAAGTACTTAAACTCTGTAAAAGTTGCACCGTTATGTTTTGTAACACCTTTATGATCTAGTCTAACGCCTTTTATTCCGAGTAGTCCGACATTATCGTTTAGCTTAAGTAAATTCGATCCTCACAATGCCAGTTTCATGCGTAAATTCTTTTCTCCGAAATCGCCTTTTTAGCGAAGCCGTCATCCCAGAACTCCAAGGTACTCATGCAGAGAGTACCTTATGTTTCGTATCCTTCCCGAAGACACCTCAACAAACCTCCCCGGAGTACCACTCGTACAGTACGTCAAGTTCAACCCGAAGACCCATACGGTTGATCTATCGCTGGGGAAGGTATATGCAAGGGTGGTATATAATCAAGGTTCTACAGGCTCAGAATTGATGATTCCGCTTTAACTTCTTTTCCTTGTTTGCATGTGAACTTAAAGAAGAATCATTTATTCGACTGCCTTTTCAGTCTTGATTATATGCGGCCCGTATACACGAAGTTGTGATCGATGAACCAAATACGACTTCTGATATGAACTTTAGGACGGAGACTGCCCAAGAATACGAGTGATCGTACTGCCATGCGGATAAACTTAGAATCCAATCAAATGCCTTCTCGCCGATCGAGAAAATAGATTCAGTTAGAGCAGAGAACTCCCAGGATTACCTCCGCAACGTCAAGTCGAGTTCAGAATCGACTTAGTTCCAGGGGCTACTCCCGTAGCCAAATCGCCATATCGTCTAGCACCTGCAGAGATGCAAGAACTGTCCTGTCGACTTAACGAACTGCTCAGAAAGGGCTTTATAAGACCAAGCTTCTCACCAAGGGGAGCACCACTCTTGTTCGTCAAGAAGAAAGACGGATCGTTTCGAATGTGCATCGACTACAGGGAGCTCAACAAACTGACCGTCAAAAATCGTTACCCTCTGCCTCGTATTGACGATTTATTTGACCAACGTCAAGGGCGAACTTCTTTTCAAAAATCGACTTAAGGTCCGGATATCACCAACTACGAGTGCTAGGGGAGGATGTTCCGAAGACAGCCTTCCGAACTCGTTATGGGAACTACGAATTCGTAGTGATGCCGTTCGGATTAACAAACGCGCCGCACTATTCATGGATTTAATGAATAAGGTGTGTCGTCCCTACTTGGATCGGTTCGTCATCGTCTTCATCGATGACATACTTATCTACCCTCGTAGTAAGGAGGATCATAGTCAACAGCTTCAGCAGGTATTGGAAACATTTTGATCAGAGAATCTCTACGCGAAATTCTCTTAAATACGAGTTTGGATTCGAAGGGTCAAATTCCTGTGTCACATTGTTAGTGAAGAGGGAATTCAAGTAGACACTTCCACAATCCAAGCCGTTGGAATTCCAGGTGGGCGACCGTGTTCTATTGAAGGTCTCACCCTGGAAGGGCTTAATACGCTTCGGAAAGCGTGTAAAGCTAAATCCGAGATGCATAGGGCCTTTCGGGATTCAGGTTAGAATCGGCCCTGTAGCTTACAAACTTAACTTACCACGTGAACTCAGTAACGTACATTCTACTTTCCACGTCTCGCACTTGAAAAAGTGTCCGTCCGACGAGACTCTTGTAATTCCACTCGACGAGATCGAGATCAACGAGAGCCACAACTTCGTGGAAGAACCTATAGAGATCATGGACCGAGAGGTCAAGTAAACGAAGAAAAGCTGTATCCCGATAGTGAAGGTTCGCTGGAACGCCAAGTGAGGACCTGAATTCACTTGGGAGCGAGAGGATCAGATGAAACTGAAATATCATCGTCTTTTTACTTAGTTATTTGTAACAACTTATTTGCTTAAACTCTAATTTCGGGACGAAATTCCTTCTAACGGGAGGATGAGGTGACAACCAAAAATTTCTATTTTGTACAACCAGTCACTTCAATATAAGTCAGAACTGTTTTTGCTAACTTTCAAGCATTTTGGAATCAGTTTGAGTGTTTTAAAGTTAGTACTTCAAGAGATAACTGGAGAGAGGATACCCTAAGGTTTATTGTGCAACAATAAAGTCCCAAAACTCCAAGAGTTTGGAGTTTACGGCCCAAATGGTATTAGGGTCGTAAACCCTAATGACTATATAAGTGACACTTAGTTAATTTTTAGCTTTTTTTCACACTTCCAAGTCTAGAACCATTTCTCTCTCAAGTATCATCCAAAGTTTCTTCAAAATCTTCAAGAAAGTAGGTGTTTTCTTCCTTGTTTAGTTGATCTCTTACCTAATCTAGTGATCTTATATGATTTCATCCATGGAATCATTCCATTTATGTAGATCTTCAAGTGTTCTTAGTTTCACCAAGAACACACACTAGTGTTCTTGGACTTGTAACACCCTTTCAAGCTTCTATATAGTAAGTACTCTTACCTTGGCTTGTTATAAGGCCTGTTACACTTCTTAATAATCTAGAAAACACAAAGAATCACAAAGATCAAAGGTGTTTACGGTCCAAACATGTTCTTGGACCGTAAACCCTAAGGAATGGGCCATTGTGTTCCCTAGTCCCTTACCAAGCCTTGGATACTAGTTTAGATCATATCCTTGAAGTGTATAGGACTTTAAACATCAAAAACATCAAGGACCATTAGAGTTTACGGCCGTAAACTCATGGAGAAATGGTCTATGGGTCGTAAACTCTACAAAGGGGTGAAATGATGCCACAATCACTTCCTAAGGCTTAGACTTGAAGTAGGAATGCTTCATTATGACTTTTAGGACTTCAAAACACAAAATGGTGGAGTTACCATGAGTTTATGGTCGTAAACTCATGGGTTTACGACCGTAAACTCCATGTGAGTTGGTCCCAAAACCGTAAACTCCAAAAGAGTTTACCCTTGGACCCTAAACTCAAATGCAAGGCCCTACAACCCTTAGATGCAATCCTTAGTACTTATAACACTTGAATCAAGGTGTTTTTCATGTCCTAGGGTGTCTATACTTGATTAATTAGTTGTTAAATGACTAATTGGATACATATATGTGTTATTATATGTTAACTAGGATCCTTGTGTGTGTTCAAGTCTTCACTTGACACTTAGCATCCTATACCATTCGTTCATCCAAACCACTCACTACAGGTGAGTTCATACCCCTAATCAACCTTTTAAATTGATTTTAAATGCTCTTATAGGGGAGGAATACAAGTTGAACTATTATAGTTATTATATCAATCACATGTGATTAATAACTACCAAACAAGTGGATTTCTTACTTTTCAAACCGTGTTATCAAACAAACTACTTCAAACTGTTTTATAAACTCTTTTACATGTCAAATACTTTTACTTAAACTCTTTTACATGTCAAATACTTTTACTTAAACTCTTTTACATGTCAAATACTTTTACTTAAACTCTTTTACATGTCAAATATTTTTACTTAAACTCTTTTAAACTTATATTCTGTTAAATGTATATCTTTATAGATATAGTTATATAAGTAGGATTGAAAGGACTTAGGACTGATAACTCACCTTACCTCCTGTTCCTTGTTTGGTTGTGGACTTAGGGTATCGGTTATTTGTCTGAAGGTCGTTTGAATCCAAGTTATATATTATGTATATGTATATAGATATAAAAGTTCCTTCTTTCTATTCAATACCTTTGGGTAGCAAAGGTATACAAACATGTTCATGCATACAAACCATATTACTAGTAAACTATAATAGGTGTAGTTTAGGAAGATACTAATACTATTACTAGAACAATGAACCATACAATGAGTCAGTTCATACATGAGTCAATACAGCTAGTACATACTATACATTACAATACAGCTAGTACACACTATACATTACAATACAGCTAGTACACACTATACAATACAATACAGCTAGTACATACTATACATTTTACAAGAAAACATGCATGCTAGACAGAGAGAGAACAAACAATACCATACAGAGAGAACATACATACATACTAGACAGAGAGAGAACACACAATACAGCTAGTACATTCAATACATACACAAGTGCACTAATACAGTTATGTGAGCCACGTAACGGGGCATGGCATCACCTGTCATGGCCCGTTTTGTATCCATAATCTCCTTAAATGGAGAGCGTTGAGTTTGTGTATAGATCTATACTGGATTGACTATCCTACACCTTGTTGCTCGCTAGAGTGGGACTTGCAAGTCTACGGGTGCCAAACGTCATTCCTTCCGACGTCTTACATCATCGTGTTTATAGTCGGTAGTATGGTACAGGCCGATAACATGGTACTTTAAATAACAATTGGTTTAAGGTAGTTAGTACAACAGTAGTTACTTAATACAACACTACAGTGTTATTTCATTTTCCCATTGCATTCACTTTGTGATCTTCACACAATATACAGTAATGTAAAAACTATATTTTTGGTTAATGATAGTCAGATTTGGGAAAATACATACTCTTACAAGAGACACACACACGACCACTAGATGCCTTGGTAGAAGGCTACTGTTAGTAGGAAACATATGGTTTTCTAGGAGATTCAAACCTTTTACAAACATTCACAAACTTTTACAAACTTACACATCACATACTTACAAACACTTTCATAACAAATACAAACACTAATATACTTATGATCTCACCAGCTTTAAAGCTGATAAACTCTTTCAAAATAACTTGTATTCTCAGGACACCAGTAGACAGGTACCGATGCAGGGTTTAGAGAAGATGGAGCTCGTTCAAGACTCATCTTTCATTTTGATTTATATTTTTGGTGTCTATTAAACTTGACAGAACACACTTGTATTAAAATTATATTATTAATGCAATGGATGATGTTGTTGCTTGTTTACTACTATTCATTGTTGTGATACTGTACATGACGTCCTCCACCCCCGAACGTTTCCGCCGTTCCGGTTTTGGGGTGTGACAATCACCAAGTTTCTTTATCATTATCATGTTCTCATAAATGTGTTGTTATAAACTTATAACGATGACCATGTCTCTTTTACGCTTCATATCAGGCTATTTTTCAAAGAAGGATCCCATGTAAGTTGGTTTCCTTGAGATATTTTAAATATATCATATGTTATATACCCTCATTAAAAAGATGATTACTATCACCTCAAATAGCTTGTTAACATTTTTGCCACCGTTACTTTTTACCCTTTCTGCTTTTGAGTAGGGTGACATGAAGGCTGTGTTACATCTGAGAAAAGATCTCTTAAGGACGGTTAGGGGCTTACTTAACTGGAAGGTTTGTTTGACAATTCTTACATTTCTATGGTTGATACATAAAAGAAAATATTAGGGTTCTTATTTAGGGACATATGGTTTTCAATGAGCATACAGTTGTACTGTTGCCAGCAGCTGTATTCTCTCTTTGTGCTAGTTCCTCTTGTTTTACAAATTGTGATAAAGGATGTTCTTTGGCTCATCTTCTTGTAGATATCCCTGTAACCGTTGATGATAGCCTTGAGGTATAATGAATATTGTTTTTCTATTCTGTACGTTGATATTTCACTACTTCCAGCTGCAAAAAAGTTGAATATTCAAATTTCATGTAGGTTGAAAAACTAGAACATGAAAGTTCACATGATTTGTTCGATTGTTAGTGGATGTGCTTGCTGAAGTTTTTCTCGATTCTCATTCGGAGGTTGCACTTGCACTCTTTTCTACATAAAATGAATTTATACTATGGAAGGGTATTTATGACATTTTCTTCATGGCAACAACTTTTGATATTTTGGGTCTTGTAGGTGATGGCATTGGTCCCACAAATTGGTCTCTTAAAGATATTTCAATACTTGTAAGTCATTTTTTGTAAACTAATACTTCTACTTACATTGTTTTTGGTTCTTTCCATTGATTTATATTCACAATTACCACTTTTGATGATGTTTCTTGATTGTTTTTCATAGGGAATTTTACAAAAATAGCATAAGTGGACCAATTCCAAAAGATCTTGGGAATTTGACAAATTGAGTGAGCTTATGTCTTTACGTTAGTAGTTTCTCAGGGCCATTTCTTGCCACATTGGGCAAGTGCAGGAAATAGAAATGTACTTTGTTATTTCTTGCAAAATAAGTTTCTATTTCATGCAACTAGGCCTTTTTTGGTTAAAATACAAGAAATAGCAGCATATTTAATTGATTTGACTTGAAAAAAAACATAATTTACTTTTTTTAACTACATAACTCATTTTATGTCCCCGAGTGCAGGAAACTTGTAGAAAAAGAGTCAACACTGGTTGAGTTGATGAATCTTCAAGTGGTGACATTGCAAGGCTTACTCACATGTTCCTTTTAATTTTGTACATGTTTTGTTTTTCTATAATAAATATTATGTAATATTAGCAATCTATTACATTTACTTACTATTGGAATGATTATTTGTATTTGACATATTAATGCAATGAATTATCTTCCTTGTTTATGGTATTTTATTTTGTATTATGAGACTTTTAATGTGTTATTTAATTTGAAAATTAGTAAATCTATCAAAATGTATAATTTTTAAAACATTTAAAATTATGACACGCAAAAATATGTGTCTTCTTTCTTTATGACAGGGGCATTAATGATACGCAATGCGAGTCGTAAATACGAGTCGTAAGGTTATGATAAACAAATGTGTGTCGTCTTCCTTTATACCAGGGCCTTCCTTGACACGCATTGCGTGTCGTAAACGTGCGTCGTAAATTTACGACGCGCAAAAGCGTGTCATCTTTCTTTATGACATGGCCTTCCTTGACACGCATTTGCATCTCATCTGTGCGTTTTATGACACACAATGCGTGTCATTAAAGGGTATTTTTGTAGTAGTGGTGGTGTTTCAGGAATTTCTTGGCGGGGATCAGGACTTGATTTGGGTTCCATTTCGGTTTCTTTGTCACTAGAAGAATCGGTTTCAACTTCCAGAGCCATGCTAGTGCTAGAGGTTTGACCTCGTTCTAGTTTCCTTTTTTTGGCCAAACACTTTGCTTCTTTTTCAATTTAAGGATTGTAAACTAGAGTACATGTACGATGAGATCTGGGCATAGAGAAAAAAAATGATTAAACATAAACCAATCCCTGGAAACGACACTAAAATTTTGGTGGTTGTCTGGGACAACAAATAAATAACCCTAAAAATTGCACTCTAGATAGTGTATAATGGAAAGGGGATCGAATCCACGGAGATTGGTTCAATTTATAACTCTATAAATTCTCGTTGTAAAAGCACTTGTAAAACAAAAATAAAAATAAAAATGGGGATTTTAGTCTTTTGGTTGTTTTAAAGAAACTTAGTTATACTAAAACTTGGAAATTACAATTTAACAAGAAAAGAGTATGATTTAAATCAATGAGAGAAAGATGGTTGGCATTGGCCTTCACCGCATGAATATCTAGCTAATTTATCATTAGATGTTATGGTGCAATTCTTGTGATTTAATTTAACTTGGCTATAGTGACTTAAAAGCTTAAGTAACCTAGGATCTTCTTAATTTGTATAATGGCTAGAGAAGCTCATAACACATTTTCTTAGTTAAATTCATAAATCAATGAAGCATATAATTTATGAAAATCAACTAGCATTAAGATTTAAGAACCACCAAATCCAAAAGGAAATCAGTATGTTTTCATTACCATTATGGAGGAAATATTTTCACGATTTAAGTGAAATGAAAACAAACACATAAGCCATTTGTTGTTTGCTAATTTGAAGATTTATTACTTAACCAAGAAATTATCCAACTAATTAAACATTCATTCATCTAAACTCATGATTAAAGACAACTAAACATAAAAAGATGTTTGACTAGAAAACAATTTTATAAACTTCAACCACAAGTTCATAACAATCTTCAAAATAACTAGTCATCCATAGGTTAAATGTAACAAAGGTTAAATGTAACACCCCGTTTTCACTTTACAATATTACCGTCTAGTTACGAAATTCAAAGTGTTAATACACTTCCACTACTACAAAAAACAGTCTTTTACGACACGCAATGTGTGTCGTAAAAAGCTCAGACGACACGCAAATGTGTATCAAGAAAGGCCATGTCATAACGAAAGACGACAAGCTTTTGCACGTCGTCTATTTACGACACGCATTTACGACGCGCAATTACGACACGCATTTACGACGCGCATTTACGACACGCATTGCGTGTCAAGGAAGGCCCTGTCATAAAAAAGATGACACGCATTTGCGTGTCGTAACCTTACGACGCGCATTTACGACTCACATTACGTATCATTAAAGCCCCTGTCAAGAAAGGCCATGTCATAAATGAAGATGACACACATTTTTGTGTATCGTACTTTTAAATGTTTAAAAAAATATTATTTATAGATTTACTAATTTTCAAATTAAATTTGTATTTAATGTCTCATAATAGAAAATAAAATATCATACACAAAAAATACAATTCATTGCATAAAATTTAATGTCATACAAATAATCGTTCCATGGAAAGATAAAACAAATCAATAGAAGTTGTAACAAAAAGTTACAAACTAATTAGATACAATAAATATGAAAAACTTGAAATCCCTGAGATTAATAGTTCTAACAAAAGCTTCACGTGAGATACATACAGTTGGACCAGTAAGCAAGGATGTTCCCGAATCGACATTAGCAGCACAAGAACACGTACACGATATCTTCTGTTAGAAGCAACTTAGACATTTTAGTGTCCAAAAATATAATTGACAGGTGGCACACATATGGGAACATAAAACTTTAAAATCTTAACAAATAGTTAATGTTCCACATGCCACCATATTTGAAGAACTTATGATATGAAACATGTAATTTAGTAGAAAAGAAGGTAATAAATGTTAGAAAAAAATATATATTTTGTACTCTTACTTTTCAGTTAATACCTCAAGTTTATGATTTTGATCTGTTAATTCCTCCAATTTAGTATTATCTACAACATTCTGCAACTTTGTGATTTCTTGCCCCTTTGCTTCTTCAAGATCAACCTATAAGTAGCTTAATCTTTACAAAATCACATTTTTCTAGAAATAGCAACATACTTTCATTTATTTACATATTGTAAATAAATGCTATAATAGAAAAAACTGAAATTATATAAAAAATATACCCTCAAATGCTTTTCAAAGTCTAATCTCCATGTCAGCTCTTCAACTCGCTTCTCCAATTTGTCCTTAGCTTCTCTAAGCGCTCCAACATCTCTTGCAGCCTGTGACAACATATTATAATTTTTTAATTACCATTTATTCTTATAATTCAAAGAATTTAGATAAAACTGTATTATATAATACTTAGATTTTTTTACAGAAAATCCACTCACCAGCTTCAACATTCTTAATTCTTTCCTTGCTACCTTTGATCTCCATAGACATTGAAGTGTAAGAGGCTATTTCTGCTTATTCAACCTTGTTTCTAATCATTTTCTTAAATACTTTACAAACATAATTCATCCATAGTACCTGAACTATAGTTGCAGCCTTGTTTCTTCTTCTTCTTCTGAACTCATCTCTTGCATCCATTGCTCTAAGCCTAGTCTGAATAGATACAACAGCTCCTTACAAAACATACTTGATTTGCTCATTGGTTCCACAAGAATAAGAAACAATAATCACAAATCCAATATAGCCCATGCAAATTGTGTTCTAGTGGCTTTTTGAATCTACTAGCAGTAGATTTTTGTAAAACAATTATTATGAGTTGAAAACAACAAATTTTGACCAATAGTGACTCTTTATTTACAAAACCAAATAAATGAAAGTATAAGATGATTACCTGTTTCTTTAGTAACTTCCAACAAGTTTATTATGAATGTCATTCATGTCACTCAAAACACCCAATTCCATATCCTTCAGGTACCTGCATCAGAAACAAACTCCATAAAATGAAACACATTTTTTTTTAGAACGACACTATATTAAAATAAAAACCATATAGATCAAACATAATAGGCCCAAACAACCTTCAAAAAAGTTCCAGGGGTAAAAATGTCATAAAATGGCAAGAGACAGTAGGGTGCCATGTATGAACTGGGAAATAAACACATCAGTGAGAGCACCAGCGTCAGCTATCCCAACAAAGCCACCTCCAACTATAATTGGAGATGGTGAAGTCGAATGCCTTGATTTGATGTTTGAATAATAGGGTGCTACATTTGAAAGGTAACATGAATTAGATCAAACAGATAAGAATTTTCCATATAATTATTACAAACCCAAAAAATAAAATCATTCATTAACCTGAACACGAGGGATTAATCTTATCAAGGTTTTTATAGCAGCACGCCTTATGTCAACAGAAGCATCCACTTTAAATAAACATATGAGGGCAGGAAGAAGTAGATGCATATGTTCATCCAATGTTCCTGTAGACCAAAATTATATAACAATTAACAAATTAGTGAGACTAATTATTATAATTTCCACAATCATATCACACTCACCACCAAAAACTTCCAAGGTGCGAAGAATATCACGGACATAAGTGTAATAATCATTACACCTTTCAGCATCACTCAGAACTTGAATACAACATGGAAGAATTATAGTGTGAAAGGAGAGTTCCAAGCTTCCAAGTTATGAACTCCTTTAGAGTATCTTCACACGTACGAATAGTGTGAAAGAAGTATGGTAAAACCTTTGGCAAGTAAGGCACACAGCCAAGACCCATACCTTTAGAACCACCCGCCTTGTAGACCATGCCAGCTCACCATTCAACAATTTTAAAAGTAAGCCCAGCAACTGTGGGTACTCATTATATGGAGCCATCACATAACTACAAACAAAAGCCAACCAATTTTTGTAAAAAAGGGTAAAGTATATTGCAGTGTCACTTGTAATATTGCTAAAGATGAATACATACCTTGTGCTTTGTACAACCTGACCAAGAGTTACAACAGCAACCTCACGTTTAGTAGCAGCAGCTCCATCCAGTAAGCTTCAACAATTCTTGGCATAAGTCCAGGGATATATTCTCTCATAACAAGACCACCCTACACATATACAAATGAGACTCAGCAAATCAAACATTTTACACTTCATAAAAAAAACACAAAAAAAATGTAACAATCTCCGTTAATTAAAAAGAATATGTACCACTCTAGCAAGATCTCCCATAGTTACAAGAACACCACTGATGATACCATTGTTTGCATTCACTCTTGCTGTTCATTCACATAGTTTAGCCAAAAGCGCCTGAAATATGTCATGTCAGTTGATAGAATAAAGAATAAATATGAAAGCTTTGTAAATAGTAAGACCTTGTGTATTGGAGCAATATATGGAAGTATAAGTCATTCACAGCTGCGAATCAAGCAACCTAACAGCTTTGCAATAATTATATTTCTTGCCCAAGTTTTTGGGATCGTACCTTTAAGTCTGAACGAGTGGCTGTTGGTATTGGCGGTTGCTTTGCCTGTTATTTTGATCGATGAGGTCCTTAAGTTTGTGGGTAGGTGGACAATTGGGGCACAAACGAGGGTAAAATCGTCTAAGCACAAGGCAGAGTGAGTGATACCACAAGGTTTAGTCGGTGAAAACAAAACTTGCTGATATTTCTTATAATGCTCGCAATCTTTAATGACCCGGTATTGTGGCATTGATTTATTATACTAGTTTTGACTTCTGATAGAATTAGAAAGCTATTTTTCTTTTGTGTTTTAAGTATTAGTTTTTGAAACAAAACTGGAACATATTAATACCATGTTCTATCATGCCTTCTTTGTTGCAATCTTTGTTTGTTACTTCCATTTTTTTCCTTTTGCATTGGTTGCAACTTTTAGTGATAGACAAACTTTCAGTTAGAAAATGTAACACCTTATGAAACATAGAGTTTATGAATTTATATAAAAGTAAAGATCAAGACATTTAAATGAAACCACCATATAAATTGGTATTAATATGGCATTGAAATGTTTGATATCTTTTCTTATAACATTCTACATGTAAATTATTTCTATGTTGAACATTGTACTTTGATATATACTGACTGGCTAGCCTGTTGAAGATGGCATATTACAAATTAACTTGTAATATATTATATGTGTTAGATTATTTTTCATTTTATGAAATATTTACGAACGTTAAAAGAAAATTACTGTTTTTTTCTTTGTTATAGCATCTTGTTTCAGGTTTTTATCACAAGTTCATGCTTTAAATTCATGTTATTTGTGAGGCATCGTGCATTTCAAACCTGTTTACAGTAAAACGTCATTTCAACAAATCAAACATGTCTTCAAAAATCAACCTTTCATGTTAAACATCACACAAACAAAGGATGGAAATTGCCTCACATATTCGGATCTGAAGATTTGGTGTACAAAATAGATTTGGGTTGCCATTTGGAAAGTATTTCATGCATGTTTAAAGCTCATGGTTTGGATATACCTCCAGCTGGGAATACATTGAATCTTTGGTGTCCCCCAATCGATACAGTTAAGTGATTGAAGCATCTTTGATTACCTGAAAAAAAAATCACGATGATTGAAGCTTTATTTTTTTCCAAACTTTTGAGAACTTATTATTTCAATGTAATCAAGAAATCGGATTTTAGCATACCAAAAAAGCAGCACTTTTCCCTGTTCCAATTTTAGCTTTGACCAAAGCATCTTTCCCTATTAGGAAGAAATTAGATTGAGACGTAACAAGTTAATGAGCAAAACATCACACAAACAGAAATCATAGGCAAGCAGATACTGCACCATCTTGGACTTTCGTCATTTGCACATAGCCTGCTAAAGTAAGAGCTTTTATTGTCAATGGAGATACATTGCACTCATCAAACCTGAAAAAAGAACAACCCCAAAGCTATTGTCAACATAAAGCCTAAGAACCTTATAACCATTATTATTTACCAAAATTAAGTAGTAAGTTGACAAATTAAACAACATTCAAGCATATATTTTCCAGTGAGAATGTAAATTTATGATTTAATATTCAAATAAACTGAATTCACGAACTACTGCATCTAAATCAATTAAGTACGTGAGAAGAAGGTCTGAAGGACTCATAAATTTTGGCCAAACTTTAAAAACCGGAGTCTCACGTGCCGTGTTTTCATAAGATCTAAAAGTCTCTGAGAACAAAATTTAGCTGTTGGTACTGATTTTAGAAAATATCTTCAGAATTGAAGACAAAATTTAGTAAATAACCTACCTGAGCAACTTTGTTAGAGTATATGGTAGCATCTTCTAAGTCGTTTGCTTTGATTTTTCTTCGATCAACTTTTTCTCCAAACCCTATTAGCTGTTGGTACCGATTTTAGGGTTTCACATGGAACAGGAAAGAGGTGGTGATGGAGAAGATGGTAGGGCGACGATGGATGGTAGGAATGGTGGTGATGGTCGATTGTGTTGAGGTTGCAGGTGGTGAGATGTAGGTGCGATGGCCATGGTGGTGGTGCATGATAGTGGTGGTCTGCAACATGGAGGGGAACTGTAGAGAGAGAGAGAGAGAGAGAGAGAGATGGTGGTGAGTCTGATCGAGATAGAGTAATGTAGAGGGGAATTGGAGTCGTCGGCGAGGTGAGGTGAGCATTCCTGTGGAAGGAGGATACGCAACAGTTGCAATTTTTAATTTTTTGGATTTCATTTCCGGCTATCAAAAAACGGAAAATGCGCGCTCATAGAGTAAATTATAAAATGACATGGTAACACGAAACGCTTTTTAGGATAGGTGCCCTCCGTGTTTTTAATTTTTTTTGTTGGACAATAATTTTAGGGCACACACAAATGCGTGTCCTCTATCCTTCAAATTTTGCAGAACTGACATTATTTTTTAGGGCACGCATAAATGTGTGTCCTCTATCAGTGCATGTCATTGTTTGCATGTCATTAAAGGGCTGTTTTCTAGTAGTGTTCGTTTTAGCTCATGTATTCTATATGAAAGTTGTAGTAGTAGTGATTACGAACTGGTGAATATAAAAATGCCAAAATATGACATCATATGAAGAAGATACGGTTTTTCGAACTTGCACGTTCGCAGAGTGCATCAATATTTTCTGTAATATATGAAATGAAAATATATTGCTTGTTAACCAAAGTAATATAAACGAAAGTTGATGTTCTCGTAAATATGAATCTGTGGATGTAAAGAACGTCAAGAATGGAGCTCGTATGAAGAAGTTATGAATTTCGCAAGAGATTTCACAGTATACTCTTTATAAAATATAAAGTGAAAATAGAATGTGAATTAGATGTTGATATCTAAAGGAAAGTTGTTGTATAAAAGTTAGGATTTATCGATGAATGTAAAAGTTATGATTTATCAAAGAATGCAAGAATTTACCTGCGAGGGGTGACGTGGCACTACAAGAACGCACCACGTGGCACCTGCAGACCCCAACTCTCACACCTACCAACGATGACATGGAACCACCAGAAGTGTGACACGTGGCACCCAAAAGTGCGATGCTCTCTCCTGAACCCCTATAAATAGGACGCTAGCCCTCTTTATTTCTTGCATCATTCTCTCTCGGGAATCTATCTCCCACCCTCGAACATTTCGGTCCCTCGTGATTCGACTTCTCTTTTTGTATTTTCAGTGGTATCAGTAACGAAACGTTGGAGGTTTCAGAAATATAAAAATTAAGCATTGAAGTTATGCTCATGGATATTCGAAGAACGTCAATTAGGTAAGTTACACTTTCACTTAAGTATAATTGATATGAAAAATACCAGTTGTCGTTATTATGAACCTGCGTATTAGATTAATCATTAATCTCAATTATTATATTGATTGATCTACTTACGGGTGTAGTGTCTAGGATAGACATGTTGGCTTAGCTATTGGATATCAGAAAAGTTATATGTCGAAATGATACTGCCTCCAGACTGTCTTAACTGGCTAATCCTTATATAATAGTCATTCAATGTTATTGGGATTAGTGAAGGATCTAGCTTTTGTTATCAGATTTCCGTAGATATTGATTAGTTATAGTATTATCGGTTGATACGTGTTTGGCGTGCTTATTCGCCAGTTGGATAGTTGATAATCGACTGAGTAATTGTTCATGTGAGTTTTCTCACTATATTGCTTATGATATATTTGCTATGACGTGATTGTATACTTTCGGTTGAAATAGGTATGTCGGTTGAAATAGATTCGTTGCATTGAAACATACCCTTTCAGATGAAATAGACATGTTGGGTTGAAACATACACATTACTGTTATGTATGGTTTATGTGTTGTATGTGGTATTTTGGGGAAATCACTAAGCTTCATGCTTACCCAGTTGATTACAAACGACTTTAGGTACTTCTTCAGATTAGGAGAAGAGAAATGCTTAACAGTACACGCGCATCAACATTATGTTTTAGTTTTCCGCATGTTCTATTTATAATCTGATTGGAATAGTTAGTACTATGTTTTGACAATGATTGAATAAAATGGATCTTTATACTACATTTGGAAATTATACTTTACAACGCTGGGAAAACAAGTTTTTATACTACTATTGGGAACGAGTATTATCAATATACTCTACTTTAAAAATGAAAATTTTATGTTGAAAAGTCGGGACGTTACATTAAACCAACATCAACCAAAAATAAGCTTAGTCTAACATGGTTAAGATTAAGGAAAACAAAAGTAGTTTAGAAATACCCAACATAATCCAAGTAAAATAAGATGAAAATCCAAATCTTAAAGAGTTCTTCATGTGTTCTTCAAGGCTCCAAAATCTCCAGAGAAATTTCTCCAAAATCTAATCCAAAGTTATGTAAAAGAACCCCATCAACCTTCCTCATATAGTTTCCAAATGTAAAAAGACAAGTCTATCCATGTTGACCTATACTGACCGCCTAAGTTGTAGTGTAAAATCTGCACGGACCACGCAAAAGTAGTGTGGTAGCTTTGACTTGCATTGAGAGGTCCTTTTCACCAATATCTTTGTCTCTTGCTTCCAGCTTTTTAGCATCTTTAAGGTCCAAATTTTTTGCCCAAAAAAACTTCTAGATTAATCCAAATTCCTTCTTCTTCGACTCTAAAGTTCATGTTCTTTAAATCTTCATTAAACCATTAGCTCAAGTTGCTTCCAAAATCCAACATCTTCATTAATAATAATTAAGCCCAATTTCTACAATCTCCAAGTCTTGCATATCTCACGATCGCTCTGCTCTATATAGTCTTCAATAAAAAATGAAATTAAACACAAAGACTAGAAAGTTTATGATATAGATAAATAAATAAGGAAAAAAGAAAATATGCATGATGATTAACTAATATTAAAATGAAATATGCTGAAACAAACTATAAAAATAAGTAAATAAAATGCACATATCAAAGAGTTTCAGTGGTATGTCATTTGATTCTTAGTTTCGATATTCTATCTTTATATATGTTCATTACTGAACATGACCAAATTCTGGGTTTTTGAAGACAATGTTCATCTATGAATGTTCGTCAATATTCATCTATGAACAATAATTTGTTATGAATGTTCGTCAAAGTTCATTTATGATCATATGACCAATTTTTGTGTATAAATATTCATAACTGAATATATATATATATATATATATATATATATATATATATATATATATATATATATATTGTTTAGAAATTAACGGTTGGTGTGTATTTTTTAAATCTCCTGCTATCTTTGAAAATGATTTGTATTAATTGGCTATTCGATACTAATTAATTAGTTGTAATGAGTCTTGAATTTCATGGGATTTAATATGTTTTTGTTATTTCCTTTTTAAAACAAATGGTATTTTACATTTTACTATCATATCCGGTGGCGAATCTAGAACCAAAAACCACATGGTTCCTTATGTAAATAAAATTGAAATAGATAGGTCTTTTAGCAAAAATAGGTATATCTTTTAGCAAAAATGAGATAGGTCCTTCATATTTTCTATATATATTTGTTGTAATTAAAAAAAAAGGTAGGTCCTAGGACCTACCTTCTACACACTTAGCTATGCCCCTGATCATACCTTTAATGAATCTAATTGATCAAATGGTGAATTAGGGTGGTTTTATGGTATATTGATTCTTTGTTGAACTCACCCCACGGCATATGGTCCAAGATCAACAAAAAACCAAATATCATCTATATAACCATAAAACCACGTGAAAATAACTATGCACATTTTTAAACATTGTGTATCCTCATAACTGAACACATTTATGTTCATAGATGAACATGCATCAGTTATGAACATTTGTCATTTTAATGTGATTTTATGGTTTTGTGGTTAATTTTTTGTTTCATGTGATCCTAGCACAACAACATATTATGTGTTGTTGTGTGGGAACACAATCGATAACTAGCTTGTGATATAATTTCTAAATCCTTAAATCAATGTTTTAAAAACCGGTTTGAACCGGCCGGCCGAACTGGTAGGATCGGAAACCGGGGGAGAGAACGGTTCAACTATCATCGGTTTTATGTCGATTTCTGAACCGGATTGAACCGACCGGTTTTTAGAAAAAACCCGATTGAACCGGTCAAAATAAACCGGTTGAACCGAATAAAAACACATGGGAAAAAACCATTTTCATAATAAATTTTGGTGATTTTTTTCTAAATCTATTTAGTTTTCTTTAAATAAAAACATATGGTAAATGTTATAAAGTTTTTTGATGTGTTTGTATTCATCTAAAACTATATTTTGTTTCAGTATTAAATTTTATTTTCTTTTTGATATATATGGATTAATATAAAACACTAAAACTTATGGTTAAGTGTTATTTTAATGTATTTGAATTGATCTACAACTTTTATTATATATATATATATATATATATATATATATATATATATATATATATATGCATGTGTAGGAAAATAGGAAAAAAAAATTGAAAATTATAGAACCGGTTGACCCGGCGGTCGAACCGGTTGAACCGGAACCGGTCACCATACCGGTTCAACTAAAAAACCGATTTTTAAAATATTGCCTTAAATAGACATAAATAGGTACCATTATGACACTTTAGCTATAAAATTTTTTGATTGAATTTGTTCATGGTTACATTAATACTCCTGAGGGGAAAATACGGCGCACAAATCATTATTGAGCCTTATTAGGTAAGATAGTGATCTATTATCTATCATAAATATTGTTAGCGAATTGTAAATTGCACTCTTTAAAAATTATCAATTTGTTTTATGTTAACCGAGCGTCGTTATTATTATGATCTTTTTATTAAAGATAAAAAAAAGTTTTTATACTAAAATACAGCTATAAAATATTGTATTTCAGTAAAGAACACTAAAAAAGGATCAAGGGACTTGTTTCTTTAACCATTTTATTGAGGTGTGTCCGCATAATTGATTCAACTAGTAACTTCATATATATAGAACTGGAAATTAAAGTTAGAAAATCTTTTGTAAATAGAAAATGATTCTTTCATTTAAAAAATTAATTCATTCATATAAAATACAACATTTTTATTAGGGGTGTGCGCGGTGCGGTTTGGTGCGGTTTTGAGCCAAAACCGCAAACCGCACCGCATATGCGGTTTAAGTTATTTAGAAACCGCACCGCGAACGTTCTGAACCGCATTATACGGTGCGGTTTTGTGCGGACGGTTTATGCGGTTTACATGCGGTTTTGCGGTTTGACTAATTATTTACTTTAAATTAAATGACAATACATTGTCGTCACTAACGCTTACTAAGTGGCCATTAAAATATTTGGTGGTCATAGAATTGTAGTCTTTAACTACTTATCAATATATATAAGTTAAGAAAACATAATGAAATAATGGTCGGTGAATGTTAGTTGAAAATGGATTTGTGACAAAAAAAAATATGGTCACTGCTTTTAAATTAATTAAATTTAAAGAAATATTGATTACATTTCAAAAACTTAAGATAATGCCACTAATTTAAGATGAATTGAATTAATAAATGTTAAAACTATCAAAATATTTTGGTTTATATATATATATATATATATATATATATATATATATATATATATATATAATCATTAACTGATTTTATCAATGCGGTGCGGTTTAAACCGCAATTTTGTAATCGCAAACCGCACCGCATAATGCGGTTTAATAGAAATACAAACCGCAAACCGCACCGCGATTGTTTTAAACCGCGTTATACGGTGCGGTTTGGTGCGGTGTGGGCGGTTTATGCGGTTTGTGTGGTTTATTGCACACCCCTAATTTTTATAATTATCATAGAAATGAATAAAACATGAATAAAAAATTTTAAGTTGAATCGTTTATTATTTTTTTTTTTTTTTTGACAAAACTGCAACATTGTTCTCTGTGGTATTCAAAAAACTTTGGATAGGGTCCAAAAAGTTTTCAACTTGCATGAAATGTCCAAAATCAAAACATTTATGTGATTTTGGTCCAAAAAAACTTGAAAGGACAATTATGCCTTTTTATTTTCTTTTTTATATTTTTTATAATTATTCTAATACTATTTTAATTAAAAAATAAAGAAAAAATGTAACGCCCCGTTCCTGGTACGTATTTAATTTATTAAATGTCTTTTATAAAGAGCTACTCGGCGAGTAGTAGCCCTAACTCGTCGAGTAGATGTCAGGTTGGACGCGGGTTTTAAGTGATCTACTCGACGAGTATGCCAGTCTGGATGAAACCTTAATCCTTAGGGTTTGTACCCTATTTAAACGTCCTTATAGCCCCCATCCCAGCCTCCAGCACCCTTACAGCGTTTCCCCCTAAAAACCCTAGCCTCCATTGGTGAGTTTGAGTGATTCCTTCGTGATTTTGACTGTTTTGGTTTATTCTTGGAAGTGTAGAAGAGAAGGAAAGAGAGAAGGTGCAAAGGAGAAGAAGGAGATCCAGAAGCTAGCTTCCATTTGCTACTTCATCTGGTAATAAAGCCTCTACCTTGTTCATTTTCCTAGTAGATCTTCATATATGCTTGTTTTGCCACTTTTGGGACATTTCAAGGTCCAAACTCGAGACTGGAGCTCCCTTAGGGTAGTGAGCTATAGATCTGGACATCATTGAGCCCCAGGAGCTCAAAGTAGCTACCTTTATGCAAAGCAAGGCCTTGTTCCAAACCCTAGGTTCCCATTTCTAGCTTATTTTGGTGTTTTAGCTTCATACCTCTATGCATGTACGTAAAGTTGGCAACTTTACGTGTTATATCGGCCCTAGAAGCTCAGATCTATGAATTGGATGCACTGGAATCGATTAGAATCAACTGTTTAGTGAGGACATGCATAGGACTCGACGAGTTGTTCTTGGACTCGGCGAGTCGGAACGCAAACTCCCGATTTCTCCGATTTTAGAGTTGTGAGTTGAATCAGCAAGTGGAAGAGGACTCAGTGAGTTAGAACAAGGATCTGGAAGTAGAGGGACTCGGCGAGTCTACGTCCCGACTCGGCGAGTCGAGTCGCGAGTTAGAGAAGTGTGAGTTCGGGAACTCGGCGAGTTCATAGTAGGACTCGGCGAGTAGAGTCAACCAGGAAAGTTGACTTTGACCAGGGGTAAAATAGTCATTTTACCCTGAAAACAGTTATCAGTATCTGATTTAGTGTTTATGGGATTGTAGCCGGGGAGTTCCGGAGCAGCAGTCAGCCAGTTTCAGATTTAGCATCTCAGCAGCCAGCGTTATGAGGTGAGTTTCCTTCTAGTAGGAACGGGTCTACGGCCACAATGCCGGCCCGTTTAGTTAGCAGTAGTTCCGGACTACGGTCCGATGCAGTAGTTCAGTATGCTTGGTGTCTTTGTGATACAGGCATGGTATGTGTTATGTGTTCCGGACTTCGGTCTGATGCAGTATGCAGTATATGTGTTTATGCTAGTAGTTATGATTATGTTATGCTATGTTCAGTCAGTTTCGGACTTCGGTCCGATGCAGAGGGCAAGGCCCTGGTTAGTTCCGGACTACGGTCCGATGCAATTTCCGGACTACAGTCTGATGCAGAGGGCAAGGCCCTGGTTAGTTCCGGACTACGGTCCGATGCAGAGGGCAAGGCCCTGGTTAGTTCCGGACTTCGGTCCGATGCAGTTTCCGGACTTCGGTTCGATGCAGTGGGCAAGGCCCAGTAGTTGTTTTATATGTTATTGTATGGTATGTGGTAGTTTGGGGGAGCTCACTAAGCTTTGTGCTTACAGTTTCAGTTTTTGGTTTCAGGTACTTCCGCTAGTAAGGGGAAGAGCTCGGGATGATGGCATGGCACACACCACAGCTTCAGTTTATCCTGGGAGTTTTATTCGGATATTTTAATATGTTTTGACATCAGTTGATTTGATAAATTTATTATATGACATTTTGAGACGCATGATCCATAGATTTATCTTTTAATATTTGATATTATGGTTTAGTAAAGTTTTCAAACGAAAATTTTTGGGTTGTATTTTTGGGATGTTACAAAAAATAAAAAAATTAACCCCCACCCCACCCACCGTTCTCTTTCTTTCTCTCTCTCTCTCACACACACACACACATCCTTCTTCACACTCGTCGTTCTCACCAAAATTTATCACCGGAGTTCATAAAACAAGTCTGCTGCCTTTCACCAAAACCTCTCGCCGGAGTTCATCATCCTCTCTCCAGAAATCTGAAGACTGTATGAAATATTGAACACTCTTGTTCCTCTTTTCTCATCGGCGACACTTGTTTTCTCCGACCAGCAAACCCTAGTGAACCTGATTTTTCTTCGGCCAACAAACTCTAACAAACCATATTTGTCAAGACCATTGCATATGATGTCAACATCAAGATTCGTGTATTTGATTTTCTGGACGGAGCACTTTAATTTTTTGGATCGAGTGTGCATGTTTAAGAGTTTGGTTTGGGGATTTATGATCATGGTGTTTGATTTCAGAGAATTTTGATTCAGATTCATCAGGTCCAAGTGTTTAATTTTGGTTCAGGTCCAAGGTTTGTTTTGAATACATACCTCGGGAACAAAGTAATATTTCTGATGTCCTTGTCTATGATTCCAATTTCATCCGATTTGATTTAAGGGCATGTATTTTTATGTCTCAAGAACAAAAATATTTTTTTTTCTGGTTTCCTTCTTCATGATTTCAGGATCATTATATTTGATTTCACGGATTGTATGTATAGTTTCCTTATTCATAAACGATATCTTCAAGATATTTCTGGTTTGATTATATTTTGAATGTATTTGGTTTGATTATATTTATTGTCAAAGTTTGAGTGCCCGAAAAAAAAAGGTGGGGATGGGTTGGAGGAGTAGTAAAATTCTTTGTTCTTTTTTGTATTTCAAGACCTAGAATTGCATCACAAATGAAGAACATGATGAACTTGATTCTGGTTTTTTTGTTAGTTTGATTTTGGTTTCACTTTGAATTGTTTCTCATCCTCACACATCTGGAAAGAATGTGAGTTTTGCAGGTTGAAGTGCAGAGAAGGGATGGATAGAGAGAGAGAGAGAGAGAGAGGTGGGGATGGATGGGTAGATTAATACTTTGTTAGAAAAGACATAATTGTCTTTTCAAGTTTTTTTGGATGAAAATCACGTTTTAATTTTGCACCTTCCATGCAAGTTAGAAACATTTTAGCTTCTATCCAAAAAAAAAAAATTAATACTAGAGGGCAGTTTTATTTTTTTTTAATTTTTTTTTTAAATAAACAAATTTGATTGTTACTAAAGTTAATATTTCGGGTAAGTGGCTTTTCCGAATTTCAATCTCTTTTTCCAGATCGAATTTTCAATCTTCTAACCGCTACTCCGTGCCAGTTTGCATCTAGTGAATCGACAGTTAGGCCATGCTTTGGATTTGTAAATGTCAGCTCTGGAAACTAGGCCTGTCCAAAGTATAAGTACAATTGTACAAACCGACGACTACATTCTCCCCCGTTAGGATTCCGATTATCTAGATCAAACTGCCACCGTGATCCGACGGCCGGCGAGTTCTCCGTGGGATTCGGTACTTTACTGTTCGTTCTCCTCTACTCATAAGCAAATCGATTTAGAGGTAATCTCGAATATGGCTTAAACCCCAATGTTCGGGTTCTTATTTGTATATAATTTATGTGATCTACTATTGTTATCAAGTGTAGTGGTGAATGGTATTAATTTCGGTTTAATTACAAATAATTGTGTCTGATCGAGGGAGAGTGGTGGCTGAGACGGGAACCATAATTTGAACTTGATTATGGCTTGAGATCGGTAAATTCAACAACTGTTGACTGCGGTTGTAAAATTAATATCTTCAGGGTTTAATATTAGTAGAGACTGAATCAAATTAGAGGAACCTGATGGCACTGTTTCAGAATGTATGAAATACTGTGTCATATGAGAACTGTTGGCTTCCTTTGTTTCTTAATCTTTTATATGTAATGGATCTGCAGTTGAAGTTGAAGACCTGATCTAGGGACTAGTTAATAGAATGCAAAAGTTAATTAGCAATAGAACTAAATCAACTGATGAACCAAAGCATGTTTCATTCTAATTGCAATATTTCATTTTATCGCACTTGTTAGAATGTTACAATTATCATCTTGCTCTTTAATCTGATAAATTTCATTGATTCTAGGAAAGCTAATATGGGAACAGAAAGTGTCAATTGGCATTCAGTTTTAGACTGTGACCAATGGGTTGCCCTCCCAGTAGCTGGGCAACGACCATCAGCCCGCTATAAGGTTCACTCATATCTTTGCTATACAATTATTCTTATTTCACTCTTCTTATCTTTTTCATATTCCTTGTTATACAATCACTTGTGTGTTATTCCAATGTCATTTTTTCTTTCATTGTAGCATGCTGCAGTTGTTGCTGATGAAAAGTTATACATTGTTGGTGGAAGTCGTAATGGGAGATACTTATCTGATGTTCAGGTATCTTTATTGTTGTCTGCTCATCTTTCCATTGTAGGTTTACTAATAAGTGGTTATGGTAGCAGGCATTTGATCTGAAAAACTTAAGTTGGTCCACAATTAAAGTAAGCACAAAATCAGAATCTGAAAATTTCCCTGCTGTATCTGGTCATAGTATGGTTAAGTGGGGAAACAAACTCCTCCTTCTTGGTGGTCACTCAAAAGATACCTCTGATAACGTGACAGGTTTGTTTTATTGATAAAGTTGTTCTGATTGCTGTTTGCTGACCTGGACAAGTATTTAGTTCTGATTGAAATGATCTTACTGGTTGTTCATTACCTTGCAGTGCGTTTCATTGATCTTGAATCACATGTATGTGGGACACTGGAAGCCACAGGAAAAGTTCCGGAAGCTCGTGGTGGACAATCTGTTTCATTGGTTGGTTCAAAACTCATAATGTTTGGTGGAGAAGACATAAAGAGAAGACTTATGAATGATGTTCATGTTCTTGATCTTGAGACATTGACATGGAATGTTGTTGAGACTATGTAAGTATGTTTCACTTATATTCATATTTATATACTACTAGCCTCATTGCATGCTTTTAAAAAGTTTATGCATTGATTTTTTCTGCTTTGATAGACAGACTCCTCCAGCTCCCAGATTTCCTCCAGCTCCCAGATTTGATCATACAGCTGCAGTGCATGCAAACCGTTACCTTCTAATATTTGGTGGCTGTTCTCATTCAATTTTCTTTAATGATCTACATGTGCTGGATTTGGAAACAGTAAGTGATTTTATATATATATATATATATATATATATATATATATATATATATATATATATATATATATATATATTAGTATCATCTTAATTTTAAGTTTATGATTAAAAAAAAAATCATTGTATTGCAGTTAGAATGGTCCCAACCACAAATTCAAGGTGATTTAGTGTCTCCTAGGGCAGGTCATGCTGGCGTCTCTATTGATGAAAATTGGTATATAGTTGGTGGTGGAGATAATAAAAGTGGTATGAATATATGTTAAATAAAATAAGGTTTGACTTGTTTATAATTTATAAAACCTCAATATAACCTTATGTTGCAGGTGCCTTGGAGACATTGGTGATGGATATGTCAAAACTTGTTATCTCAACATTGACAAATGTGAAGGGAAGAGATCCACTAGCCAGCGAGGTCGCCATTTTAATTTTTGTATAAAAATATTTTTCTTTGTTGTTTACAATCCTATTTATTTATTTATTTTTTTTAAATGAAACAGGGGCTGTCTGTATCATCAGTGTTAATAGATGGGGAACACTATTTGGTTGCTTTTGGGGGGTATAATGGGAAATATAGCAGTGAGGTATTTGTGATGAGACCAAAACCAAAGGATTCTAAGCATCCAAAGATCTTTCAGTCACCAGCAGCTGCAGCAGCAGCAGCTTCTGTAACTGCAGCATATGCCCTAGCCAAATCTGAAAGCTTAGAGTTCACAACCATGGATTCAAAACCTAAAGTGGATCTTTCAGTTGAAGTTAATATGATCAAAGGAGAGAAAAAAACATTGGAATCGTCAGTTACCGAGGTCAAAGCAGTAAATTCCAGTCTAATGGAAAAACTTGAGGAATGTAATGGTGCTCATGTTGACTTATCCATGGAATTGCATTCTGTTAAAGGCCAACTGGCTTCTGAAAGATCAAGATGTGCTGAACTAGAGGTATTTAATAATCAAGATACATTTAATTTGGAATTACAATGTACTTATTGTTATGGTGGTTTCAGGCACAGATCTTGGATCTACAGAAGATGTTATCATCAATGGAGTCCATTGAGCAAGAGGTTCAAACGCTTCGCTCTGAAAAATCAGCAATAGAGCAGGATATGGAAGTTTCTGCAACTGATGAAAAGCAAGGTTCAGGTGGAGGTGGAGGTGGAGGTGGAGTTTGGAGGTGGATAGCTGGATAAATTGGTGATATGATACGGATCAAACTTGCAATCTTATAGCATCTTAAAGGTTGAATATTTCATTCATTATAAGTCAAATATTCCAAATACTTTTTTTTCGTTTAATTGTTTCAACTTATAGGAACGAGCTTCTACATTTTGTGACATGTGATGGTAATTGATTGGGATGAATTTTGATTCATTTGAATTGATGCTATTCAATTAAAATATTAATGGTTTGTTTATGCAAAAAGGTGAAGAGAAAGAAGATATTGAAAAACACTACACTACACTTGTGACTTGCTAATAACAAGTTATTGATGTCTAATAGAATACATTGAAGGATGTATCCATGTTCCGGCTTTATGATAGATTGAATACATATGGAAGCAAAAGTTATGGTGATCAAAGCTTGGATTTGAGTTTCTGTTTGCTTTGTGCCACTAAATCCTTTCGCAATATCTTGCCTGCAGCAGACTTTGGTATTTCGTTTATGAAGGAAACTTTCCTCACCTTCTTGAATGGAGCCACCTGAAAGATAGATGCAAATAAATACAATCAAATAGCTCTTAGGTTGCATTTGCTACGCAGAGTCTTGATTGGACTGGACAATTTTCGATGATGAGAATGAAGAGGGGGTTCATGTCTTTTGCACAGATAAAAGATCAAGAGCAAGTCCCTCTTCCACCTTTCTTGGTAGGACAATCCCTTTCTTCAGTTCTAGTCTCCCAGTCCAATCAATACATGTCAAACATAGTACAGTCTGTTTTGTCATGTCATGAAGGTATCTAGACAAACCTGACTGGCAACAAATTTAATAACTTGGTCTTCACTGAGTTGACATCCAGCTGCTCTCACCACGTATGCCATGGGTATCTCTCCTGCCTCTTCATCTTCAAGTCTAAAATATTGCAGATTCTTTATAAACACACAAAAACTTAATCACACACATACACAACCACACAGAAACTCACGGTATGACTGCTGCATCCAGTATTTCAGGATGGCTCAATAGTACGGCTTCAAGTTCTGCTGGAGCTACCTGCATTTATGCTTCATGTCATTTCCTCATATATGCATTTCAAAACACGCACATATTCACACACTTGTCCACTTACCTGATAACCATTATGTTTAATGAGCTCCTTTATCCTATCAACAACATAAAGACACCCATCTTCATCAAAATAACAAAGATCTCCAGTCCTCAACCACCCATCCGAGTTAATAGTTGCAGCCGTGGCCTCTTCATTTCCCAAATAACCTTTCATCACAGTGGGTCCCTTCAGCCACAATTCACCTTCCTTATAAGGCGGCATAGCAACCCCCGTTTCAAAATCAACCACCTTAGCACAAAAACTCGGTAGCAAACCGCCCGAACCAGCCAGATGAGTCTTCGCCTCTTCATTACTAACAAATAAAGTCGCTGCCCCGCAGCTCTCGGTCAGCCCATACCCCGGCCTAAGAGCCACCCATGGAAACCTGGCCCTGAACCGATCCACCAACTCCTTACTCAACGGTGCAGCTCCAGACCCCACCCGTCTCAAAGATGATAAATCATACCCACCTCCATCATGTTTGACCAGACTTAGTATCACCGGAGGAACCGCCGGAATGTTGTTGACTTTATGAGTGTGTATAGCCTCTAACATACCTTGAAACTCGTATTTTTTCATTAAAACCGTTGTAGTACCCGAACAAAACAACCCCAAACCGAAAAACGCGAGACCATAGATATGAAACATCGGTATGAAACATAAGAAAACATCGTTGTTAGCCGACATGTTGTCGACTGACCATTTTAAGAGTGTCATGACTGAAATGAAATTTGCATGTGTTAAAACGACTCCTTTACTCACCCCGGTCGTCCCTGAGGAATACAGTATCGCCGCCGTATTCGACTGAGCTGACCGGGTTTCGGGCAACTCCATCGGCTCACAGCCGTCGATAAGTTCTTCTACAGACAACTCGTCCCCGCTAGAGGGACGAGAGGTCAGTAGGATAGGTACATTAGTTGACACCAACTTATGCTCCTCCCCGGGAGCCACAACGGCCAATGTCGCACCCGAGTCGAGCACTTGTTTGGTTATTTCTGACTTGGTGTTAAGTGGATTAGCCGTGGTGAGGACCCCACCGATTAAAAACACGGCTAGACATATGGTTGGGTAGAGGATTGAGTTTGGTGATAACAAAAAGACGACATCCCCCTTACGGATGCCGAGGCCGTGGTGCAACCCGGTTGCTAACGAGTAGATTGATCGTTTAAGTTGACCGTAGGTGGCTCGCTGGTTTGTAGCCAAGTCGATAAGAGCTACTCGTGATTCGGCTTGGTCTGATTTTGGGAACTGTGACAACACAAATGTAGCTGTATCGAGGTAAGGAGTGGTCGGGATCTTGTTATTGGTCCCAAGTTGCAACAACGAGTGGTAGATCCCTGTTTGGGGATCGAACCCACTCGTGTTTTTTTCTCCCGTGGGCCGAAATCGGCTAACAGGTGATACTTCCTCCAAGGTGTCCATGTGGCTGACGGATATGGGAGAATTTCAATGTAGTTGGATCAAACTATAAAGGTTTATAGTATGGAATGATAATGCAGTTGTGTCTTTATGTGCATCGTTATCACCGGACGTTAGGTACATCAATATCTGTCATGTTTGCCGGCCGGGTTATATTGATAAAAGATGACTAGATCTAGGGTAGATTCGATAGAATGTTAAAGTGATGAAAGGTATATACTTTGATAATTGTTTATATCTTCTTTGTCCTTGTCCTATTCTTAGATATTAATTGCCAACTATATGTCACTAACCTAAATATTTATAAGACTTACATAACAGTTTAATATAAACCTATAAATTTAAATAATCATTTTACAAGTAAGTCCTTTAAAATAAAAGTTATACAAAATATACTATCTGCTATATTGATTAGGGTCTAAAGATTCATTTTTTTTCTTTGTTTTTAACTGAAATTAAGGTGGAGAAAAAACATGTAAAATACTTATTAAATCAAATTTCATACATTTTTGGGGGGCTGGAGATGGGAATTTTGACTATTTTCTATCATCGAAAATACACTAGATTGCTTTTATACATGGTCTGTTGTGTTTTTATGAAGTCCATAGTTGAAAAGTGTTCTATAGTTTGATTTTGGTTCCCAATATAAGAGTTCTAAATTCTAATGGTTGGTTAGCTAGTTGTTCATGTAAAGTAGCCATACATGTTTTTTCCCTTTCTCTTTATCTTCTTTTTTTTTATACAAATTATACCGACTTTTTGCTTTAAAATCACAAACCTTAGCTACCGTAAACATTTTTAATAATATTTTTAAGGATTGTTTAAAAATATCTTAGAGACCGTCAACATTTATGAGGAGTGGATACAGAACTATGATCCCAATTTACAAGAAAAAAGGTGACGCCCAAAGCTACAGAAAAAATATGGGTATTAAGTTATTTAGTCGTACCATTAAAACTATATGACAAGTAATAGAGGCTAGGCTGTGATGTATCAATGCTGTTTCATAAAATCCAATTTGGTTCATGCATCGGAGATTGACGACTAAAGTGATTTCATCTTTTCTGGTTTTGCGTCTATTTAAACAAATAAGAATATATATATATATATATATATATATATATATATATATATATATATATATATATATATATATATATATATATATATATATATATATATTGGAGATGCCATACGATAACGTACTCCCGGTATGTTCTTAGTCTCATTGGCGATGCAATTTTGATAGCGGTACTTTAATAAAAGGAAATATGCCAACTATATGAAACATCTTTGTTCCTATCAAGTTGAGCATTTAATCACGGAGATTGAACTTAAATCGAGTGCTAACTTGTTTGAATCTTGTCGATAAAACAATTGTTGTCAACTTAAGTTTGCACAGCCACATTGAAATGTACCATGCATGAATAATGTTTGTACTACTTGTGAGACTTTGTTATCGATTTGGATATTGATACATGCTTGGTGAGAGCTTGATCGGGTTACGTCTAACTCTATTAACTATTGGATCTCTTGGAAGGATAACTTCTTCTTTGATGCATTTGTTATTACTTCTTTTTCGGCAATTTGCAAGTTTCACAACACTATCTTTAAAACAAGCAAGCCAAAAAAGCACACTATTTCTATCAGATTGTGGCAATGTGTCTCATTCGTCTTTTTGGATTTGCAATAGGAACAAGAATAAAATTAATTGGATTGGTTGACTCACAAGTCACAACTCACAACCCTAGATTAGCTTTAAACATTGTGTAATGTGCTTTTTTTTTTCTAGCTACTTGATAGTTTTTTAATATATTTTACAGTTTTAAAAAAATAATAAAATAAAATAAAATAAAACTCTGGCTCACCATGAGTATCAATATTTACCTCCCTGATACCTATTCCAATGGAATTACAAAAGTCTGTTGATAATGTTGTTGTATAAACATGATAAAAAAAAACTTGTCACATAGTGTCATATTAGTATTATGATATGATTTATGAAACCATAAATGTATACGCAATCATAAAAGTTACATCTAGAAGTGATAATGAAAACATAAAATAGTTAATTAGTTATCAAACAAAAAGCCGAAAGCTTGAAGTTTCGACAAATACCTGTTCGGGTTGTTCCATGGTTCAAATCACAAGGTTTTGTTTTATGGTTTGTATTACCATTTATAAACCCAAAGAAATCATGTCATTTGAAAATTTTACTGAAGTGTAAAACCAACATAACTTGTCCGCTTCCGGTTGATTTGACAACCAACTTCAACCTAATATGTTTCATTATCAATTAGTTATCTAATAATATTATATAATAATTTAATACGTATTTATATGAAATGGTAGGCTCTTGATAGTAACACCCAACAACTTTTGTTGATATTTACAAGATGCTAAAAAAATTTCAATTTCCGAAAGTTTGTTTTGCTTAAAAATGGAACATTTTTTTTTTGTTTTGTTTTAAGTTGGTAAAAGATATGTAACATTTCTCGTACAGATTATAATCCATGTCTATTATTTAACTACTACGAGATATGATGAATTTAATTTTGATCTAGAACTTTTCAAAAATTTGGGACACTATTAATTACCATTTAGTGGTATTTATTAAATTATTTGTGTAACATCAAAAGACTTATAGACTAAGGGTATCAAGAATTGATTATCAAAATGAATTTCCAGAATTTGAATCATTAATGGAACATAGTAGGTTTTGAGTGTTGATCAACATTAGACCATGATTCTAACATCAAACTTTGCATCTACGAGCTTAATTCACCTTTTGGTTGAGTTTTGGGTTTTCCAAACCCTAGATATTGAAAGGAATCCGATTTTCTTTGATCATTCTGTTAGTAGTAAGAAGGGTCAGATACAGTAGGCAAGGGCACCAACTCCACCATGTTACGTTTTTTGAAGAAAATTCCTGTAAATTGGACAATGACAATGAAACAAAGATTTCACCTTTGATTTGATTCAACTGTGTTGACAAGTATCCGATTATCTATAATTCCATAAAGCATAACCCATCAATTGAGATCACAAAGTATATATAAGGAAAGTTAAATTTTCCAGAAATGTTTAGAACCCACGCGTATTAAATGTCATCAACAGCTTTCATTTAAAGATAAAGCATGTATCACATTCACATAGCTTCGGATCTTTTAACCATATTATTGTTAAATAAAGATATATCAATAAGATTAAATCAGCAACAGTCGATATTAGTCATAACAATAAACAAACACAACATGCGTGGAACAGTTGGTTAAAAGTAGGACTAAAAGATCAACAAAAACAATGACATGAAATAGCGATGTACTATTTCCTTCCAGTCAAACTTAAAACTTCCCCAAATGTTGTTACCAACAACTTTTAACAAAAATAAACATTTCCCAATTCCAGAATCAGAGATCAGTCAGCAAAATGACTGATAATGATTATTTGTTAAATAGATGCTGCTAAACTAAGCAAATAAACCATGAAGCAGAAGCATATATCCTCCTCTCCTGATGACCATTGACCATTTTCTTTTTTCAGCTCATGTATGACCTTGGACAGATGAGACTGCTGATCTGGGAGCTCAACGAAACAACCATGATGCACAGAAACAGGCAAAAAAACCAACTCCTAGAATGCCCCTTTCCAACAACACTTCGATCCTGATCCAACCTCAATGACAGAACAATGTCCAGATGACCATTCTTCCCCAATGACCAGTCCAGTTTGGTCCCTGTGAAAGAAACATCTCTTATACGGATCATTCCTGTGGTCACCCGAACTGATGTTGAAGCTTGTGAAGCAGCAGCTGCCAAATACTTTGAAGGATACTCCGATGCAAATGCTGGTGGAGCAGATATGTTCCCCAGCATGTAACTCGCCCTCTGGAGAAACGGGTATGCAAACTCTGCACAAACCTCACAGTCAGATATACATGACAAGGGTATTTTTGTCTTTTAATAAAGAATTAAAAAAAAAAAAAAAAAAAAGGAAGAATGGAGTCGAATTCCATCCATTTGGCACCAATTCCGGCCCCAAGATTACCTTCAAACGGTTGTTGGCTTGCTTCATTTGCCTCGTGAGGTGCTGAATCTTGATGTTCTTGGCCTGAAGAGGAGGCACCATTGTTGCCTGTTGCCAAATCTGGTTGCTCTACCTTTGTTGGAGCAATATTACAGTTCTGCCCTTCAAAGAATTGCTGGGTAGCTTCAATTGCTTCGTGGGTATCTTCGTTTGCATTCTGATTATTCAAATATAGTATCAAATTAGATAAGGGACGCTGATCAAAAACAAGAAAAAGTAACTTCAGTTATGCTGTGGTGTTGATGTTACCTCAAGAATGAGGGATGATTCAGGGAGAATATCCTCGTTGTCTATTGAATCAAAAGTGTATTCCAAGTTATTCGTTGGATTAATAAATGAAGTATATTCATCAAACATTTCAAGGCCGGGTTCTGTTTTGACTTCGTTTTTAAGATCATCTGCTTCGAGGAATGAACTTGCATCAAACTGAAAGTCACCAGTAGAAGCATCAAAAAAGGGCTCATCAAGCAAGTAATCCACATCAAAATCTGAGGCATTGTTTGTTTCACCAATGTATTCATGCTTCACAGATTTTGGATCCATTCCATTCTGAACAGGCAAATCAAACAACTTAGGCACATCTTCTTTGTCAGCTTGATGTTGATCCTCACCCTCATCCATCAACAACTTTTGAGGGTCTTCAATCATTTCTGTCGACACGTCAGCACTGCTGAGATTATCACCATCATGCAAGTCCAATGGAAGGGGAGCAACTTTGTCTGGTGTGTCTGAGCCAAGAATCTAAGGGAAAATAAAAGGAAAGAGCATTCATCAGAATCATATATATATATATATATATATATATATATATATATATAGATGCACATCAGAATTACATAAAGGTGAAACCTGTTCTAGGTCATTTGCATCCAAGTAGGCATCATCATCATCAACAGGAAAATCTTCAGCAAACTCCTGCTTGGGGACCATTACCAGTTCATCATCCTCCCATTCCTCCTCAACAAATGGTGCCCCATATTGTTCACCATTTTTCGGTCCAGAACCACTCTTCCGGAAGATTCTACAAAGGACAAATGAATCCTGCCAGCACAAAATACAGAAAAGCCAAGAAGATGCATCAAAACTAGCATAATGTATGATTACTACGCCGAAGCCATATAATTTTCTCATACACCTATTGTATGTTAATGTTATACAAAGTACATGGATCTCACCTGGACAATTCCAGCTTTTTCCAACTCCTGATCAATGAGTCTGTATTCATGCATAACCCAGTTTGTTCTCTCTCCCTTTGGAGCCCGACCACTATGATACACCAGAGTTTTTTTCATGCCAACCAGTTGAGACCTATGGTAAACAGACCGGTCTTTCCCAGTTGTCTTCCAGTACCCTTTATCAGTTGCTCGATTTGTACGTGACCCATTCCCATACTTCTTATCCAGGACACTGAAAAAGTACCATTCCAGATCTCTGCTCTTAAGCCTCGACAGACCTGCACCCCCAAATTGACCAAAAAGAATCAATTCAAAGAATCTTTTGAATTTGTTAACCTTTCGAATAAGATGACATACTAGCTCTATGTTAAGATAATTACTGGAATTTCACAGTATTGCCACTTAGATTCACATGAATCCAACCAATATCGTCCAGATCACTTCCTAGATGCATCAAAAGTGTGGTTCTAAGAATATCTTGTTGATCCGGAGCGGAATATTTAAACAAGGGCGCATCAAATCGACAATTAAAAGCTTGGTTTCATTAAAACCAGACGAAATCACACAACTAAAACGACAACCATACACTTAATTTAAATAAATAAGACCTAAGTAACACAATTCTTCACCATAGAAAGAAGTGAATTAACCTGGAAGATCCCAAGGTTCGACTTTGTAGACATCAACATCAGAAATAGCGTCAAATCGGAAGGGTTTGCCGCAAATCTTACGCCTCAGATAATACCGTACAAGTTCTTCATCCGTTGGATGAAACCTAAACCCAGGAGCGAGAGAGGAAGCCGTTGTTGGAGCCGGTGTTACCGAATCAAGCACCACTGCCATATACGAATAAGATTTGAAGATGAATTTAGAGAGAAAAAAGTGGGGTGAATTGAGGAATTGTGTTGATTAGGGTTTCTCAATTTGAGGCATTTGATCCAGAGAAAGTAAAAGCGGGCTTGAGTTGGTCCAAAATGACGACTTTAATTCCTTATATCTGTCAACACGGAGTCGTGGATGCTTCCTAGAAGCTCAGAATAGACTTCGGTGGCACTCAACATACCACTTTTTGTTTCCTAACGTAAATCCATTAAATAAACAAGTACTGTATTACCTAAAATAATCATTTGTAAACCATATACTATTTTCATAAACGTATACTAAATTAAATATAGACATCTATGAATATGGATACGAAATTATTTTTTAGGAACCTATATTTTGCTTATTGGTTCTTTTTGGTATAAATATGTAGATTTTATATATGGAAGTAAATTGGATTTTTTAACAACTTAAAACCTAAATGCTAATAAAAACATACTAACCAAAAAAAAAAAAAAACATTCACGAAAACAAACCAAAAAAATAAGTATCATTCTCCTATCAACAAATGAAATCATCTTTGTTCTAATCCTAAATTTCAAAAAAAATATTTCAAACTAAAAAAAAAAAAAGTTGCCATTAAACTTGGCAAAGAAGTCTCTTGCAACCAAAGTGGATGGATAATCTGGGAAACTTGCAATATCTCTTGGTGAATATATCTTGAAGTTAACATCGTTGATAATGTGTAATATCTTTACAGATGGACATTATAAGTTTATGTTTTGTTAAAAAATATACACATGTGGATGCTTAAATACGATATTGTGTGTAAACAGGTGTGTTGAATAAAATTTTATACAATATGATGTTTATATTTACATCTATGGGTAGAAAAATAACATTTATGTCAAACACACACAGGTAGAGAGTCTTATATGTATCAAACATAGTCACGGTTTATTAAACAAACTTAATTAAGTATATGTCATTATTATATACAGAACGACAATAAATGTAGCATTAGATAACCATTGTATTCTTTTAATTGATTTGTTATAAGTATATACTAATCTATTGCAATAAATATAGAGGTATAATTTTGTTAAATAGATAGAGGTTTAATTTTGTTAAATAGATATTTTGAAAGAATATTTTAAAACATACGACATATAAATACATAGAAAGAAGAAATATGTAGATCTAATAACAAGTTATATGTTTTATTTTGTACTAGGTGTGACACCCGTGTATTACACGAGTTTATTAAAAAATATATATAAACTTATAAACCTTAGGCAATTTAAAAAATAATAATTTTATATATATAAAAAGCTTTGATGAATAAATATATAAATGAATACAAAGTAATACAAATTTATGTAAAAATATGTTTAAATTGAAAAAAGTTACTTTTATGTAAATAATGAAAATAAAAAAGGAAAACAAATATGTTGAGACGTAAATTTGATGGAATTTATTATAAATTATTTTAAGAATGAATTGAATTAATTAAATAAATGATTTTCACTAAATAAAATGGAACCAATAAGCAAATTACATGTGGAAAACAAATAATGAGAAAATAATGAGAAAATTACATGTGGCAAATTAAAGGAGAATAGGAGGATTTAATTTTGTGTTTAATTTCATGTATGACTTTTACTATTAGTGACGTGACAGAAAAGAATGTTTGATAAATTAAGTTTTGTTAAAGAAATTTGAAGAATATTATAATTTTGTGACATGTAAACAACCAACAATAATATTACTTTATAAAGAACATCTACTTGTCGGTCAAACTATAAATTCAAAAGCAACAAACATGATTAATTAGTCAACACGGGTATACAAATACATATGCAAACATGCCTAAATGTAAACATACACATAAACATACAGGTGTTGTTTATTTTTTCAAAGCGAAAACGTCTGAAGTTTGCGGACCACTTCTGCAACAGCAGAAGAGGTGGATCAAACGGTTGCATCCTGTAATAAGAAGTATGTTTGTTTTTTAACATTTACATGTTGTTGCAATAAACTGTAATTCAAATAAACTAATTTTACAAACTTAAATTAGTTTTTCAACATCGAAATTTTAATATGCCTAGTCTTATAACACTGAAATAAAATTCATACAACCAAATTAGTCTTACAATCAATTTCATTTAAAATGATACATTCTATATTTTGCATCAACTGTTCAGCAATTTCATCTCGTAATTGAGTCGTATATTTACGGTATGTTGTAGTACTATGTGTTGGATGATTAACTGGTTGAACATTTGACTCCGAGAAATGGAACCCACAACCTTAAGAAACTACTCACATTATGCAACTAATGTTCTAGCAAAAAGAAAGCCAACTTCAGACACAACTGTCTTCATCTAACATTAGGATTTACTATACTAGCCATTTGTCATGAGACAGTTGAAAGAAACAACCATGGCTATGTTCTTTTGGGCAACCTACAAAAATACAAACCAAGAATAATTCAGCTAATAATAAAGAAAAAGTAAATAGTTATTAATTATTGCAAATCTTGAGCACAACAACAAGTTTTTAACCAAAGGGGAGAACTCCATGAATCTTCAATCATATATCCTTTAGCAACATCCACGCATCCCCTATCACAAAACAATTTCTAACATTCCAATGAATATGAAGAGAACCAAAATCTTGACACATAGATAACAAAAAACGATGTTTCAGCATGACAAAAATCAAAAAAAATATATGATATTCAGGCGACGACACTAGGCTACGACCAAGTTTGCGACGAGTCAATACTTCATGGAGGTTGAAGATTATATGGAGAAGGAAGAAGGATGGAGCGACGTTGTATGAAAACAAATGTCACGTTCTTTTTTTCTTAGGGTTCAGAATTATTTTGAAGTGGTTGGTCCAATGTTGCATCACACAGTAAACACACAGAGCTTTTATGTTAGAAGCCTTATAAAAAAAACACACAACTGCGAAAGCTAAACTGATGTGTGTGTTTTGCACGACGCAACCAAAAGTGGTCAGAAGAGTTTAAAAAAATAATAATAAATAAATAAAAACAGCTCCATACACATGCAGACATACAAATGCATGCACAAACCAAAGATATTGACATCAACAAATTAACATGAGTAAATTACACAAATTGTCTCTCGTACAGGTGCCAAAAAGCATGTTCAGTCCCTATTTTCAAAAATTAACTTGGACTGTCCCTCGTTTAGTTAAAAGTTGCACGATTCATCCATCGTTAGTTTAAATTTGCAAGCTTCATCCCTTACAAGACATAAAATGACTATTATGCCCTTTTGTATTTTTTTCCAATGAATTTAATGTTGTTATTATTATTATTATTTGTAACATCTTGATTTCTAGGTATTTTCCAATTTGACCCTTGGTTGGTGTTTGTTTTGCAAATTTGGTCCCTACGGGGCAATTTCGTAATTTTGGTCATTGCTTGTGTACGCTAGACGTATGTAGCCAGGTGTTAGGCGTGTCAAACCCAACAAATAAAGGGTACAAATGACTCCTTAAACACTACTACTATGCACTAAAAACGTAGTACAAGGTAAGTAGGGTCGATCCACAGAGACACGGGACAAGTGTTTATACCTTTATGCGTAAGGTACAAAAATGGTCACAGAATGGGGGGAATTTATAAGCAATGATTTAAACTATAGAATAAAGCAATAAGTAAATGATTAATTAAGTGAAATAAGTTCAAGATTTGTAAGTACTCCAACTCTATGCAAGACAAATTAGCAATGTGATTCCATGGATGACAAGATATTTGTTTAATTCTATCTAAGTTGGTACTTGAAAGTGTTAACAAGCTCTAACACTTCCCATTCACCACAATAATTAACCAAAACAAGCTCTTTGATTAATCCTAACCTTACCAATCTAATCTAAACAAACTCTTAGAATTAGGTTGAAAGATTGCATTAAACTTTATGTGAATGTTCCCAACAACACTCAATACTCCTCATAAGCTCGGGAGCATAAGAATGTGTGAATAAGATTTACACTAAATTCATTCAATAGAAATCAGTTTAGTGCTTGTTACCTAGTCCAATTTACAAAACAATTACGGATTTTGCAATTAGATAACTTGAATGATCTAACCCTAATTCAAATGGCCAATAAGAATCACAATTAGAATCAAACATTCGATTGAAACAAAATCAAATTCACTAGATAGAAAATTGAAAGAAAACATCAAAATCACAACTAGAAGTCAAGACATAAAGTTGGAGAATCTAGGGTTCTAGCCACTCATGACTAGAACAAGATCACAAATCTAGAAAATGAAATTAAAGTTCTTAAAAAATGAAATAAAATGTTCCCAAGTGTTAATCAACTTCAAAATCCTCAAGAAAATCGCATTCTCTACTCCAAAAGTCGACCCCCCAAAGTAAAAAATCGGTTCCCCCCTTTAAAAATGGTGAAAAACTGCTTTAAAACCCGCATTTACGTTTACACGGCCCGCGTAAATTAACATTGTCATTTACACGGCCCGCGTAAACGCAAAAATATACTGTGCAGAAATCTACGTTTACACGGCCCGCGTAAACGCAAGGCTTGCATTTACACGGCCGTGTAAATCTCTGTAAAGCCAAAATTTTCATTTCTTTGATATCTTGCTCCTCGGTGCTCCGCAAGTCCTGAAATTTTGTCCGCAACTTTTATTTACCTCCTCCAACAATATCCTACCTCCAAAAGTCCATGAAATATCACAAAAGTATTTGAATGAAATTGCCTCATGAAAAATCCCGAAAAACATGCAAAATGCATGAGTTTAAGCCTATATGCAATGTACTTTTATGAAATAAAGCTACAAAATGGGTACATGAAATGCACCTAACACCAGGGTCCCTAATGGAGTTTGTGAGCATGTCAGAGTGCAAGACTCTGAATGATGTGATTATTGGAGCCCGCGAGAGGGAGGTTGATTTGGAGTACCTCGGGAAGAGAAGGACGGGACAGGTTCGGACAGTAATAGGCTAGGCAAAGAGGCCCAGGACTCAGGATTCACAGTTGGGAGGCCAGCAGGGTCCGTACTGGTTGTGTCAAGTGTGGGAGGACCCATGTTGGAGGTTGTCGGGAGACAGGGATGGGATGTTTTATTTGCGGACAGATGTGTCATGTCGGTAGGGATTGCCCTCGAGAAGCGGTTTCGATATGTTTCGCTACAACCAAGTGGGCCACAAGAAGGCCGACTATCCGGAGTTGATGAGGGGAGCGGTGAGGGCGCCCGCTCCAGCTACTTTAAGGATTACTGATGGTCGCGAGGGCATAATGGAGGTTCCTATGGTGAGGAGTCAAGCGTTGCAGTCACATGGTCGATGGGATCCGAGTTCCATCAGTCAAAGTTGCAGGTATGTATTGTATTCTTTCCCTTCATCCTCTTATTATTTATGTTTATCATTATATGTGTGAGATGATATGTGGGGTGTATCTAAGTCTCTAGGTGGAATTATAGTTTTTTCATGATGTTCTAGACATGTTACCCTGAGAATCTTCATATGCCATTTTGCATGCCGAGAGTCGTGTTTAGGGGATGTTTGGGTGAGCCAGATTGGGATTTCGATGGGGAAGGCATCGGCCATCGTTAGAACAATCTTAAGTGATAAAAGATCAATAGTTTGTTCGGTCTTCGGTAGTTTCAACAGGGATTCAAGAAATTCGTGAGGTGAGTATGTAGGGGTTTAATCGTGGATGTAAGATCGGTAGTTGCTAAGTTCATGCGTCTGTATTATGGCCAGTTGTAAGTTCGCCAAAAATTGCTCTAAGTGCAAGTGGGTCGTAGAAGCGGTTGGGTAACCGTTTCGATATTTGTGATGTTGTTCTCCGACATCTGATCAGTCTCCAAGGACTAGTAGTGGATTCAGCGGAAGGTGCCTAAGAATCTTGTGATTCGTTGAAGTATTGGAGTGATCACCCGGTCTTGGTATGTGTAAGTGCCATGATTAGCTGGCCAAGGAGGGCGGGCCGTTGTAAAGCTCAGGTTGTCGGTTGTTACCATCGGTGGGGATGGAGCAACGGTAACGTATCACTCTTAAGTAAAGGAAAAGTGTTGTTCGTATGGGTTATTTCAGCCATTGGGACTGTCAGCAGAAATCGAATGGTAACTATTGGCGAACTTTGAGTACATTGATCCTTCGGCAGGTGAGTGTTGAACTGATGATCTGTCCATTTCGGTCAAGGGTTATAGTTCTATGCCACGAGCCGAAGTGGCTTAAGGATTTGGAGTGTGTGCGATCGTTAAGTTTGGATAGTAATAGAATGCTAGCTCGTGCAAGCTCAGGTGGTTGACAGTTCTAATTGTCAGGTAGTGGGATGGATTGGGAATCCATCAAATTCCTTGTGGAATGGGGGAGCGAGTCGAATCCAAGTGGGGGAGAATCTCCTTTTTTAAGGTTCCACAAGAATGGAGATTTAGGTTTCATTGCGCTTCAGTAGTGACGCATGGTGGGCAGGTGGATGGATCCAGGTTGAGGGTTGCGTTAAAGCCTCTATGCCTGTTCTTTTCTGATGAAGGTTTTGGGGTTCGAAGCATAATACGGACATCTGATTGGGGAGTGACGTAAGACTGCGCGGGGGGGGGGGGGGGGGGGTAGCTGTCACTGGATTGGCAGATAGTGATAGAGGTGTTGCAAGACGGCGGGAGTTGTCGTGGCATTCGATAGGTTGGCAGGTAGTGTTGTAAGATTGTGGGGTGACCGGTAGCGTGTACCTGGTTCTTGAGCATATGTGAGAGCGGGGTAAACCTATGGTTTGGGCTTGTAGTTTCCTCTAGGTAGGGATTGGTTCATAGTAGGACAGGTTGTGAGACTGTGGAAAGGCCACAGTATTCAGGGAACTAAGGAAGTTGTGAGCCGTGTGAGGCCGATGGTCACATAAGACTACAACTGGGCTTGTAGCATTCATTTATAGCAAGGTGAATATTATTGCATTGATGTAATGGTTGGTCATGTTAACCATTAATTAGATCTGCAGGGCTGTTGGAGCCAGTATGGAAAGCAAGCTAGGGTAGCTCTTGCCAAGATAAACCCTCATTCAAGAGTCGCGTGGTGCGTCTGTGTGAGGCTATCCGCCTCAGCAACCAGTTGGAAATCCGGTATATCAGTTAATTGGTTGGTAAGTATGAGACCGGTGAGGTCTCGGCTGCATCGGAAATGTAGCTATGGGTCAGCAAGATGAGCCTGAGGTGGTACTAGTGTTTGGGACTCGTGTTAGGGGTCGCCTTGTTATTAAGTGGACATGTTAAGTCACTTGTTGCATGGGTTAAACTATCTCAGAGTAACTAATTTGACCCTACTGCGCAACTCTCGTTTGAGTCTAACCGTTGTAGGGATGAGTCTTTCACTCGAATGATTATCTAAGCCTTCTACCAAGTGGAAAGTTTTCTGCAGCAATTGATGGTCAGTGCTTCTATTCCCAATGGAACAACAAGTTAACCAAGGGTTGGGAGTGTTATGGTTAGTTTGGAATACGAAGTGGAGTTGTATTGATAGTGTTTTAGAGTGGGTTGTCTGTCAGGGAGTCAGACAGGGTTTTAGGATTTCAGATTTCGGGCTTTGGACAGGATAGTGATGGTTATTCTTCAATGGTTAACGCCAAAAGGACAAGTATCCGTACGTCGTCAGGGCATGAGAACCCTGCTAAAGCTGGGTTTGATTATGGCCATGGAAGGGTGGTGTGGGTACGGGTCAACTTCTCAGCTCGTATCATGGTTGTGGGATTATCGTCTAGGTTATATGGCATTCCTGAAAGGTAGTAAGGAGTGATTTCGAGGACAAAATATAATTTAAGTAGGGGTGAGTTGTAACATCCTGTTTCGGTTCGTTCCATAATTTTGGACCGTGGCCCGAGGATCAAGTATCGTAAGGCTTTGGGCCTTGGGAAAGAGAGGTTTAGACCCAATTGGTGATGGATAATGTAGTTTGTGGGGACCGAGTGTTCGGTTTGTGTTGGAACCCAAGGGGATATCGGTAAGTATCAGTTCGGGCCTTTATGAAGTTTGGGTTTAAGTTCGGAAAATATTAAGGCAATGGAGAGTTGATAGAAGTGTAGAGCTTCTCGTTACCCTCCCGTGGATATAAAGAACGACGAAATCGGACTTAGAATGAAGAAGTTATGGCCTTCGGAAGATTGGCGGTTCTTGACCCTAGCCAAGTACGATGGGCGTACGGTAGGAGTACGTCGGGCGTACTGACTCGACATCCGGATCGCGGAGGCTTCAGCGTATGCTAGGCGTACGGCCAGCAGGGGCATACCCTTAAAATTTAGGGTTTGTGCCATATTTAATCACCTTAAGTCACTCATGGATCTTCTTATGACCATCCTCCACTTCTCTAAACTCTTAGAATGAAACCCTAAGTACCCCTTGTGAGTTTTGAGCTTGAAAGTGGGGATTTGATGGTGTTTTAGTGAAAAAAAGAAAAAGGAGAACTCTTGGCGGTTACTTGGGAGTAGCTTGGGCTTGTAGATCCAGATTCCTCGTCATCTTTGCAAGCTAATTGAGGTATAAAGTTCCCTACTTGATGGTTCATTATGGTAGATCTAGTTTGGGGCTTTGTTTATGCATTTTTGGGTCTTTTGAGCTAAAGTTGAGCTTTTGATATACTCCAGAAGCCATAGATGTTAGATCTTAGCTCCATTGAGGTCCCTTGTTCATAAAAATGCAAACTTTATGAAATATATTGGTCCATGCAAGTGTTAAGAGCCTTATTAAGCTTCTTTTTGAGTGTTGGGTCCCATTAAGTCATGCATGGGTGTAAAGTTGCCAACTTTACGTACTAAGTCACCATTTAGAATCAGATCTGAGAGTTTGGCAAGAGGTCTTAGCTGATTAAGTGTTTAATGGAGTGGATTGGTGAACTGGGGAGTACGTTGGGCGTACCCAGCTGGTATGCTGCACGTACTGGCCCCGGAAAGGGTACGTTAAGCGTATGAGCCTCAGCAGTTTGACTTTCGGTTTGACTTCCTTGGGTTTGGGCCATATTTTGGGCTTTTAGGATTTTTGGGCCTTGTTGGGCCATTGGACTTCTGACTTTGGGCCATGGATAGACTAAAGATTTTCTTGGATTAGGTCCATAATGATTTTTGGGCCCAATTTGGAGGTTGGGCCTTGTGATGCCATTTAAGGAAGTTGGACCTTTTGAGTAGCTGGGTTGGGCCTTGGTTTTTGGCCAAGTAAGGAAAAGGGCAAAATGGTCTTTTACCCTAGAAATTAGACAAGTAGCCTAGATTCTTGATCATGGGTCTAGATCCAATTATTAATTGAATATTATTTGATGATGTTGGCGCGGAGATTTTCCAGACCAACAGACCGAGATTTGTTTGAAAGTTTCAGCAGCTAGAGGTGAGTTTCCTTCACTATATCCGTGGGTCGAAGGCACCAATGTCGGCCCACTAGTTTATGATGTAGTGTGATGATTTTTTTTTGTGATAATTGTCAGTTATGTCTGTATTTTCTTGATGACTTTGTGATTCTTGTTATGATATCATGTGGTAGTAGTAGGGGTAAAATAGACTCGAGATCCGGTTGAAATAAACCGAAGGGGATCACAAGCACCCATATATGCTTGACAATATTCAGTTGAAATAGACCGAATGGGATTGCAAGCACCCAGATATGCTTGATAGTATCGAGTTGAGATAGACTGAAGGGGTAGGCAAACACCCAAATATGCTTGGTTGTATGGTTGTTTAGTATGTGGTATTTTGGGGGAACTCACTAAGCTTTGTGCTTACAGTTTTCAGTTTATGTTTCAGGTACTTCCAGTTCGAAATGGAAGGGCCCGACCTGATCGCACCGCACCACCCTATGGTTTCCGCATTTAGAGATTTTGGGAATTGTACTCTAAAAACTATTTTACTATAACATACTTTTGAATGATTAAAAAGGCTAATTGATGTTTATGGTTGATTTTAAAAATGAAATTTTTACCTTATGATTTTTGGGATGTTACACAATCACAAACTGGTGCAAGTGGCAGTGGAGGAATTGGGGATGCAGATAAAACTGGTGTAAGTGGTAGTGGAGGAATTGGGGGTGTAGGTCAAAATAGTGCAGGTGGTATGAGAGGAATTGGAGGTGTAGTTCAAATTGGTGCAGGTGGTAGTGGAGGAGGTAGAAATAGAGGAAGAGTAAAAAAGGAGCTGGGAAGCAGGGAAAATGCCCCATGATTTGAAAGTTTCTACTTATGTCGTTTTTTTTATTAGGCATTTGTTGTCTTGATACATTATGCTAAGGTTTAAAACTTTGTTGTTATTTAAGTAGGTGTAGAATAATTGTATGTATGGCTCAAAACCGTGTTGTTATTTATGGATGTTTAGGGTACTTAATGGTAAATGGTCATGTAGGCCTTACAACTTTGTTGTTATTTTGGATGTTAAACCCTTTTTATGGTATATTACATCTGTTATAAATGGTAATTCTTAACACATTTGCATTACATTTGAACACCAGAATTTCTTCATACAAAATCAGGACATTATCATTATATTTGAATGTTTTTTCATAACTACCCAATACAAGGACTGAAACAAGTTGATTATTAAACCTTGACCTTATATATAAGGACTAAAACAAAAAGAAACCAACTAATAGTTAGGTAAAACTTCAGTCTGCAATTTTATTCTTCAACCTTCAATCTAAATTCCATACAATTACTTGTCTGATCAGACTCATCCACCCATCCAATGAACTTGCATCTTGGTCCCTGAAGCATTTCAATCTTATCACGATTAGGGCAAAATTGGAGAAAATGAAGAAATTTATTGAATTTACCTTTACTGTACAAGAACAGTAAAGTTTCCCAGGGTTTCTCTTGCTCTAAGAAATGCGAATTATAGCTTCTGCTCCACAATTTCATCGTATCACCATTATTCGTTGGTGAGGGGAGAGGATGATCTCGTTAGCAAGGGATGAGAGTTTGAAGGAAGAAGACGATAAAAGAGGGATGAGAGTTTATGCATCCAAGAGATTTAATAAGGATATATGAACTAAAATGATGAAAATACCCCTGCGTGCAAGTCACATTGGGCACTTAAACGGAGCCAACTAACGGTTAACGTCGATAGGGATTAAGCGTGCAAGAAAAAACTATATCAAGGACGGTCTGAGTTAATTTTTGAAAATAGAGACCAAACGTGCGTTTTGGCATATGGACGATTGGTGTAATTTACCCAATTAGAAAATGTAAAATTAGATTATTTGATTTGTGCTCTTGGAGCACGACATTTAATCTTAAACTATCTAGTCATCAATGTTTTTTATTGTCTTATTATGTTATAAACCCACTTATTCCTAAATTCCGGCTCCGCCTCTCAGCGAATTGAGATTTGAGATATATTAATATTAGTTTAAGTTTGGAAATATGAGGTCTTTTAGAATCAAGAGCCTAAGCTCTAACCCCTAGTCACTATTAATCAAAACAATTAATTTTTCATCTCTAACACATTTATCTTTGAGAAAATTTATGAAATAACCAAAACCTAAGGGGTGTTTTAAGCATTTAATCATAAAATTTGGAATTTTGAAAAATGACTACGAGATTCGCAGAGGGGGCTCTGCGGATCGGTTTAACCATTTGAGGATCTTAGCACAGTACCGTGGAAATGAGGTGGCACCACAAAATGACAAAAAAATTATGGGCTTTTATGGTTCCGCAGAGGTGCCTCTGCGGATCCTGTGAACACCTCTGCGGATCACATAATTTCTCTGAGGAATGGGTAATGGTGTCACCTCATAATCTCTCTGAGAAATGGCTAGCGTTCCGCAGAAGCATAAAATGATCCACAGAGGCACCTCTACGGATCCATAAAAGCCCCGAAATTTTTTGTCCTTTAGTGGTGCCACCTCATTTCCTTGGTATTGTGCTAAGATCCTCAAAGGGTTAAACCGATTCGTAGAGCCCCCTTTGCGGATCTCGTGGTCATTTTCCAAAAGTCCAAATTTTATGGTTAAATACTTAAAACACCCCTTAGATTTTGGTTATTTAATGAATTTTCTCTTTATCTTTTCATGTCATTATTGATAGATAAAAAAAAGACAAAACTTCAAAAATAGTCCCTGTGGTTTCCGAAAATCTGAAGTTTGGTCCCTAATTTACAAAAACCTCACGGATCGTCCCTGTGGTTTCAAAACTTTTAACATTTGGTCCTTCCGCCTAACTTCGTCAGCTATCTACCGTTAAGTGAGGGGTATTTTCGTCATTTCAACACCCAGGGACCATTTATGAGGTTTTCTATTTTTTTTTTGAAAAAAAAAAGAAAAAAAAATAAATTTAAAGGGGTCCCACCCATCTCTCTCTCTCTCTCATAAAAAGAGATCCCAATGCTTCGTCGTCATATTAGAGCAAAATTCACCAAATCAACTACCATTTCTTCATCTCAAAGCCTCCAACAGCAAAATAATATTTCAGTTTGATAGAGGGAGAAAGTATGGATTCGGATAGAAAAAGGGTGTCAACGAGTTCATCAAAAAATGGGGTGGTGATGGGTTCTGTTTGGGATAGCAGAATGAAAGGTAGCTTCAAAGTCTTTAATGGTGATGACAAGAATCAAGAAATTGAAAAACCCACAAAGAAAAACAACCCAACTAAGACTACTGGTGAGATTGTTAAAATGGAGAAGGCTAGATCTGAAAACAAAAAGTATTGGGTGAATTGAGTGTTTCGGTGGATGGAAGTGGAATCAAGAAAAGCCCAGTTCAAATGAAGAAGGGAAGACAGGAATGGAGTAAGGAACAGAGTGCTTCAGAGAAGCCCATTTGTTCCTTCGATCTCGGCTGACTTACGAACAAGGGAAACAATCGACTAAAAAAACAAAAGTGGTGGTGACCGATTTACTCATAGTGGCAGCAAAATGGTGGTGGTCGGGCTTTCAACAACGATGACGGCAATGGAGTGGGTCGGCGATGGAAGGAGGGTGACGGTGGTGGTAGTGGCGGCTCCGACTACCTCGTCTCTCTTCTATCCGGCAGCACATGGTGGTTCTCAGTGGTTACAACAACAGCAACACCACCCTTGGGGGTGGTGGTGTTTCTCGGTAGTAAGGAAAATGGGAAGGGCAATAGAAAAACGTGAATGGAAGGCAGTAAGTGGTTGTATTTGAGGGTGGGTTTGAGTGATCAAACGGGATGGAAGATGGGTGGCTGGTTTGTGGTTTCCGGTGGGGAAAGAGGTGATGACAGTGGTGGTTTTATGGCGGAAGGTGGTGCTACCGTGTGGAATCGTAAGTGTGTGTGTGAGTGAGAGAGAGAGAGAGAGAGAGAGAGAGATGGGTGGGACCCCTTTAAAATTAATTTTTTTTCTTTTTTTTTTCAAAAAAAAAAAATAGAAAACCTCATAAATGGTCCCTGGGTGTTGAAATGACGAAAATACCCCTCACTTAACGGTAGAAAGCTGACGGAGTTTGGCGGAAGGACCAAATGTTAAAAGTTTTGAAACCACAGGGACGATCCGTGAGGTTTTTGTAAATTAGGGACCAAACTTCAGATTGTCGGAAACCACAGGGACTATTTTTGAAGTTTTGAAGGTTTGTCTGTGGTATAAGGACAAAGAGAAATTAAATATTTTCCTACCTTTTGTTCCTACATATCATCATATCCAATTAAATGATGACATTTGTACCATTTAATGTTAATTTAATAAAATTTAATGATATTTTAGGATACTAGTATGACACATGTCATCATTTAATTGGGTAGGATGATATGTAGGAACAAAAGGTAGGAGGATATTTAATTTCTCAAAAAAAAAAAAGGATATTACAAATTTAACAATATTTTATATGTTTTATTGGTTAAAAATACGATGGTTCATCATAATTAAATCTGGAAATAATTTAAGAATATGTATAATAATATAAGGGTTAAACGCATCATTGGTGATTTCTTTTTGGAGAATAGATTCATATATCTTAATATTTTATATTGACCACGTGGTAGTTGCTTAGGTCATCCACATCAGTGCAATGCCGTTAATCTTTCAATTGTGTCACATCAGCTTTGCAATGACTACTCACATCAGTGCAATAACACTCATCTTTCAAAAGTGGTCCCCACTGCCACATCTACAACTATTTAATTAATCAAAAAATTCTTAATATATTATATATTAATTTATAATTTAAGAAATAAAATATATAATATAATAAAAGTTTTTTTATTACATAAACATAATTATATATATATATATATATATATATATATATATATATATATATATAGGTAATCAAAAAGAAATAATAAATTATTAATAAAATATTATGACAATACATTTGCAAGCCTTTCAAATATTGAAAGAGCTTCACCTATGTGGCATACAATATGAACAAGGTGGCATTGGAAATAACTTTGAAAGACCTTGGTGTGGATGCTCTTAGTCGGAAATGCAATACCTTCCATTTGCATTAAAAAACTAAAACTATTAACAAACTACTTTAATTTTTAGCATTAAAATAAAATAAGACAAACTAAAATTATTGAAAAACTACTTTTTTTTAGATTGATAATGAAAACTAATTTTAGTACATTTAGAGTTTTTAACCAATTCATTGAGTTTAATGTACATTTTTATGGTAGGATATATCGGTTCAAGCCTTCAAGGACCTTAAGTCTACAAGTAAAAAGGTTTAGTTAAGCTAGAAGAGTACATGTTTAGGAACCCAATATGTATAATGAATAACGGTCAATCTGAAACTTTATATATAATTGACTTGTGAAATTCAATATTTCTCCGAATAAAATCATTCATATTCAATTCATAATACGGTTTACTTGAGCTAGAAGAGTACAATGTTGTCTATAACAAATACAAAATGATATTATATTATAGGAAAAACTGCAGGCAATACTAGAATCGTAAGATATCCATCAACCATTATCAAACTTAATAAAAAAGAATTAGCCACGTTGTTTGTTATGTTTTAATTATTAGTGGTGTGTTTTAGACTTTTTAGTTAAATATGCACGTCAGCACGTTACCTTGGTATTAACGAAGGCCGAAACTTCACACGAGTTATATTTTGTTTTTGAACTTCTATGGATAAACGAGGAAAAAAATAAATAAAGAAAAGATGAGTGCCCAAATGGGAGAAGAAGTGACGGCTTCATTGTTTTTTTCTTCCAAAATTTCTTTTAGTTTTTGGAAAAACGTGAGAGAAATATTTTTATGAAGGAATGAGTGATTTTTTCATTTAAAAAAATAATTTGTCCATATAAAATATATCTTTCAGTTATTTGTACACAGAGGATGTTATATCTATATGGATAAATTAATTTCTTATAATGCAGTCCAAGTATTTGGAGCCTTACATATTTTGGTTTCTGTTAACAAAACCAAGGAAATACACATAATGACATAATGATCATGATCATGGTCGAGAATAGAATTGAGAACCAAACTTTATTTATTAATTAAACTCAGACGCAGAATTGTGAATAGCGTCTAAAAACAGGCTAACAAACAAACCTCAGTCGAAAAAAGTAGAGAGCCTAGGTTGCCTTAATGAGTACCTATCATCATCTTATCTTATCTTTCAAGTCACCATTCTCCTTGGTCAAAACATCAATTTGGGACTGAAGAATGTCGATCATCGCATGCGCACGCATCACTTCAATCTTCACAGTCTCTCTTTCCATTGACACATTAAGGATTTCATGTTCCAAGTTCTTGATAAACTTTAAGTAGCCAGGTGGCACTGATTTCTCAAGGGTGGCAGCATCAAATGAGTATGGTTGACTCGCAGACGGTTGACTCACCTTGGCTTCAAGAGACTCAAGCAGAGGGAACTCCATCAGTGCAGTTGCAGTTGCAGATGATGACAGTTGTGCAATTCTTGGATCTTGACTTGTGGTCGAGTCTTCTGAACCATTTCCATTGCTTCCATTATTGTTTTCAATTTCATCACTCTCTTTTGTTCTTTTGTTGTGGAATAGAGAGAAGGTTTCTAGCTCGGGCCCACGGTTTAGAACCGAATCATCAGACCTTTCCCGTTTGCAGACAAACGGGATGCTCTGATGATGATCCACCATACCCTCACTCCCACATGCTATCATGTTGACAGCAGCTACCTGTGAGATGTAAATAAGGTACTCACAATATGTCCGGTGTTGTGGAATGTATAATTACAAATGAGGACACAAGAGGTAATACCTGCACAATGTCATTTCCTTGAGGCAGAGTCTCATCGCCACGGGTCAAATCATCTTCTGTCTCTCCACCAGGAACAAACAGGGCTGCATCATCATCATCCCATTCTTCTTCAATAAAGGGTGCATAACGATCACCATTGGGTGGCCCTAAACCACTCTTCTGAAAAATTCTACAAAGCACAAATGCATCCTTCTCCCACCAAACAACAACACAATCAAGGTCTTTAAGAAATAGAAAAAAGAAAAAAATCATTTGTGATTTAAACTTCAAACCTGAACTACTCCAGCTCGAACAAGTTCTTGATCCACGAGTCTATATTCATGCATCACCCAATTGGTACGTTTGCCATCTGGAGCTCGGCCGCTATGGAAGACCAATGTTTTCTTCATCCCAATTGTTTCAGATTTATGGCGGACAGATCTGTCTTTTCCTGTTGCTTTCCAGTACCCTTTGCCGGTAGCACGATTCAAACGGGAACCATTGCCGTACTTCCTATCTACAGGGCTGAAGAAGTACCATTCAAGGTCTCTCGTCTTTAGGGATGAGTAATCTAACAATCGATAAAATTGGAAGAAACGTTCAGTAAGAAACCCTAACGCAATTAGGGAGAAGAATGTAATTACATGGTTGTCCCTAATTGCGATTTCGTCTTTAAATGTAGGTTTCAATTATTTCACTTTCCTCACATATTAATCAACCATATCATCATCGGCTATGAATTGAGAAGAAATTCAATGATATAAGTGAATCGAAAAAAAAAATGTCACAGAACAAACAGAAAAATGATGAATCGGAAATGAAAACACCAAAAGGGGATTTTTTTTTTTTTAAAAAAAAAAAAATACAATTCTAATCTATATACCAGCAAGTTCCCATGGCTCGGATTTGTAGACGTCGATTTCTGATACAGCTTCGAATCGAAACGGCTTCCCACAAGCCTTTCGCCTCAAATAATACCGCACAAGTTCCTCATCGGTTGGGTGAAACCGAAATCCAGGTGCAAGAGACGTCGGCGGTGGCGATGATGGAGCTGCCGCCGCTAAAGCTGGTGTCGCCGCAGGCTGTGCCGGTGGTGCCACAGTCATCAATTCATGACTCATTTCTCCTTTTTTTTTTCTTTCGATATGGACTGAAATTTAACTTGTGGGTATCAGTCTTTTCTGATTAAAAAGCAGAAAGATTGATAAAAGGGTTGAGAACAAGACATTAGAATTAGGAGTGTAGGTGAAGCAAGTGAACTACAGGAACAGTACACATGATGAGAGAGAAAGAAGAGATATGTATTGCCCGTGGGTTAAGAAACCACTATTGATGAATGGATGCTTGCTTGACACGGAAATCGAAAAAACACAAAGAAAGAGAGAGAGACAGACGTATGGATTTTTGCATCTGTTTACATTGGGGTTTTTATGGTCTGATGGTTAATTTCATTTTCCAGAACTAAATTCTTAAATTCAGTTCTCTATTGCTATCAAGACTTGTACAATGTGTATTGATAAATGTAAAATGGTTTCATTTTATAAATTCAACTTCGGAAAAATACGTTAAGGATTCATTTGATTTGTATTATATTATTGTAGATATTTTATCATTTTATGCTTGATAGGAAAAAGACAATTATGTTTTATTAAAAAAAAATTGGTTGTTGAAAAAGTTTTTTTTTTCTTGTTTTTAAGTAAATATTAAATGTTCAACTACTAGTTGATTTTTGGTTTTTTTTTTCAAAAAATCAGTGTTTTAAAATCGGTTTTTTAGTTGAACGAGTCTCGTAACCAATTTCTGTTTTGACCGTCTGTTCAACCAAAAATTTGCATACGTCTGACGGTGGTGTGTGTCGGTCTTTGAGTTGTATACACTCTGAAATTGTTCAATTTGCTTTGGAAATGTGTTGTTTTTGTAATGAGCTAAGGGAAATTCAACTATACAAGTTCAAATAATTTGGTTTAAACGTTTTTTTTATCGATTCTATCACAACGATTTAACCCAGTTTTTGAAGAAACCGTCCAGTTCAATCCGACTTATAAATTGACATAAAATCGGTCGTTGTTGAACTGTTGTCGTCCCCGGTTTTCGATCCAACCAGTTTGAACGGGTTTTTAAAACATTGCAAAAAACTCTTATACATTTCCTTATTTTTGGTAGGAATGTTCCTCCGAATTACATGATTAATCTTGGATTGATTGAATATTAGAAAATCTTATATTTTTGACAAAATTATACTATTGGTATTTATAATTTTTCAAAAGAGTTTGATTCAATATAACTATCAAAGTCACTATATGTTTATTCAATGTGGTTTATTCCTTGCATGGTTGGTCTCAGTTGTTTGAAATTTGTTACATAATCGATCTAATTAAAACAAACTAGATCAATATTTATAATTATATAAGGGAAGTGATATTTCACTTAATAATCCGATTCATCCATATTAGGTACAACACATTTACAGCTATCGTACAAGTTAGTAAAACATGCATTTCAAGTAGATGAATCAATTGAATAAGTGAAAATATCACTTTCCCATTATACAATGTTAAGAATGTTATCTTAGTAAATTATAGGACTAGGTATCAAGACAAATATCAACTACTAGACTTCCAACAAATCGAACACCATATTTCTTCTTTTTCTTTGTCGTCCACCACCACCTAGGTCCCAAATCAAAACCAAATTAAAATTCTTAAAACTAAATCAAAAGAAAAATGAATCACCCAACCTAAAATTAAATAAGAATCAAAAAGAGAAATTGGCATTCATCGTGTGCGCATGGGAGGGTGCGAGGCAACGATCGCGACATGGTGGTGTATTAATTGTCAGAAACCATTAGAGGACGGGGGAAGAAGAAGGAGATACGGGTAGGTTTAGTGGTGGTCGAAGGCGAGGCGCAACGTTAAAGGTTGTGACAAAAGGTGAGGCAGCAACGACGACCACAGTAGATTAGTGGTTTTGGAGCCACCAACTGATGATGTTGTGATGCATGTTGATTGGTAGAGAGAGAGAGAGAACATGAGAAATGATGCTGGAGGTTGGAGCATTATAAGGGACTTAATTCAACATTTAATGATATTATTCTCTTATTAAGCTCAATTATAAAAATGGTTCTTTAAGTTTTTAGGTTTTACTAACTTTGACCCAAGGGCAAAAAAACCATTTTATCTTGGACTTAACAGAAGTTTCTAACAATGTTATACAAAAAACCAAAACTGACAGATTTGCTAACTATAAGGATAAGTGGTATCAAATTTCTAAAACTAAGACCAAACCATAGAAAGATGTATGTGACATAAGGACTAAAACTGGCATCTACTTTTTTTCCATCAACAATGATTCAATTTTGAGTAAATTACATGAATGGTCCATGTGGTTTGGGGTAATTTGCTTGTTTGGTCCTTAACTTTGAAGGTCCCCACGATTTATTTTTGTTGTGCGTGAGGTCCCTCACAAATATAAAAAGACTAAATTATCTTTGTTTATTTTTTGTTTATTTCTTATTTTTTATTAAAAATTTGTTTAATAAATAATGTGGGTCCCACTCACATCTTAACTTATACCCTCTTATCATCTTTGTTATTTTAAACCACCATCATACACCAACTATCATCATACAAACCACCACCGTTCACCATTATAACAGAACCACCATCACCTTCAACGACCTTAGCTTCCTTGTTCCATTCATTCACCATCCAACCACCATAACCACCTAATCACCACCATAAACCCACCATCTTACCTGATACCCATATATAACCAGTAGCACAGAGAAGCAAAAGTATTCAACTAGTCTTCAATCCGTATGGAATTTCTTTAGATGTAGGGGTGAGACATGAAAAAGAAAATTTGGTAGTGTTTCTTTGATTTTCACCTAACATCGATTCAGAGAAAGAGGTGGTGGCTAGTGATTTGTGGTGGCTACAAGACGAATGGGGAAAAAGTAAGGATCATATGAGAGCTCGATCGATCGGGGGGGGGGGGGGGTTAGATGTTGATGATTTTTTATCAATTTTGAGGAGGAGGTTGTGATTTCAATTGATTGTAAGAAGGAAGAAAAAAAAGGTAGATCGATCGATAAGAAGGGGTTATACCAAACCACTGTTGCTTGACCTTTAGACCCATCAGACACACGGGCATTCCATACATTTGTTCCCCATGGATATGTTAAAAGTGACATGTGAAGTTTTTGGTGATGAGGAGTACCTTTGAATCTTTTTTTCCCCTGCCTCTTGTTAATCCTCTATCTATGTCTCCAGTGAGTGAGAAGCCCTATGTGACTCGTCGAAAAAAACCCAAATCGAGTGAGGGTAAGGTGGTGGTGTAGATGGAGTTTAAGATGATAGAAGACATAAGTGGGTTATTCGGAGTAGATACCGGCGATGGTGTAAGGATGTGATTTAGTTTTTTTTTTAGTTTCTTCTTTTTGAGTTTCTTCAAACACAGAGATTAAGAGAAACATGAAAGACAACAAAAATGTAAGGATGGGGGCGTGGATATGGAAATGGGTTGGGTTTTACGGGGGCCTATTTTTATTTTTAATAAGTTATAAATAATAAATAAGCAATAAATAAATTAAAAATGAAATAAAGAAGGATATTTTAGTCTTTTTATGTTTGTGAGGGACCTAATGCGCAATAAAAATACATCGTAAGGACTTCCGACTTAAAAAAAAATTATAGACCAAAGGTGTAAATTAGCCAAATCACAGAGACCATTACTATTCAATTTTTTTTTTATTCAGTTAACAAAAAAATGAGTATAAAAAATTAAATTACATTAGTAGACTTTTATTAGTCAAGTAATATATGATTATTTACTTTCTATAATTAGTAGCATTTTTGAGTGCAAGTCAAGCAATCCCATTGCCCATCGTTCAAGAAACCCCTTGATGTTGATACCGAGACCCTTCATCCTAAGTTAACCAATTTTCAATATCTTCTTTCATTTTCTTCAATTCAATATAAAATAAAATTCTTTGTCCTTTTTAAGAGGCCAAATTATCAATATCATGGTATTAAAAAATATATAGTTGGTTCTTTCGAGGAAAACTTAGAAAATCTGATTGATATTTTTTGGTTTATAATAAATTTAGTTGTTGATATTAATAAAAGTCGAATTACACATACGTATTGAAACCTCTTTTCATTTTCATGATTTTATATTAAATGATGTGCGTTAACGTATGAATAAAAAACTAGTGGAATTTATGTAATTGTTATTGAATTTTTTTTATCGGCTTCTACTGTCCTGTACCTTAATTCAAATATAAAATATGTTCTTGTACACATACCTTGAACGAAACTTTAAATAAATTTACTTTAACACTGATTTTTGGCTAGATAATTGGTGCTAAGTGTATAAATTATCTCCATTAATTGTATGTTAGGTCATGATAGTCCAAATACAAGCAATGATACGCCGGTTTAAACTAACATTTGAAAAACTAAAAACAACTATGTAGAATTTCGGTTTTGGTCAAAAATGTTATGTTAAGAGAAAATGATTTAATATGATAATATAGTTTTCAGTTTGTAATCATTTGTTGTTGTTATTATTATTATTATTACTAGTATTATTTTGCAAAACAAGATCTTAAATTTGTTATTATATACATTCAGTCGTTAGGACCGACTACTTCATGTTAAGTTTTTAGTTTGTATACATTTAGTTATTAATATAATTTTTTTTGAAAAACAAGTCATTGTTGTTTTTATATACATTCAACATTTATGATTAGTTTCTTGAGGTTTTGCTCATGTTGCATCGTATGTAGGACAACCATTAATAAAGGTTCTCACATGTGGCTCGTTCTTCATTTATATCGGTAGCCTAGTTCATGAATCGGTAAAAAATGTTGGTGTCGTAGTTTTCTCCAAAGAGAAGATGTATTTGGCTTCGATTTCATCTATATTTATAGCTGACAATAAGATTCTTTGTTATTGTTTCCTTCCAACTTTAATTTGCACTTCCAATACAAAAGAACACTCTCACGAAAAGTTTAGAGTATTTCATAATTCTTTGGTATGTCAGTTTTGATCATTTTTTTTATTTGCAAATGGTTTTTTGTTCTTTTCAAATTGACCTTATTTCTTACCGGCTTATATTTGGTTTTTGTTACTAAAGAAACCAGATAAAAAATCCAAATTTTGGTGATGGGTTAACGAAGAACATGTCAAATTGAACCCGAATTTTAAAAATGAGCTTGCAATTGTTAAATAAGAGGTTTTCCTATCTCAAGAAAAAAGTGAATGAGTTGAAGAAGAGTTCGTGTAGTGGTAGAGTTAAAATAAATTGTAATCTTTTGTATTGATATTAAAAGTACAATGATATAAATGAATGTCCCATGTACGATGCTATGTGAAAAAAACCTAAAAAAAACCCGGTTATAAGGACTAAATGTGTACAAAAACAACAATGACTAATTTTACAAAAAAAACATTAAGGACTAAATGTGTACCAGGTAAGAAGTTAACCTAGAGTAGCCGTGTATAAGAATTGAATGTGTACAAAAACAACAAGTTTATGAACTTATTCTCAAGAAAAAAAACAATAATGACTAAATATGTACAAACTGAAAAAAATATATTATTGTTTTAAATTTGTATAAATTGTTCCGACCGGTTTAAAAACACGGATTATTCAAAGACTTGCTCAATGTCCTATAGGACTGGTCCAAATTTGTGTTTGTTTACATTTACTTGTAGCTTTTACATATGTCATATGGACCATATAGTTATGATTTATGTATCACCCCATTATTGATTAAAAGTTCATTTTATATAATTAAAAAATATAAATACTTTCTTTTTTATTTACGTTGTGTTTGACGCGTCATAATTGGCTGATAAGCTAGTTTATTTTTCAAACTTGTTTAAGTTGTTATGTTTGGCAAAACAAAAAATAGTTTATAAGCTAGTTTTTTTAAAAAGTTACTTTAACTAGCTTTTAATAAGTTTCTTTTAGAAAATTTCCAAATACACCAATTATAGAAAATACATCTTTTAAATGTTCTTTTATGTTATTTTATATCTTTCATCTAGGTTATGAGTTTGTTTTACAAAATATCATTTTTTATCAAATAGATTTTCAGTTATCTGATAATTTTTCAGCTACTACGCAAAACATAACCTTAATATTAACTTTTCTCATATCCCCTCTTGTAAAAGGGGAAAGACCATCTCGTTCTTGGTTTTCTTGCCTCGGTCCTTGAGTACCCGCTTATTTTTGTATAATATTTACGGTGATGAAGTTCTAAAAATAAAGAGTCGATGCAAAATTTCAAAATATCACTATTCGCTTCTTTCGTTACACATATGTATAAAATGGTATAAATGATATTTTAGGATACAAATTTTGTGGTTTATCTCAATTTGTTGTGATCAAAATGTCCATTGTTAGGCTGTGTTTGATATGTGTCTGACCGAGTCAGCTCAGACGTTTTTGACTGACTCGGTCAGCTAAAGCTGTTTGATAAATTAATTTTGGACGGCTGACTCATAAAGCCAAATCTGGCTCGGTAAGAAAATGGAAACTGACTGACTGAGAAAGAGAGAAGTGTTTCCAATTGTGCCCCTGCGATACGTTCCTCTTCCGTCCCCAATTCTTCTCCTCGCCTCCAATTGATTGTCGACGATTTGTGCATCTGCCTCCCACCAATCGACACCTTCTCTCCTTCTCATCAGGTACGCCTTATGCATCTTCTCATCAGGTACACTGATCCAAGATTTGATAATGTTTGGGTTCTTCTCATCTGATTTTAAAGTTCCGATTTTTCTCATCAAAGTTCTGATTCTTCTCATCAAAGATTCGATTTTTCTCATCAAAGCTCTGATTCTTCTCATCAATGTTTCGATTTTGCTGTTATTTTTATGTTTGCTGTTCTCAATTGGATTTTTGATGTTATGTTCCGATTTTTTGTTCTCCTGTTCATGTTTTTTGTCCTCTCCCTGTCGACTTTTCAGGTACTACAATTGTTTTTTTCAAAATCAGTTTTTTTTTTCAAAATCTGATTATCTTCTTTTCAATTTACTTGTTATAAAATCTGATTTGAGTTTTGCTACAAGATTGTTTGTTGTTAGTTTGATCTTATGCTAAAAATCAGATTATGCTTTCATATGTTGGTGTTTGTTTAATCAGATTATGCTTTGGTAATCAGTTAAGAAATCAACAATCAGGATTGTTTTCTTTTATTGATATGTGTTATGAAATCATATGTATATTTGCTGAAAATCGGCTTTATTTGCTGAAATTAGATGTTAACATGTGCTGGAAATCAATTTTCTTTGTTGAAAATGATATACTTGCTGAAACATGAAAAATCTTGTTCAATTTGTTGAAATTGATTGTTATTGTTGCTCCAAATCACATTTTTAACTGAAAATAGATCTATATAGAGTAAAAAGGGTAAAATGGTCTTTTTTTTATTTATGGTTTTTGAATGATTTTTGTTACTTGTGTGTGTTGAAGGTGACTGGAGAGCCATTGATTCAACGGAAAGATGACACAACAGCTGTTCTAAAGTCGAGAACAATTATATGTCATGCTACAAATATAGGATTTTAAATAGATTGAACTCAAATCATTTTATAATGTCATGTTTCTAACTTGCAACTAAATGAAGTTAAAATTCCAAAAAGATAATTGTCTTTGTTAAGGATTGTAAGTGAGACTTTTTTTTTGAAATCCCATGTTCTTGTTCTTGCATGTTCTTGATATGTTCTTGTTCTTGATATTGGTTTAGATGAATTATGCAACTAGTATTTGGTTTGAAATCCCATGTTCTTGATTCTTCAATTTCATCCATGACTTGCTTAAATTGATTGATGAACGTGAATATGGTCAATGAATGGATTGTTTGAATTGTTGAAAAACAATGAATTTATTTATAACTTTATAAAAACAATGATTTCTTTTATAATTTTTATTTGGATTTTTAAATGATTTTTGTGTAATTTATATTTTTTATGATATTTTTTATGTTTTTTATTACTCTTCAGCAACTTCATTCATCATTATATAGAGCAGCAGGGTCAAAATAGTAATTTTTCATCAGTCAGCACATTCAGTCAGATGTATAATCAAACAACATCATTTCTTACTCAGTCATGATTTCTTATCCAGACTGACATTTCTCAGTCAGCACTTTCTCAATCAGCAATTGTCAAACGGGATCTTACTCTGTCTTTTATAACCAACTGATTATGATGATTTATGTGTTCTAGTAGCTTGTTATAACTGCATACTCAAATAATTTCGTTTCTGTAATGCGAGTGCAACAAATCAATTGAATATACCAATTTAAGGTTGTATGCGTAATTTATATAGAGTAGCAATATATATATATATATATATATATATATATATATATATATATATATATATATATATATATATATATAGAGAGAGAGAGAGAGATAGGTTCAGGTGTTCAAAGTAATTATTGTGTGATTGTATGCATAAATATGGGCCAATCAAAATTAAATAAAAAGTTAAATAATCAAATAATTAAATAAATAAATAAGGGTAATTTAGTAATATTATTAATAACTTCCAAAAATAATCCCTATAATCATGGTATTGACTTTTAACCTAATTTCTTCAGGTTTATATCTAGAGTCGTTCCCCTCTTTATCTAAAAACCAATGTTAGGCGTGTCAGACCCAACAAATAAAGGGGTATGATATACTCCAAAAGAATCCCACTATATTGCACTAAAAGGTAGTACAAGGCAAGCAGGGTCGATCCACAGAGACACGGGATAATTAGTCTATACCTCTTTGCGCAAGGTACTATGGTCACCAACAGATTAAGAGGGGGGTTTTGAATGCAATGATTAAACAAACAAATTTAAAACACGAGTAAACAACTAAACGAATGAATTAAGTTCAGATTTTTGTAAGGACTCCAACTTCATGTATGACAATCCAACAATGTGAATCAAAGATGACAATATATTTGTTTCATTCTATCTAAGTTGGTACTTGAAAGTGTTAACAAGCTCTAACACTTTCCATTCACCACATTAATCAATCAAAACAAGCTCTTTGATTAATCCTAACCTTGATAACCTAATCTAAACAAGCTCTTAGAATTAGATTAAAAGATTGCATTAAGCTTATTGTGAATGTTCCCAACAACACCCAATACTCCTCACAAGCTCGGGAGCGTAAGAATGTGTGAAAAGATTTACACTAAATTCATTCATAAGAAATCAATTTAATGCTTGTTACTTAGTTCAATTCACAAAACAATTACGGATTTTGCTAAATGAATAACTTGAATGACCTAACCCTAATTCAAATGGCCAATAAGAATCATTATTAGAATCAAACATTCGATTGAAATAAAATCAGTTTCACTAGATAGAAATTAAACACAAACATCAGGTCATATGATTTGATTCACAACCAAAAAGTCAAAACATGAAATTGGAGAAGTTAGGGTTCTAGCCATACATGGCTAGAACAAGATTAACAAGTTTAAAAGATGAAATTAAGTGCTAAAGTGCTTACAAAGAAGGAATTAAAATGTTTCCCAATGATTAACGGACAAACCCTTGCTAAAACCCTTGAATTCTCCTCTCCAAAAGTGCTCTGGTATGTTCTCTGTGTGTAAAACTGACCCAATTCCCGTGATATGAAAAATAGGAAAAACTGCCAAAAGACAGTTTTTGGGTCGAACACGGCTCGTGTCAAAATAGGCTAAACTGACACGGGTCGTGTTCAGCAGTCAACACGGCCCGTGTTGATTTGCACTAAACTGACACGGCCCGTGTTCAGCATGGTCAACAGCTTCTTCTTGGTCAAACACGCCCCGTGCTCACTTTTCAGTGTAAATCCAACACGACCCGTGTACCCCTCTGACTCCGAATCCAAACTTGATTTTTCCAACTTTTCCGTTCTTCGTCCGATCATCCCGAAATCTTCACCAATGCTTCCCGGCACCTCCCAAAGCACATTCCAAGCTCCGGTTTACCTGAAAAAGACATGAAAGTGTGCAAATAAGGTTGTTCTAGAGACTAACGTGAATATGATGAAATGCAAGAAAAAGGAAGAACACTTATGCTAAATAGATGCATGAAATGGGACTAAAAGGTGTGCAAAAAGGTGCACAAATTGCACCTAACAACCAAATCTTGGCCGATCTGCAAAATTGGAATAGACTACAAAATCGAACTTCAGTTCTACAAAAATCGATTGCCATCGCCATCAACAATTACTCATCGACGTCATTTGCCTGCCATGTCTACTCCGTCGCTCCCTACCGACGTCCACACCTCCGACCGATCCCATCAGGTGAAATAAAGTTTATTCGAGATTTACCGGTTGCCATCGTAACCCAAATCCTAACAATCTAGGATTCATCAAGGTTTGTCGATTTTTGGGAAACCACAGGGTGTATGTGCCCGTGTTAGCATCGGTCAAGTTCTTCTTTCTGTTCGATGCAAGGATGGTAATAGTCAGCATGCCCATGAGGCACTTTGTCGTGCTAAGTTCAAGTTCCCTGGTCGTCAAAAGATCATTGTCAGCAGGAAATGGTATAAATTTAAAACTATTTTTCCCAAATCCCATTTTTTACTTTATACACTATGTTAAATGAAGAATTCTGTTCTAGTTGACGTTTTCCTAATCTTTTTGTTGTGTTGATTTCAGGGGATTCACCAAGTTTAGCCGAACTGATTATGTGCAATGGAAATTTGAGAACAGAATCATGTCTGATGGTGTTAACGCTAAGGTATGTGTTTCTTGGATGCGTTTAATGAATCATATCATACATTTTTAATTGTAATTGAGTTTTGGTATAGCAGTTACTAATGGGTAATCTTGTAATTTACATTGCAGCTTCTTGGATGTCATGGACCCCTTGCAAATCGCCAGCGTGGGAGAGCTTTTCTAGATGTTGTTGCTTAAGTTGGATTATTTATTTGGTATCAAGATTTTTAGAGAATTTAAACTCAGTTTTGTATGTTCACTTGAACAAGGTTTATTTCATCTTTTTCTATGTAGTGGATATTGCAATGAAAGAACAATTCGTGATTTGAATTTAATGTTTGTCTATGGTTCCTTGGGCTTTCCCATCAGGTGAAATTGAAGTTTATTCGAGCTTTACCGGTTGCCATCGTAACAAAAATCTTAACAATCTAGGGTTCATCAAGGTTTGTCGATTTTTGCTGGGCTTGATACATACGAACACAGGCTTTTGAGGTAATATTTTTCTTCTTAATAATAAAATAGGTAATTAATCCTATCTGTTAGATTTAGTGTTGATTTATTCCCTGTATCTTGCAATTTAAACTTTTTTTTTTATCGGCATTTTTTTTATTTCATTAGATCTATAAGCTTTTATTGTAATCTATATGCCAATTCTAAACTGTTTATGGAGTTTTTGGCTTGTGGCTATTGGAGGATATCGTCTATTTTGAGATTTAAAGTTCAAAATTCAACCATATTTTTAAAACTGAGATATATTATTGAATCGCATGTTATATCTGTTTGACTTTCATAGTAAGTTTTATTTTTATTTGTATTAACTTGATTGTTTTTTATATAAAACAATGATGACAAAAACTTGTTTCCTGGAGCATATATGTTGTGTGGAATTTGATGAGTTTTTTATTTTAATATTCATTATATGATGGTTTTCAATTTCATGGATGGTTGGTCATCTTTAAGAGGCGTCCAAGTTGTCACAAATTTTACTCATCCTTTCTGTGTATGATTCATATATTTGTCCATCAACTTATGAAACTACTTTCTAGTAATCCCTTAGTGGTTTGTGTATTTTATACAATTCCAATTCTATCGGAATGGAATCACGAATTCAAATTCTATCGGAATGAAAGCACGAATTCTAATTCTGTTGGAATGGAATAAGGATATTTTTTCATTGATTATACATGTTCTACAATCTTTGGTTATTGGTTTTGGTGCAGTTAACAAGTCCGCATATTTTTCCAAAGGAATATAGTTTTTTATTTATCATTTGCTAATACGTTATTGGATTCTAAACTACAATTGGATTTGTTTTCACAGAAGTTGATGCTTGAAGAACGGACAACAAAATTAAAAGTGTTTCTTAGCAACATTATTCTTTTAGAATGAATTAGTATATTTGTTAGATTTTGATGTTTTTTTTTTCGATTTGACAGTTTTTTAGTTTTATTCCTTAACAATAAATGTAATTCTTAGCAATTATTACATGTATTCTATAAGAATTAATGTAATTTTTGTTTTAATTATTCAATAGATGGTTCGAGAATTTTGTTATTCTACAAGAAAATTTTAAAGTCATGATAAAGAAATATGTTCAAAAATATTTTTATTATTTTATGGTTCAAGAATATTTTTATTTTTGAACATACTCAAACATATTCTGTCAGAATGTCCGAATTAAAAACATTATAATTCGTAAAATCGGATTTTTAAAATTAATAGAATCTATGATCCCTTAAAATATGCAAATTTCCTTTATTAAATCTATATTAATTGACTAAAATATCTTTCTAGTTAAATTAGATGGTATTTTTCAATTATATTTAATTCAATAATATGTATTAATCATTTTCTTAAAATAAGTAAAATGATTGGCCCACAATCATTCATACATTCACACAATAATTAGTTAGAATATAATAACATAAGCCTATATATATATATATATATATATATATATATATATAGAGAGAGAGAGAGAGAGAGGAATGATCATTTGAGAACTCAAAGTTTCCCGAGAACCCGATAACTAAAAGTGGAACGTCGGATCAATTTTTTAGACGGATTAGATTGATGATGGTATAATTGTAATTATCGCTAATCTTAATGGTATGTTAGACTTTTTGAAAAAAATCACAAGGGCATAATGGACATAAAACATACCATTTCAATTTATTAACTAATTATAATTAATTTTAATTTAACCTCTCTCTCTCTCTTCTCTTACGTCTTCTTTCTCTCTTTCTCTCTCTTATCTCATCTTCTTCACGCCTCCCCTCTCCAGTCGTCGCCTCCGTCCGACGAATGTCTCTAATGTCAATTTCCACCACTTTCAACACCACACTGAGGATCGAATTGGACACAATCACTATGGATCGATTGTTAACCTCAATCAGTATCGATTTACGCCACAATCACCACCAATTTCCCCTACAATCGTTGTCTACAAACACCACTTCATAGATTGTCAAAACATTGGGGATTGAAATCGCATGCACGATCTGGAAGTTTGTCTTCGTTCACAACGAACCAGGTACGTTACAATCAAATCGATTTCCGACACTTTTGATCGAAATTTTTAGTCTCTGATAACTTCTCAAATCGATTTTCTATTGTTTTCAATCGGTTTCCTGTTGATTTTTACATATCATGTCGATTGTTGATTTGTGATTTACAATTTTGTTGCTTTCAAACAGTTTCTGTTGACTTTTTCATATCATGTCGATTGTTGATTTGTGATTTAAAAATACGTTTCTATGAATGATTGTATGAATTGTAAATTTTTTGTTGTAGATTAAAGAGTGGGATCATTTATGCTTTTTTAGTAATTTTTAGGAATTTAGATTAATTTTTAAAGAAAGCCGAAGGTGAATGAACGTCCGATCACATTTCTGAACATGTATTACAATGATTGGCTTATGATTCATGGTGTTCCTGATCGATGTTCTTTCTCTTCTTGAACCAGTGGGCGATGAGGACAATGACGTTTATCATGGAGATACTTTTGATCATCTACGTAATCACGGTGATAAGTTGACAATGAAAGCGATAGTGATGTATCAAATTCATGATGTTGCTGATATACTCCAGCCGATGCTTAAATCTGATGTAAGTGACTTTTTTATTGGTGTTTATTCAAACAGGTAATAAATAAAATAAAAAATGGCTCGACTATTTATATGGTAATCTTGTTTCTAATCTTTTGATTTTAACTTTGGTGGATAATTAAATTGCTTTCATTTTTAGGTTGATAACTACTTAGGTACAGTGATGATTTTCAAGTTTTTATAAAGCCTCAGGCAGATATAAAAAACTATTGTTCAGACCATGATAATCAATTGGCTGTTGCTTTGCTTGCTGATTTGCAAATCAAGATGTTTAAATCTAATGAGACGATTGTCGATATTTTAGTCCATAAATTATCCAGCATAACTGAGGTATAGAAGATTAGTTGTTGTTGGATTTGCATTATTATTAGCAAGTAGTTATTATTATTTCAGGAAGTTCTATCAACCCTAGTGAGAGAACATATCCAGAAGAAATGATCCAGACTGGTATCTCCACAATTGATGTGATGAATTCAATTGCTAGAGGACAAAAGATTCCTTTATTTTCTGCCGTTGGTCTTCCTCACAATGAGATTGCTGCTCAAATCTGTCGTCAAGCTGGTTTAATCAAGTGATTGGAAAAAACTGAAAACTTGCTTGAGGTATTATTTCAAGAAATAGCAATGTACTTCAACTTTTTTTAATCAATGTGGACAATCTACTTGCCTTTTTTACCCATAGTAGCAATCTACACACATTTCTTTACGCGTAATAGCAAAATGTAAGTATGTTGCTATTATATGTGAAAAGAAAATACATTGTTATTTCTCTTGATTCTTTTTTTTACTCCAAATTGAATTTTGTGTGATTTTAGCAGTATTAAATACACAAAAGATTGAGAATTTTTGATTTTACAGTCGGGTGGAGAAGAGGACAACTTTTCCATTATTTTTGCAGCCATGGGAGTGAACATGGAGACTACACAATTTTTTAAACATGATTTTGAGGAAAATGGCTCCATGGAAAGAGTGACACTTTTTATAAAGTTATACCTTCAACATAGAAGAAAAGAAATAGAAGGTTTCCTCACATGTGCAAGTGGATACTTAGCGAAAATACAAATGCAAGATGGATCATGGTTTGTTTTTTTTCATTAAAATCAACTTTTTTTGTAGTTTTTAACAGATGAGAGAATTTGACAGAGTGCGGGTCCCGAAAAAAAAAAGATATAGTTTTTCTGTAATTAAATTAGAATGTACTGTATATGGATTATAGTGTTTGAAGTATGTGATTCACATGTGAATCACATGCGATTCACATGTAAATCATATATAAATCACATATGAATTACATGTGATTCAAATGTAAATCACATGTAATTCACATATGAATCACATTCACATGTAAATCACGTATGAATTACATATGAATTACATGTAATTCACATGTAAATTACATATGATTCACATGTAAATCACAAGTGAATCACATGTAAATCACAAGGCAATCACATATGAATCACAAGTGAATCATATATGAATTACATGTGATTTACATGTAAATCACATGTAATTTACATGTGCATGCGATTCACATATAAATCACATATGAATTACATGTGATTCACATGTAAATCACATATAATTCACATATGAATCACAGTCACATGTAAATCACAAGCAAATCACATGTAAATCACATGTAATTCACATGTAAATCACATGTAATTTACATATGAATCACATGTGATTCACATGTAAATAACAAGTGGATCATATATGAATTACATGTGACTCACATGTAATTCACGTATGAATCTTACAAGAAACAATAACATGTGAATATCATATTATATAATCACATGTGAATTTTACATGATATATACATTTTTTTTTTGTGAATGTTCTTGCATTAAACATTTTTTTTAAAATTTTCTTGTAGATTTGGAAGATTTTGTAGAAAATATTGAAGAGGTGAAAAGTGACAAATTGAAGAAAAAAATATGAAAATCTTGACATGAAGACATGAAAACGCTTTGAAAATATGTAGCATTTTTTGTTTTTTTATATTTTATTTTGTATCTTTAAAATACTTGGACTATTGTGTTTATAGATTAATAAATAAAAATAGTTATTATTTTTTTTTTATGATTTACTTATAAATATTATAGTATAAGAAATATGCATATATGCACTTGAAAAAATATGCATATATGCAGTTGAACGTTGATTTTTTTGTTAAAAAAATTATAGTTTTTTTGTTAGATATTCCATATATATATTTTTTCTTATAGTTTACTGATTTTTAAAAATTTATTATTTTAAAAAATTGCAGTTTTTTTTATTTTTAAAAAGGAAAATTTCATTTTTTTTAAACTTCATGTTTTCTAAAAAAAATTTAAAAATCTGCATATTTTTAAAAATTCGAAAATTATTATTTTTTTTAAGAAAATTCAAAATTTTGATTTATTATGATAATTTTTAGACATTTTTATTAATATTTCCAAAAACACAGAAAACCAAACATTAAATAAGATTGGTAAGATGACGATCAAGCCCTTAATGAGTTAATTTTGATCTAACGCTCCATCTTTAGTTCTCGGGTTCTCGGAAACTATGACTTATCAACGGATCTCACCCCTATGTGTGTGTGTGTATATATATATATATATATATATATATATATATATATATATATATATATATATATGCTTAGATTCTATGGAAAACAAAAAAACCTAAAAAAAACATTAAATATCATAAAAATGCATAAAAAAATACTTAGAGATCACAATACTTTTTTTTGAGTTTTTTTATAAAAAATCGCAGCTTTTTCTTAAAATTCGATGAAAAAAAATAAAAAAATCAATCTTTTTTTTGATAATTTGTTTTTTTTTTCAAAAAATTTTCAGCGAATTTGTATAGAAAGCTGCGATTTTTTCAAAAAAAAAAATTCAAAATAAAGTTTTGTGATTTCTAAGTATTTTTTTATGCATTTTTATGATTTTTAGGGTTTTTTTGTTTTCCAAATAACCCATATATATATATATATATATATATATATATATATATATATATATATATATATATATATATATATATATATATATATATATATATGAATAAAACTATTTGTTTTCTAAAATGATATTTATGTCATAGTTAATATGGTATTTATGTCATAGTAAATATGGTATTTATGGTATCAGAGCCACGAAAAGTTTTTGGGGTGGTTATACATGATATATTTATTTCAAATTTATTTAATTTGCGTTTAATATTCTCTAAGAAATTTATAAGTTTTAATAAGTATGATTCAGAGACAAGACCAGTGATTTGTTGGATTAGCGTAAAACGCGCAGATAAGGACGTAAGTCGCGGTGTCGGACCACAATCATCGTCGGGATGATTCGCCTCTGTTCATCGTTATTCGCCTCTGTTCATCCAAGAATTATTAATAAAGCAGATGCTTAATAAAACTAATAACATAACTCCTGCTAATAATGAAAATTTTAATTTAAAAAATATATATGAAAGATTTACTGAAGCAAAGCCAATTTCTATGCAAGAACTTCAAGAAGAATTAAAAATAGTAAAACAAGAAATGGTTTATGTTTTATTTCTTTTATTTCTTGTTTTACTATTTTTAATTCTTCTTGAAGTTCTTGCATAGAAATTGTCTTTGCTTCAGTAAATCTTTCATATATATTTTTTAAATTAAAATTTTCATTATTAGCAAGAGTTATGCTATTAGTTTTATTAAGCATCTGCTTTATTAATAATTCTTGGATATTTTTATCTTTTATAGAATCAAGAGAGTTTAAAAGATCTTTATCATCTTGTGAAAGAACGTTAATAGAACTACTAGTAATTACATTGATTAAATTATTACAATGACATTTACCAATACATTCGCAAATATCAGAATCTTCTGAACTTGAAGTAGTATTTTCGAGAATATTTAAATCATTTGTTTGAAAATCAGAAATACTTTCATCGGAATCTGAATCAGTATTTAAAATAATTTTTCTTATTTGTTCTTTTAAATCATCAGAAACATTTAACTAATTTATTTTTGTCTTAGCATAACAATTATTAGCTGTATGACCATTACGCCCACATTTATGACAAATAATAATATCTTTTGATTTTCTTTTAGATTTTTTATAATTTGGTTTATAAGGTTTTTTAGATTTTGAAGCATAATCTTGGCCTTTTTTATAATTTTCTGGAAGATTATATTTCCTTTTCCTGAAATATTTTGAAGATCTTTTCTTATATACTTTAGATTTTGAAGTAGACGGACCATTCAAGGGCTGATAACCATATTGTTGGCAAAAATTTCCCAATTCATTTTTACTGTTAATTCTATCTTTTTTGAGCTTTTCCTTAAACCTAAGATCAGCACAAACTGCTAATCCCTCTTTATTAATGTAGTTTATTAAATCTCCATAAGTTAAATTTTGATAAGGGATGGTATTATTAAAATTTTCTCTTAATTTTTGTCGAACTCTTTCTGCAAAGAGTTTTAGAAGGCCAGCAATAAAACGTTCTTTCCAATAAGACTCTTTACAATCAGGTCTCGAAAAAACTTTAACAAGATAATTATCTTTATACCATCTAAAATCAGTAAGTTTTCTGCAATGTAAATTCATTAAAATTTCTGAAGTTTTTTCTTGAAAAGTAGTAGGATCTCCTACAAAGTTTTTGATAATAGCAAAAATTAAAGTGTTAACCATATCATCTTCAAACGTTTGTATTTGTTGATTATTTTCTTGTTTTATAATAGCTTTCTTAGCAGATAAAATATAATCTTTTTCTTCTTGTAAAATATAGAAATCTCACCATCCTTTAAGACTGCCAGTAAAACCAGATGTAATAATATTAACAATTTGAAGTTGAGTATTATTATGAGCTTTATAAGCATTAGCAGCCATAGTCATTTCTTGTACAATATTCATAATTTGATGTTCAGAATGGCCATCAATATTCCATTCATAAACAAAATTATCATCATATTGAGAACGATCAAATTGAAAAGTTCGTTCTTCAAGTTGAACATCTGGAAGAGAGGGTCTATTCCAATAATTTCTTATGGTTGGTTTTGGATTCTTTCCGAAAGTGCTTCGCTTTGATTGATGAATTTTATTAAGATTTGAAAAGTCATTAGTGAGTTGACTAATATCATCATTTGAATTAATAAATTGTTGAGCAAGAGTTTCAAAATTTGTTTCACTATTAATATCACTATTTTCAGATTCATCATTTGTAAGAGTATTAATATTGTTAGTGTTTGAGATATGAAGTTTTGAAAGTCTTTTTTCTAATTCGTTAATTAAATCCGTATTTCCTAGATTAAAATTACCATCGATTTGACAAGGAACAAAACTTATATTACTAGTGCTTGCCATATCTTGCTTATTAACATTCTTATCTTTGAAAAAAATTTCTTCAATTTTAACTAAATGTTCGGTAATACTAGATAAGGTTTCGTTTGCATAATTATTTTGGTAAATAATTTTTTGAAGACCCTTTTCAGTAGTTAATTGATTTGGGGCTTGAACTAAAGGAGTCGCAATAAACATATTGTTAATAATAATTTCTCCTTTTGGTGGAAAATTAGCAATAATTTCTTTATTAGAAATAACATCTTTATATTTTTTCTCTAAAATGGGAGTGATAGAATCATTTTTAAATGGGTAACTTATTTTATGTTTAGGGGCATAAATTAATTCAAACCATTGAAAAAAAGGAGAATGAATTTTATTTGATAAAACATAATCTTCCCAAAGGCCTAAATGGAGAAATCTTAAGTAGTATGAAAAATTTTCTGTCACACCCCCGAAACCAGACGGCGGAAACGTCTGAGGGCTCGCGTGACTTAAATTGAATATCATCACAATGAATATACATGAATCATAACATAAACATCACCATGCATCAATACATTACAATTGATATTGTTCACATCCAGTACATTGTTTTAAATATTACACATTCATAACATAAATTGTTTGAGAGTTTTCAAAACATAACATCCTAACCTACTTGATATTACCCTTCAGCTTACCTGTTACCTGAGAATACAAGTTATTTTGAAAACGGTCAACATATGAAATGTTGGTGAGTTCATAAGCAGGGTTGTGATAAAATGATTTGTGTAGTTTATAAAACCCAGAAAATCCGATATTTTCTGAAAAGACAATTGTTTACCAAAGTGTGAAGATCCATAAGTTGATGCATGAATGATTTCAAAACGTGTATAAAAGGGAGTTTTGTATTATAGTTATAGAAAAATACGAGCGAGTGGTGTTGATTTCCTCGAAAAACCCGATGTTTTCCGATAACATAAAATATAATTGTTTTTCAAATTGCTATACCGCCACAACGAATGATTTTGATTACTCTTCCTTGATTACTCGGATGGTATTGGATTAATTAATTATGTGAGTCGTTATAACCATGCATAATAATGACTATTTCGTCTGTCTTGGCAACCTAACGTACGCCGGGATTGATCTTAAGAATTTGTCACCCTAGACTGGCCGAGTCTAACTGTAGCGAACAACTGAAGTTGATAATGTGGGATAAAAGAAGTTGATAATAACTACAGACTATGAACGACACTTAGAGGTGTCGCCCGATATTACTCACTTAATCCAAACAACATTGATTACTATTGATTAATGACCTGAATTTGTTTACTTTGATTACACATAAGCCTAACAAACGAGGAGAAGAGGAATACAAAGTCTTGCTACTTTCGTGTGTTATTTTAGGCTGTTGGGTATACGAAGGACACGTTGGCCCATTTCGCATTTGATTTACTTGGACCTTACTAGCAATGCTAATGGGCCACTAAGGCCCAATGGCACTTAAAAACGATTGAGGGTCCCTTAAATATGAAATTGGGTCATAGAAGGCCCAATAACATTTATTATTATTATCCCTTGGGCCCAAAAATCATGTTAATGGGTCACAAAGACCCAACAAGCACGATTGGAACTTTCAAGCCCAAAGTTTTGAATGTTTACTTGTTTTAGGTATTGTATAATTGTTGGAAGGTTTGATTGGACGATTGTTATTTTTGTATCGACACGAAACCGGTCGATTTGTTTATAACGATATTTGGATTTATACGTATATTCATCTCTCTATTTTCACGAGTTGTAGTTTTTGGTACTTTTGATTCAATTATCTTAAAAATAAAATAATTGGTTCAAAATGTTGGTTTGACCCTTTTCAGCCCTTCTTTAATAAAAATAACAATTTTAGTCCTTTATATATACAAAAGACATTTGAAGCCCTTAAACCATTTTCTTGACACCTTTGACCCATAGACTTGTTCAAGTGATATTTTTAACTCAAAACTTATTTTTTGGCAGTTTCAGCCCTTCCAGAAAAGTGTTTTTCGGTTAAAGCCCAAACTTTTTGCAACTTTTACAATTTTGGCCCAAAATCCAAAAACTTTACATTTATGATCCTTTTTGGGAAAGAAAAGCATTTTAACCCTTGAAATAGTTTTGTTTAACTTTTTATCCACTGTTTTGAGGAATTTATCATTTCAGCCCCTTGAAAATCATGTTTTTCGCAATTTTGGGTTTAATGGGCCGAAAAGCCCAAAAATTGGCCCATTAAGCTACAATTTACATTTCAAGTTTTTTGAAGAGCATAATATTCATAAAAATACTTATTTTAACTGTTTTGACTCTTTTGACCCTTAAGAAAACCGTAAATGGCAATTTTTACCCAAACTTTTGTTTATTTGACAAGTTAAGCCCAAAAATGGGTTTTATGTTACAATATGTTTATCATAATCTTGGAGGGTAATTTTCTTGACTTGTTTAGTGTAATACATCTTAGATCATGTTTTTTTTCCTTCTTGGGCCATAGATTTCGAGATTTCTTTCCTTTTTGTTTACATATTCAACACATAAGCACATAAAATCACACATACATACATGAAATCATACATAGCATACACATACACATAGATCTACACATTTTACTTGCATTCTCCCCCATAAAAACTTGTGAAAATCGAAAAGAGAGGGGTATGAACTCACCTTGAGTTTGTGGGTTCGGTTTTGAAGAAGAATGGAAGAAGTTTGATGCTATTCTCGGCCTAGCAAGCTTCTTGGAGGATCTTTGGCTTAGATGAGTTCTAAGAGGCTAGATCACGAATTTTGTATGAGTTAAGGAGAGATTTTCGATAAAACAAAGAGTATAGATTATGGATCCAAGCATCAACTTACCTAAGATGATGTCTCTTATGGAAAATCCTTCTTGAAAGCTCTAAAATCTCGAAATTTTTGATGAAGAAGCAAGAGTGTTCTTTAAGAGTGTTTGGAGAGAATTTGTGAGGTGTGTCTTTCCCTTTGTGTTCTCGGCTGAAGAAGAAAAAGAGAGGAGAAGAGAGAGAGTTGCATGGATGTATGGGATTGAGTATTGTTTAGTGGTTAGTTTGCATGGATATCCCATGTATAATTGTGAGGTGGCATGTAGGAAAGTCAACTCTTCCTCCCCATGTTTTGTGGTTTGGGCCGAGAGAGGGAGAAGAAAGAAAAGAAATTTGGCCTTTTTGTGCTTAAGCCCATATTATGGTCCAATTAGATGATTTTTGGCCCAATTGGTCTTTGGAGAGGGTTCACGGCCCAAAATAAATCAAGGAATGATTTTTATGGCCCATTAGGGCTATTTAGATTTGTGATGGCCCAATAAGGCCCATTGAATATAACATAGTTCATTTTAGGCTTATAAGGCCCAAAATATTAAGTTTCATACATATGGGTCCAATTAGGGCCCATTTAAGAGTTCTAAGTCCAAAATAGTCAAATTGGAAGTTTATTGGTCCATTAGGCCAAATAAGAAAATCCTAATCCAAAAATAAACTTAAATCGGGATTTTTAGGGTTTCCAACATTTGTTGACTATTTGAATGCTTGTATAGGAATTTTGTTGTCATTGATTTAACACAATACATGTTCTCAAGTTTAACTACAATGTCACTCTTTGTTAAGTGTTTACAGCGTATCAGAATTCCTAGTTGTGACATTTTCTTCGTGCCAAGCTCTTTTTTTATTATTGTAATCTTTATAATACTCAATATTTTTTAAGTAATCAAAGTCAACTTGATATTCTAAATTCGAGAAATTCATTTTAACAGGTTGTTTTTGTTAGGATTGAAGAAATATGTTTTATTGACTCTAACTTATGACTTCGTGATTTTTCGTATTTTTTTATTCCTATCGTTAGCCTAGAAATTTTTTCTATTTGTTTATTATATTTATTAGTATATGGAAGTATTTTGTATAAATTATAATCTTCATGAGTTCTAGTTTCTTCTAAATGTTGAATGGTTTTGCATATATTAGAATTTATCTTCCAATGTCTTTTTAACATATTAGCCCAAAGCTTATTATTTTTTGAACAATTAATTTGTACTTTAGAACTCATATTTGTTGTTTAAAATTTTGAAGTTCATCAATAAAATCTGATTTAGTAGGACTAGGAAGACTATTTTCACTATTTTGACCATCTTGATATAATGGTTTGGGAATAGAATTAGTATAGTCAACAATTTTTAGTTTTAAAGATCTTGACTTTGATAACGAAGATTTTGAAGAGCCTGTTTCTAGGATAAAAGAAGTTGATAATCTGGATGATGAAATATTTAAGGAAGAAAAAATTATATCTACTGAACCATCATTATATTCTATAATATTTGAGATTTGTTTTGAAGAGTCTAGTGGTTTTGGATCGATAACGTTTTGTAAGTTCCAATTACATGATTGAGTTATGTCAGACCATTTTAATCTTTTTGGTGTGTGAACTTTGGTATGGTTAGTATTTGCTTCAAAAAATAATTGTTTCATTTTTAGGACTTGATAAACGTGTTTTCGGTTCAAGTGTAGTTGTCATAGTTTTGTAACAAACACGATAAATTATTGCTAATGGCTTTGTATCATCTTTAAATTCTAAATTTTTTGTTTCTACAGTTAACACTAAAGTATCTAAAATATTTTTATCAAATAATCCTACAGAAAAATTTAGATAACAATTGAAATAAATAGGTCCGTTAGCAATATTTGTTTCAGCCATAGCTAAAATAGAATTTTGAAAATCTTTATGTCTCTTGTCTCTTAAAATAAGGAGAACAGGGGCATCTATTCCAAGTCTAAATAGAGGCTTGATAGCAATTTGGACTAAACCGACAAGTAAAAATTTATATTTCATTCTATGTTCTAGAATAGATCGTGATGATAACAAATGCAAATTTTGTTGGTTTTGACCAATAGACAAAGTTTGTTCTGTCATTTTAATAAAATAACCTTGAAAATAGTCAAAAGTTCATGTTCTATATATTGTATTAACATTAGTTTTAGGTATTGTCCAATTATTCAAACTTTGTTCTATGCTATTAACGGTTTCTTCAATAGAATTTATTTGATTATCATAATCTTGTTCATTGTCGATATTTTTACCAGGAATATATTTTTTGGATAGTATGCCAGAAAATTTACTCATATTTAATTAATTTTGCTTTAAAATTCTATAAGAAAACTTACTTGTTTTAATAACGATGAACAGAGGCGAATCGTCCCGTCGATGATTGTGGTCCGGCACCGCGACTTACGTCCTTATCTGCGCGTTTTACGCTAATCCAACAAATCACTGGTCTTGTCTCTGAATCATACTTATTAAAACTTATAAATTTCTTAGAGAATATTAAACCCAAATTAAATAAATTTGAAATAAATATATCATGCATAACCACCCCAAAAACTTTTCTTGGCTAACGATAGGAATAAAAAAATACGAAAAATCACGAAGTCATAATTTAGAGTCAATAAAACATATTTCTTCAATCCTAACAAAAACAACCTGTTAAAATGAATTTCTCGAAGTTAGAATATCAAGTTGACTTTGATTACTTAAAAAATATTGAGTATTATAAAGATTACAATAATAAAAAAAGAGCTTGGCACGAAGAAAATTTTTCATACTACTTAAGATTTCTCCATTTAGGCCTTTGGGAAGATTATGTTTTATCAAATAAAATTCATTCTCCTTTTTTTCAATGGTTTGAATTAATTTATGCCCCTAAACATAAAATAAATTATCCATTTAAAAATGATTCTATCACTCCCATTTTAGAGAAAAAATATAAATATATTATTTCTAATAAAGAAATTATTGCTAATTTTCCACCAAAATGAGAAATTATTATTAACGATATGTTTATTGCGACTCCTTTAGTTCAAGCCCCAAATCAATTAACTACAGAAAAGGGTCTTCAAAAAATTATTTACCAAAATAATTATGCAAACGAAACCTTATCTAGTATTACCGAACATTTAGTTAAAATTGAAGAAATTTTTTTCAAAGATAAGAATGTTAATAAGCAAGATATGGCAAACACTAGTAATATAAGTTTTGTTCCTTGTCAAATCGATGGTAATTTTAATCTAGGAAATACGGATTTAATTAACGAATTAGAAAAAAGACTTTCAAAACTTCATATCTCAAACACTAACAATATTAATACTCTTACAAATGATGAATCTGAAAATAGTGATATTAATAGTGACACAAATTTTGAAACTCTTGCTCAACAATTTATTAATTCAAATGATGATATTAGTCAACTCACTAATGACTTTTCAAATCTTAATAAAATTCATCAATCAAAGCGAAGCACTTTCGGAAAGAATCCAAAACCAACCATAAGAAATTATTGGAATAGACCCTCTCTTCCAGATGTTCAACTTGAAGAACAAACTTTTCAATTTGATCGTTCTCAATATGATGGTAATTCTGTTTATGAATGGAATATTGATGGCCATTCTGAACATCAAATTATGAATATTGTACAAGAAATGACTATGGCTGCTAATGCTTATAAAGCTCATAATAATACTCAACTTCAAATTGTTAATATTATTACTTCTGGTTTTACTGGCAGTCTTAAAGGATGGTGGGATTTCTATATTTCACAAGAAGAAAAAGATTATATTTTATCTGCTAAGAAAGCTATTATAAAACAAGAAAATAATCAACAAATACAAACGTTTGAAGATGATATGGTTAACACTTTAATTTTTGCTATTATCAAAAACTTTGTAGGAGATCCTACTACTTTTCAAGAAAAAACTTCAGAAATTTTAATGAATTTACATTGCAGAAAATTACTGATTTTAGATGGTATAAAGATAATTATCTTGTTAAAGTTTTTTCGAGACCTGATTGTAAAGAGTCTTATTGGAAAGAACGTTTTATTGCTGGCCTTCCAAAACTCTTTGCAGAAAGAGTTCGACAAAAATTAAGAGAAAATTTTAATAATATTATCCCTTATCAAAATTTAACTTATGGAGATTTAATAAACTACATTAATAAAGAAGGATTAGCAGTTTGTGCTGATCTTAGGTTTAAGGAAAAGCTCAAAAAAGATAGAATTAACAGTAAAAATGAATTGAGAAATTTTTGCCAACAATATGGTTATCAGCCATTGAATGGTCCGTCTACTTCAAAATCTAAAGTATATAAGAAAAGATCTTCAAAATATTTCAGGAAAAGGAAATATAATCTTCCAGAAAATTATAAAAAAGGCCAAGATTATGCTTCAAAATCTAAAAAACCTTATAAACCAAATTATAAAAAATCTAAAAGAAAATCAAAAGATATTATTATTTGTCATAAATGTGGGCGTAATGGTCATACAGCTAATAATTGTTATGCTAAGACAAAAATAAATTAGTTAAATGTTTCTGATGATTTAAAAGAACAAATAAGAAAAATTATTTTAAATACTGATTCAGATTCCGATGAAAGTATTTCTGATTTTCAAACAAATGATTTAAATATTCTCGAAAATACTACTTCAAGTTCAGAAGATTCTGATATTTGCGAATGTATTGGTAAATGTCATTGTAATAATTTAATCAATGTAATTACTAGTAGTTCTATTAACGTTCTTTCACAAGATGATAAAGATCTTTTAAACTCTCTTGATTCTATAAAAGATAAAAATATCCAAGAATTATTAATAAAGCAGATGCTTAATAAAACTAATAACATAACTCTTGCTAATAATGAAAATTTTAATTTAAAAAATATATATGAAAGATTTACTGAAACAAAGCCAATTTATATACAAGAACTTCAAGAAGAATTGAAAATAGTAAAACAAGAAATAAAAGAAATAAAAAATAAAATTTTAATTTTAGAAAAAGAAAAACCTTCTACTTTTAAAAACAAAAATATAGAAATTAATAACGAAGAAGAAAATAAAATTGAAAATGTAACTATTGGTAAAATTATAAATAATCAAGTTTCTCAAAAATGGAACACTCAAATTACTTTAATCAAGGATAATTTTAAAATCAACCTAACTGCTTTAAGTGATACTGGTGCTGATATGAATTGTATTCAAGAATGAATTTTTCCTACACAATTCTATGAAAAAATTGCATCTAGACTTACTGGTGCCGGAGGTACAAAATTAATTGTAAATTATAAAGTTTCCGATGTTCATATTTGTAATAACCAAGATTACTGTTATAAAACTCACCTAATTTTAGTAAAAGATCTCTCTTCTCCTTTAATTCTAGGAACAACTTTCATTACAAAACTATATCTTTTTATGGTTCATGATGATGGTATAAGAACCAATGTTTTTGGAAAAGAAATTATATTTAAATTTTGTGAACCTCCTCTATATTCAACGATTAATGTCCTTAATTATAAAACACAACAAGCCAAATATCTTATTAACGAAATAAATAATGTTCGAATAACTAATCAATTAAATTATAATAATATTCAAAATAAAATAATAGGTTTAAAATTAAAATTTGAAAAAAATGTCTGTTCTAATATTCCTAATGTCTTTTGGAATAGAAAACAACATATTGTAAAATTACCGTATATAAATTTTTTTGATGAAAATGATATTCCTTCAAAATCTAGAGCCATTCACATGAATAGTGAACTAGAAAGTCATTGTAAAAATGAATTTCAAGATTTAATAAATAAAAAACTCATAATACCTTCTAAATCACCATGGTCTTGTTCAACATTTTATGTTATGAATGCCGCAAAATTAGAAAGAGGATCACCAAGATTAGTTATCAATTATAAACCTTTAAACAAAGTTTTAGAATGGATTCGTTATTCTATTCGTAATAAACGAAATTTGCTAAAAAAACTTTATGATTCAAACATATTTTCAAAGTTTGATATGAAATCAGGATTTTGGCAAATACAACTTCATGAGGAAGATAAATACAAAACTGGTTTTAATGTTCCCTTCGGGCATTTTGAATGGAATGTAATGCCTTTTGGATTAAAAAATGCCCCTTCTGAATTCCAAAATATTATGAATGATATCATAACTCCTATAAGTAGTTTTGCTATTGCTTATATTGACGATGTCCTAATTTTTTCAAAATCAATTGATCAACATTTCAAACATTTAAATCAATTTCATGATTTAATTTATCAAAATGGTTTAGCTGTCTCTGCAGCAAAAATGCATTTATTTAAAAATGAAATTCGTTTTTTAGGACATGATATTGTCAAAAACACTATTAGACCTATTACAAGAAGCTTGCAATTTTCTACTAAATTTCCTGATTAAATTTAAGATAAAAGACAACTTCAAAGATTTTTAGGATGCTTAAATTATATCCATGATTTTTTCAAAGATTTAGGGATTTAATGTAAACCACTTTATAATAGATTAAAAGATAATCCTGAACCATGGACTCAAAAACATACAGATATAATTAAATATATAAAACAAAAGGTTCCTACTTTGCCATGTTTAAATTTACTTCATCCCAATGCCAATATCATAGTTGAAACCGATGCTAGTGATATTGGATTCGGAGGAATTCTAAAACAAAAATTTGTTAACTCAAAAGAAGAACAATTGGTTCGATATTACTCTGGTGCATGGAATGATACACAAAAAAATTATTCAACTGTCAAAAAAGAAATTTTAAGCATTGTTTTATGTATTAAAAAATTTGAAGATGATTTATTTATGAAAAGTTTTTTTTATTAAGAATAGATTGTCAATCTGCAAAAACTATTTTAGAAAAAGATGTGAAAAATATTATTTCCAAGCAAATTTTTGCTCGATGGCAAGCCCTCTTAGGTAACTTTGATTTCGAAATAGAATTTATAAAAGGAGAAAATAATTCGCTTCCTGACTTTCTTTCTCGAGAATTTTTGCAGGGAAAATGAGTTCGTCGTCCTCTTCCAAACATGATGACAAGAAGCCCGTCTCTCAAAAGCTTGTTCCATTTCAAAATCAAAATCGTTTTTCTCCTTTAACTCCTACTTCTAAGAATTCACAACTTTATTCTAATATCCTTCAGTCGAAACTTGTTACTCCAAAATTTACTTCAACAAACACGATAAGCCCTTTTGTAAAACCTATCACTCCTCAAACTCAAAAATCTGTTACTCCTAGCCCTTCTACAAAAACTCCTTATGTTCTTAATCCAAATTTCTTAAGAGTTCAAATTCTTGAAGATTTTCAAATCCATAAGTTACATCAAGGTTTTCATATTCTAACAAATCATCTCTTTGGTCAAGGGAAAACCTTTTATGTTGATTCATATAAAACTCGAGAATATTATCAAGCTATTTTGCAAGAATCTGGTTCGGTCAATTTTGTTCATCGTTCTAATTCAAAAGAGGGAAACATTGATTTTAGCAAAGCTCATATCATCAAAATCATTTCTCTAGAAAGTTGGGTTCCAAACTTTCACTCTGAAAAACCTCTTATAAGTTATCCTGCTTATCCCAGATTTTCTTACTATGATTATCAAGATGCCTGGACTAAGGCGTTCTTTATTCGGAATTATTCACACTCATGGTTTATCTTCTTTGATTTGAACTTCAATTGTGAATATCCAAGATGGTTTATCAATTAGTACAAATATATGAGAATTCTTCCAAATTGTTTACCAAAAGAAATTTACGATGGATATCTCAAATTTAAGGAATTGTTTATTCAACAAGTTCCAGAATTTGAATATATGCTACAATTCACTATGATATTCAAAGTTCCATGGATAATGTCTTGGACTTTTCATTATCAAGAAGCAAAGGATTCCTCTCCTCCCTGGCTTAATCGCCCTTTTGATGATCCTTATGAAGAATAGGAAATTCTTATCTTTAAATTTGTTGTAATACCTTCAATGTAGGGTATTTCGTTTCTTCTATTTATCAAAATTATTATTTTCAAATACGAGTGTGTATAAACTGTGTGAGTATACACTATATATGTATTTATAGTGTATAAACAAATATTATCAAATTTATTATCAAAATTATTTATTCTTATCATCAATGATAATATGAAGACAATAAACTTTAGAAGATGCTCTATGATGACATGCTTTATCAAAATGTGATATTTATTGATTACAAACGACAATTTCTTCAAAAGATGAGTGACAACCACTTACAAGTAATTGATTGGCCATTGAATCATACGACAAATTTCACTACAAGATTTCAAGGCTTTGAAGACTTCAAGATCAATATAAATAGACATCATATTTCAGTAGAAGGGAGCAAGAAAAATATTCATTCTCTAAAAAATGTTCATCCCATGTCTAAAAAATCTCCAAGAGTCATTCTTTCTACTAGTAGATGTTCAAAGTCTCTAGATTTTCAGATAATTCTTTCTCCAGATGTATGTATTGACTGTAATTCAAGCTTAATTCAAGAAGGTACTATCTAAAATACTTTATTCAATTGTTGTATTGTTGTTATTAAATTTATTTCTCCATGATAGTTTCATTTCGAGTTATTCTAACTATTAATTCTACAAGATTTGAAATTTTTGTTAAAATAGTACTCGTTTTTAATAATCAAATTAATCAAATTCATGCTTGAATTATTTAATTACGTCTAACAAAATCTTGATGAATTGTATTCCTAATAGAGATATTCTTTTAAGAATAAAACAAATCCAAGAATCTATAAATAATTCTGAGCAAAATCTCAAGGATTCTTACAAACCTACTAATCTAGGTACGATTTTAAACAATAATCATATTCATGATGCTAGATGGCTCATAAGAGCTAGTATTAAAATTCGTTACAAACAAATACGTTATCTAAAAACAAAACTATTTGTTTTCTAAAAATGATATTTATGTCATAAAACTATTTGTTTTCTAAAAATGATATTTATGTCATAGTTAATATGAATAAAACTATTTGTTTTCTAAAATGATATTTATGTCATAGTTAATATGGTATTTATGTCATAGTTAATATGGTATCAGAGCCAAGAAAAGTTTGAATAATTGGACAATACCTAAAACTAATGTTAATAAAATATATAGAATAGGAACTTTTGACTATTTTCAAGGTTATTCTATTAAAATGACAGAACAAACTTTGTCTATTGGTCAAAACCAACAAAATTTACATTTGTTATCATCACGATCTATTCTAGGGCATAGAATGAAATATAAATTTTTACATGTCGGTTTAGTCCAAATTGCTATCAAGCCTCTATTTAGACTTGGAATAGATGCTCCTGTTCTCCTTATTTTAAGAGACAAGAGACATAAAGATTTTCAAAATTCTATTTTAGCTATGGCTGAAACAAATATTGCTAACGGACCTATTTATTTCAATTGTTATCCAAATTTTTCTGTAGGATTATTTGATAAAAATATTTTAGATACTTTAGTGTTAACTGTAGAAACATAAAATTTAGAATTTAAAGATGATACAAAGCCTTTAGCAATAATTTATCGTGTTTGTTATAAAACTATGACAACTACACTTGAACCGAAAACACGTTTATCAAGTCCTAAAAATGAAACAATTATTTTTGAAGCAAATACTAACCATACCAAAGTTCACACACCAAAAAGATTAAAATGGTCTGACATAACTCAATCATGTAATTGGAACTTACAAAATGTTATCATCCAAAACCACTAGACTCTTCAAAACAAATCTCAAATATTATAGAATATAAGACAAAATTACAAAAATGGTCCCTATGGTTTGCCAAAAGTCACAAAGTCAGTCCCTGCTAATTTTTTTTGATGCAAATGGTCCTTGTGGTTTGCAAAACTTGCAAAGATGGCCCTTTTTACTAACACCGTTAGTATTGAACCGTTAGGGACTGAATCTGTAAGGGCATTTTTGTCTTTTCAAGTATAAAGGGACTGAATTCGTAACATTTGATAAACCACAGGGACCATTTTTGAAATTTGTTTGAAAAAGTGAAATAATTAGCTTAAAGAAGGGGGCAAGGCTCGAACTCGAGACCTCCACCCCCTTATATCACTAGAGCCCTTACCAACTGAGCTGGAAGCTCATTTAATTATATCTTCCGGAAACTATTTTATATAATAACGAAAACGTTAATACCTAAATAATAAATAAATTACAAAAAACAATTTTTTTTATATAATTTTTTTTAAATAAAGCAAAATGTATTTTAGCCGTATTATAAAAAAAATAGTTTTTTACAAACAATTTGTATGTATTTTTATGTATTTATTTTACGTAAAATATATTTTTTTATGTCTCTAAAATATACGTTTTCGTATAAAAATATGGTTTCGTAAAAAAAAAAATTCATGTTTTTGAAATAATAATAATTAACACTACTCATGACATAAAAAAATGTATAAATTCTTTTGGGTCACTAGTTCTAAAACCGTTTTTTCGGTTATATGTATTAAAAACAACATAACAACGATTGTATTATGTATCTAAAAAATTTATACGGTTTTTTTTTTATGTCAAGAGTAAATTTAATTACCGTTATTTCAAAAAGATATATCTTATTTCTTTTCTTCTTCATTTTATCAATACGATTTTGAACTTGTGATTAAAATACGAAAGAAATAATGATATATCTTTTTGAAATAACGATAATTAATACTACTCTTGACATAAAAAAAACCGTATAAATTTTTTAGATACATAACAAAATCGTTGTTATGTTGTTTTTAATACATATAACCGAAAAAACGGTTTTAAACTAGCGACCCAAAAGAATTTATACATTTTTTTATGTCATGAGTAGTGTTAATTATTATTATTTCAAAGTCATTAAATTTTTTTTTACCAAACCATATTTTTATACGAAAACGTATTTTTTAGAGACATAAAAAAATATATTTTATGTAAAATAAATACATAAAAATACATACAAATTGTTTGTAAAAAACTATTTTTTTATAATACGGCTAAAATACATTTTGCTTTATTTAAAAAAGTTATATAAAAAAAATTGTTTTTTGTAATTTATTTATTATTTAGGTATTAACGTTTTCGTTATTATATAAAATAGTTTCCGGAAGATATAATTAAATGAGCTTCCAGCTCAATTGGTAAGGGCTCTAGTGATGTAAGGGGATGGAGGTCTCGAGTTCGAGCCTTGCCCCCTTCTTCTTTAAGCTAATTATTTCTTTTTTTTCAAACAAATTTCGAAAATGGTCCCTGTGGTTTATTAAATGTCACGAATTCAATCCCTTTATACTTGAAAAGACGAAAATGCCCTTACAGATTCAGTCCCTAACGGCTCAATACTAACGGTGTTAGTAAAAAGGGTCATCTTTGCAAGTTTTGCAAACCACAAGGACCATTTGCATCAAAAAAAATTAGCAGAGACTGACTTTGTGACTTTTGGCAAACCACAGGGACCATTTTTGTAATTTTGTCAGAATATAATGATGGTTCAGTAGATATAAATTTTTCTTCCTTAAATATTTCATCATCCAGATTATCAACTTCTTTTATCCCAGAAACAGGCTCTTCAAAATCTTCGTTATCAAAGTCAAGATCTTTAAAACTAAAAACTGTTGACTGTACTAATTCTATTCCCAAACCATTATATCAAGATGATCAAAATAGTGAAAATAGTCTTCCTAGTCCTACTAAATCAGATTTTATTGATGAACTTCAAAATTTTAAACAACAAATATGAGTTCTAAAGTACAAATTAATTGTTCAAAAAAATATAAGTTTTGGGCTAATATGTTAAAAAGACATTGGAAGATAAATGCTAATATATGCAAACCATTCAACATTTAGAAGAAACTAGAACTCATTAAGATTATAATTTATACAAAATACTTCCATATACTAATAAATATAATATATATATATATATATATATATATATATATATATATATATATATATATAAAGTTTATTTATTCATGTAAAGTAAAAATAGACACAAAAAAAGCTAATATACAACATTACAACCTACAACCGTCCTTGTTTTACTTAGTTTTCTCCAAAGCCAAAGTTTGTTTTCATGTGACACTCTGAAATTATCACCATATCTCCCCTTTTTTTGACCATATTACATGACAACTATACTAGTATAGTATGTAACATTCATTTAACACGTCTTTATTAGTTCAAAAATCACACCTAGCCAGATTAATGCCCATGATCATATGATATGGTTTTCCTTGGTGAATTTTCGAGGCTAAATTTTTATGTTGTTTTTGCGGCATTAATGCTACAAGCAATGTTTGTGAATGCTGATGATATCTATCTAGAGTGGCAAGTAAATATTGACACCACCATCAAACCTGTTTCAATTGATCAACCGGTATTTATCACTGGTCTTTTTGTTTTTTGTTTCTTTTTTACAACCTTTTAAATGATGCTTTTATTTTTATTGTTTGAAAATATGATAGGTCATAACGATTAATGGGATGTTTCCTGGGCCTCTTATTAATGCGACTACCAACGACATTATACATGTTAATGTATTCAATAACATGGATGAACCTCTTTTGATCACCTGGTAATTATGTTTTCTCGCTCACTCAAACACAAGATAACATTTCTTTTTTATATATGTTTTTTTTCTGCATTTCCACATATGATATGATGATGATTTGAAAGTGAAATATTAGGTAGAATTACTTATAGCGTCATTATGTGAACATTGAAACTTATATCCAACACTAGAGTTAATCATCTAATTGACGAGTAACATTTACGTTTCTTATATTATTCTTAAGAATTAAGATCAATCTAATATTGGGAAAATAGCAACTTGAATAAAAAGATTTATCAAAAACTTATTTATACGGTCACAAATCTATTAACAACTTATATCATTCTCGTTAATTCCATTTCCATTATCTTTAACTATAGGGGTACGTATCTATATTTTTAGCATTCTCTAGTCTTAATAAAATTTTGCCGTTAAGGCAAAAGGTAAGAATAATTTGACAGGAAAATATATCAAATATTGATGATTATTATTATTTATGTTATCTAATTTGATTAATATGATTTCATCGTGTGTGTCTATATATATATATATATATATATATATATATATATATATATATATAAAGATCAAATAAGAAAAAAAAATTTCGTAGGAAGGTAATAAATTTTTTATATACATAATTTTTTAGAAAACAAACGAAATAAATCATTAGATGATTCACAAGAAAAAAATTAATAAAAAAACACGTTCATGATTCGTTTGTAAGTAAATAATTTTTTTTTCACTTTTATGACAATTTTAATGAATATCAACAAAATAATTGTAAAAATGAATCATCGAAATATTTTTTCGGGAATTTCTTTTTATGAATCATATTATTTTTGATTCATCTAGTGATTCATGTGTTTTGTTGCCAAAAGAATAGATCAATTCATAATAGAAACTGCTTTGAAACGGGTTTAAGAGAAAACCATATTAACTTGATCCGATAGGGTTGAATGGATATGAATAATTGAATATTACCGCTAAATAGGATTTGAGACCAGATAAAAAGCTGGGTTTTTAAAACCCGTTTACACATTTTTTTTTATTGAAACCGGTTAAAACCAATTGGGTCAAGAGACAGACAACAATAAAGCCTAAAAACCGATTCGGGCAGGTTACAAAACTAACTTTGTTGGCCTCATTTATGCCTAAGATACCTGGGCCCATGGCTTGTAAAGAAGGGTCTATTCACTGTTGACCTTTATTTGGGCCATATAGGGCTGTAAAGACATTGAGACAGCCTATCTAATAAAATGGGTCGTATTGAATTTTCAGGAATGGTATACAACAAAGGCTCAACTCATGGCAAGATGGAGTGTCTGGTACGAACTGTCCAATCCGACCCGGTTCTAGTTGGACTTATGTATTCACCGTAAAAGACCAAATTGGCACCTTTTCTTACTTCCCCTCCATCAACTTCCACAAGGCTGGTGGAGCTTTTGGCCCGATCAGAGTCAATCCACGGGTCGTAATCCCAACTCCATTTCCTAAACCACATGGCGAGTTTGATCTTCTTATTGGAGATTGGTACAATAACAGTTTTAAGGTACCATCACACAAACACTATTTTATCATGATCCTCACATTTTATTATACAACATTTTATTTTCCCTAAAATACAAAAAAAATTCAGTTTAAAATAACCATATTTTTTAATATCGTAATATATTAATCTTTGGAGCATATTCTTTCCACATTAAAAGGTGGTTTATGATATTTGTTTTTTTACATCATCTTTGTTTTGGTGTTTTTGGGTAAAACTTTTAGGATATCCGCTTGTCATTGAACAAATCGCTACTTCACCTACACCCGGACACAATGCTCATGAATGGAAATAGCCGTTACCCGCAAACAAATCGAACCATTGTTGTTGAGCAAGGTAAATGTGCAAAAAAGGCTAAATGATAATTATATTTGATTAACCAAATTTAGTTATCAAAAAATCGTTGTTGAATTCAACTGTATAATTTAGGGCACTTTTGTTGTCCGAAGAGGACTACACAGACATTTTATGACTATTTTCATGATAAGAATGGGAAAGACATTCATTAGTCTTTGTCTTCTTGTTCCGCCTCTCTACAACAAGTAGTTGTTAGGAACCGGACCGGGTACACGCAGCGGAAACACACTATCACACACACACAAACTCACGAAAATAAAGCAAGAAGAACACAAGGATTTTACGTGGTTCGGATTCGGTGTAAATCCTACGTCCACGGGCTGCAACTAGAGAATTTTATTAAAACTCACAAGATTACAATTGGCTTGACACTCTACATTTGATGTTCTCTCAAGTTTTTGCACACAAAATATGCAAAACATACATGCATATATATAGGTATATTTGTGAGCCGCAATATGCACAGGATTGCCGCAAAGATTGACTTTGAAAATTTTGCCATTCACATTAGCCGTCCAACAAATATTAAATAATTGTCCACCAACCATTTGAATATTTAATTCAAACGTTTGCCGACAACAATTGAATAATTCAATTGTTAAATGTAATGTTACATTTATGGCCCTTGAACTCTTAGGAACTTGTCAATTTGTTCAAGACTCCATAAATCTTAACAATCTCCCACTTGGAGGCTTGAACAACATGGTCCGTCTCTGTCATCCAACTCCAGTAATCTTAAAACAACCAAGTCCTTCAAGCTTCCAGTTCCAAAGAACAAGCTAAAACTTAGTCTGATTTCTCTAATTGCAGCCGCCCCTCATCTTCAAGTACTAGAAGGGCCAGTTGAAGCTCCCACTAGCTCCAACTCAGTCGTGGCTAATCCCACCACCGACTCATCCTCTGTCTCAACCGGTTTGGACACTCCACCAGATCCAGAGATACACCGAGGACCACTAACACTCTCCAAACTTTGCAAACTTCCAACAAGAGAGAATTTTCCAGTCTTAGTCTTCAAAACCCAACGGCTCTTTGTAAGTGTACCCGGAACACACCCCGTGCTCCCACTGTCACAGAATCCCCTGAATGGTTTAGAATTTCCGACTCGTTCAGCTAACATCCCCTTGGCTCCAGAATTCATGTTTGCAAAATGAACTCTCTTAGCAGTAGATTTAGCGAACCAGATTTTGTTTTGCTTAATCGGGATGGTCATACTTCCCTCAGCAGGTACCTCAACCATATACAATGACCCACACTTCATACCACGAGCAATCACCAGATCACCATTGACCACCCTCCATTTACCACCACCAAACCTTACTTCCAGTCCTTGTTTATCCAGCTGACCAACAGAAATCAATTTTTTCTTCAGCTCCGGAATAACCCTGACATTCTTCAGGCTCCATGTAGTTCCCAATGAAGTAACTAGATCAATATCTCCCATGCCCGTTACTTGAAGCATCTCGTCATTTGCTAACCGTACCTTTCCAAAATCTCCTTTTTTTAGATTCACCATCGTTTCCCCGTTGTCCATGGCGTGAAACGAAGCCCCTGAATCCATGACCCAAGAGTCTACAGAACTTTCCATACTGAGTATCAATGCATCATCCTCAGACACACTCTCAGCACCGGTAATGTTCAATTCTTTCTTTGGACATTGACTCTTAACATGTCCCACCTCCTGGCAGTTCCAGCACTTCACATTCTTCTTAGTTCTAGATGAACTTCTTCCCCGAATCCCACTGCTTCCACTATTCCTGCTATTCCCTCTACCTCTTCCGACATTTAATAAATCAGAAGAGGAAGATCCACCTTGATTCTTGCGTCTGATATCCTCGCCTAGAACCAAATCTCTAACCCCTTCAAAAGTCATACCACTGGTCCCCACGGAACTTGTAACAGCAGTAACTGTTCCGGACCAGCTATCAAGTAGAGAAGCTAGTAGCAGTGATGCTTGAGTCTCGTTATCAAATTTAATTCTCACAGATGATAATCTGGACAGAATTGAATTTAAATTATTAATGTGAACCGTAACTGAGCCTTCCTCATTCATCCTTGTAGTGAACAACTCCTTCATCAAGAACACCTTGTTAGCCGCCGATGGTTTCTCATACATATTTGACAGAGCCTCCATCATACCACGCGCCGTGGTTTCATTCATGATGTTGAAAGCAACGCTCTTCGTCAATGACAATGTAATAACCGCCTTGGCTTTCTTGTCCTTTGAGTTCCACGCATCTTCAAAAGCTTTTTCCATTTTCTCCGGTTTGTCTCCGAGTACCATGTCCAAGTCTTTCTGACATAGCAATGCTTCTAATTGCATTTTCCACCAGCTAAAATCAGAACCGTTGAACTTTTCGATTACAACCTTGTCTTCAGCCATTACGACAAACAAGATACAAATCAGGTACACTCGTGCGTGAAAAAAAAAATGATTGTACCCTCCAAACCTCGCTAATCTGGCTCTGATACCAGTTGTTAGGAACCGGACCGGGTACACGCAGCGGAAACACACTATCACACACACACAAACTCACGAAAATAAAGCAAGAAGAACACAAGGATTTTACGTGGTTCGGATTCGGTGCAAATCTTACGTCCACGGGCTGCAACTAGAGAATTTTATTAAAACTCACAAGATTACAATTGGCTTGACACTCTACATTTGATGTTCTCTCAAGTTTTTGCACACAAAATATGCAAAACATACATGCATATATATAGGTATATTTGTGAGCCGCAATATGCACAGGATTGCCGCAAAGATTGACTTTGAAAATTTTGCCATTCACATTAGCCGTCCAACAAATATTAAATAATTGTCCACCGACCATTTGAATATTTAATTCAAACGTTTTGCCGACAACAATTGAATAATTCAATTGTTAAATGTAATGTTACATTTATGGCCCTTGAACTCTTAGGAACTTGTCAATTTGTTCAAGACTCCATAAATCTTAACAGTAGTTGAACTAAATTATTTCATACTGTACTGTGCATGCCGAATATAGTATAAGACTGTCATGTTTTTTTTCTATCACACGATATGTTAAATATGGTTCAAACTAAGTGCTAGCTAGCCGGTTAGATTGGCACAAGTCTCTTAAAATATAACCTTGACTCGAACTTAATTTGCTTAATTATAGTTTTTTAAATACACAGGTGAAACATATCTCATAAGAATATCAAACGTTGGAACGGAACGGAGTATCAATTTCAGGATCCAAAACCATCCAATGCTACTAGTTGAGACAGAGGGGTCATATACAAGCCAAATAATATTAGATTCGCTTGATGTACATGTAGGCCAATCATACTCAGTTTTGGTAACAACAAACCAACCCAAAGCTGACTATTACATGGTGGCAAGCCCTAAAATGGTTAACACACCTGAATCTAGCCAACTAGTCGGTGTTGGGGTGCTACATTACGACGACTCCACCACACCAGTCCAAGGTCCATTACCTCGAGGACCTGATCCATTCGACCTTAACTTTTCAATCAATCAAGCAAAGTCAATCAGGTAATATTTAAATGATTAGAAAATTAATCAAGATTTTTAGATATATCCGGTTTTATACTCACTATAGGTAGTTGCATTTTAGGTGGAACTTGACGGCGGGGGCAGCAAGGCCAAACCCACAAGGAACATTCAACGTATCGAACGTCACATTATCCCAAACGTTTATTCTCCAAGGATCATTAGATGAAATCAATGGCAGTGCTCGTTACGCTGTTAACAATGTGTCATATCGTGTTCCTGATACTGCATTGAAACTAGCGGATTACTATAAGAATGGAACGGGAACTTACAAACTTGATGCGTACTCGGCTAATTCATCTAACCCTGTTGCTATTGATGCTACTTTCGTTGTTTCGGGGGTTCACAACGGATGGCTTGAAATTGTGTTCAAGAACGACATGCTAGTTATTGATACATGGCATTTGGATGGTTTCGGATTCTATGTTGTGGGGTAAGGTTATGGATTCAATTTATAAAAGATTATTAAATGTATGATAGCCATTATAATTAGTCTTTGAAATTAAATGATGCATATTTTAGGTTTGGTGCTGGAGATTGGACTCCTAACATGCGATCAACGTACAATCTTTATGATCCAGTAGTTCGATCAACTGTTCAGGTACGTAATTGCGCCGCACTAGAAAAAAGTGTTTGTTAATTTGGATATGATGTTTTGGGTTTCTATCGTTTTCGATCCCTTTCTCTTTTGAAAAACTCGAGAAAAGTGTGGATTCTAATGAAATTTAATTATGATCGATGGCTAGGTTTACCCGGGAGGATGGACGGCGGTTTATGCATACTTAGACAATCCCGGAATGTGGAACTTACGTTCACAGGTGTTGAAGCATTGGTACTTGGGTCAAGAGCTCTACATTCGGGTCTATGACCCTGATCCTAATCCTGCTAAAGAACGACAACCACCATCCAACATTCTCTTTTGTGGTTTGTTAATTCTTCTTTGTATTTTCATTTTGATTTTCTTCTAGACCTCGATCATCGATGATTCCCACCTGTTACTTTCGTGCTTAATTTTAGGATCTGTTATTCCTCCACCTGTGCCAACACCGACACCAGTGCCAGTTCCACCTGGTCCAAAGCCTTCCCCCGCCACCACGCTAACCATAAACTGGTGAGTAGGATCTTGTCTCACTTTATATGTTGGTTACACCTGTTATACTGGACTAGATATTTATATTTTTGTTGGTGGGGATGAGAATACGGTTAAGGGAGTCCATGTCCCACCTTTTTTGGATGGGACACAAGTGTTATCTTTGTCTAAATCCCAAATCCCAATATAATGCACAGCAAATACAATACAACATGTTTTGTTGTGTCTGACTACCTGGCCTTCAGTGTTTACAATTTCTTCTAACATGTACATATCACTTTTTTTAAATTGGCAATTGCTTCCAGGTTTTCTATTCTATTGATCTTTGTATTTGCACTCGTTTAAAAGCAATGGGCATTTGATCGAATGATGGAAAATTCACTGAGTGACTTCAATAAGGTTAACTGAAGATACGGTGTTTGAATTTTGATATTATTATTTTTGACAAAAAGTGTCTTGTATATTTGAGAAATTATTGCCATTCAATAGAAACTATGTTTAATTACTCAAGCTCACTAGAACTAAAAAAGTAGCCAAGTTAAAGATTGAAAAGTGTGAGGCTAAAGCTATTAATTATACATGGCAAATCCAAGCATAATCCTTAAAACCGGGGTTTAATTAAACTTTTGACAGATTAAACATGGTGGCTTGTGATGAGCTTTTTTTAAGATGTATGATTATCACACCATGACACTAAGAAATCACATGATTTGCACGTGCAGTTAAATCATAATACACATAATATGTTTCAAATTCTAAGATTAATACGGAGTTTCAGTTTTAAGATCTAAAATGGCTTTCTTTAACACCTTGTTTCGTTTAATATTTTTGTTTGAAAATAAATTTCCGTAAGTTAAAGACAAATTAATTACTCCGATCACAATGCCATGTCATGTAGAGTTGAAGGGGTAGTAATACACAAAAGGGTGGAGACTTTTCGCAACTATTGATATATTTTAATCAACATGTCATCTAAATATAACATTTAAAAACATATATATATATATATATATATATATATATATATATATATATATATATATATTTTACGATTATAAGTTATTTAGATATATCTTTTTAACATCATTTCATTATTAAAGTGAAGTGATTTTAATTGCATATATAATTTTAAGATTAAATTCCCTTTTGACTTTTTGATTGATTAGGATGGTAATGACAATACCTTGCCAACCTCTCTTTCACACACTTCAACAATATGAAGAAAACCAATAGAGAGGAACAAGAAAAGAATGCCACTTTTCTCAAACCCAAAAGAAACGAATTCCAAATTTATCAGCAAATTTTGATAAAAAAATCCAAAGAATTTATATCCATAATTAAAAGAATTAGTAATTTGTGGGTATGATGAACAATTTCACATCTTACCTTCACAAGATCAATGGTGTAATCGATTAAATACAAAATGTAAAAAGAAAATTAAAAAAATATATATGATTTTTGCACCTTTGTGTTAGTAGTGACAATCCACCAATGTTGGGGCGGCAGATAAACGAACGGTGTGTTGTTTGTTCTGATCGGCCGTGAATTTGAAGCTCGAATCACGGCGTTGATCGTGATTTGCGGCAGCCATGGCTGTTTCCGGTGGTGCCGGAAGGTTGAGATCCAAATCCAAACACAAACCATCATTCCTTGACATTTGATAATCTTGATCTTCGGGCACCATGGTTGTAACCGGGCTGTAAGGAATCAAAGACAACGTGGTGTTGGTGGCAGTGACGGCGGTGGCGGTGCCATTAGTCACCCGGTGTCGCCTCATGTGGCCGCCCAATGCTTGTCCGGAATTAAATTCCGTGCCACAGATTGAACATTCGTGAAGCTTGGTGGACGATTTCTTGCTGTGTCCCGGCGATGAAACCCGGTGGTTTAATTGAATCGAAAGGGAAGAGGAAGAGGAAGAATTGTTCTTCCTCGATGGGAATTGCAGTAATGGTTCATCCTCATCGGATAATGCGGTGTAGGGTGACAGTTTTCTTTTATCTAATTCATTGATTCTTGGTTTTTTGTGGCTGGCTCTATGGCCTCCGAGAGCTTGAAACGATGGGAACGTCCGGCTACACGTCTTGCACTCGTAAACATACATTCCGGTGAATCCATGGGCGGCGTCCGTCGATGTTTGTATATATCTTTTGCTGTTAAACTTGTATCCGGATAATTCATCATTACTGTTCCTCGGAAACACGTTATGACCTTTGGAAAGGAGAATGAGGCACATGGCCGTATCTTCGTCTTCCGTGGTGGTGCTACCAGCTGGAAAATCAGAAGATGACGCCGGAGAAGAATTGAAAACGTTGTAGGAGGTGGAAGAATGAGATACAATTGCGAAAGGAATAGAAGAGGAGGACTGTAGCCTTTGACGCTTTGTACGTTTTCCTTTAACGATATTGTTGGTGGGATCTAATATTGAAGCACCATTGTCAACACCTCCGGCGGTGGTGGGTTGTTGTGCAAGGGCAGGAACAGCAGGATCCATGGGTGGTTGGCTAGCTTGAATACTACTCCAGCCCCACACCCAGAAAAGAGGAAGAATTGGTAATTAAGAGAAAATATGGGGTTGGAGGAAGCTAGAAAATGAGTAAGAGGTGGTGGTGAATGTTTATATAGGTGGGTGGAGTCAGGAGTGGAGGAGGGAGATAAGGGCGGAGAGCGGGTGGCGGGTTTAGGAGTTTTAAGAATAATAATGCGAGGGAGGAGGATATATAGCAAGTGTGAATTAGTCCACCAATATTCTTTCTTTTTTCTCTTTACATGGATGGATCATGGATTGGTTGATATTGGGGAGAGAAAGTGATGGTAAAGAGTGGAAGCAATACAAGGGGTAGAAAAGTCATTTAGAAGGGTTGACATCACTAACAATCCAATTTTTTGTTAGAACCACAAAAACTAATATGGATCGAAACGTTTGATAAGGATATGGGTGTTAGATTTTTAATTGTAACTTTGTAATTAATTACCTATGTTTCATGTAAATAAGTGGTTGGTCGGTCACCATAAAAGGCTTTGTGTATTGCATTCACTATATATAACTTTATACCACATATATCCTCAATATAAGGAAATACAATTTATACAAAAACACATACATACGGCAATGGCATACATGCCTTTCAAACTTTCAACATTTCACACCATATCAACGCCACGTCACTTCCTTCCACAATATTTCATACCATTTCTTCTCCAAGGAAATACCCACATTTTAAGAAATAGATGAAAGGGAAGGTAAGATGGGAGAGAGAGAGTGTGTGTATGTGTGTGTGAAAGAGAAGTTAAGATGGGAGAGTGTGTGTGTGTGTGTAAATGTGAAGGAGAAAGCTCCATTGTCGGACCTCTGGCTTCTCGAGCCCCTAATGTGGAGTCATGGTGTAGTCGTGTCAGACCCAAGGCCACTTTAGCACACCGTGCATACTTGGTGAAGGTACGTCGTGCATACTCAAAAGTCATCAAAACGTATATTTGGGAGACATTTAATTAGTGAAAATATTTACTCCATCTTCGTTTGTATTTTCCTTTTCAACAAACATCTTTTATGAAATTTTCGGCAATATATGTTGTATTCTAGTGGTTAAGTGGTTTTACTCCATATACATACAAGATTAATTGAAGCGTGTGAGTACTTAACAAGCTCGTACGAGTGCTAATTAATAATTATGTAACCGATTGGGTGAAAAGTAGACTCACGAATTGCTCGCGAAACCATATCGAGCTTAAAACCTGAGAACCATATGTATATAATTTGAAGGATTAATGCTTGTTTTTAAGTAAATGAAATTTCAGTGGTTATTTTGAAACATTTGTCGATCATTTATGGTTATTTTAAAAATTAACTCTTCTTTCTTTTACATGTGTTCAATAGCCCAATCACCATCACTTTCGGTTAAAGCAACATTAATGTGTTTTAATGATAGTAAGCGATGTCAAATAATATGAAACAATTTTGTCATCGACGGGTCCATTTAACGACCGTCAAATGATGGCTATGACTTATACTTAACTACTTGAAAATAATATAAAGATTTTGAGTTAAAATCCTTCACCTTTATAGGTAGGGAGCAAAAAAACAAAAAAAAAAATCACCCTTTTAATTTGAGTTTTTTATATTAATCGTTATGAATTTAAAACTCGGTGTTGAAGGAGTGGGGAGAAGGTGATGGAGGGAACCCCATCTTAAAGTGATTCTTTGCTTGGCCTAAAACTTACATACACGCCCCATTTGGTGCTTTTTGGTCCTTTTACGTGCCTCACACAACCAACCATTACCTCAATTATTCATTTGACATACAGACTTATTAGCATACTCACTTGTGCTTGTTGGATGCATGTAGAATGATAATACGAGCTCTTGAATGATCCATTCGAACCAAAGATTATCACTCCAGAAGTGGCCTTTTATGATCACGATTAATTTATCGTAGAAAATGATTTTGATAAACATACAAAAGAAATATAAAATAGATGAACTTGAACTACATTATCATAATACTAAACATGTTTAGTAAAAATATGTATTTTATATAAATTGCATTTGAATAGTACATTGAATTAAAAAAATATATCAGTTTACTGTTTAAACAGATGTAGTTAAAACCATAGATATGATTACAACGGTGGAAAATGACATTCATTTATTAAATATTTGTGGATTTAAACGTCCGTAGAACCTTAATATTTCAACAAAATGAATTACAATTACAGAAAAAAAAATATTTATGTACTTTATAACCATGGCAAGTGTGTGGATTTTAAAGTTCATGTGAATCCCTAAATATATAGTTTACTTTTATTTATATAAGCAAATTGCTATTGCTATAAAATTAATTAAAACAAAAAATGTTGTTGACCAATCTGTGATTAATTCGTCACTAATCAATTGTTATTACTAATGTACGTAAAACGACACAGGCCATGTGCGATGTTTTATATCCGGATAATATTATAGAGTCTTTAAATTTGAAAGAAAATTTTACAAAAAAAATGCGTAAGAGCATGTATAATAGGGATGAGATCGCTACTGGAACCGGACTGAATCGATTCGGAATCGAAAAAATCGAAACCGGAAAACAGAAATTCAAGGAACCGAGAAATGAACCGATTTACATATTTGGTTCCGATTCGGTTCTATGTTTGATATTCTTTTTCATTGGGATGATACCGGTTTTGAAACTGGACCGACCGACCCAAAACTGGAAAAACCGAAATAAAAAAATAAAAATTCAAGAAACTGAGAATGTTGGACCTCATTTTGAGGTTCATAACACCATCTTTGTCATACGGTGTAATTAGAGCTGTAAACGAACCGAACGAACTCGAACGCGAGTTGTTTATATTCGTTCGTTTAAGGTAGCTGAACAAATGAACAAACACAAACGAATAAATGAACGAATTTTCTTGTTCATGTTCGTTCGTTTAACAAATTACATTGTTCAAGTTCGTTCATTTATGTTCGTAAACATGCTAAACGAACATAAACGGATAAACATAAACAAACGAAGATAAACAAACATAATTCAAATATACAAAAACATAAACAAACATATAATATAGTAATGTAATCAAACATAATTGAACATATATGAACATAAAAGGAACTTCAACGAACGTTCACGAACATATTTGAACGAACAAGATCATCGTTCATGTTCGTTAATTTAACTAAACGAACGAGAATTTGTGTTCATGTTCGTTCATTAAATGAACTAAATAAACGACATAAACGAATTTCCGCCGAACAGTTCACGAACGTTCGTTGAAAGTTCAGTTCGTTTACATGCTAGTGTAATGCCACATTAGTCACATATAAACCTTTACTTTTTATAAACTTATTCCCATTATCCGTAAACATTTTTCAAAGGTTATCAATGGGTCTCAAATACTTATTTATGTTTTAGTCTATACTTACATAGGTTTCCAGTCAATATTTCTTGTAGTTTACAAATGTATAAAACAGTTAGTTAGCGACAACTTTCCGTGGATAAAGAATCCGTGCAGATCCATTGTTAATCATCAAAACCATGCATTCGTCCCTAATCTTTGACAAATTTGCGCCTATTTGGTTGGTTTTGAAGTGCTTGGCCGGTAAACATTTTGTTAGCGACTGATTCTTTTGTCACTGAATTTGAAAAAACCTGTCACTGCCAAGCCTTGTTTATCAATTATGAGTACTATAAATAGTTAAATAAATTTATCTGTGTTATAATCAATTTACTATAACCCTCTAGGCTCTAACGCCTTAATTTGTTTACAAAACTGCATATTTTTTCATCTTTTAATGTTAATAACTCTAAACCTATGGCTTCATCATCAGTTTCAACAATTTTATCAACCTACTTCGTTGATTAAAAGCGACTCATAAAGCATTGCAAGCTAGATCGGGAACCAAATTAATCTCGATTCATCTTTTAATGAGGCCGGGTGAGATGGCATTTTCTTCTTTGACATTTTCTTGCTCGACACCTTTGTTACTGTGTAAAATAGCTATCATGTTTTTCTTGCAACAAAAAATAATTTATATCATTTCAAAACAAATGCAACAACTGTCCCAATATAAGTGAATTAGTCCTTCTAACATATTTAAATAATTCATCAACTATTTATATTAACATATAATATTTTGAGACTTAGTAATTCTTGAAAATTTTGAGGTAATAATGGTTATTTAAAGTTTGAAAAAGAATTTACATTATTGAGAAAACACATTTAGTGAAGTAGAAGCAAATGATTGGGTGCGTTCGAGGTTGTACTCTAGGCTTCAGAAGTTATAAAATGCTTATATGATGTGGTCGTGAAATGGTTTATTATATATGCAAGTGTTTATTTATTTAGATAGCATAGATTTCAATAAAGACTTTTACGTTATTTTTAAAATAATGAAAAAAAAAGATTACCGAATAACTTATTATTAATTTGAATAACTAATGATAATGATGGTTGTTTCCTCCTCTTTCAGTGACAGTTTCCATGTTGCACTCAAGGATACACTTTATAAAGATAACACTCTACCCTTACAATAATTTTAATTATCTTAACTGTTTAAATATTATAAAATATTATTGTATTCAACTGTATTTTATTTTTTTAGTATTATACACTAATTAACAGATGCTTATGTAAAGCATGTTAAATGAAAGTATAGAAAAAAAAAACTTCCAAAATCAATTTATAAATTAACTTCATCAATCCTTCATTCGTGCCATTCAATTCACAATTTTACTTCACATTTCATTCTGTGTAAATTGTTAAGACTTCACTTATTGATAAACCATATTCTTAGATTATGTTAAATAAATATAGAATAAAAATTGTTAAAAAAGAATTAAAGAAACGGATATTCCGTGTAAACAGGCTAGCAATGTCATGGGATTAGGGAGTGGTGGTGAAGTAATGGCTTGCCTTGCTTTTCTTCCAACCCCCTAGAATCTCTCCTTCACTCGCTATTGTGTCTTCCTGTGTGTGCCTTACTCTGTCAAAACATATATATATATATATATATATATATATATATATATATATATATATATATATATATATATATATATAGGCTTAGGCTATTCTATTCAAAGTAATTATTGTGTTATTGTATGCATAATTGTGGACCAATCAAATTTACTTATTTTAAGAAAGTGATTAATATATATTATTGAATTAAATATAATTGAAAAATATCATCTTAATTAATTACAAGGGTAATTTAGTTAATTAATATAGATTTAATAAAGAAAAATTGCATTTTTTAGGGATCATAGATTCTATTAATTTTAAAAATCTGATTTTACGAATTATAATTCTTTTAATTTGGACATTCTGACATAATATGTTTATGAGTATTTTCAAAAATAAAAATATTCTTGAACCATAAATAATAAAAATATTCTTGAACCTATTTTTTGATAATGACTTTAGAAACTTCTTGTAGAATAACAAATTCTTGAACAATCAATTGACGAATAAAAACAAAAAATACATTATTTCTTATAGAATACAGGTAACAATTGTTAAAAATTACATTTATTGTTAAAGAATAAAACTAAAAAAACTTTCAAAACGGGAAAGAAAACATCAAAATCTAACAACGACACTAATACATTCTAAAAGAATAATGTTGCTTAAAATCACTTTCAATTTTGTGGTCCGTTCTTCAAGCATCAACTTCTCTGAAAACAAAACAAAATTGTAGTTTAGATTCCAATAATGCATTAGCAAATGAAAAATAAAAAACTAAATTCCTTTGGAAAAAGATGTGGACTTGTGAATTGCACCAAAACCAATAAACAAGAATTGTAGAACATGCATAAATCAGTGAGAAAATATCTATACTCCATTCCAACAGAATTAGAATTCATGATTCCATTCCAACATAATTGGAATTCGTAATTCCATTCCAATAAAATTGGAATCTCACCAATATCATCCATTGAATCATCTACATAAACAAATTAATTCCAAATGAAAGAAGCATCAAAGCATCTATGTATTTTACAAATCGTTCTAGACTTGTACAATTCTAATTCAAACATAACTAAAAATGAAATATAGTCAAACAACTCAAAATTAAAAGTCTAAGTCTAATATATTAATTGAAACCCTTTCTTATCAGTTCTAATTGAAAGCCAACTTGCCTACTGCCCACTAAACAAATCTTTCAATCCAATTCGGATTCAAACCAAGTTTAAAACCCCTTAAATTATTCATGCTTAGATGGAAGTTTGAAGCCAAGACATGGGAAAATAACTAATACCATCGATGGTGTATCATTATCAACCAATCAAACAAACTATCAATTGTATCAATTATCAAACAGAAACTGAGTTACATAGATGAGGGAACTGAGAAGTTGAGTTCTTAAATTCTAAAAGAGTGTAACTGGATTCAAATAATGAGATAAAGATTTGATGAAAACTTATTCCTTTATATCAGTGAGTATAGGGTTGAGGGCAATTGCAAAAAGTAAAAATAAAAGCATTCAGTTTTTTAAAAAACAGAAAATTTGAAATTCTAAAACTAAAATTACCTCTGAGATGGAAGCTTGAGCTAGGTGATGAACAGTCGGCCATTTCTCCATCCATCGATTGAAGTAGTTTACAACAGTTTGAACTCTTGTTTGTTGAAGCATGATTTCCGAAACCCACACAGCGTATGCTTTTCTATCTTTGTCCTCATCATCGGAATCGTTGATCCTCCGCCATGGAAGGTCTCTCCGGTTAACGTCGTACCATTTCAACAAGGATGCCCTAATTTCTTTAACTTCGTCTTCCTTAAATTGAAAATCTTCTATGTCGCCGATGGTAAACGCTGGTTGCGGTTTCGATTGGGAGACCTTTCGTGTTCTCTTTTTGGATTTGGTGATGGCATCTTCAACGGCGGGAGTGGGGTTCTTCAGTATCTTCTTCATCGTCGCCAGGAAATTAGGTCAGTAGCCGATTGGATGGTCGGCGTGAAGGAGTCTTCAACCGGTGATGAAGATTGATCCTACACCGGTGATGAAGATTGATCAGATCAGTCGTAGGCCGTATATAAAAGGGGGGAATTAGGTTAAAATCAACGTAACTAGCAAAATTATAGGGAGGATTTGTGGAAGTTATTTCTCAAATTACCTAGTTACCCTTATTGATTTATTTAATTATTGTTTTTTCTATTAATTTTTTATTGTTCCACAATCATGCATACAATAATACAATACTTAGTTAGAATACCTGAACCTCTCTCTCTCTCTCTCTCTCTCTCTCTCTCTCTATATATATATATATATATATATATATATATATATATATATATATATATATATATATATATATATATATATATATATATATATATATATATATATATATGGAGTGGTTCTAATGAGAACCCAAAAAGGTTAAGAACCATTTTTTTAAGACACCCTATTGACACTTTTATAAAAAGTCAGCCAATAATTAACTGCTTATAATCACTTTTTTCGGAAAACAATGCAACTTTAACCAATAAAATATTTAAAAAATTAATTGGGGTGTCCATATTGTAATATGGGGTGTCTTTTTAGCCAACCCCTTTTTTTAATTGTTTTGATTAAGGGAATTTTGGAAAAATTAAACATTAATATTATATTAAACAAACTTTTTCATTCTTTATTTATAACTAGTTGTCAGTTGTTGTTGGACAGCCGCCGGACCACCTTTGGACTAACACCAAATCCAATTGAATTTTTTGGTCATATTCACAGTTTAATAGAATAAACATTGTAATTTTTATTTCATTGGTAATACTTTTTAATACATAACATTTTATTTTTTCAGCCAAATAAATTTTTTTTATAAAAAAAAAGATTTATGCCTTGACAAATTTAACTTTCTCTTTTTTATAATTGTAGATCTCTTTAAAAAATATATCGTGTATAAGACATATTCACAGTTTAAAATATCATAATCACAATTTAATAAACATATTAATTTACTAATATACAATTTAATGTTTTCATGCATACATTCATTCATATTTTAACACAAAATTTATATAAAATATACAATTTAATACAGTCAATTTTTAGTTTATTACATAAAATTTACAACATAACATAATACAATTCATTATACACCAATCCATATATTCAAAGAATTCAAACTCAAACGCTACCATCACCATCACCAAGTACTATCACGCGCCACCAGCAAACACATGTGTCACCGTCACAACCATCTTTCCTTCCAAATCGGATCTGTATATAAAATCATTGATTAGCAGCTTAAATAGTATATTTACAGTTTAATAAACTAATTAATTCATGTATTTAGAGTTTAATGCAAAATAGTTATAAAAACTAATACATTCTTACATATTTATACAACACAAAAACTACATATATTCACAAAAAAGTTAACAATAAATCAGACATAAATCATTCATATTTGAACACAAAATTCATTGAAAATTCACATCTTAATACATTCAATTCATAGTTCAGTACACAAAATTCACAACTTAATTTAATAAATTCACAGTTTAATGCACAAAAATTATATATACATAGTCATATTATCAACTTAAAACTTACATTTATATCTTCATATCTATATGCTAGTGTTTCTTTTAAAGTTTATTTACATAAATATTCACAGTTTAAATTTTACATATTTTATTCAAAATTAGATAAAATCGTATTTGTGTATAATATTTCTTCAATCTTAAATTTTACAAGCAAACAAAAAAAAATTATAAAAAACTACATAATACTAGTCAATTTATAGCTTAATAAAATCAATTCATAGTTTATTAAAAAAAATCATAGCTTATATAGGCAATTCACAATTTAAACAGAAAATTTGCATCTTAATGCAGTCAATTTACAGTTTAAAACACAAAAATAATAGCTTAATACAAAAACTTCATATTTCAATACACAAAATGTAACATCCCAAAATTCAAGACCAAAAATTTCATTTTTAATATAACGATTAATAAAACAATTTATAAGAAAACATCATCAAGTAATTTATTTCATAAAAACCATAGATCACGTGTCTCAAAACCATATCATCAAATAGTAACAATGTTAGAGTACAAATCCCAAGAATCTCATGTGCGGAAAATCATGTGTGTGATGCGTTGCAGTCATGCCGGCTCCTTCCCCTTTGAAGAAGAGGTACCTGAAACCAAAACTATAAACCGTAAGCACAAAGCTTAGTGAGTTCCCCCGTCATACCACATACCATACAATAACATATTGTCATGCATATCCGGGTGCCCGACCTACCCCTTCGGTCTCTTTAAACCGGTAACTGCCTAGCATATCTGGGTGTTGGCCTACCCCTTCAGTTTCTTTCAATCGGATACTGCCTAGCATATCTAGGTGCTGGCCTACCCCTTCGGCCTCTTTCAACCGTATACGGGGACTATTTCACACCTACTACTATCACATAATACCCTAGCATACATACATGTATCATATATTGCCTAGCATATCTGGGTGCTGGCCTCCCCTTCGGTATCTTTCAATGTGTAACTGGAACTATTTCACCCCATACCACTACCATATCATAACATAACATACTAGCACATAAAACATAACAGATAGTGGCATATCAGACAATTATCATGAAGACAATCATCTAACAAACATCTCCTACTAGTAGGCCGGCATTGTGGCCTTAGACCCACTTCAACTGGAAGGTAACTCACCTCAATGTCGTGAAGTAGCTGAACTATCATCGGTGCTAGGATCAACTCTCCTCAAACTCCTACACATAACATCTCTTTTAATTACTCTTTCAAACTTATAACCCCTTTAAGGGTCAACTCTGGTCAATGGTGGGAGGCAGAGGGAGATGGCAACAAGTAGATCTAGAGAGGTGGTGATAAACTAGATCGGGAGAAAAGGGAGAGGAAACAGTTGGTTGATTCATGTGCTAGTCCGGCGATTCCGATGACGGACGGTGACTTCGGTAATAGTCCAGTGGTCTAAGTGGGTGGTGCAACTTCAAAAGAGACTGAGAGACGTCATAGTAAGGTGGAGGCTTTTGTATTAGTCTAATTAATAAATATAATAAATTCATTTAATAAAATTTTATATTTTAAAGTTTAAAATTAAAGGCTCATATTTGTTCTCGATTGTTCTCGCGTGTATAATTGTTCTCGATTGAACATAAGCCTATATATATATATATATATATATATATATATATATATATATATATATATATATATATATATATATATAGAGAGAGAGAGAGAGAGAGAGAGAGAGAGAGATTCAAATGTTTCTCACATCTATTGTGTGCTAGAATGCACCAATGAGAATTTAGTAATAATTATATGTATATTAAATGTTATCCATACTTATAACTCATTTTTATGGAAACTAATTAAATTCGTCATTAATGTCAACAATAATATTCTTTCAGAATGAATTCATATTTAGAAGAATGAGAATGTATTCCAGCAGAATGAGATACACTCTCGTTCTTCATATTCCATGCAACTTTATTATATTTTAAGTGAATGAGTCCTGAAACAAAATACAAATTCATATATAAAAACCTAGATGCGAATTCATTCTGAAAGAATGTTATTGCTGACATTAATGACGAATTTAATTAGTTTCCATAAAAAGAGAATTATATTTATGGATATCATTTAATATACATATAATTATGGAAATCATTTAATATCTATATTTATTTAATTAAATAATTGTTTAATTTACTAAATTCCTATCGGTGCATTCTAGCACACAATAAATATAAGAAACAAAATAACCTAGCCCTATATATATATATATATATATATATATATATATATATATATATATATATATATATATATATATATATATGGTGAGGTTCAATAGAGAACCATTATTAATTATGAAACCAAGGAACCGATCTTTTTTTTTTTTTTTAAGTTTTAGAGCTTATTTTTTTATCAATAAAAAAAACTAAAAATACAGAAATTTATAATTTTTGTTTCTTTTTCCAGTGATATCAAATTCGATAAAAAAAATTACTTTTTTTCCGTCAAATTCACAATGTGAATCTGAATTCACACGGTAAATCCGAAAAATATATTACCATTCACAATGTGATGTTATGAATTTAGATATTTTTAGTTTTTTTCGATAAAGAATAAGCTCTAAAACTTGAAAAAAATATTTGGTTCTCTATTAGAACTTTTCATATATATATATATATATATATATATATATAGAGAGAGAGAGAGAGAGAGAGAGAGAGAGCATGTAGATGCCAAAAAATACAGCCTATTTCTTAAACCAAGATGCATCTTGGTTTATTATTTATTTTTCCCTGTACTCCACTCCCACTACTTGTGTTTGAGTGTGTGTGTGGTTGTGTTTATACATATACATAATACATAAATATATAATAAGAGAGGGAGAGAGATGCTTCCAAGCAACTCAACATGACATGGGTGTTGCAACTAACTAAAAGCCAACACATTTCACAGAATAAGCAAAAGGCATATAATAGGTCAAGCAGAATATGCATGAAATCATCAATTGATTAATTTTAAATTTTATTAGGTTTACTTGGGAATTGTTGCAATTATTTATGGATGGAAGGCTTGTGTTTTTTTCCTTAAAGAAAACTGTCATTATTAGATATATATATATATATATATATATATATATATATATATATATATATATAAGCTGTTAGAACATATGGACATTATTACTAAAATACAAGTTGTCACTCCAAACAAGTGATCAGCAATGCACACAACTATATGCAGGAGCTGACTTTCACAACATTAAATACTATTATCATAAAACTCTAACAAAACAATCACAGATCCTTATTTATCTTGGCCTGCATTTCTCACTTGTACTCTACATCTTGACTATGCACCTCCTCATGAATCACTACAAAAGAAATTTATGATTAATTCAAAGTTTATAACAAACACTAGGAATAAACTTGTTATTGGTGTTAGATATGTAAACAATATGCACATCCTTTTGGATTAAAAAAAAAAACATAGGGTTGACCTCAAAAGTCAACTCCTACTCCTGAATGTTCCGAGGCTCAACAAACACAGCAGTTGTCCTTGAAGGAACCCTGAAGCATCCTGATGACGGATCATAATTTGAGTTCTTCACTAAATTGTCAGTTGACATCATCTGCACCAAAAACCAATTGCACAATAAAATAAAATCAAACAAAACATGATGCTTTATTCATAAGAAAAAGAAAGACAAGACGAGGGATCGTTCTTGCACATGGTGTCAAACTTGAAGGACCCATATGTCAATGTTCCAAAACATACCTGCACAGAATGCAATTGGAGAAGTTTCCCTCGAAACACAGCGCTTGTGAATGAGATTTCAGTTGGGCAAGCATTGATAACAACCACAATGTATGCATATCTGTTATTATAGAAAAAAAAAATCATGATTTGATCATTAAATGGTAACAAATATTAATACAAATAAGAAAAATAAAAAATCACTGACTCTGGGTCAAGTTGAGTCAACCCTGGAACTCCTTCATGGCCATCTTCAATGCTCATGACTATGACACCAGGGACCTGAGATCCACCCGTGTTGTGGAATCGTACTCTTTCCTGGATGAATGAATGTTTTATGTTTTTATCAGCATCTGATCTGACTTTCCAATAAATATTTATAAAAAAAAAATCTCAAGTTTTTATAAAGTCAAAAGACTTATTGGTATATAAACACTGACCTGGATAGCATTTGCAGTCCTCAAACGAAAGAGAATTGAAGAGTATCTGATATGTAACAAATTTTGGAAATTTTCAAGAGCAGATAATATGTGGTTTTTATGAGGCTTGAATGATGGGGAAGCCAATCTTGGTTTAATTCTGAACAAGAAAACAAAGGAATTGATTTGGGTTAATAAGAATATTTGTCTATTTGTTTTCATTCAAAGTTATTTTAGATATCTGACAAATGGTCAGGCATTATAGAACCATATACAAAAAATGGATTAAATTATGCAGAAAATAAAACCATAAAATCTTACATTGGCCAGCTTTTCTCATTCTTCTCTTTCGGAGGAAGGCCAACACCCCAATTATTTGAGTTGTAGCTAAAATCTAACCTGAAAATTATGACTTACAGATATTAAATTAATTTTCATATAAAGTCTAAGACTCTAAAATAGGAACACCATTACACCCTACAATTTTACCTGTTGAACCAGTCACCAGAATTGTAAGAATCACGATCCAAAGACTTGGAACGCAGGATCTCATCTCCACAATGGAAAAATGGAACACCCTACAATTTGTCATATTTGTTATAACGTACAATTTTATAAAATAATATTCTTTTTGGGATAAATGGATTAAAACAAATATGTTCATACTAGAAAAAAATCTCAACCTGGGAAAGTGCTATTATACTTGTTGCTAAATGGTTTATCCTGCACCTCTCATCAATGGAAATTTCCATTGCTGCCTTCAAACTAATAATATCAAACAGGGTCTCATTGTCATGAGCAGACACGTAGTTAATCTGTAAAAGTGAAAATATAGAAAATGAAAGATGAAAAGGCCTCGATGTTAAATATTTAATAAGACATGCTTTTTAAATACGAAAAAAAACCTTACTGTTTCCACTGGTTGTAAAGTGTATGCAACAGGATCTCCACCATAAGTTAAAATTTCAGATCCTTTAACCTAAAAAACTATAAAATTTTAGATGATGGATAATAATTGAAATGTGAGATGCTAAAAATGGAAGCTTAAATTTGAGGTGATGTATGATGTATATAGTTTACCTCTTGGCCATCACGGTTTGTTAGCACAAACTCCTTCAAGTTTGCAGCCATTCCAATCTAAAAAGTAAAAAATAATAACAATAATAATAATATTATTATTTAAATAGTTCTATTTTTTAGAAAGTTTCCGTTTTTTCACCTGAATGTGATCCTTTGATACGTCAAGTACGCGTGCTGCATTAGCCTCGGTACCATGGTCGTGACCATTTGGCTGTACAAATTATTATCAGGAAAAAGTTGCAATCTTTTTGGTGAAATAAATAACAAGATTGCAAATTGGGAGATAAATTAAAAAGATGGATTAATCATTACTTGTAAAGATAATCCTGTGAGAAACCCTTGTTGAAGAGGATGCCCAAATGGAGATCCACCAAGCAATGCATCTCGAATTCGATCATTAAAGCTGAATGAAATACATTAATCAAATACATCATATATTATTGTATAAAAAATAAACACTCCAGCTATAAAAATATTCAAATGAAAAGGTATACCTCCCAATTCCAGTTCCTGCTAGATTAAATTGTGATGCATTTATCCCTCTACCATTATTCGCCACTTCACCAAAATCCCAACCTTCACCATATCTGAAAAGGCCAGAAATTCAATTCAATTTTTTAATAAAATTTGTTGCAAGTAAAATGATGAAAGTTTAAAGACTATCAATACTCACATGAAGATTCTAGAACCATCCACTCCATCATTTTCCCTTGACAAATTTTTAAGCACACTTTTAGCCCTCATCTGTTATTAGATAAAAGAAAAAGTAAGTTACAAAACAATTAAAAGTTTTGTGTTTTGTGAGAGAGTCTTGTACCATTGTACTTTTCATCATATGACCCATAAGATCAAACCGGAACCCATCAATCTGTATGTAAGAATCACAAAACTTATAATTATTACAAACATAGAATCAGAGGTGCAAAATGCAATGGATAAAAAAATTATTTCACTTTTACCTTATAATTAACTGCCCAGTTTAAAAGATCATCAATGATTAAACGATCAACCATAAAATGCTCACTAGCAGTGTTATTCATACATGTGCTGTTCTCAATGAAACCATCTGCATTTCTTCTCAAGTAATAACCTGGAACAATCTATAAACAACTCAAAATTACCATTTTTAATTTAACATAGAAAAAAAAATGGAGCTTGAGAATCAAATGAACAACCTTGTCAAGCACAGAGTTGTCACCTACAGGACCACTCCCATGTAAGTGATTGTAAACAACATCCAACACAACACGAAGACCTATAAAATTAAGTGCCTGCATTCCATTACATCATCATGAAAATTAAGTCCAATAAATCTTATAAAAGTCTAATTATAAATTATGAAGATGAATAAATATTAACCTGAACCATCTTCCGAAACTCTATTATACGACATGAACCATTGGGGTTAGTTGCATAGCTTCCTTTAGGGACTCCCCACAGCACAGGATTATAACTTTTTATTGAAAAAAAAAATTAAATTTTTAGAACAAAACAAATTTTAGAATGAAGAATTAAAGAGCATGAATTAGAATTACCCCCAGTTGTATCCATCCTCATTTTGGATGGCTGTGATGTACTCCTGTTGCTCAGGTGAATCTGGTGGCAGAGATTTGAGCATCTCCATATCTAATCTTTTTCATTGCAATTTAAATCATAAAATCATACACTGTAAAATTTGAATAATAAGAAAGAAGGAAATGAAGAGTTTTTCTTACCTACAGACTTCCATTTTTCCTTCTCGTCATCAACATCTCCAAAGTGAAAAGTTGGAAGTAGATGAATATGTGTGAGGCCAGCATCTGATAATTTTTTCAAATGAAGTACACCAGCCGAGTCCTTCAACAAAATAATGTTTGAACTTTATATTATAATAAAAAAGGATCAAATATGTTTGTATTTTTAACATGGGTATCAATTACAAAACCTACCTGAGAAGTGAAGGCAAGATAACCTCCTCGAACTTCAGGATCCACCGTAGGGTCATTAGCACTGTATGAAATCATATGTTAGATCAAGAACAAGGACAATTTTGTCATTTTACCAACTAAAATACGGTTTATGCTATATGGCATACCTAAAATCTCTAACATGCAGCTCATAGATACTAATGTCAGAAAAATCTGCAATATTAGGTTTCTCGTCTGCTAAATCATCCCATTTCTGAGGTTTTAAAGCATCAGAATCAAGATTGACTAAAAAAGTCCGCTTCCCATCACCTGAAAGCCTACCAAAACAACAAGAACATGATAAAAAACACAAGATGAGGGTGCTGTAAAGTGTAAAATTACAGACATACCCTCTGGCATAAGGGTCATTTGCAATACACTTTTCTATCTTCAAGGTGCTCGGATGGTAGACAGATACTTCATAGACATAATAACACCCCTCCCAACTTCTTGGACCATTCACACTCCAAACACCATTGGATTCCTTAAGATTGACAATCCCAAGTGGTTCTCCGCCTGAGGGTCCATTATAAATAAATGCACGTACATTCTGTTTTATGAACCCAAGAACTTCCATCAACAACTTTAACATATTTCAAAAAAAAAAGATAGAAAGTTGATAATTAAAGTAAGTTATACTTGAGCAGTTGGAGCCCAAAGATGAAGTGAGACAACTTCATTTAAAAAAATAGCACCAAGAGGACCCCAATAAGAGAAAATGTCATCAAGAACACCAGGTAGCTGTAAACAAGTAACACTAATGCAGTGTCCACTTGCTGCACAAAGACACAAAGTTTGTAATTAAAATTTTTGAGCCAAAAAGGGAAATGGCAACATAAATACTTACAGTCAAAGAAAGCAACAGCCAGTTGGTCTTTAAGAATACTCTTGGGATCCAAACTTGTAGGAACCTTAAAAGCGTTATAATCTTGTATATGAGGAAACTTATCTCTCACCTGGAATACTTGACACATTATGGTGGGAAAATTACGTAATTATACACTATGAGGTTATCAATCAGATTCTACTAAAAACCATTATCTTACATTTTCTGGAAGCCTCTGATCATGCCTTTCGAGCTTAATACTGAAATCGGAGCCTATCAATGGTAAAATTTTAATCATTGAAGATTACGTATCGATTTATAAGAATCCCAGTTTGTGGTAGAGCACATACCTTCAATTCCATTATCTGTAACAGATAGAGCTGCAGATCTACTGGAGTATAAAAAACACGAACCACCAACAGCATCCACATTCCAAGCAATTATTGAACTAGAGACCCAGTACGCTCGAGAGTAGGATAGGCTATCCTGCAATTCATGATACATGGTCAATAGCAATGAGGATGAAGCACCTTCTTCGGATATAACTCTTTTTCTTTCTCAAGTCACCGATTGAAACTATTCAAGCAGGAACTCGGTACTTTTTTGTATCTAAATCCCCTTTACAACTACTTTAAATTGTGAATTGGGATTATATTTGAAAACCATTTAAAACTACTTTTTGATTATCTTTGAACTCGTTATAAAGTATCCTTAAAATAAAAATAAATAAATAAATAAAAACATACGGCAGAATGCCAACATATGAGAATAAACAAACCAAAACTAATCAAGGGCACAAAGAATCATACTATTGATGATACAAAGGAACCTGAGGGGGTGCCGAAGCGGAGTCCTTAAGTGGCATTGTTGAACTTGAGCAGTAACAATGGTAGGTTCTTGTTCTGCATTTAGTGATGAGGGGAAGACCATGTCGGAGTTGGGTCGAAATACCAGTCGGGCGGGTTTTTTTGTTGTATATACGGAAGTGAAATTGGGCGGACGGAGTACGAGAAGAGATGATAGCAGGAAGTAAAGAAGAAAAGGATTGGCAGGGAATGGACATTTGGGAGATCACTGGGGTTCACAGGATTCTTGATTTTCAGTTATTTAAACCGAACTCCTGTTTGAAACGGGACATGACCCGATCCGACTCCGATTCCGAAAATGAGAAGCTACGTTTATGCATATGAAATATAACTATATTCTATATATATGTAGATCATACACAACTGAAAATAGCCAACGTATTTATCCAGATTGAATACAAATAGTAAGGCATCTAAGAAAGAAACTTATCGCGTGCCAAACTCTCTCTATAATAGGACAATCTATTCAAGCATAAAACTTGAATATGTTTCCCATGTGATCACATGACAATAAAGAACAAGAAGAGAGGGATCCTTTTCTTTTTGGTGCTCTAAAATGGCGACAAAACATACAAGGTTTCCAACATCTATAAATTGTCCAAAACAAGAACCCATGTGATAGAAAGGAAGAGCAATAATAGATGTCAAACTAACTATATACATAAGTTTCCATAGCCATAAATTGTCATAGCCCACGCAGTGGCGAGTCTAGAACGTACGTAAAACCATATGGTTCACTATTTAAATGATATCAATATAAAATAAATAAAAAATACTAGTTGCGGTTCCGGGTCGGGTCGGGTCGTATAAGCAAAAAATTAAACTTCTTACACAAGGTCTTATGTATTGATATATTTTAACAATTGTATCATTACTAAAACTTGTTAAAACCGGACCAGATCTAAGAAATAATAATTAAAAAAAAAACTATTTTGGCTAAAACCGACGTTTGTGCACCTCTACATTGGATAGATTATTTATTTGGGCTATTGAAATATAAAATGTGATTTAAAAATCTTGATTTATTCATATGTTTTGTTTCCAAAAGATTAAGGTAGTTCACTAAATTTTATTAAGACGGGTCACAATTTTTATTTCTATATATCTCTTATTAAAAAAATGGTAGGCCTACCTTAATGATACATAAACTCGCCACTTAGCCCACAACCCCTGAGTCTTATACAAGTGTAAAGTGTTTATGGATTTTTGTTAACCATATTACCATAATTCCGTAAAAGTGCATGTGGGTGTATTAAACCTCGTTTTGAATTATTATTTTTTGAATTAGATAAAATTGGATAAGTTCATATTGAATTTTTGGATTATTCGGAACGATTTTATCCGGATATTGGCTTAAATTTTCGTATCCGATATAACTAGATTTTGATAGGATATGATTTGAAAATTTTGGATTATCCAACTTTCATATCTATATTAAAAAATAAATAAATAAATAAATAAAATTGTAACTCCAACATCATATGCATTTCAGGATAAAAAATCCGAAAAAACAAAAATGGCATCAAGTTTTTTCGGGCATCCAATTTGTATCCGGCGTATTTATCACCTATCCAGCTATCTTATACCTGGTTATGAAAAATCCGGTTTAGATTTATTTCCCGGTATGTAAAAACCCAGATCCGGTTTGTGCACCTCTATAACCCGTAAGATAAATATGTATAAGTGGATGTTTTCTATTTTTTAGTAAGTGGGATAAGTCCTTAAAATTCAAACCATACTCACTTTTTTTATTCAAATGCCAACATGAATAAATCAATCTCTTAATTTTTATTTCACCAAATAAAATGCAAAAATCAAAACGTTTGTCACAAACTCGCAATTGTAAAATTTATGAAGGGAAATTGAATGGACACATATCCGGATATGCCTAACACATCATGCGTTTGCCTCCATAATGTCAACATCAACTTAGGCACATTGTTGGTGATGACAAAATCTCGGACACTGATATGATATGAGACCAATTCAAATTAGTGACGAAAGAAAGAGGTGCACAATTTCACATAAAAACTATTTTTAATAACCCATTTTCTTTTCACGGACAACAAGCTCCACAAAACCCTATATTCAATAAAACAAAAATACCTAATAAGCCTCGTGTAATGATTTCTGCACTAAAGTTCAAATGGAAATAGATTTTCGATCGGTTCATTTTTTTATTTTTATTTTTATGGTGAAATCTTAATATAGAAAGAACAATCAGTATCATGTAGGCAAAGTCATGATATAGTATCGTCTTAGTTTTGTCTTTTTATTTTGTTTTTACTTGTAGAGATTAACAATGGAAGGGAACATCTCAATGGGAAAAGAACAGCTGAAAAGAGAACGTGAAGTAATTGTTGTATCTAATTACTATTACTAGATTAAAAATAATTAGGCTAAAAAGCTTTAAATAAAGGATGATGTAGATAAGTCATATAAAGAAGTCAAAAAAATATATAGGAAAAGGTTATTTTCACGTGTTGAAATAAACGGTCTTTTAACAACATATCAATTTGTTTAAGAAGGGACCCGTGTTTACAAAATCAAACTATAAACATCTATGCATAAATAAATACAAACAAAATTATTGCGAAACACTAACTAATATATCAACATGACTTTTTATAAGGTTTTCAATGGATTATATACAGAAACATCAATCAATCCAACAACCCTAGCAACCTTAACAAACAGGAAACAAAAGTATATTGCTAAAAGACCAACCGCTAGTGTTCGATCGAGTTGCATTTCCCTCTTGGTCAATACCACAAGAGCCCATAACAAACCGCATATCATGAACCCTACAGTCTCACACAAATGAGGGTTCCCCGGAACCATATAAGGCACTGGATAATCTGACCAACAAGCAATCACAAACGAAAACCCTAATCCCACAAAGATGTTAAACACTGGTCCTGCATAACATCCGGTTATGGCAATTTGGGCCCCATCGGGCCCATCATGCATTGTCATAGCAACATTTGATGTCAAGTCACCAAGTGAGTTACCCCAAGCTAGGATAGTGAGCCCTAAAACTGAAGGATTCATCCCAATGATTGTCCCAAGTGACTCCAACAAAGATACCAATTCCTCAGCTGTGATGTATGTCCATATGACACTCATTAGAAACCCACTTGCATGCCAAATAAACAAACACTTTTGTGGTGCCATGGCACTACTTGTGAAAGCCAATGTACAAGTCCCTAAAGCAAGCCCGATTGCCAATGCTATAGACCATGTCACCATGGTAGCTTTTGTGACAATTAAGCCTTGTTGTGTGCTCAAAATAAGAGCCAACGTAACTGGGGCTAACGCCACCGAAATGACAGCATAAGGCTTGGACCATTTCTCTTGTGTTATCAATGGAATTGTAAGCTTTCTTGGCAAGTAAAGTGGCAACGCGGCAACATACAGAAGCAATATGATGACACCTTTTCTGTGGGGTACAACTTTATCTGCAGAAGGTTTTCGTTTTTCTTGAGCATTAACAGAAGCCAGTAATGGTAGTCCGGGACCCTGATGATGATGGTGGTCATTTGGGATTTTTTGTTTCTTCTTGCTGATGAAATGCATGTAAGAGACTAAAGAAATGTAAATGATGTATGTGGAAGCAAACAGAATGGATGCCCAGAAGCTGATTTTCCCAATTAGGATGATTACGAGTAGATTTGAAAGGGAAAAGAGGAGAAAAACTACGTCTCTGATGAAATTGGGTTTATCAACGATGACGACTTTCCGTCGGTAAGAGATTAATAAGCTGAGAATTCCGAAGACGACGGTTGAAACGAAAATTGCCCCACCTAGGATACTGTTAAGGCCTATATCTCCGCCGTCGCCGGAAGCAGTGAAGGAGATTATGCTGGCGAAAACATCCGGTGAGCCGTTTCCTAACGGAAGCAGAGTGGTTCCGGCGATGGCGGGGGATAGGTTGAGGAATTCTGACAGGTTTTCTACGGCAGGGCAGAAGTAATCGGAGGCGGTGTTGCTCAACACATAAAAGAGTATCAGGAGCCATAGGAGGAGGAGAAGGAAACCCAATTGAGGAAATCTGGATAGAGTACAGTAGAAGAACTTAAGGTAGTTGATGTAGCCTTTTGGGTGGCAATCGGCGTGTGTTTGTACGTACATGCATTTGGAGAGGGAGGAGTTGTGGTGGTGGACGTTGGTGCAGGTGGTGGTTATGGTGTTGCTTAAGGGATATGCAGAGGAAGTGAGGTGGAAGGAGATGGCGATGAAGATAACAAGAGTTGTGTTGAGTTTTGAAGGTGCCATCGCCATTGCAATTTACAAAGAAACAGGAGAAACTTGAGTTTATTTGGAGCAGACGATTCATTTAGGTGGACCATGACGACAAACATTTATGGGGCTAAAGACGAAAGCTGATATTTCTGGTAGTCAAAATAATAAAGTGAACTTTTTTATATAAATAATTTGAACACTTTTTATAATCAGCATCTCTTATTTAAAACCAAATTTTTTTTGACTATTTCGTTATTTCGTTTATGTCAAACGTTTAATTAATTTCAAATATATATATATATATATATATATATATATATATATATTATTGACCAAAATTTTAATAGCATCAAATTGAAAAAAAAAAATACTGTCATCAATATTTGTCTTGTTGGGCAAAAAAAATTCAAAGTATATAAAGAGTTTTCATTTAATGACCAATAAGTTGGAAATTAATTTTGGTGTGTACGTGGACACATCAGACATCTTGTATATTCACCTTTTGACTAAATAAAAAAATAAAGGATCACTCATCTTTGGTTTTTTGGTTTTTTTTTTTTTTTTTTTTTTTTTTAACCAACGAGGATAATATATATAAGGAAGATCCACCTCTAGCAAGTTACTAGAGAGCACAAACAAAAGTACAAATGACAGGAAAAAAAAAGAAATTGAAATGCAATTACGGACTACAAAAGAGATTGAACTTCCAATCTGTACCATCTTCCTTGATTTTATGATTGAACCATAGAAATGTAGTTGTCTTTATGATATCAACCACCTTGGTAGCACATACCCTTTTTTTATTGAATAAGCTCTCGTTCCTTGCCTTCAAGATACACCATATAGTTCCATAGCAAATTCCATGTAACCTTTTCTTCTTCTTGATGCAATTGCCCCACCTTGATGCATAATCTAACACATCATGTACCGTTTGAAAATTCGCCATTAGGATGTTACACCATTTGAATATCCACTCCAACACAGTTTTTGCAAACGGACATTGAACCAGAGCATTGTTTCCAGTTTCATCTGTGGAGCATTGACAACATGTTTTAGATGGGAGAGATACACCCCTCTTAAAAATACATTTTGCATGTTTTGGTCGTAATAAATTGTTAAAACTACATTTGCATGGCATATTAAAATTTAAAACTCAAGTTATTAAATGAAAGCATGATAAATGCATGCATGGTCGTAACAAATTGTTATCTATGTTGTGAATAGTGGCGGAGCTAACCTGGAAATTAAGTGGTAGAATAATATTAAAATCTTCACTAAATATTAGTATTTTACAATTGAAATATATGAGAACACACAACTAATAAACGATTGATAATATTTTCATTCATATCTGGCAAGACTGATGACAATTTCATTAACCGCTAAATCAAAGTTACATTTGCGATTAATGAATGCATATTTACAGTTACATTTGTAAACAACAAAATCAATCACACGTAAATGGTTTTCTTTTAGTAACACATTCTGCATTCATTCCATAAAAAGCTCCAAAAAAACCGTCCCTTTTTATGTTTGTTTTTTTAAGAGTTTTTCTTTTTTACAGATTATGTTTTTATTAAATGGTTAACTGCAAGAAATAACAATGTGCTTTCACTTATTTGTCTATTATAGCATCCTACTTTAAACTTTTTTTTTATCAGAGTATTGTATTTCTAAGGGCGTGTTCAGCACGGAGTGTTTGGGAGCTTTGAGAGCTTCTATGTAACACCCATAAAAATCATGCCAAATTTTAAACTTTTAAAAACATTTCAAATATATTAACCATTACAAAACTTGTTTTCAAAATGTATTATATCATAGTATCCCATAAACAAAGTCATAAAAAGTGAGGAGCTGTACGATCACGCCTTTGCCTTGCCACAATCCTCTGATGTACCTGAAACAATAAACTGAAACTGTAAGCCCGAAAGGTTAGTGAGTTCCCCCAAAATACCCATACCCACAACAATACGCATATAATCATAAACAGCATACTATGGGTCCAGTCAACCATCGGGTTGGAATACCCCAGGCCCACAATCAACAGGTTGGGATGTCAACATACTATGGGTCCAATCATAATCGGGATGGGGATACCCCAGGCCCACAACCAACAGGTTGGAATGCCCACATATTATGAGTACAATCATCATCGGGATGGAATACTCACGGCCCACAACCAACAGGTTGGAATGCTCAGGTCTATTGGCTTTCACACAAAGCAGATAAGCCTCAACCGCCAAACAAATATGTGCACATTTATATAACAGATAATCACATAACAGTCTATAGACAACCACTGATCTGACGGACCATACCACATATCACATAATGTTATCCTACCCTCTAGGATTCCGAACTAACCGGCCATATCACTTATCACATAATATCATCTCACCCTCTAGGATACCGATCTAACAGATCATACTAACATAACATAACCAGATAAAAATCCAAAGGGCCGGCCTTGGTGCCTTGGACCCTTGAGTATAGTGAGGATAACTCACCTTGCAACTAACGCGCTGAAATGATAAGCTCCACGCTCGGATCACTGTCACAAACTCCACCACCTATATTTACCATCAAACCATGATCATAAATTTCCAATTTCCCAAATGCCCCCAGAAGTCAACTGATCAAACTCAAAGTCAAAGGTCAAGGTCAACAATCCATGTTGACCTCAACTTGTCGAGTACCCTTAGCTACTCGCCGAGTTCCTTGCATAACTTGTCAACTCGCCGAGTTACTAGAGTGACTCGTCGAGTTCCTACGGTTTGCGGCTGTAAACTCCTTTGTCAACTCGTCAAGCTTCCCTTACAACTTGCCAAGTTCAAATGTGTCCAAGGGTTGGGAAAAACCCTAGCCGACTCGCCGAGTCACCTAACTGACCCGCCGAGCCCACGACTATCTTCATCGGACTCGCCGAGTTGACCATCCAACTCGTCGAGTCCCTTCAGTCCATATCTAAACAGATGCTTATTAAGCCATCATAAGGTTCCATATTGCAAATCCAGCTTCCCAAGGCATGTTTATCACGTAAAGTTGCAAAGTTTACGTGCATGCAAGGCTCTAAAGTCTTATAATGACAAAACCAAGCTTGCAATGGGGTTTTACACTTAAGGAGGGGTTCATACTTTCCAAAGCTGATAGCTTTATGGACTTAGAGACCAAAGAGAGTTCAGATCTGAAGTTACAACCTCATATCTTAGCTCATACCCAAGAATAGCTTCTTATTATACTAGAAAAGCCCCAATCTTTAATCAAATGGGATCTAAAAGGAAATGAGATCAAGGTAACGACTTGATACCTTCCAAGAGATGCCAACTGAGGTAGATATCAGATCCCCACACGTCCTTTGCTCCTAGCCACTTGCTCTCCAAGTTCTTCTTACAAAGATCCATCTCCCAAAGCTTAAAACACACAAGGATGAAGCACACACACGGATTAGGGTTTGTTGAACTCTCAAGAGGCTGTAAGGGGGATGAAGGAGGCTTATGATCCTTTAAATAGGGTGCAATACCCCGGAAATTAGGGTTTCACCCTCCAGCTCCAACTCGTCGAGTCACTCTTCCGACTCGGCGAGTTGGTCACTTAAACACGTGGCCCCAAACCCGCTGCTACTCGACGAGTCAGGGCATCCAACTCGTCGAGTAGATCTTGAAACTTGAAAATTAAAACCATTAATTAATACTTTGAGAATCAGGGTGTTACAATTCTCCCCCACTTGTACTAGACTTCGTCATCGAAGTCTGCTGCGGTGAACAACCCTGCATAGTGCTCTCGCATTTCCGCCTCCGGCTCCCACGTCCACTCGGACCCTCTTCGGTGCTTCCACTGTACCTTTTCCAAAAGGTATCTCTTGTTTAGCAGAACCTTCACCTTCCTATCCAGAATGGCCACGGGCCTCTCCACATAATTCATGTGCTCATCAACCTGAATGTCATCCAATGATACTACTGCCTCCTCATCTAGGATGCACTTCCACCATTTCCAAACGTGAAAAGCGATGTGAATCTCAGCCGACCATTTCCAAAAGTTCTATCCTACATGCCACTTTGCCAACCTGACAAAATCCTGATGATCCAAAGTATCGGAAACCAACTTCCCTCTTCCTGAAGCGAACCCTTTGTGCTAACAGGATAAAGCGTCCTTCAGCTCCCAAATATCATACATAATCAACCAGCTAACAAGTATGAACACTCATACCTGGCCCAATCAGCCTCGGGCTGGAATACCAGGCATGCCTACGACGGGTCCAGATATCCCTAGGATGGAATACCCTCGTATCCCCACACATGTTTGGCCCAATCAACCCCCGGGTTGGAATACCAAACATATCAGTTCCAATCAATCATAGGGTCCGGTCATCCTCAGGATGGAATACCCTTGATTGGAATACCTCTATGAACATAACTTGGGTCTACACATAACTTGAGATCCAAGGATTTGTCCTTACGTCTCATCCACCATCCTCTGATTCATCACTACCGAGTGTAACTCCCTCGAATCTTCAACAATGCATCCATTCTAAACGCGCTCCTACCAAAAGACATAACCAACACAATCTCTAAGTCCACAACCTATTACTGGAATACCCTTACATGGTCCTCAACATAGGTCTGGATTGCCTCCGAGCCCACAGCATGAGTCTGGTATACCCTCTCCAGCCCTCAGCTCATGACTGGAATTCTTCCAATGACCGGTCGACACTACTGTCGTCACTTTAGTTGCCCAACACTCCGGCCCTGCAGATATCCACTTCTCCCCGCCGCTCGAAGGGCCTAATCGATGCTCCTCTCATCAACAAACAACATAACGATACAAAACTTCTACCACACATGGATCCCTAGTCATAAACCCACTTATACTCTTCCTTCTACCATATGATGTTTCTCAGACGAAGTCGAAACCTCCCTGGTCCCAACTTGTCTGCCCATTACCCGAAACATCGGACACCTCACCGATTACTGAACCAAAAGACACACACAAACAGCAGTCCCATGCATCTCCCGAAAAGAAAACCGAATGGCTGGACTTGCTTCCACGCCCTGCCATCAACTTCTGTTAACATAATGAACGTTACATGACCCACATCAGCCTCTCCTCTTACCTGGTCTTCAGCGACCCATATTCTCCTCACTTCATACACGTTATGACTATTTCACAGATGAAATCAACCCAAGACACATCACAATAACTCAAATCATCATATACCTACCACTACTGGCCCACCAGTACGACACTCATATCTAACCCATATCACCCCTTCTGGTTGGAATACCAATCATGTTTAATCAATTCAACTATCGAGCTGAAATTCTCAGGGTTTGTTGGCCTACCGCCTCAACCCTACCGCTCCCTTTGAGCCTCCGTGCCTATGACTTTCAGTCGGCCCGCACCGGGTATCTTGGCCTACCGCATAGAGCGGGACCGCCTCAACCCCATCCAAATGCCATGAATGATTAAGAAAAGATCTAACCTGGTTCCTAGAACCTGAATGACGGAACATTCTAATCCCAAGCCTTCCCAAAGCTGACGAATACCCATCCGGATCTACTCCCAGTCCCCAACTTGAGTATAACCCGATCCAAAAGATTAATCCTAAGAGACACTTCGAACTGATGAGATCACCTAAGATCCTCTGCACTCCATCCGATCTCTAATAACAACTTCCGATCAAACCCAAAAATACACCGGAGTCCTCAGCCTACCCCAACAACATGCTCAATACCTAGGGACAGACCTGCTGATTGCTATAGCATACTCAGTACCCGCACATAGATCTACAAACACATACAAAGTCTTCAGTATGACTGGACCGCCTCACCAGGCATTCGGTCTATCTGGACCACTCTCAGAACCTTCAGCATGTCTGGACCGCCCCTCTGGGCCTTCAGCCTGTCTGGACCGTTCTAAACTGTTGAGTATCTCCCTGGACCACCCCTCCCGGTGATCCTTTCCATGCAGACTGTTCTCACCCACTTGGGGTTCCGAACTCCTGATCCACTATGTGGACTCTAATCCCGGCCTAAACCTAGGCCTCATGTCGATCGTCCACCCCCTCGGGAATCCGTGGTCTGATCCCTAATCCGCGTGTCTACCACATACGCTAAATAACCCGCACACCTGTGCTGAAAGTACTGTCGAGCCCTGGCAGCTAACAAAACCCTCAATCTATCAATCCAAAAATCCTCAGAGCCGAGCACACCCTCGACCGAATACTCGAACTGAACTCGATTCCTGACTAGAACTCCAACCTGGTTCCCCAACTTCTGCTATCAAGCACCCAGAAGACGTGTTCTTATGTTGGGGAGTTTTACCGAACCCCCAATCAACACAACCCTCAAACCAAGCAGCCACTAGGGCCCCCATTCTCCCTGTGGGGTTGTGAAACTTATCCCCGTTTCAAAACCTCTATCCACTTTCGTATCCCGGGGTAACTCTCCCCCACTTAAATTCGACTAAGCCTTCATAATACATGAGAATTGGAGGATTCCCAATCCTTCTCACTTCCCAACGATCGATCCGATGACAACCAACTCTTTCCCACTAGTGCTCCATTACTAGTTAGTCCCAATTGATCACACACTTCTAAGAACCAGATGAACACTTCCTGAACCCCAGTGAAACCGACAATCACTAATGCTTGAATGACCTCACACTCAAGTCCTGAAGACCACAAGATAGATGCTCCAATTAATACCTCGGCTACGAGCTACTTCCCTTGGCGCTTTAGTCCGTCAATCACTAACGGTTGCTAAAACCACTGAATCCTGACAGTGCTGACTAACCCTTCTGTGGGACCCTATCCGCATACCTCCCACATAATACCCCTTTTCCAAAGGTGTTCCAACAAGCTCCCCGCTCTCGGGCTCTAGAAATCATTCTTCAGGGTTCGCACCATGACTCACTTACCAGCTCAAACGTCCACAGCTGAACTGCAGCAGCTGAAACAACATCTGCCCTAAACCGGGCCACAACTAATCCCAAGGAATAGTCTACAATCCCAAAAGTGTAATAGGTCGCACAACCAATCCTTATCGTCCGATACAAGAGTTCCAAGGCAACCAGACCTCACAAATACTCATGCCACGTCGACCCACCTGCGTTCACCGGCGCTGAAATAATGTTGCCTAATCCTGCAACCCACTGACCCCGAGCTGGAATACAACCTGATCTTGGGGTCACAAGCCTGCTCACTCCTTCGAGCTCGAAAAACTGAGAGGGCACAATCCTTGCCCTACAAAACGACAATCCAATCCATCAATTAACCATTCCACTTCCAGCTGCAAAACCCCAGCTGAACATAATCATCACTCCTTTCTGGAGTTCCCGCGACTCATATTCCGGCTTCGAGCAAACCCCCGAGCCTGAAATCAAGAAACTCACGTGCTAGCCTCTACCGCTCAACCCACGGAAAAATAACGAGTACAAATCATCTTCCTGATCCCAAACAACTGCAGCCTTCTGCTCATCAGAATATGTCCCAGAACTGGGAAGCTCGACCAGCTCATCCCCTTGCCGTTGTTACAACTGCTAAAGATGCCGCGACAACCGTCTCGGCAATGGCTGCATAGCGCTCGTCGCAATACTCAACCATGGCGGTCTTAATAGACCCGACATCTCCGGAAACTGCCCCCGGACAATCTTAATAACCTCCTCCCGGATGATCTCACTAACACGATCCCCTGAAAATGATGTCCTATCTTGGCTGCCCGCTCCCGATCCTAACCTGGATCCGGTCTCAAGACGTCCCGTGACCACCATTCTGGTAAAATACCAGAAAGATCTCTGATAACCCATATAATGACAAGGAACCAATTCCCAACCCAACCCTAGGGGTTGTGACTTCCTTGACATGCGTATGGGTCCTGTGCTTTCAGTAGTACGGGCCCATACTACCTTCCACACCTACCCATATTTGTATCAAGTATCACCACAACACTCTACAATATACATATATATAGCGAGCGCTAAATCCTTACTCCTAGAGGAATGATAAATATCTCACAATTGGCCTCCCGGCATCTCACTACCCACTCATCCACCAACTGCCACACAACCCTCCATTGGTGCCAGTTAACTATTGCATGAATACAATCACATACGGCACAGCTTAAACAATCTTAGACTAAAAGATTTAATCCCACAACGGTTGGACTCAGACAAGAGTTGCGCAGCAGGACCAAATCTCTTACCCTAAGACCATTTAACCCATGTAGCATGTGACTTAGAGTATTCACCCAATAGTTAGTTCACACGAGAAAGAGTCACAAACAATCGATTGAGGTACTCTACATAAGATAAGGCATCAAATATCAGGAAATTCTATCATACGATTCCTGAGGATCCCTATCTTATTACTAGCATGTTGTTCTAACATATCACATAATATCAAATAACTTGTATGGTATTTTGGGGTCTACTTACTGGCTCCGACTGATCGTACACCCTGCATCCTCCTTTACTTATTTTGAAAACCTTTTGAAAAATCATTTTAAAAATCCTTTCCTTGATTTGAGACTGGAGTTACACGAATGTTCCTCCAATTCACTCAAACCAAGGCTCTGATACCAACTTGTAACACCCATAAAAATCATGCCAAATTTTAAACTTTTAAAAACATTTCAAGTCTATTAACCATTACAAAACTTGTTTTCAAAATGTATTATATCAGAGTATCCCATAAACAAAGTCATAAAAAGTGAGGAGCTGTACGATCACGCCTTTGCCTTGCCACAATCCCCTGATGTACCTGAAACAATAAACTGAAACTGTAAGCCCGAAAGGTTAGTGAGTTCCCCCAAAATACCCATACCCACAACAATACGCATATAATCATAAACAGCATACTATGGGTCCAGTCAACCATCGGGTTGGAATACCCCAGGCCCACAATCAACAGGTTGGAATGCCAACATACTATGGGTCCAATCATCATCGGGATGGGATACCCCAGACCCACAACCAACAGGTTGGAATGCCCACATATTATGAGTCAAATCATCATCGGGATGGAATACTCACAGCCCACAACCAACAGGTTGGAATGCCCAGGTCTATTGGCTTTCGCACAAAGCAGATAAGCCTCAACCGCCAAACAAATATGTGCACATTTATATAACAGATAATCACATAACAGTCTATAGACAACCACTGATCTGACGGACCATACCACATATCACATAATATTATCCTACCCTCTAGGATTCCGAACTAACCGGCCATATCACTTATCACATAACATCATCCTACCCTCTAGGATACCGATCTAACAGATCATACTAACATAACATAACCAGATAAAAATCCAAAGGGCCGGCCTTGGTACCTTAGACCCTTGAGTATAGTGAGGATAATTCACCTCGCAACTAACGCGCTGAAATGATAAGCTCCACGCTCGGATCACTGTCACAAACTCCACCACCTATATTTACCATCAAACCATGATCATAAATTTCCAATTTCCCAAATGCCCCCAGAAGTCAACTAGTCAAAGTCAAAGTCAAAGGTCAAGGTCAACAATCCATGTTGACCTCAACTCGTCGAGTACCCTTAGCTACTCGCCGAGTTCCTGCATAACTTGTCAACTCGCCGAGTCACTAGAGTGACTCGTCGAGTTCCTACGGTTTGCGGCCGTAAACTCCTTGGCCAACTCGTCAAGCTTCCCTTACAACTTGCCAAATTCAAATGTGTCCAAGGGTTGGGAAAAACCCTAGCCGACTCGCCGAGTCACCTAACTGACCCGCCGAGCCCACGACTATCTTCATCGGACTCGCCGAGTTGACCATCCAACTCGTCGAGTCCCTTCAGTCCATATCCAAACAGATGCTTATTAAGCCATCATAAGGTTCCATATTGCAAATCCAGCTTCCCAAGGCATGTTTATCACGTAAAGTTGCAAAGTTTACGTGCATGCAAGGCTCTAAAGTCTTATAATGACAAAACCAAGCTTGCAATGGGGTTTTACACTTAAGGAGGGGTTCATACTTTCCAAAGCTGATAGCTTTATGGACTTAGAGACCAAAGAGAGTTCAGATCTGAAGTTACAACCTCAGATCTTAGCTCATACCCAAGAATAGCTTCTTATTATACTAGAAAAGCCCCAATCTTTAATCAAATGGGATCTAAAAGGAAATGAGATCAAGGTAACGACTTGATACCTTCCAAGAGATGCCAACTGAGGTAGATATCAGATCCCCACACGTCCTTTGCTCCTAGCCACTTGCTCTCCAAGTTCTTCTTACAAAGATCCATCTCCCAAAGCTTAAAACACACAAGGATGAAGCACACACACGGATTAGGGTTTGTTGAACTCTCAAGAGGCTGTAAGGGGGATGAAGGAGGCTTATGATCCTTTAAATAGGGTGCAATACCCCGGAAATTAGGGTTTCATCCTCCGGCTCCAACTCGTCGAGTCACTCTTCCGACTCGGCGAGTTGGTCACTTAAACACATGGCTCCAAACCCGCTGCTACTCGACAAGTCAGGGCATCCAACTCGTCGAGTAGACCTTGAAACTTGAAAATTAAAACCATTAATTAATACTTTGAGAATCAGGGCGTTACATTCTAGCTTCTAGCGTTTGACAAAACACTCCGTTTTAAACAGAAAGTCTTGTTTGGCAATAAAAGCTTCCAGCGTTTAGTTTAAACAAAACGCTTCAGATCCAAATGCTACTTTACGTAGCGTTTAACAAAACGTTACAAGCTACAAGCTACCCGCTATCAACTAGTTTTGCCGAACAAGCCCAAAGTATCTACCCAGTTATAGCAATAAAAAGTTATGTTACAAATAACAATTTGCAAAACTTTTTTTTTCATTTAACAACTACATTTGACAGCAACAAATCTGGAAAAAAAATGTCTTCTGCATGGTCCCTACACTAGTTTTTTGATTAAGTTAGGTTGATAAATGAATACATATTAGGCCGGACGGAGTGGTGAGCGGGGAAGTCGCGGGAAACGATCCCGCACTAAGAAACACCGCACCGGGGGTGCGGGAAAGGAAACGCGGGAAAAAGGTGGAGGAGGGAGTCCCGCACTCTCTCTCTTCACATGATTGGATGTTTATTTTTTTTTTCTTTTTTTGATTCCAAACGGGAAGGAAACGCGGGAAAAAGGTGGGGGAAGGGCTTCTCACCCATTCCTTGGGTTTTAGGTGAGGGAAAAAGAAGTGAGAGAAATGGGTGTATGACCCACAAAAAGTAAGGAAAACTTTTATCACATACCCTCCGGTCTTATAACTCATGTATTTGGTTTCTTTTCCCAATATTACATAAAAACCAAAAACATTTTAACTGTTTTCTTCTTTTTATATATATCCACCGATTCACTAACATAAATATAAAATTTAAAACAAAAAAAAATCATCAAACTAACAACTAATCATTCATCAAAAAAAAAAAATAAATAAATAAATAAATAAATAACTCAATCCAAGACTTCCACTAATTATTATTTCATCCCAAACATAACATAAAGTAAACTAATAACCTCTTCAAAAAAAATACCAGATAGCACTATAGGAGTTCCTGCAAACAACACTAATTATTAAAGAGTGTCGAGCCATTTTAGGTTTTTTTCGAGAGAAAGAGATATCAAATTTTTGAATGAGGCAAGTTGTTTTGAAGTGGCACCATAGTTTAACAAAATAATTATTATTATTATTATATGTATATATATCTGGTGGGGCTCACATCCAAGTCAGGCCATACACCCCACTTAACATACATTGCCTCCGCTACTTGTGAAGTTAATTCAAAATGAAAATCAAAGAAATGTTTTATGTAAAATTAACTCTTGAATGTAAATATGTAATGCTGTAAAGAAAAATATACATGTGTTTAGTAGTCGAAAATTTACGAAATATATATAAAAGCATTATTAGCTTGAATAACACCTAAATGGTGATTATAAGGTTGATGTCATAATTAATCTGTGTCGTTGCATGTTAAATGATTTGGAAGAAACTTGTAGGATAACTTATTAATTAGTTTAATTGATTAAGTTTAGCAAGTGGATTATAGTCATTCGCGGTAAAAATCGGACCCATGCTTAAGAGGGTCGAAAGATATACATTATGGGTTGATATCATTGAGAATGTATTGACAATTTGATATGAGAAACTCATTGATACAACAATTATGTTTTGTTTTAGGGTGTATTCTATAAAACTAATTGAAAGTTGGGGAGCTGATAACTAGTAGATGGAAGTTGGAAGCTAGAGCTGTAACTTTTATTTGTATGAATGTACGGAAAATTAAAGTAACTAAAAACTTTTAAAACATGTATAGTTACATAAAATTACTTATATAAAATACAATCTTGAATTTTTTCTTAAAAAAAAAGGTAAATAAGTCAATTTGCAAAACTATAAAATAAATTTTGTTAATCACAATACCTTTTTGATTTGGAGTCTTTGTTTTAGTTAAAAGCTAAAAACTACTACTACAGTATAATTTTTTTCTTCCAAGCTTTTTCTTAAAGATCAAAAAGTTAGAAGTTCTAAAAAAAAGAGTGTATCAAACATGATAATCATTTCAATATCATATTTTTGTCAATCTTTGAATGGACATGCCACTTTGTTTGGAAATTGTTTTTAAATATTATCAAGCCGTGAGACCCGGTTAACATTGATTTTACGATTTGTACATAAAAACCAATTAATAATATTCCATGTTAAAACAAAATTAAACAAGATTATAGTATATTCTTATCTATCAATATACTATCTCAAGACTTTCACTGTTTCATATTTAATGCGACTCATATAAAGTGACCAAATTGGGAACTAAATAAATGTATCGTTGAGTATCTTTCAAAGCATTTCCCTTGTAACACCTCCTAAATGTTGTATTTTATGTTTGATTATGATGTGTAAATGGAGTATTTTGATGTGTTGGTCGGTTTAATTTAACGATTGATCAAATATGTAAAATATTTACAATATATATATGTAATGATTTTAAAATTATGGACCAAAACCAATACTTCTAATGGCATGATTACTAGCAAATGAAAATGTAAAGTTGAATTTAAAGTAATACAGCAGAGCAGAACGTGGTAAAATGACAATAATGACTATGCTTTGCATTTTGAATTGTGAGAAATTTCTAAGAAGCTTCATCCTTCGACTCTTTTCCCGTTTTTGAAGGAAGAAATAAAAACCCTTAACACTGAAATATTTTCAGTTTTCACCATGAAAGGAAAGTATATGTTGCATCACCAACAAACATTGAGGGGAATCTTTATAAAATGCTGTAACTTCGTGGTAAGATTTGTTTATTATCGTATTTCTAGTTTTTCTATAAATTAATCACAATCATAATATTAAAATATTGTTAAATGTTTGGTTATATAACGACAAAGCATGTTTTTCTTATAATTTATGCAATAAAATTGTTTATAGACCAGATATATAATAACATTTTATTTTAAGAATAAAATATAAAGTAAATTACACGAATCGTCCTTTATGCAGTGTCAAAATACATGTTTAATCTCTATTTTCAAATTTTAACTCAGACTGTTTATCGTTTCTTTTAAAACTACATGCTTCATCTCTATTGATAGAAAATGACTATTTTGTCTTTAATAGTTTCTTTTTTTCATTTTCTTTTATTTCTTTACCAAATTTAAATTAAAAAAAGAAAATAAAACAAATATTCCACTACTAGAAAACAGCTCTTTAATGACACGCAACCAATGACACGTGCTTATTTACGATACATATTTTTTGCGTGTCTTAAAAATAATGTCAGTTTTCCAAATTTTGAAGGACAAATGCGTGCCCTAAAATTAATGTCCAACAAAAAAAATTAAAAACACGGAGGGCACCTAAATTAAATGGGTGTCGTGTATAGATGTCGTTTTATAAAATTTTAATACTCGCTCCCTCATTAACAGCTAAGGGGGGAAACAAAATCCCCAAAAATTTTGAAGACCCCGCTTCTTCTACATCTGCTCATTCTCTCCTCTCCACCCACCAGCCGACAAAGACCTTCATTTTCTCCTTCCCTTCTCTCTGCAAACCCTAGAAACCGCAACCACCATCAATATATCCAGAAGCATCTTCCCTGTTTGCGTTTGAAGGAAGCATCGGCTTGTGGTGGCGTCTCCGGTGGAAATAAAAGGTGAAATTGAAAACTCCCTCCGGGTGGTAGAGAGAAAGAGATAATAAATAAAAATGGGAATTGAAGTCGGGGAGACCTTCGGTGTCGGACGTCCCGATATGAGAAGTGGTAGAGAAGATGCCGGTCCAGCTACCACCCCAACCAGTACCTCCAACTTCGTACGCCGGTGGTTCTCACGGGCGGCTCAGCCGGAGATAATAAGAGCGGCGCAGAACGATTACAAGGGCAACTATATCGTATCAGAATGAGGTTTGTTTCCTTTTTTGAACCAATATGTAACTTCATAATTTCCCTAACTCTTCTAAGAACGATTCCAACATTTTGGATCGTATTTTTCTTTTCTTGGATTCTTTTCGAAGAAAAGAACTTCCCACATATTATACCAATTTTGTGGGCATCAGGGACTTATGTAGCAGCTAGTAAACAATTTGAATTCACATTTTTCTTAGATAAATTTCACTCTTATGCTATGAATACATGTTTCTGCAGTTACACTTCTCAAATGGGTGACCTAAAAGAGCGTCTCCTCCCACCAAAACCTGCATCAGCTATATACCTTAGAGATGCATCATACAGGCCATCTGCATCAGGTCACCAACCTTTCAAGGAGTAGATGTTTTAGGCCTCAAAAAGTGTGGTCAAGGTCTTCCTTCATGGATCCGTGTTGATGCTGCAACTGGTGATTCCCAAGTCATTGAAGTTGACAAATTTACTATAATGAGACGTTGTGATCTTCCTGCTCGTGATCTTCGCTTACTTGATCCATTATTTGTCTACCCTTCAACAATTCTTGGAAAAGAGAAGGCTATAGTTGTAAATTTGAAACATATTTGTTGCATTATAACAGCTGATGAAGTTGTGCTTTTGAATTCTCTTGATAGCTATGTGTTACAATATATGGTGGAATTACAAAGACGATTGAAAGTTGCAGGGGGTGGTGAGGTGTGGCAATCTGAAGGGGCAGAGTTGACAAGACGAATGGGAAATTCAAATAGGTCCTTAGGGGACATGTTTGGTAACACTTCACCTGAGTACTTTCCCTTATAAAATAAATATGTTATAACCTAAAATAAATAAATTAATACTACATCTAGATATAATAACTTATAAGAAATGATAATTTTTTTTAAATGTTGTGACCTTGGTTGGATAGATCATGCAATGTCTCTCTATTCAAGGTTTGTCTTCATCGGGAGGTGGTTCTGTTGGTGGTGATGGAGTTGGTAACAGCAGTGGAGCTTCACGAGCACTTGTAAAGGATAGGTTTGTCTTTTCAACTATTTGTTATATATTTAAAAAAGAATTAAAAAATTGGTTGATATATAAATTGAAATGTGGTGGTTTAACTATAGGTTGAAGATCTTCAGTGGTCAGTTTGAAGAGCTTCATCAAAGACAATCTCAATGGACCGTTCCTGACACAAAGCTTAGAGAATCTCCCAGACTTGCAGTTGTTGAAGTCTTGTTTCCTGCATACAGATCTTTCATTAAACGTGTTGGGTACATTTTTTTATGTAATCTATCTCAATTCTCAGGCTCAAATAAATGAAAAAAAGTAAACAAATATTTTGTTTTCTGTTTTTTACAATTACAAGGTACTTGTTGAGAATAGGAAGAATCCCCACAAGTACATAAGGTATTCAGCAAAGGATCTTGATCGGATGCTTGGTGAATTTTTCGAGGGTAAGACATTGAACGAAGCAAGATGATAGAGATAGCAAGATGTTGAATTACTCTTTTACTGTAACATCCCATTTTTCTAAGTAGCTTCAAATTCATCCCTCGGATTTTAATTAGGTCATTTTGGCCCTTGGTTGGAAGGAAGTGGCAAGAAAGGACCATGCATGCAAAGGTGGCAGCTGGGTGTGTACGCCCAGCGTAAGCTGGGGTACGCCCAGCGTAGGAGGTTAAATGGTCGCGGGTGTTGGAAGACGTACGCCCAGCGTACGAGATGTACGCCCAACGTACGCTCAGTGGCACAAAACCCTAATTTTAGGGTTAAGCACTATATAAAGAACATGAGGACTGGAACCCTAACCCCTTATCAACCTCCCCAACTTCAGAAAAACCCTAGAACGTCTCATCCCTTCATTCTTGTGTATTTTAACCTTGAGAAGCCCATTTTGGTGATTTTTAAGCTTGGAGGAGGGAAGAAGAAATTGGCAAGGAAGAACTCGGGAAGTTGGAGCTCATAGATCTGGAATAGCATCATCATTTGAGACTGTTTGGAGGTATAAAGTTCATAACTTTCCTCAAGAATGCTTAGATCTAGAGTGATTTGATTTTGAAGTCATTTTGGTCCCAAGTATAGAACTTTTTGGTTCAAATCCGATTTTTGGACTTAGAGTTGCCACTCTCAGTTCAAAATGAGTCCCTAAGGCAGGAAGTTGCCATCTTGAATGTCTTATTGGATTCATGCATGAGTTAAGATCATTTCTATAAGAATGGAATGCTATTTTGGAGTTTGGGCTTATTAGGCTCATGCAAAGTCACCAAGTCAGTGACTTTATGTGTTAAGACGTTGAAAAGGGCTTGGATCTGTGATTGTAGCTTCTGGTTTGGAGTATTGTGCACTTAATGGGAAAGTGACTTAGCAGAGGAGTACGCTGAGCGTAAATGCAAGTACGCCCAGCGTACTCACCATTTAGCCAGTACGCCCAACGTACATAGGAGTACGCCCAACGTACTCACAGATATGGGCCTTGCAAGTTTTGGGCCTAGGTTTGGGCCATGTAGGGGATTTTGGTCCTTTGGGCCTTGGTGGGCCATCAGAAGTCAGTTAATGTGGGCCAAGAATAGGTTTGGGCTCAAGTTAAGGCCTATTAGAGGGATTAGGCCCAATTTGCTAATTGGGCCATTAGTGGGCCACTAGTGGGCTTGGAAAGCCTACCTAGTGTTGGGTTTTGGTTTTGGTTTTGGGCCTTGGCCCAAATTAGAGAAAAGACAAAATGGACAATATGGACCCCTTAGTCGGGATTGATAGCCCACATGTTGACTCAATATTCGTTATGTTGGATAGTTTGGGATTTTCGGTGAGACAGCATTTCGGGAGTCGATACTTTAGTTCAGACCGGCATTGCGAGGTGAGTTATTCTCACTATACTCAAGGGTCTAAGGCACCAAGGCTGACCCTTTGATTTGTTATTTGATATTGTTACTGTTGTGATATGTTAGCTCGGTATCCTGGTAGATAGGATGGTTATATGCTAGTATGATCTGTTAGATCGGTATCCTGATAGATAGGATGTAGTTATGCTTAGATACATGTAGTTGGTCTGACTGTCTGTATACTGTTAGGTGATTACCTGTTATATATGCACATGCTTGTTATGGTAGTTGAGGGTATTCCATCCCGAGGATGAGTGGAACCTAGTATGTTGTCTTTGTTGACTGTTATATGGTTATCTGATATAGGTGCACATGTTTGATTGGTTATGTTGGCATTCCAACCCGATGGTTGAGGGTCTGGGGTATTCCAACCCGATGGTTGATTGGACCCATAGTATGTTGGCATTCCAACCCGATGGTTGAGGGCCTGGGGTATTCCATCCCGATGGATGATTAGACCCATAGTATCCGTTATATATATATATTGTGTGTGGGCATTCCAACCCGATGGTTGTGGGCCGAGAGTATTCCATCCCGAGGATGATTGGACTCGTAGCATGTGGGCATTCCAACCCGATGGTTGAGGGCCTGGGGTATTCCATCCCAATGGATGATTGGACCCATAGCATGCTGTTTGTTATTGTATGTGTATGGGTATTTTGGGGGTAACTCACTAAGTTTTCGGGCTTACAGTTTCAGTTTATTGTTTCAGGTTCAGCGGGTGACCGCGGGAAGGCGAAGGCGTGACCGTACACTTCCTCGATTGATGACTATGATTTCTGGGAACTCTGATGTTTAAACTATTTTGAAAACAAATTGTAATAACTAAGTGGTTTTAATTGATTTAAAAAGTTTTAAATTGACTCGAATTTTATGGATGTTACATTTACCCTTGTGGTATGTTTGGTGAGTATTTAAAACTATTATTATGTGAACGTTTGGATACTTTTGATAGAAACTTGTCATATTTAAAACTATAATATGGATGTAACACAATAGACCCACCAAAATCTATATATTCATATGATTATGCAAATTAAAACAATAAAACAAGTCCTCGTGTCCCTTCATAAAAACACACAATCGATAAAAGAAAAAACAATAAGAAAATCAAAAACCTTTTGGCCTTATGCAGCAGCCTCAGGCTTCTCCATTTCCATGGCATCAGAATTCTTATTGTTGTCTGCTGCTTTTGGGTTTGAGCTTGCAACATTCTCTGAACCAGCCTGCTGCTCAGGTGCAGGTGAGGGTGGTGCCTCTGGTTGTCTGGCTACCTTTGGTGGGGCCAGCTTTGGTTTCAAAATTATTGGCCTACATGCCCTGTAGACACATATAAAAATTAAAACCAATATTTACTATATTTTATTTAACAAAAATAAAAAAGTGGAATATCTTATATATTATACATGTCGATTGCCTCTGATTTCCTTTTATATCAGATGACAGAAGAACTAGATCAACCTGTTTGGGAAATGAGTCCTGCTATTGTGTCTTCTCTCTCAACCAGTTTTTTGCTTCTGAGCATTCATTCAACACCTGGAGAAGGTACATACATAAGTCAGAATTAAAATAAAATAATAATATATTTATGTATAGAGAAATAGAGAAAGAGGGATTTTACGATTATAACCTTTTGTTTGTCATTCAAGTCAATGTGTTCATATTTTGGATCACCGGATGCATGCAAACCAGGCCTACAACACATGATTGACTGCCTCCTGAGCCTACAACCTACGGTTGGGATCGCTCTTGTAACGTCCCGAAAATCATGACATAAAAATTTTGTTTTATATTAATAAATCGTTAATACATATCTTTCCCATAAAACCAAGGTAACCAAGATTTAACAAAACATCATCAAATCAGAGTAATTCACATAATGCGGAAACTTGTGGTGTGTGCTCTGCAATCATCCCAGGCTCTTCCATTTGAAAACTAGGGTACTTGAAACATAAACTGAAAACCATAAGCACAAAGATTAGTGAGTTTTTCCCCAAAATACCACATACATACAACCACAGAATATCATGTGACATACATATAGGTGTCATGGGCTCCCTCTATGGTCTTTACCTGGGATGCCATGGGCTCCCCCCATGGTCTTTACCTGGAATGCCATGGGCTCCCCCATGGTCTGATATCCAAGTGCCATGGGCTCCCCAATGGTCTTTCATGCAAGCATCACAAAGATAACTAGCATTCAACATAACAAGCAATGGGCCGACATTGGTGCCTTCGACCCATGGATATAGTGAGAAGTCTCACCTTGGACAGCTGAAACCCACAGATACTATCTGACTGCAGATCTGCTACAATCCCCACGCTATCAAACAAATTAACACCCAATTAACAATTGGGTTCCACACCTAATCCAATAATCTATATATGGGGTAAAAATACCATTTTACCCCTCACCTAATTTGGTCAAAGACTAAGGCCCAGACTCTCAATCATAAAAGGTCCACAAACCAATAATCTTCCAAAGCCCACTTATGGAAAATTGGGCCCAAACCCTTACTTGGGCCTTACCCTAAAGCCCACTACTTATCCCTAATCCAAAACACACCTTCTCAGACGGCCCAACAAAGCCCCAAGCAACCAAGCCCAAAACATACAAGGCCCAACAGACCGAGTACATGGGGCGTACAAGCACGTATGCACAACGTACTCGCTTAGAGGCTTGTACGATAAGCGTACTCTCTTGGAGGCTTGTACGCTAAGCGTACCTGCTTGTATGCCCAACGTACTCACCCTTATTCAGCCCAAACTCGATTTTCACTTAATCCATTAAGACAAAGCATCCAAAACACAGATCTGACCTCCTTGAGTTAGATTAACACGTAAAGTTGCCAAATTTACGTCCATACAAGGATAAAAGAAGCTCTTAATCTTAAAAGGGACTTAATGGTTGGCTTAAAGCATGCATGATGCCAAAATACACATAAAGCTTGCACCTTTATGCTCAAGGATACCAAAACAAACTCAGGTCTGAAAGGATGAACCCTTAAACAACCTAACTCATCCATAATCTAAAAAAGAAGACCAAAATCATAATAAGCTAGCCATTAAGAGATCTAATCATACATAAGCCAAGATGCAAACTTGTTACCTCAAAAAGCTTCCCCACAAGGTGGTGAATCTGGATCTAAAGCTTTCCCACAAAGCAAAACAACTTTAAGTTTCTCTTCTTTCCTTCCCAAGGGAAAAATTGAGCATCAAAGGCTCTCAATAGCTTGAGAACACCTCCAAGGGGCTACAAGGTCGATTTAGGGTTTTTAGAGTGTGGAGGCTGACTTATAAATGAGGGAAAGAACTAACATAAATCTTTTATAGGGTACAAATACGAAAATTAGGGTCACACAAACCCTCGTACGCCCAACGTACGAGGTCTCACACCCGTCTCCCATCTCCGAAGTACTCTAAGCGTACGCTCCATTACGCATGGTGTAACCCTCACCACATCAGTACGCCCCGCGTACTAGGGTCTTCCCTCAAACCCTAATCTATTTTGAAGGCCATAACTTCTTTGATACAACTCCGATTCCGACCATACTTATATCCATGAAAAGGTATCGAGAAGCTCCACATTATTATCAACTCATACTTGACATAAAGTTCCCCTAACACAAAATCCAATTTCCATAAACGCCCGAGCTGACAATTTACCAAAATGCCCTTGGCTCCAAAACTAACTCTGAATGCCCGAATCATCCTCATACCATCACCCACACCCAAATGGGTAACGATTCGGAACAGGGAGTTACAACTCTCATGAGCCTACATTATCAATTGGACCGCTCTCATGAGCCTACAACATATTATTGGACCACTCTCCTTGGGCCTATAATAACAACTGGACTACCCGGGTATATTGGCCTACAACACAGACCAGGATCGCCTCAACCCAACCATAATATGATGACATATGCAAACAAACAATAACTAGCAACTGCAACATTCCAAAATAGTAATAAAATTTTTCATTTAAAAGTCATTCAAAACATTCATTAATTGTTCGGAACCCACACAAATCATAGTATTAAATCATTAGAGTACAAATTATTTCAAATGCGGAAACCATGAGGGGAGGATGTTGTGTCATCAAGTCGGGCCCTTCCCTTTGGAACTGGAAGTACCTGAAACCATAAACAAATTATGTAAGCATAACGCTTAGTGATTTCCCCCAAGTACCAATTACTACACGTGAAAGGAGATAAATGTTATGGGCCAAATCATATTCTTTTCGTCCAGTGCCGAGGGCCAAATCCCGGTCTTTCATATAAATGTCAGGGGCCAGATCCCCGTCTTTCATATAAATGTCAGGGGCCAGATCCTGGTCTTTCATACCAATGTCAGGGGCCAGATCCTGGTCTTCCATATAAACATCACAAGGCATCCAAAGATTTATACAACAAACAATGGGACGACATTGGTGTCTTCGAGCCATGGATCCAGTGAGGAAACTCACCTCACAGACAGACGAAAAGCTGAACTGACACGCTACTCCAAAATCCTCACTACCGATCACCTTTACAAACAATAGTAACCAAAACTCAGAATACCATTCAAATACCTAAAATGCCCCTAGGTCAAACCCTAGTCAAATCCAGGTCAAAGTCAACCGAGCCAACCGCGTTTACTCAGTCAGTACGCGGGGCGTACTCCTAGTGTATGTGGGGCGTACCTCGCAGTTGACCGATGAATGGGGCGCTGAACTCGTATGATCAGCGTACCCTTCAGTACGCCCTGCGTACAAGGCTGTTGCCAATCTCTTAACTAAGTGCTTAATCCCTTACGTACCTACGTCTAAACTTCAGATCTAGGTCACATAAGATGCTCTAAACCATAAAGTTTCCAAATTTATGGTCTAGTTAAGTCCTTAACACCAAAAACTCTAGCCTCTTAACCCATTAAGACTATCTAGTACTTGCATGGGGAGGGGGAACTAATGACCAAGAACCCAACTTTATGACTTAACACCCCTAAAAACCTCTAAAAGGACAAATCAAAAGCCTTGGAGTAACTTCTACTCACAAAGACTAAGTTTGGGACCAAAAAGGAAACAACTTGAGCAAAATTAGATCCAAGAGATTTATTCATCAAGTTTGAAACTTTTTTACCTCCACAAGGTGCACAAAAGGGACAAAATGTTGGATCCAAAGCCTTGAGTGAAACACCACCAGTTTAATGTTTTTCCTTCTACTCCAAGAGCTCCAAATGGCACGAAAATGGCTCAACAAGCTTCACAATGCACAAACACTCTTTAGGGTTTCGAGATGAATAGGGAGGTTGAAGGTAAAAATATGCATGAGGCCATAAATGTGATTTATTAGGGTCCAAACCCTAAAATTTAGGGTTTGCACCATGGTTGCATACGCCCTGCGTACCTGCGTACGAGGGTGTACACCCCGCGTACTCTAGAGGACTTCGGATTTACAAATTTTCCACCGGGGACTAATCTTGCAAACTAAACATAACTCAAGGGTCAAAACAAATACTTGAATCTAGGTGTTACAACTCTCCCCCACTTGAACTGGACTTCGCCCTTGAAGTCTGTTGCCGCAAATAAATCTGGGTAGTGCTCTCGCATCTCCGCCTCCGGCTCCCACGTCCATTCGGAATTCTTCTGATGTTGCCACTGGACCTTGTCCAATTACACTTCCTTGTTGCGTAGAGCTTTCGTCTTTCGATCCAAAATCGCCACCGGTCTCTCCACATAATTCAGGCAATCATCAACCTAAATGTCATCCAGAGGAATGACTGCGGACTCATCGGCCACACACTTTCGCAACTGAGACACATGGAACGTGTTATGAATCTGGCTGAGCTCATCGGGCAAATCCAACCGGTATGCAACGTTGACCACTCGGGCTGAAATCCTGAAAGGTCCAATGAATATGGGGCCCAGCTTGCCCCACTTCCTGAATCGGATGACGCCCTTCCAAGGCGACATCTTTAGAAGCACCAAGTCTCCACTTGAAACTCGAGATTTAAACGCCGCCGATCTGCATAACTCTTATGTCAGCTCTACACGACTTGCAACCTATCGTGCACATGATGGGTCAACTCCATAGTCTTGAGTACAACCTATGTACTACCCATGACTCAATGACCGACCTCCCCCCAACAAACCGGCGTCCTATACTTCCTTCCATACAACATCTCAAATGGTAGTCGGTCAATACTGGCATGATACTATTGTTGAAGGAGAACTCAACCAATGGAAGGTAAGTATCCCAACTCCCTCTAAAATCCAACACACAAGTCCGGAGCATATCTTCGAGCGTTTGAATCGTCCGCTCGCTCTGGGCATCGGTATAGGGGTGGTATGTTGTACTAAAATGCAATTGAGTACCCAACTCCTCATGGAACTTCCTCCAAAACTTGGAGGTGAAACGAACATCCTGGTCCGAGATCACCAAAACCGGCACCCCGTGCCGAACTACCACCTCCCGAACATAAATATCTGCTAACTTCTCCGAGGATATGTTATCAGCAAATGGTATGAAATGCGCACTCTTTGTTAGTTTGTCCATAATGACCCAGATAGAATCAACACCACGTGCCGTCCTTGGCAATTTGGTGATGAAATCCATAGTGATCTCCTCCCACTTCCACATGGGAATGGGTAAAGGTTGCATCTTGCCATGGGGTCTCTGATGCTCGGCCTTGACTTTCCTGCAAGTCAAGCATCGCTCAACAAACCAAGCTATCTCCATTTTCATACAGGGCCACCAATAACTCAACCTCAAATCCCTGTACATCTTCGTCGCCCCCGGATGGATAGAAAATTTGGACTTATACGCCTCCTCCAGAACCGTTTGTCTCACCCCACCTGATGTCGGGACCCAAACTCTACCGCATTGAGTCAACAATCCTCGGTTGTCCCTGACAAATAAGGGAATATGTCCGCTGATCCGCTCGGCCTTCTAATTCTCCTTTTGTAAACCCTCAACCTGATCTTCCTTGATCAAATCCAATAGAGGCGAGGCGACAACCATCCTCAAGCAAACATCTCTGATAGAAATACTCGGCGCATTGCGGCTCAAAGCATCGGCCACCACATTGGCCTTCCCAGGGTGGTACAGGATCTCGCAATCGTAATCTTTTACCACATCCAGCCATCTCCGCTGCCATATATTTAAATTCGGCTGGTCCATCAAATATCTCAAATTCTTGTGGTCGGTGTAGATAGTACACCGGACCCCATACAGATAGTGCCTCCAAATATTAAGGGCAAAAACCACGGCCCTCAATTCCAAATCATGTGTGGGGTAGTTCACCTCATGAGGCTTCAGTTTCCTTGAAGCGTAAGCAATCACGTGACCCCTCTGCATAAGAACAACTCCCAAACCCGAAATAGAGGCATCGTAGTAGACCACAAAATCATCCAAACCATCAGGAAGCGCAAGAATAGGGGCCTCACACAATCTCTGACTCAGAGTCTCAAAAGACAACTGTTGATCAGGCCCCCATCGAAAGGTCACATTCTTTTTTGTCAAACGGGTTAAAGGCACAACAATCTTGGAGAAATCGCAGATAAATCTCCGATAATACCCTGCTGGACCTAAGAAACTCCTAATTTCATATGCGGTTCTTAGAACCTTCCAATGCATCACAATCTCGATCTTGGTCGGGTCAACCAAGATTCCCTCCTGGTTGACGATGTGCCCCAAAAATTGCACCTCGCACAACCAAAACTCGGATTTGGAGAATTTGGCATAAAGCCTCTTCCTTCTCAGGGTCTCCAACACTTCTAGAAATGTTGCTCATGCTTATCCTTGGTATTGGAGTAGACCATAATATCATCAATGAAAACAATCACAGACCGATCCAGCATCGGCCTACAGACCTGGTTCATGAGGTCCATGAACGTTGCTGCTGCATTGGTGAGCCCGAATGGCATCACCATGAACTCATAATGTCCATAACAAGTCTTGAAGGCTGTCTTCTGCACATCCTCATCCCTGAACCTCATCTGGTGTTACCCTGATCGTAGATCAATCTTGGAAAACCAAGACGCACCCTGAAGTTGATCAAACAAGTCGTCAATCCTCGGAAGTAGGTAACGGTTCTTCACCGTTAGCTTATTCAACTCCCAGTAATCGATGCACATTATGTGTGAATCGTCCTTATTTTTTACACACAGGATCGCTCCCCACGGAGAACTACTCGGACAAATAAAACCCTTGTCTAGCAGCTCCTGAAGCTCAAATCCTGAAGCTGCATAGACAACTCCTGCATCTCAGGTGGCGCCAGGCGATACGGTGCCTTGGCTATCGGATCCGCACCAGGTACCAGATCAATCCGAAACTCAACTTGCCTCTCGGTAGGCACCCCTAGTAAGTCCTTAGGAAACACGTCGGGGAATTACCTAACAATGGGCACCCCACTCAAATTTATCGTCTCCCCAACCCGAGTATCTGCGACATAAGATATAAATCCAGAACAACCCTGCTACAAATATCTCCTGGCCCTTGAAGGTAAAGAGAGAGTTGGCCCATGCAAAGCTCCCTCTCTAGGGATAATCAGTTCTCCCCCACTTGAGGTTCGAACTCTCACCAACTGTCATTCACAGTCAATCATGGCCCCATTGGGGCCCATCCAATCCATTCTGAAGATAACCTTCGATCCTCTCAAGGGAATCGACACCAAATCTATAGGGAACCTCTCACTAAATAGATTCAGGACACATCCATGAAAACCCTTGAAGCTCTCACAATACGGTTATCTACAATCTCAACCTCTAGAGGAGAATCCAAGGCCTCAGAAATGTCGCAAAACTTCTTGTTGAGTGCAAGGGATACAAAGAATCGGGTAGCCCTCGAATCAAACAAAGCATGGGCATACATACCATTGACCAAAAAGGTCCCTATACCGAATCAAGAATATATATAAGCATGAAATAAAGAAAGCAATAAAAGATAGAGACAAGTTACATACCCATAACCACATCCGGTGTTGCACGGGCCTCATCGGTGGTCAGCTGAAATGCCCTGCTCTTCACCACAGGAGCCTCCACATTGCCCTGTCGGTCGTCAGTAATCCTCAAGGTGGATGGCGCAGGCGCCGTCACTGCTTCCCCAGTCAACCTCGGACAATCAACCTTTTTACGGCCGATTTTATTGCAATGGAAGCAAATTAGAGGCCTTTGGGGGAAATCCCTGCTCATGTGGCCCGACTGGCCACAACTAAAACATCCTGAACCTGCTGATCGGTAAGCTCCACTGTGAAGCTTGTCGCACTTCGTGAAACGGCCCTGGCCCTGCTGGCCTCTGGTGTAGGCTGTTGGGTTTTGAGCATTCTAACACTCCTATGGTGTACATGCAACCCTATAAACCTTGGATCTATGTTTTCTCTATTATACATGCAAATATTAACTATTCCAAGGTTTCATCCTAACTAGCATATTATGAAGCACCTATACTACAAAGTTCTAGTTAGATGACATACATTTTGATGTAGCTTGATGTCTTCAAGCTTTAAGAGCTTAGCCCCAATAGTGTGGAAGCGTCAAATGGAATCACAAATCACCAAAACACCTTGGAAGAACTTGAGAGAATATGTATGCACACTAAAATCGGCCCACTCTTATTTTCACACACTTGTGCCAATTTTGTGAGCCAAGGACCCCTTTATATATTATGGAGGATTAGGGTTACATCCATGTAAACCCTAATACCCATGACCTTTCATTTACATAGGATCCATGGGTTAAAAGCTCCATGGACCATCCATGAAAGCTTAGCCCAACCTAAATGAACTTGGCCCATTCCATATATATAAGAGTCCATATTTAATTAGTTCTTTTTGATCACTTAATTAATTCTAAATTAATTCTTGATCAATACTAATTAAATAATATGATTCCATATTAATATATTAGAACTTATAATATATTAATATAAATCATAAATATACTATTCTCAAAAGACTATCCATATAAATTGTGCCGGTGAAGTGCAACCCAAATGGACCATGACGGGTCGGGTCAAGTACATACCAAATATAGTTATGGACTTAGACATTAATCCAACAGTCTCCCACTTAGATAAGTCTAAAACTATTATTGAGTATGACTTCAAAACCTAACTGGCAATCGTAGCTCTTAAAGCCGCTGTCGAACTCTGACCTTGTCAATGACTTGTCCATTAGATAAGGGATCATATATTCCTCCATTCTAGATATCATATGGACTGAGACATGGATTATAATCATTCTCTCTGTCCATTTGTTGTTTCCCGATTTTCGATTTATGATGACTGACTGATTGAACAAATCAAATCAGTCTTGGCTTGGCCAAGCACTCACATGTGTCATCGCTAAATCATCGAGGGGCCCACAGATATCGCTTTTATCCCGAAGGTAAAAGGAATGGATAAACTTCGACTCATATGGCTTGTTCTACTACTTGTTGAATCATACACAAAGGCACGTTTTATAACATCGAGTTACCAAATGCGTTTTCGTGCAATCAATGTATAACCAACTCATAGTAACAACTCATATCTCTAGGTTTGAAGAATATAAGATATTATCGTCTCATGATCACTCATGATAAAATCCATGAAGTGATTCAAATGAGCGCGGGTTGAATCCAATACTCAGAACTTATGAGCACTCATGAGTGTTGTAGCACCACTTTGTCCACCAACTTGGACCTCTACAAACCAACCCATGACAGTCTTGATTCATATCTACTTCCAACATATGACCGACTGTGGATGGTTTGAATAACTTAATCATTCAGGAAGAGCGACTTAGTTATTCTGGAGATCAAAACATGCAAAGTGAAACACAAGAATAAATGAATCAAATATGGTATCAAACCCTATGAATATAAATAAACACTTTTATTTATCACCATACTGATTACTCATTATTCATTGTTTCGGTTTTATCAACTTTATACTTGAATTAAAAACACTAGTTGTCCCATGCTCCAAGCATGTACACTATGTTTTTCTTAAACAATAGCTTTGCCATACACCAAGTATGCACTCTATGTTTGTCTATGATCCTTACTTTGTGAAATAAACCAATTGAACATAATTTCAATGATTCTAATTTCACACTCCCAAATCCTTATCGAAAAATGTGAGAATTTCAAATTCCTATCATTTATCGAAATCTGTTTAGATTTTAAACTTATATGCACTGACCCTCCTGTAATGAATATGTACAAAGTCACAAAGACTTGTCAACAGTCATTATAAGGTATTCCAATGGAGATCAACTCCATGGAAACTAAGTCTCATATTCAAAGTACATTGCTTTGGACATGCTTCTTGCATTAAGTTTTCTAATCTTACACAGATAACTTCCACCTATGGAGACAACTCCATATTCTCATTTTGACTATCACTTCTGAATAAGAGATGCATGTTTTCAGAATATGTCAATATGGTCCTTCCAAAATTAGCACTATAGTTCCAACTGTCCCTGAGCAACCAATCTTTGGTAAACCTCAGATTGTCCTCGACAATTGCTTAATCATTTTAGTCATATCCAATTCTAGACCTTTTCCCTTCTTAATGCCTCTGGGCATTTGGAAAAATTTAGAAATGACAAATATTATAGCACATGCAATCGATCCTGTACCCAAAGCAAATGGTACACGATTCATGATGTCTCACATAAAGACATGATTCTAGACCAGTCTTTTGCTACAATATTTTTATTTGCCATGTTTTCAAAATTTGACTATGAAGAGGGATGCCGTAATCATAATCGAATTTTGAGAATGCAATATATAGAATTTCCTTAAGTTGAACCAATCCAACATGAAATTCATATATATATTCTTGACTAAAGATGATTAAGGTCTCAATCTAAGCCTTTAGAACTGAAATGAAGTATATCCTCTCCCTTAATTATAGCAAAACAACTTTTTCAATCCCTGCAGCCTCACGAATTGAAACTTTTGTTTTCTATAATTAACATTGCTAACTTGCTACACTAACAATAATTATCATGCTCCCACTAACATGATGATTATTAGCATAACACTTATGCTCCCACTAGCTTTGACATGTACTCAGAAATCAGCTGGACTTCTAGAAATCAATACTTTATTGACTTTCTTACCAAAGTTCAGATTTCTGATACGAGATGCTTTGATAAAACTTTATCAAAATCATACACCTTTCCTTAGATAGCATGCATGTGTGTCTAAACAATTTCAGAACTATGAAAAGGGATGTCGTAATCATAGTCTCAATTGTTTAGACCTTTTGCCATCTGCTTCAAATCTACTTGGTGGAAGTGTTTCCTCACCATCATTTTCATGAATTGGAGAGAAACCTTATGACCCTTAGATTTTATGGTGTATGTGTTCTTATCCATGTGAATCGTCAAAACCATAGTCACAAGACAAGGATAATGACAAATCCAAACTCATATGGACTGAACTTATGCAATCTTAACTTCTTGCCACCTGGCAGTACAGGGCCTGCCATTGCTTCCAAGTTGTTATGCAACCAATTGAGAACTTTCAGAACTCCTATGCAAAGCCAACTTTAACTGGAATGTGCACAGAATATGTCAACACGATAGGTTATAAACCTCAAGTCGTGTGCTAGTGAAGAACCTCATGTTTTATTCTTGATTAGTTCTTGAAATTCTTTTTAGGATCTTTAATACTCCCACTATCCTCTTGACATATAAGACTATCTTGCCAAATATTCAAGAGATAGTGCGGATTCTTTATCAAGACAAACACTTCACACAATTGGCCTTAGTTGGTCTTTGTTTTATCCAAAACATCACAACTTACCAATTTCAAATGTACAAGAGTAGGACACTTTTACTCTTACATTTGACAAGTGTTTTAAACCTTTCTTTAAGATATGTCACTCAAGTTACAATCTTGGAGTATGACTCTAAGAATTATTTTGGAACGAAATATGACTCATCTTCCTGATCTAACCATTACAACAATTCATGACTCCTCTTCTTAGTCATAAGAATGCACTAAGATGACCTTTAGAGGACTAATTGTGATATGATTTCTAAATCATTAATATGATCACAAACATGATACTAAAGTACTCTCCCATCTTTTCAGATTTGAGAAACTTTTATCTTTCTGCCTAATTTGATTCTTCCCATTCGTTCTGCCATACATTGAGACTTTTCCAATGTTTCAGAATTATACTTAAACTTGTAAGTATAACCATATTTACTAAACTTTAATAAATCAAATAGTCTTAACGAGCTTTGTGGTGGACATGACCAGTGCACAAGAATGTGTACTCGATCCCTTTAGTCTTTCACTTGACTCACACATCCATGTGAACAAGTAATTAGTCTTGATTTTCCAATGCTTGAAAGTTCTCATTCATCATACTATTCAACTTGCATGATTCCAAGTTTTGGTCCAATTGAAACTTGGGTGATGAGGAACTTTCCTGATTTGGTAAATTTAGACACTACCACAAATGAAAGAATCAAATCCATTTTCCAATATTGCTGTCAGTGGAATCATATAAGCAACAATTTTCCACAAATGCCATTGTAAGGATACTTCAAATAAATAAAATTAAACAATTTTCTTTTATTTTAAAACTTTGCGGAAAAACTTATCCTTACAATCCACATGGAAAATTGTTGTTATCTATTCCTTAGCAATATATCATAACTTCTTAAGCAACTGCTCAAAATTCTGATGCGATCGAAATCCACCTTCGCGATCAGAATCAGCATATACTTCCTTTAAGATTTCTCTCTATTCTTTTATTCTTAAAACATCAACATGTGACCCAGTCACATCATGCAATGAGGATCTCAGAATAGAACTTAACAGAGTTAGATAATGGGCTCTACCTGATGTAGAGTCAAACTTATTGACTTTAACATCCTTAGGTAAATTTGGCAGCTTTGCAATCAACGCCCCTTCCTTTGGCAAAATAAACATATGGACCCTTTGGTAATGGGACTATCTCAGACTTAGCCTTTCTCTTTACCATTTGGTCAACCGGGTTGACTATGGCCAATCCCTTTCCATTGGGAAGAGAATGCTATTTCTGGATTTCCAGTGTCACCATTGTCACTGTCCATAAAGTTTTTGGGAAGTTGATCTTCTAATCAAATTTGCTTTACTATCGTTCCAAATCATTGCTGATTCAGCAGCACCAAGCAAATAGATATGATCATTAAGGTTCATGTCATAGTCTGTTTCATAGTAGTCCTAAAGGAACTCACTATGTGACTTAGAAAGTGATTGAACATCCAACTTTCTCAAGACTTTGACACCCAACTCTCCCGGCTTGTCAATATGTGACTTCATCTCTAAGATGTGATCACACATAGACCTTGCTTGCCATTAGGGCTTGAGTGACCTTGAACTTGTGGGTTAGGGAGAATAATTGGAGGAGGTGGAGGAAGAGAAGTATGACTTCCATGAGCCAAACTCGGGAAGTCATATTCATTAGGAAAGCTTGGTTTGGGAAGATCATTGTGGTCTAAACCAGACATCAACAATGGGAGAAATTCACGTAAAGTTGATTTAAGTCCTTAATATAACACCCAATATGATATATTAAGGCTAGGACCCAACAAACTATTTTATAACTTGGAAGAGGGATGCCGTAATCCAAGCTATAAAATATTTGAAGGTAGGTGAATGACGATTCACCAATTTCCACCAAGATAAACGAAATGTATTATTAGGTTTTAATTGGTTTTGAAACTCCTAGATTCTTTTGAGATTCATTGAACTTTTCAATGGCATGTTTCAATCTCGAGTGTGCCCTTCAGGTTTTGTGACTGGGATGCCGAGGATCACAAAACAAGGTGTGAAGTAACCATGCAAATATACTTGGTACCCTTAATATTTACCCCTCAATCGATGTGCCGGTTAACCACACACGCTCCAACGGTACTATGATAAACATTAAGTTACCCTTTGCCTACCTTGTTAAGTCCAGGTTAGTGTGCCGGTTAACCACACACGCTCCACTAACAGCTTAAACAAAGTGCAAAGTGTAATTTCATGGATTAGCACCTTATTCACATTTTCCTAAGTAACTAAGATTGGGAATTTATAAGTGTTTAGTTACTTAGTATTTATCGTTATACTTAGAATGAAGGGAGAATTATAGTCCTTGTCCTACCTGTTCGGCTAACGACCCTCCACCGGTCAAGGAAGCAGTGAGTGAGAGTGGACACCCATTAAACTGCCATTTTATAGGCAGTAATCTTATACCCCCCTTATAGACCGGCTTCGTGAATGAGGCCTACTAATGGTAAGACGACTTGCTCTTATACATATAATATATTAAACTTTTAATATTATAATAGTATAAGGGTGTATTTTAGACATTTAAAATACTTGGTGGTTTAATCTATTAATTAAACTAGACTTTTAATTTAATTAAACTCAAATCATATATTTATGGATTAATAATACTCTTTTAATTAAACGCTTTAATTAAATATTAATAAAGTCCATAAGAGTTAATTTGAACTATTCAACAAAACATCATAATTCTAATTATTAAACTCAAAATTAAAACCATTTAATTAATTGTTTAAGTTATGAACCCAAGAGTTTTAGAATTCAATTCTTTTTTTCATAAAAAACTTTTCTCAAATTCCAAAACTTGAGGGGAAGTTTTGTAATTCTTGAAAACCTTTGGATTCCACAACTTATAGAATTAATGGTGTTTTATGATGAAACTTTCCATGTTCCATAACTTAAGAACAAGTTATGGAATTCTTTAAAACATTAACACCAAATTTTGTAACTCCATAAAAACTTTGAATCAATTTTTTTTTTTAAAAAAGCTTTCATATCCATAACTTATGGAAGTTTCAAAAACCCTTAAGATCACAACTTTAAAAAAAACTTTTGAGCTCCAAAATTTTATGACAAAATATGTAACTCCTTAAAACATTTAGATCAAACTTTTAAAACTAATAAAATAATCATATCATTTTATCTTTTACTAAATTTGACCTAATTCAACTCATATAACAAATGATTCAAATTTTACAAATAATTCGTTTTTCACAAAACAAGTAATTATCTTAAAATTTGACAAACGTCATGTTTTTTTTTTCCTTTTTTTTCAACTTGAAAATAAAACATTTGCATCAATATAACAGAAAACAACCCATGGCTCTGATACCACTGCTGGGTTTTGAGCATTCTAACACTCCTATGGTGTACATGCAACCCTATAAACCTTGGATCTATGTTTTCTCTATTATACATGCAAATATTAACTATTCCAAGGTTTTATCCTAACTAGCATATTATGAAGCACCTATACTACAAAGTTCTAGTTAGATGACATACCTTTTGATGTAGCTTGATGTCTTCAAGCTTTAAGAGCTTAGCCCCAATAGTGTGGAAGCCTCAAATGGAATCACAAATCACCAAAACACCTTGGAAGAACTTGAGAGAATATGTATGCACACTAAAATCGGCCCACTCTTATTTTCACACACTTGTGCCAATTTTGTGAGCCAAGGACCCCTTTATATATTATGGAGGATTAGGGTTACATCCATGTAAACCCTAATACCCATGACCTTTCATTTACATAGGATCCATGGGTTAAAAGCTCCATGGACCATCCATGAAAGCTTAGCCCAACCTAAATGAACTTGGCCCATTCCATATATATAAGAGTCCATATTTAATTAGGTCTTTTTGATCACTTAATTAATTCTAAATTAATTCTTGATCAATACTAATTAAATAATATGATTCCATATTAATATATTAGAACTTATAATATATTAATATAAATCATAAATATACTATTCTCAAAAGACTATCCATATAAATTGTGCCGGTGAAGTGCAACCCAAATGGACCATGCCGGGTCGGGTCAAGTACATACCAAATATAGTTATGGACTTAGACATTAATCCAACATAGGCATCGGAGGTCTTGGGCCTCTTATCCTGACACACTGCTGTCTGAACCTGCTCCGGCTTCCGCTTCGTCCGGAGCTCCAACTCAATCTCCCTCTCGCGGGCCTTCTCGATCATATTATTCAGGGTCTTGCACCCCGAAATTCTCATGAACTCCTTGTTATCCTCCCTCAAGATGTCATGATATCGTGTCTTCTTCATCTCCTCATCCGCAACGTACTGCGGGACCAACAATGACCTCTCCCTGAATTTGGCGGTGATTTCCACAACAGTCTATATAGTTTGGCGAAGGTCCTGGAACTCCCTCGCCAGCTGTTGCACCTCGATAGCTGGTGCAAACTCCCTCTGAAACCTCTGAACAAAGTCCTCCCATGTCATCACTGCCACCGTTGTCCTCCTTACAGCGTGGGTAACCTCCTCCCACCAGTCCTGTGCTCTGTCCCTCAGTAGGCAGTATGCGAATCCAACATTTTCCCCCTTGGGGCAAAAGCTCCTCCGCTGAGCATTCTCCATGTTAGCGATCCAACGACGGCTAGTGATGGGCTCCTTAACCCCAAAGAACTCAGGAGCCCCACAAGCCTTGAACTCCCAAAATGAGGGAGTTCGAGCTCCAATCTGACCCGCAAAAAATCTCGGCTCGAAAAGTCCTGAGCCTCTCATTCATCAACTTCATAATCCCCTCCTTGATGGTGCTGAACAGCAAAGGAGTAGCATCAAAAATACCACGAGTAACCTCAGCTGATATGAACTTGCGCATCTTCTCATCAATTGGTTCAGCACTTGAACCAAAGCCCGAACCTGAACCTGAACCCCCACGAGTAATCATCATCATCCTCAAACTGAAATACAATAAATTAACTATCAGTTATGGCTCGAGGGAAACATTCCCAACACAAAGGCCTCCTTAGAGTTGTCAGGTCTGCTCTTGTCTCAAGTACAACTCTTATGCTTCCAGTAGCATGGGCCCAATACTACCTTCCACACCTACATGTACCTTCCTCAAGGTGAATCCTGATTCTTCTAAGTTACCACACTATGACCAAAAACAAATCATATACTACACATCATACGTATCCTTGACTCTCCTAGGAACTCTCAACTCTCACCACTCGCAGTACCAAGAACCTCAATCAACACCGTTGGTTGCCTTATGCATGCAAGTTGTACACAAAATAAGATCACATAGACTGTCAAATGAAGATTCTACCCTAAGTCCACAACCAAACAATGATTAGGAAATGAGGCTAAACCGATCATTCTAGAGCTATACAATCCTAATCATATACAACTTTGAAAGCATAAACTTAGCAAATAACTGAGATGATATCAATACCAAGTAATACATGGCATCAAGTTCTATTGGGCTATAAGGCATCATACAAATCAACTAGTTCTATCACATGATTCTTAAAGGTATCCTTAGCCATAATCTAGCATGCAATTCTCATATCCAGCACACTAATCATAACACATAACAATGGTTAACTTGGGAACCACTTACTTGAGATCGGCTGATCGCACGCACCACACCCCCTCCTATTTGTTAAAACTTTTGTATAAGTTTGACTTTTTATTTCCTTAAGAAAATTATCATTTCCTCAGTTTGCGTTCTGACACACCAGTGTGCCCGAATCCCTCAAACCAAGGCTCTGATACCAACTTGCAACGTCCCAAAATAGTAATACAAATTTTCAATTAAAAGTCATTCAAAACATTCATTAATTTTTCAGAACCCATACAAATCATAGTATTAAATCATCGGAGTACAAATTATTTCAAATGCGGAAACTGTGAGGGGAGGATGTTGTGCCATCAAGTCGGGCCCTTCCCTTTGGAACTGGAAGTACCTGAAACCATAAACAAATTTTGTAAGCATAACGCTTAGTGAGTTCCCCCAAGTACCAATTACTACACATGAAAGGAGATAAATGCTATGGGCCAAATCATAGTCTTTTTTATCTAGTGTCGAGGGCTAAATCCCAGTCTTTCATATAAATACCAAGGGATAGATCTCGGTCTTTCATATAACTGCCAGGGGCCATATCATGGTCTTTCATAAAAATGCCAGGGACAAGATCCTGGTCTTCCATATAAATATCACAAGGCGTCCAAAGGTTTTTACAACGAACAATGGGCTAGCATTGGTGCCTTCGACCCATGGATCCAGTGAGGAAACTCACCTCACAGACAGACGCAAAGCTGAATTGACACGCTGCACCATAATCCTCACTACCGATCACCTTTACAAACAATAGTAACCAAAACTCATACTACCATTTAAATACCTAAAATTCCCCTAGGTCAAATCCTAGTCAAAGTCAACTGAGTCAACCGGGTTTAGTCAGTCAGTAAGCGGGGCGTACTCCTCGTGTACGCAGGGCGTACCTCGCAGTTGACTGAGTAACGGGGCGCTGACCTCGTACGCGCTGCGTACGAGGATGCTTTTTAACCTCTTAACTAAGTGCTTAATCCCTTAAGCACCTACGTCCAAACTTCAGATCTAGGTCACATAAGATGCTCTAAACCATAAAGTTTCCAACTTTATGGTGTAGCATGGCTATTAAGTCATTAACACCAAAAACTCTAGCCTACCCATTAAGACCATCTAGCACTTGCATGGGGGAAAACTAGTGACCAAGAACCCAACTTTATGATTTAACACCCCTAAAAACCTTCGAAAGGACAACTCAAAAGCCTTGGAGTACCTTCTACTCACAAAGACTAAGTTTGGGACCAAAAAGGAAACAACTTGAGCAAAACTAGATCCAAGATATTTCTTCATCAACTTTGAAACTTTTTACCTCCACAAGGTGCACAAAGGGGAGAAAATGTTGGATCCAATGCCTTGAGTGAAACACCACCACTTCAATGTTCTTCCTTCTACTCCAATAGCTCCAAATGGAACCAAAATGGCTCAACAAGCTTCACAATGCACAAACACTCTTCAGGGTTTCGAGACGAGGAAGGAGGCTGAAGGTAAAAAGGTGCATGAGGCCATAAATGTGATTAAATAGGGTCCAAACCCTAAAATTTAGGGGTTGCACCCTGGCTGCGTATGCCCTGCGTACGCACAACGTTCTAAGGCGCTCCGGAGTACGCCATGCGTACGAGGATCTACGCCCCACGTACTCCAGAGGACTTCGGATTTACAAATTTGCCACCGGGGAATAATATTGCAAAATAAACATAACTCAAGGGTTAAAACAAATACCTGAATTGTAGGTGTTGCGGCAACACACATGTAATCATAACAGATCTATCAGTCTAACAAATCACTACAACATATCAACATCCTATGCACAAAGGATACATATTGCAGTACAAGGTATAGTGGGAAAACTCACCTCATAGACGAGTAGACAAAAGAACGGCTCACGCAGAAGTATAAACTGGAACTACAGATGTAACATCCCGAAAATCACAATAAATTTTAACTTTTCAAAATGTAACTGTAACATCCATAAAATTCATAAAAATTTAAAACTTTTTCAAACATCCAAAAACCATTAGTTATTACAAAATGTTTTCAAAATAGTTTCATATCAGAGAATCCCAGAAATCAAAGTCATAAAATGTGAGGAGGTGCACGATCAAGCCTTCGCCTTACCGCGATCATCCGAAGTACCTGGAACAAAATCCACAACTGTAAGCCCTAAGCTTAGTGAGTTCCCCCAAAATACCAACGTCATACAAACCAGAACAATATCATAACAAACAGCATGCATGTAGAGTCTTCAGTATGACTGGACCGCCCTCATCGAGCCTTCAGTCTATCTGGCCCACTCTCAGAACCTTCAACATTTATGGTCCGCCCTATCGGGCCTTCAGCCTGTCTGGACCGTTCTACGGGCCTTCGACCTAACTAGTAGCCCCAATGGGCCTTCAGTCTATCTAGGCCAACAGACCCAGTGCGCCCCGGATAGACTGAAGGCCCATTGGGGCGTACCAGTCAGGCCGAAGGCCCGGAGAACAGTCCAGACAGGCTGAAGGCCCGGTAGGGCGGACCAGACATGCTGAAGGTTCTGAGAGTGGGCCAGATAGACTAAAGGCCTGGTGAGGGCGGTCCAATCATATTGAAGACTCTATATGCATGATGTTTGTTATGATATTGTTCTAGTTTGTATGACGTTGGCATTTTGGGGGAACTCACTAAGCTTCGGGCTTACAGTTGTGGATTTTGTTTCAGGTACTTCGGATGATCGTGGGAAGGCGAAGGCTTGATCGTGCACCTCCTCACATTTTATAACTTTGATTTTTGGGATTCTCTTATATGAAACTATTTTGAAAACATTTTGTAATAACTAATGGTTTTTGGATGTCTGAAAAAGTTTTAAATTTTTATGAATTTTATGGATGTTACAAGTTGGTATCAGAGCCTTGGTTTGAGTGAATTGGAGGAACACTCGTGTGAATCCAGTCTCAAACTAACGAAAAGATTTTCAAATGGTTTTCAAAATACTAAAGGAGGATGTGATGTGTACGATCAGCCGGAGCCAGTAAATAGACCCCAAAATACCATACGGTTATTTGATATTGTGATATGTTAGAACAACATGCTAGTGATAGGCTAGGGATCTTCAGGAATTGCATGATAGAATTGCCTGATTATATGATGCCTGATAGCCTAGAGTTTTCCTTATATGAAATTGACATCATTACTGTAGTTGCTTAGTGTATGCATCACGGTTGTATATAACTAAGATCTTATAGCCTGAGAATGTTTGGTCTGGCCTTATTTCCTGTTATTTTCTGATGAAGGGCTTAGGGTAGGATCAGATATTCGAATGTCTATAGGGTCTAGCGTTATGTATGGCTAGCATACACGAGTGCTGCAGGGTTGGTGGAAGTTTCATGGATGAGTTGTGCGGGGTCAGTCGGCCAGTTGAGAGATGTTTAGCCTTCCTCTAGGAGTGAGGTTTGAGCGCTCGCCTATGCTTATGTATATTGTTAGGGCGTTGTGATGATCCTTGAGACAAATATGGGTAGGTGTGGAAGGTAGTATGGGCCCGTACTACTGAACGCACATGACCCATACGCGTAGCAAGGAAGTCACAACCCCTAGGGCTTTGTTGGGAGTTGGTTCCCCGTTATTATATGGAATATTTGATATCTTCCTGGTATATTTTTAGCATGGTGGTTACGAGGCGATTTATGACCGGATCCGGGTCGGGATCAGGAGATGACATTTAGGGTGGACCAGCAGTGCCCGAGACCGTTGGCCAAATGAGACCAGATGAGCTGGATGCCAGGATTAGGGAGATCCTGCATGATGAGGTTGCTACACTTTTCCAGGCTCAGTTGTCGGAGATGTTTCGGTCTATCAAGACCGCTATGGTAGAGTATTTTGATGAGTGTTATGCAGCCATTGCGGAGACGGCTGCCTCTACAGCTTCCGCAGCCATAGCAGCCGCAGGTGGTGGGGCCAGTCGGGCTTTCCAGTACCGGGAATTCGATAACACGAAGCCCCCGACTTTCGATTGGATTCAGGACCCGATCATAGCCATGAGGTGGCTATCTGACGTTGAGGGATGTTTTTTCACATGCTCATGTCCTACTAACCATAAGGTCAGGTGTGCTCTGAACCTGCTGAGGTCCGGAGCGAAGGACTGGTGGAGATTGATGATGGGGTCGTATTCTGATGAGCAGAGAATTGTGGTTACTTGGGATCGGTTCAGGGATATGTTCCGTACTAACTACATTCTGCGGGTTGAGCGAAAGCGGTTGGCACATGAGTTTTTGGATTTGAGATAGGATACAGAGTTGGTGATGGAAGTCACCCGAATGTTTACTGAGAGGGCGATGTTTTGCCTGGAGTTTCCGAACAGGCTCAGATGACTTGTTATCTGAGCATGCTCAAGACTGACATCAAACAGTTCGTTGCTACCCAGCGTTGTGATACGTTACTGGAGTTACAGGAGGCCGCTAGGCAGCGTGAGATTGAGATTGAGTTGCAGTTGAGAGAGCAGAGGCAGACCCCATCGCAGTCACAGTCGGCGCCGAAGCGGTCCAAGACTGTCGATTCTAGGTTTGTAGGCTAGTGCGGCCGCACTTGTGGGAAGTGCGGGAAGGGTCATTCTGGAGTTTGTTGATCCAGTGGTGTGTGCCGCAAGTGCGGCAAGGAGGGGCACTTTGCGAGGGATTGCCGCCAGTTAGCCCCGATTCATGATATGAGGATCTGTTACCACTGCGATCATATTGGTCATGTGAAGACCATCTGTCCGTTGCTCGCCGCTAAGCCGGTACAGGCCCCCGTGCCAATTACCTTGAGGATTACTGACGGGAGTCAGGGTAGAGCAGAGCCCCCGAGGGCTCGACGACGCGCCTTCCAACTCACAGCCGAGGAGGCCAGGACAACACCGGATATGGTGGTTGGTATGTTTCTATCCTTTATTTTATGCTTATGTGCTTGTAGCTATGTTAGGTACATTCTTAGTGAACTCTCTGCCTGCTCTTGTATTGTTTGACTCTAGAGCGAGTCGGCCGTTCGTCTCCTGGTCTTTTAGTAGGGAGTTTGGTTTGCCCTTAGGAGAGCTAGAGTGTCCATTGCGAGTCTCCATCGCCAACGAACACGGGATTTCTGCTTCTTCAGTCTATAGGGGTTGCATTCTTGAGATCTTCGGGGTATCCTTCTGATTGACTTGATTCCGATTCCCATGGTGGATGTTTGTGTGATAGTGGGTATGGACTGGCTGAGTCGTTTCGGTACCATGATTGACTGCGAGGGTCAGCGTGTGGTAGTTCGAACCCCAAGTGGGGGAGAAATGGTTATCTACGGTGAGGGCACCAGGTTGGGTTCAGGGTTCTGTTCAGTCGCCAGGGCTCGGCAGTATATTCAGCACGAGTGTGCGGGTTATCTGGCGCACGTGGTGGATACGCGGGTCAGGGATCAGGTTTCGGTTTAACAAGTTCCAGTCTTCTGAGAATTCGCCGATGTATTTCCGGAGGAGTTACCCGGAGTGCCTCCTGAGAGGCAGGTCGAGTTCAGGATCGACCTTGTGCCAGGTGCAACCCCTATTGCCAAGGCGCCGTACCGATTGGCACCACCAGAGATGCAGAAGCTGTCATCTCAGCTGTAGGAACTACTATGCAAATAATTCATCCGTCCGAGCAGTTCTCCGTGGGGAGCGTCGATTCACTTCATCAAGAAGAATGATGGTTCACACTGGATGTGCATTGATTACTGGGAGTTGAACAAATTAACGGTGAAGAACCGTTATCCACTTCCCCATATTGATGATCTTTTTGATTAGCTACAGGGAGCATCTTGGTTCTCCATGATAGACTTGAGGTTCGGGTACCATCAGGTCAGGGTGAGGGATGAGGACGTGGAGAAGACTGCGTTACGGACTCGTTACAGACATTACGAGTTCATGGTGATGTCGTTTGGGCTCACTAGTGCACCAACAGTGTTTATGGAGCTGATGAATAGGGTATGCAGACTGATGCTCGATCGCTCGGTCATTGTGTTTATAGATGACATCTTAGTGTATTCCAAGACCAGAGATCATCTTGAGGAGCATCTCCACGAGCTATTGGGATTTTTGAGGCGAGAACGGCTTTATGCAAAGTTCTCGAAATGCGAGTTTTAGTTGCGAGAGGTTCAGTTCCGTGGACATCTCGTTAACCAGGGTGGGATTTTGGTCGATCCGGCCAAGATCGAGGTGGTGATGCAGTAGGAGGTTCCAAAATCTCCCTCGGATATCAAAAGTTTTCTGGGATTAGCAGGGTACAACTGGAGATACATTCATGACTTCTCCAAAATTTCGGTATCCCTCACTCGTCTGACGAGGAAGGGAGTAGATTTCCGGTGGGGCCCTGAGCAGCAGACGACATTCGAGACTCTACGACAGAGACTTTGCGAGGCCCCGATGTTGACCCTCCCTGAGGGAGTGGTGGATTTTGTGGTTTTCTGTGATGCATCTATCACAGGACTGGGAGCGGTCCTCATGCAGTGAGGACGAGTGATAGGCTACGCATCGCAGTAGTTGAAGCCGCATGAGACGAGATATCCCACGCACGATCTTGAGTTGGGAGCGGTGGTGTTCGCCCTTAAGATATGGAGACATTACCTCTACGGGGTTCGCTGTACCATATACACGGACCACAAGAGCTTGAGGAATATCATGGATTAGCCGAACCTGAACATGAGACATCGCAGGTGGCTGGACATAGTCAAGGATTATAACTGCAAGATCCTTTACCATCCGGGTAAAGTGAACGTGGTGGCGAATGCCCTGAGCCGCAATTCAGTTGGATCTTCCATTCCGGTATCATGTATGAGGATATCTGTAGATTCTCCACTGGTGAGCTTGATCACGGAAGCTCGGGCTGAGGGTGTACGACAGGAGAACTGGAAGATTGAGAGGATTAGAGGCGATATCACCCGATTTGTGTAGTACATTCGTGGGTTGCTGACCCGTTGTGGTCGGATGTCGGTTCCGATGTCTGGTGGGGTCAGACAGATTGTATTGGAGGAGGCTCATAAGTTTCGCTTTTCTATTCACCCGGGGGCCACCAAGATGTAGCGGGATATGAGTTTGAGTTACTAGTGGCCGGGCATGAAGAGAGAGATCGTTTGGTACGTCGAGAGGTGCTTGACCTGCAGGATGGCCAGGCTGAGCACCAGAGGTTGCATGGCAAGTTGCAGCCTCTGGAGGTTCCCATGTGGAAATGGGAGCAGATCACGATGGACTTTATCACCAAGTTGCTGAGGACGGCGAAAGGATATGATGCTATATGGGTCGTCGTGGATCGATTGACCAAGAGCGCCCATTTCCTGTCCATTCGGGAGAGTTCATAGGCCGAGAAGTTGGCCGATGTATATATTTGTGAGATCGTTGCTCGTCATGGGGTGCCGATCTCTATTGTCTCAGACCGTGATGTGTGATTCACCTCCCGTTTCTGGCAGAAGTTCCATGAGGAACGGGGCACGAGACTGCATTTTAGCACCGCATACCATCCGCAAACAGACGACCAAAGCGAGCGGACCATTCAGACCCTCGAGGATATGTTGAGGGCCTACGTCATTGATTTTGGTGGGAGTTGGGACTCCTACCTACCCCTTGCAGAGTTCTCCTACAACAACAACTTTCACTCCAGCATTGATGCTTCACCTTTTGAGTTGTTGTATGGGCGGAGATGTCGTACCCCCGTCTGTTGGGGCGAGGTTGGTCACAGGGTGATGGGTCAGACCGAGGTTGTCCTGCAGACTACCGAGATGATACAACAGATCAGGCAGCGGTTGCAGACTGCTTAGAGTCGGCAGAAGAATTACGCCGACCGTCGCCGATCTGAGTTGTAGTTTCAGGTCGGTGACATGGTGTTACTGAAGGTCTCACACTGGAAGGGTGTGATCTGTTTCAGGAAGAGGGGAAAGTTGGGTCCCCGATACATCGGGCCATTCCGGATTATTGCCAGGGTTGGCAAGGTGGCGTATAGACTGGATATTCCTGAGGAGCTCAGTGAGATTCACAACACTTTCCACGTCACAGTTGCGGAAGTGCGTATTAGACGAGGAAAGGAAGATAAAGGTTCTACGTAACAAGGAGATACCTTTGCTAAAGGTACAGTGGCAGCATCGGAGAGGATCCGAGTGGACTTGGGAGCCGGAGGCCGAGATGCGGAAGCATTATCCAGATATGTTTACTGCAGCAGACTTCGAGGACGAAGTCTAGGTCAAGTGGGGGAGAGTTGTAACATCCCGGAATTCGCAAGTATTTTCGAATCCTCCCTTTATATATTATTTTGTCATTTTTAGTATTTGGGGATGGAAGGGTGTAGCCATGAGATGCCTTAATGGCTAATATTGTAATTTTGGATCAGGAGGAGTACGCTGAGCGTACATAAGGGTACGATGAGCGTACTGGGCGTACAGTTGTGTAAGTTGGGCGTACTCACGTCAGGTGGAAACCCTAATATTTAGGGTTTGGGTGGTATATAAGTATCCTTATGATCTTATAGACCTCTACCATTTCAGCCTCCATAGTTTTGAGCCGTTTTCCCTACACCCTAACCTCTCTCTTAAGTGTATGAGCTAATGTGTGTTTTGAGTAGTTGAAGAAGAAGTAGTTGCATCAAGGTGTTGGAGAAGTGAGGCAAGCTTGAAGATCTGAGATTATCTTGTCCTTTAGAAGCTCCAGGAGGTAAAAAGCTTCTGCCTTTGTGATTATATGATGTAGATCTTGCCTTGATAGCTTTATGACACCTTTCTTGTCCCAAAAAGTCCCAATATTGTGCATGTTATGTTTTGGACGTGTTAACTTGTCCTTTCAGACCCTAGGAAGGGTTCTAAGTGATACAAATGAGGTCCCAATGGCTAGAAGTGTCCCATACAAGTGGTAGAAAGGTCTTAATGGATTAAGATCTTGCATTAAGGACTTTATGGACGTTCAAAGTCTTAAATTTTAAGACTTTATGGTTCTAAGACACATTTGGTCGATGGATCTGGAATTTGGGCTTAAGTGCTTAAGCCATTAAGTGCTTATTTGAGTTTTGAGTACAACGAGGGTACGCCCCGTGTAGAGAGCAGTACGCCCCACATACGCGGTCAACGTCCCCGTTTTACAGTCAATGCGAGGCTCACGTACGCCCCGTGTAGCTTCGGAGTACGCCCAATGTACGCCCTCTGATGGGTTTTTGCGAGTTGGGTTCGGATTTGGGCCACCTTTGGGCCAGCTGACTTGGACTCATATTGGGCTTTCTGAGTAGAAGTGTTTTGGGCCAATTTTGGAAGTAGATCTTAGGATGAGGCCCAATTAGAGAGTTGGGCCTAATTTGGAAAATTGGGCCAATTATGGGCCTTGCATGTTGGGCATTTGGATTACGGAATTGGAGTTGGGCCTTGGCCCAACTTAAAGAAAGGATAGAATGGATTATTACCATATGTTTGGACCCTTAGCCAAGATTGATATTCAACTGTTGACTTGGTGTTCGTTTATTGTGATAGTTTGGGATTCTCGGTGAGTCAGCAGTCGGAGATTTCAGTACAGTTCTGCATTGTGAGGTGAGTTCTTCTCACTATATCAACAGGGCCTAAGGCACCAAGGTCGGCCCTTTTTGGATTGTATCCTGGTTATAGGATGATGCAATGTTTGGAGATCTGTTAAATCTGTATCCTGGTATATAGGATGATGCTATGTTTAGTGGTCTGTTAGATCGGTATCCTGGTATATAGGATGATGCTATGATTAGTGATCTGTTAGATCTGTATGATTGTGTCACACCCTCGAACCAGACGACGGAAACGTCCGGGGGCTTGCGCGAGACTTCATCTTGTAATATCATCACAATTGTATATAATTGAAACAAGACAACAACATCATCATGCATATCAAATACAACCAACATTGTTTACATCAAGTACAATATTACATGTTCAAAATATTTAATGTATGTTGATAACAAAATATAACAAATTCCACTATTTCCTGCTGACTTTTCTTCTTATCGATTCCCTGAGAATACAAGTTATTTTGAAAAAATGTCAACATATATAATGTCGGTGAGTTCATAAGCATATTTGAATGAAAAGTTTGAATAGTTTGTAAACACCAGAAAATCCGATATTTTCTGAAAATGGTTTGAACGTGATGTATCAAAATCAAATATTAATGCATGTGTGTTTTCTATATTTGGAATGTATAGAAAAATGTAATCCAGATAAAAACCCTGTATTTTCTGTAGTACGTAAAAGATATTGTTTAACAGTTAATACCCCAGAAAATCCGATATTTTCTGTTTATAAAAGTGTTGTGGTCTCAACCACAATACCGAATGATAGTATATGTATGTTTTTGTATCCACAAGATTTTATAGGTATTCTATAAAATTATGTTGGAGAAGGTTTCTAAGTGAGCCGTTTTAACCATACTTGATTTTTGACGAGTTCGCCTGTCGTGGCGTTCTTAGGCGCCGGTTTGATTGACGGTAAGGTTTGTCACCCTAGACTGGCCTAGTCTAGCTGTAGCGCACAGCTCAGGTTTGGGGAGTCACCCCGTATAGATCTATACACAAACTCTCGCTCTCCCTCCAGGAGACTTTGGTTATAACTACAGGCTATGAGCCTACGATCATACACTCTAGATGTGTCAACCGACAAGTCTCACTAGATCATTTATTGTTTTCCACGAGTATTGAAATTCGCTATGTATAATGTTTTCGTATATATAGTTAAGATTCGCAAAGCCCAGAAAATAGGTATGTGAATGTGTAAGGCCCAACAAACATGTAAGGGAGCAACTATGGCCCACTAAGCATGTGATGTATAGACTGGGCCCATTAAGCATGTTAATGGGTCACAAAGGCCCAACTTTACATGTAATAAACATATTAGACCCAACAAACATGTAATTGGGCCACAAATGCCCAAATAGACATGTAATGAACATATTAGGCCCAACAAACATGTAATTGACATATTATGAACATATTAGGCCCAACAAACATGTAAATGGGCCACCAAGACCCAAATAGACATGGAATGAATATGCTAGGCCCAATATCAAGAAATTAACGTTTATGACCCCAAATATATATTATTTTTGGCCCGTTTTTATAGAAATTGACATTTTTGGCCCAAATATATATAAAATATTATTTTCGGCCCATTTTTACCAAGATTTACAATTTCAGCCCATTTTTGATAAAAATGGCATTTTAGACTCAAGTTTCGCAAAAATGACGTTTTCGGCCCGTGATTATAAAAATTTTCATTTTTATCTCACATTTCACAGAAATTATGTTTTTGGCCCAAGTTTTGGAAAATTTTCATTTTTAACCCTTGAAACCGAAAGTTTTACATTTTAGTCTCAAACTTGTGAAAAATACAATTTAATCCATGAAAATCGGAATTTTACAACTTTGGCCCACTAAAACCGAAAAGCTCATTTTTAAGGCCCATTATGCAAAAATTTATGATTTTGGCCCCTTTGTCACCAAAATATCGTAAAACCCATTTCTTTTAAAAAAAATGACACCTTTAGTCCTTGTAAAACTGTAAATGCCAAGAAAGTCTCACCTTTTTGGTTATCTGTCAAACATGGCCTTTTTTTCAAGATTTTGTCTAGTGTCTTATAAATCTTGACATGTTTAGCACATTTACTGTCACACCCCCGAACCAGACGACGGAAACGTCCGGGGGCTTATGCGTGACTTCATCTTGAAATATCATTACAGTGAATATAAATGAAACATAACATCATCATTACCATGCATAATATAATACAATTGCCATTGTTTACATTAAGTACAATCTTTTAAATAACATGACCCAAAACATTCAATGTATGATGTTTAACAGTACACAAAACAAAATCCCCTATTCTTGTTGATTTCTTCTGCTTAACGAGTCCCTGAGAATACACGTTATTTTGAAAACGTCAACATATATAATGTTGGTGAGTTCATAAGTATAATTGAGAAGATGATTTGTATAACTTTGTAATCACAAGAAAATCCTGTATTTTCTTAAAATAGTTTGGTATGTTTATGTCTGATCTTGTATTAATGCATGTGTGTTATTGTTTAATAGAATGTCAAAAGTGATTGAAGAGAATGTATATAGAATGTCCCCGGACAACCCGATGTTGCCCGTAAAAGTAGAATAGTTAATGTTGTCGTACCAACACCGAGGTGGGGTACCAGTGTGAGTAAGTTACCGAGTAATCCAATCATAAAAGAAAATAGATAATGCTGCCGTACCAACACCGAGGTGGGGTACCAGTGTGAGTAAATTTCCTACTAATCTAACATAAAAGAAAATAGTCTTCCGCAAACTTCATAACGTTAATTCCTCTAAGCGAGTCGTTATAACCATACTAAATAATGACAATTTCACATGTCTTGGCGTTTGTGAACGCCGACTGAAAAATAGAATAAGGTTATAGTCACCCTAGACCGATGTAGTCTAACTATAGCGAACAGCTCAGGTGTGGAGTGTCACCCCCGTATAGATCTATACACAAAACCCCGCTCCCCTTCCAAGAGACTCTGATTATAACTACAGGCTACGATCGAACACTTAATAGGTGTCAACCGAAAAAAACTCACTAGATCCTTAATCGAATTTACGCGAAGATAAACGTATATAACTCATTCCAGGCCCAACGAACCATGTAAGTGAGCCACTAGGGCATCGATAAACATGTGAGTCATTTCAAAACCTAATATGAATGAGATTATATAACATGGGCCCAAAATATATGTAAAAGGACAACTAAGGCCCATTTCACATGTAATGTATTTATAGGCCCAAATAGCACGCAAATAGTATACAAAACCTATCAAACATATAAATGGGCCACTAAGGCCCAATAACATAGAACATGATCAAAATTAATCCGTTTGTTAGTTTATTGTTGGTTTTGGTTCAAGTATTCACTAAAATAGCATAAAAGGCCCACTTTTTGTAAAAATGACGTTCTTGGCCCAATAAGCCAAAAATTTACAATTAAGGCCCAATTTTTGTAAAAATAACACTTTAGTCCCTATTTTGTTCAAAACTTGTGTTTATGACTAGTTTGTGGTAAAAATAACATTTTAAACCCATTTTTGTCGAAAATATCATTTTTGGTGTAACATCCCAAAATTCAAGGCCAAAAATTTCATTTTTAAATAAGTTATTACATAAACCATCAGTATAAAAACATTTATAATAATATCTCGTGTCAAACCAAAGTGTCAGTAATCAAAACATATTATCATAAAACCATATCAGAGTGTAATCCCAAAGATCTCATGTGCGGAAAACATAGTGTGATGCGCTGCGATCAAGCCGACTCCTTTCCTTTGAAAACGAGTACCTGAAACCAAAACTGTAAACCGTAAGCACGAAGCTTAGTGAGTTCCCCCATCGTACCACATACCATACAATCACATAACATACATATACTGTCAGGCATATCTGGGTGCTCGACCTACCCCTTCGGTCCTCTCGACCGGATACTGCCTAGCATATCTGGGTGCTAGCCTCCCCTTCGGTCCTCTCGACCGGATACTGCCTAGCATATCTGGGTGATGGCCTCCCCTTCGGTCCTCTCGACCGGATACTGCCTAGCATATCTGGGTGCTGGCCTCCCCTTCGGTCCTCTCGACCGGATACTGATGACTATTTCACCCCACTACTACTACCACATAACATGTAACACATAATCATATTCTATCTGGCATGGCTGGGTATGACTACCCCCTTCGGCCCTATCGACCGGAAATCTTGGGGACTATCTCCCCTACTGCTAACATCATATCATACTAGCACATAACATATCAGGTAGTAGCAAACCTAGATGAATATCACAAAGACAATCATCTAACATACAACTCCTACTAGTGGGCCGGCATTGTGGCCGTAGACACAATCCCACACTGCTAAAGTCCCGCAGACTCAACCCCAGCTGCTGGCTGACCGATTCCCGAACTGTTAACACCAAAATAACACCCAATTAATAATTGGGTTCCACTACATAATCATGAGTACATACTTTGGATAATTACTACATTATCCCAAGCTTGGCTTTATGCAAGCCCAAGGCCCAAGCCATAGGCCCAAAGTCAATTAGAAATCAAAGCCTAACATATGGCCCAATTTTCCAAATTGGGCCCAGGCCTATACATGGTCTTATTCTAAGGCCCAACATCATATAATCATTAAGGCCCAAACTATGGCCCAATTTTCCAAATTGGGCCCAAACCCCTTACATGGGCCTTACCCTAGGCCCATTAGATTATTCCAGTCTAATTGCTTGATCTTGTATGGCCCATTAATAACCCAATCATCAAGGCCCAATAGGAGGCCCAACAATAAACCCAAGTGAAATTAGGGTTTCACATAAAATGATGATTAGGGTTAAGTTTCCTATTTAACCCATTAAGGACTTAATCCACCAAGGACTTAATCCATTAAGTCCAATGTTGACTTAGGTTGATTGCAATGATTATTAATTAATATTCTGAGTTCATTAATTAATCCCGATGCGATCCCGATAAACCCCAAATTAGGGTTTCATGGCATTAGGGTTTTCCAAACCCTAATTAGGGTTTCCAACCCAACTTAGCCCAATAGGCCCATTAGCTAAGTCCTTAGATCCATTAGGGTCCATTAAGCCAATTAGACACATGTTTGGGCTTTAATGTCAATTAGGGCTTCATTGGGCCCATTAGGGTTTATGTCCCTTGTCCAAACACCACAAACGAGTCACCATACAACGAGACACACCGCCACCCGACACGGCGGCCGGTGGCGGCAGGAGGTGGCAGCCACTACCTCACAGTGGTGGTTTCGAGATTTCTATTATTATTTTGGCACCATTACGATGTACAAATCGATAATACACACACATACACACTAAAAATAACACACACGCACACACACAGCCACCCCTATGGTGGCCGGTGGTGGCAGAAAAGCTATAACCGGCGGCAACCACCATGGTTGGCTGCCATGGTGGTGCACTTGCTTTCCGGCGAAACAAACCTCCCAAGCACACACATCACACACCAACAGTGGAAATACAGCTACATACACACACCCGGTTGCAAAAATAACCCAGCCACCCTCTTGGTGGCGTATGGCGGCCGGCAGCGACGGTAGCACATACAATCATCGATGTCAGCAACGGATGGAGCTCGAAGGCGTCACAGAAGCGGATAACGGCGACAGTGGACCTGTGACGACGCAACAGGAACGAGGGAGGTGGCGGCGACACCTTCATGATTCGGTTACGCCTCCGACAACCACACCGCGAAGGCGCTCATTACCAACGCAGCAGGCGGCGGTCTCGTCGTCGTCGAAACGCAGCATCAGCAGCGCATGCCATGGCGGTGGTTACGACTTCCATTGGCGGTTGGACGACTCCGACTTGCGAGGTAGCGGGTGGTGGATGCAACGTCTCGTGGCAGCGACTGTAGAAGAAGAAGGAGAAGAAGAGCGGTGGAGACTCGGTGTTCGAATGGCCGCCATTCGCTGATCGGAAAATGGGGGTGGTGGTGGCGCCGGTGAGGGGGCATAAGGATGGAGAGAAGTGGCGGATGTATGGTCCTCTAGGGTTAGGGTTTCATAAACCTTTATACCCGATCTCACTAATAAGTTTGCCATAATTACAAGATAGGTCCCTCACATCCGAGATGAGTATGTTCCCCCGGTGGAGAGGGAACGGTTGGTGTAGGAGTTCTTGTCCCTCAAGCAGGGGACGGAGTCCGTGACTGTGATTACACGGATGTTTCATGAGAGGGCGTTGTTTTGCCCTGAGCACGTGTCTACCGAGCAGGCACGTATGAGCCGATATCTAATCATACTGAGGAGGGACATTCGTGAGTTCGCGGCGAACTCGACATACCGGACATTTGCCGAGCTCCAGGCGAATGCCCGGAAGAGGGAGATCGAGCTAGAGACTCAGGCCAGGGAGGAGGCCGAGTCTCAGAGGAGGGATAGGCGGCCGGTATAGTCTCAGCCGGCAGCCAAGCGGGCAAAGCCCGCTGATTCGAGATCTGGAGGTCCGAAGGGCCACACTTACGGGAAGTGCGGTAAGAGCCATGATGGGGTGTGCAGAGCGGGTGTGTGCTACAAGTGTGGGAAGGAGGGGCATATCACGAGGGATTACCCAAAGGGATTTTCGGTTTGCTTTCATTGCAACCAGACAGGCCATCGGAAGGCCGAGTGCCCGCAGCTAGTACAGGGATCAGCGCAGGGATCTGCACCTGCTGCTAGAGCTACCGAGGTCCGGCCAGCAAAGGCCGAGGCACCGAAGGCTCGCGGGAGAGCCTTTCAGTTGACAGCGGAGGAGGTCCGTGCAGCGGCCGATGTCGTGGCCGGTATGTATTCTTTTATTTATTTATACTAAGTTTGAGATATTGTGCTTATTTTGTGGTATACATAGGTACTTTTCTTGTGAGTTTTGTACCTGCTTTGGTGTTATTTGACTCGGGTGCGAGTCGATCTTTCGTGTCATTAGCGTTTCGCCAGCACATCAGTACCCTACGAGAGGCGTTGAGTCGACCTCTACGAGTTTCTATAGCTGACAAGCGAGCGGTATATGCTACTGATGTGATTCGAGGATGTGTGCTCGAGATTTTCGGTGTTGAGTTCCCGATAGATCTGGTACCGATTGTGGTGGGTGATGTATGTGTCATCATGGGCATGGACTGGTTGAGCCGATTCGGAGCTGTTATAGACTGCGAACAATAGCTGGTGACCATACGAGACCCTAGTGGGGGAGTACTTACGGTGTATGGCGAGGGTACCTGATCTGGGACAGCATTTTGTTCGGCTGCCAGAGCGAGGCTGTGACAACCGTCACATTTCGGTCAAGTCAAAGTCAAACAAAGTCAACAAGTCAAACCGGTCAACTCCAATAACCCTTGTATGTTAGGGTTTACGTTATGTAATCACTATACAATTCGCTATTTTAATGAGAAATCATCATTTGGAAAGTTCATGTGTTTGATTTTCCTTAGCCTTAACAGTGCTAAACAACGAACCAAAGCGATAAAACACTATTGCACAATCATCGGGATTGTGTAGGACACTAAATCATGGCTTAAAGGGGGTTTATGGACCTTGCGTTGCGAAGCCGGACACTCAAAAAGATCACAAACGAAACCTCTCTCAATCTCTTTCACTCAATCTCTCTCTATTAAAATCTCTCCCAAATCTCTCCCGAATCTCTCTCAAAAGTTACTTTAACTTTTTCTAATCATTTGGGTCATCTCGACCCTTAACCGGGTCAAAAACCGCTTGAAACGGGGTAAAAACGGGTGAAATAGCCCTAAGGAACCCAAAACCCTCCTATTAGAAGCTTCTCAGCATGCGAGAGCGAAGCCTCTCAGCATGCGAGACCGAAGCCGAAGCCAGCATGACAGACCGAAGCCGAAGCTACCGAGACAGAAGCCCCGCATGCGAGCCTGCTGGTACGAAGCCTCGCACCTTCGGCCCCATGCGAGAGGTCTCGCAGATAGCTTGTTTTTCCCGGTTTTCGACTACGACTTCGTTTTAACTCCGTTTTTCATTATTTTAACGTGGGATTTTCACCCAAAACTTTATTTTATAAACTAAGGCCCCAAAATATATAAATTCCCAGGGTTTTTATAAAAATATATTAAAAGAATTAGTGGTTGAACTAATTATTGAGGGAATATTTGCTTTTCCTTATTTTATGACAAAAGCAAACCACCACCACCTCACTCTATGATCAGCCACTCTTTCCCACTACCCCTTGTCACCTTGGTGGACCTTTACACCCAATCTCCAGCTCTTCCCACGTTCTAAGAGCTGGAGAATTGGTCATCTCTCCTCATTCTCATTAACTTCTTTCATTCTACACTTAGCAACCAAAGAACACTCTCCAAAATTCTCTCATCTTTTCTCTCAACTTCAAGAACTTCAAGGCTTTCTCCAGGGATTTCTTTCTTAAATTAGTAAGTATCTTCATCATTCATATAATTATTACACTCCATTCTACTCAAATCATTGATATCTTACACAAATTCCATCTTATTCGGTGTTAGATTCTCGAATCATCAAGACATCTTCTTAGTGTTCTTGGGTTGAACACTTCCTCTCTCTTACTTTCATCTACTGAAACCACATAGGGTGAGTTCATACCCCTACATTTACATGTTTTTCTTAAGCTTTAAGGGGGGAATACAAGTAAAATCATCAAGAACACAATTAAACTTTTTCTAACAGATTACATCAGAAAAGATGAACTTTGATCACAGACTGTTTTGGTCAACTTAAATATTTTAGTTTTCAAAACTGTTCCAGGTGCAAGTAGTTCAAACTCTTAGCTTTAAAATGGATACTTGCACATCTCCATATGATTTTTCTACAATTTATGGTGATTTTTACAAAACTGCCTATCATTTCAGAGGCAAACCCAGACCAGTCTGTGATTATGAACATTTTCACCTCTGTTAGAGATCACTAAAAATCATTATAAAATTTACGAACAAACTAGACTCATATTCCAAACTCTCAGAATTTGCGGATTTGGATTTGGAGCTTTGATGATTTTTCTATAAATTTTCTAAGAACAGCAACAGAAACTGTATTCAACAAAAAGCTGCTGTCAATTTCATTTCACCTTGTAACATGTTGAGCAAGGTGTATATCTTTATGTGATTATATGTTATTACAATATATGTCATTTTGTCTTAATATATAGACACACATCAGTTTACAAATGGATTTGGACATATTGAATATAAAGAATAACAAGTGATTATAATCAAAGTACAACCGATATATTCAAACATTTAATAAACTATTTTGAATATAGTTTGCATACATTACTACGTACTACCCTTGGTTGATAAACTATAATAGGTATAGTTTATGATACATTACATAACACATACATTTAAAAAGGGTACATTTATACAAAGAAGATTTTCATTAAGCAAGGTACGACCATACGGTACCAAGTTTTCATAACACGTAATTCCGTTAATGACTTTGTGAGACATTTACTTCAAATTACCATTAAGTCCTGTATTGTAACCAGAGTCTCCTTGAGGGAGAGCGTGATAGTTGTGTATAGATCTATATTGGGTTTGACAAACCCACACCTAAACTGCATGCAACAGTTAGACCGATAGGTCTGGGGTGACAAATGTCATAACATTTCCGACGCCTGAAGAACGTCGTTTCAGGCCAACTAGGTCATAGCATGGTTATAATAACTCACATGTGGTATTAACAAACATAGAATTTACGGGGATTTCACTAAAATCAAACGAGTTTATGTCGATTTAAACTTGCATTGTTTTACTATAAGGAACGAACACTACTTGTACATTTCGGTCTTTGGGTTTTAAGACTACATTTACACATTAAGGAAAATATTGGATTTTCTGGAACAAACACTACTTTTACAAGAAAAGGTTTCATAACTACATACAAAAGCTTATGCACTCACCAACTTAATTGTTGACACTCTTTCAAAACTACTTGTATTCTCAGGAAATCACTAAACAGGTAAACAAGTGCTTTTGAGGATGGGACGTTAAGGCGTCAAACATTTCATATTTTATCAACATAATGTAATTGATTCATAAACATGTAATTCATACAATGATGTAACTTTTTCAATTATATTTATGTTGGTTATGTTTACTTTGATCACTATTGAAATTGTTGTTATGATACTATACATGAAGTCCTCCACCCCCGAACGTTTCCGCCATCCTTGGTTTGGGGGTGTGACAGATTGGTATCAGAGTAATGTTTATAGTGAACTCAGTATATCGAACCACATAAGATATACAAACTATAAACACCTTTGGGACTGAAAGTCTCTGATTGAACATTTTCAAATGACTATACTTTTAGAAAGTGTATGGTTTCTTATTAAAAGTATAAATACATGCATACATGCTCACATAGTGTCATAACTAGAAGAACATAAAGTAAAAGAAGAGGAGTTGTACATTATGGGTATGCCTTGGTATATGTAAATCAAGTATGGGAAGGATATAGCCTGATCAACTATATCTGTCCGAGGAGTGACTTGCATATACTGGGGGATAGTCATAATGGGCAACAAATCTAACAACCTAACTACACCCTACAGGGAATACTTTAAGAATCGAATCTAAACACCTAAAAATACTATAGGAGTATTTGGTGATACTATAACCAACTTATGTGAAAACTAAAGACCTCTATTAGTAGGCCTATGATAACTGAGTGCATACGCCAAGGTTATACATAATTAAAGATATTATAGACTCAGAATCTATGACTATTGCTCTACTTTCTGTTCCTTGTTTGGTTGTGGACTTAGAGTAGAGTCATTTATTCGAAAGTCTATTCTATCTCAAATTATGTATAACTGATATGCACTACGTGATTATAGACGTAACTAATAAGGATCACCCCTATAAGTAATTATAGGATTAGGCGTCTATTAATTATCTCTTCTACCCCTATTCTCGCACGAGCAACATGATGTGTAAATTTTAACGCCCGTACAAAACCTACTTCTACCCACTACCATAACTCCGTCTCCAAGACGTTAACAGAAACACCAAGAATAGTTCACTAAAGTGCGAAATTATACATGTGTATATAAATGGTAAGGATATTTACTAAAAGGTTTATCAATGAAATAGGCATGTATTTTATTTCATTGAATCTCACTACTTGGTATTACAAACAATTTACAACTGGTAACTCTAAGATTCTTTTGGTGTACCTCGAAGTTATGTGTAATTAAGAAATGATTGACCTAGAAATGGTGAGTCCGCCTTAGGACATGTTCCTTGTTTGGTTGTGGACTTAGGGTAGACTCATTAGGATCAACAGTCTAATAAAATTTTAATTACACATAACTGGGGGCATGTCAAGTGAATCTTAGGAGTGGATCAGACATGGAACAAATCACAAGATTATAATCAAGTTATTCCTACTAAATTCATAAGTCTATTTATATAGACCTCTGGTATAGAGTCGTCGGCGTAGTCGTGTCGGCAATCTAGAATATGGCTAAATACATAATACAAACTATAATACCCAAATTATACAAAATTTTCTGCATTAAAAATCAATAGACAAATACATAAAATGAAACTAAAAAGGGTATCAAACTATCAAGAGAAAAACACATACAATGTAGATTAAAATCCACTAATTATAACAAAATGGCTAATGATTGTTAAGTCCTCTCTTCTTATAAATAGCTTTGAAGCAAGCTTGCCTAAGCTTCTTTGTTCTTTCTGTCAATTCCATACCTGGCAATTTCTCCATCATCTTCTTGTGCCCTTCTAACTTCTCTATCTCCTCCTTTAATCCCAACTCCTATTTTTTTTAAAGGTAGATGCAATATATTTTTCATGTGAGTTCACAAAATTTACAATGAGTTAAGTTTATATAAATATAAATCAGGAGATCGTAGTAAATCAATTGATTTGATGTGGCATATGCCTAGGACCTATGTTTAGTTATAAAGAAACTAACAATTAAAATTTTAGAAAATACCAAAACTACTTTGGTTACCAAGTACATGAGTAATGTATAGAAGGTTATTATCATAATTTACCTTGGCATTTTCAATGAGGGATTGAAGGCTCTTAAGTTTTCTATGAGGCCATCTGTTTATGTTTAGCTCTCTGCATCTTTTCTTCAACACTGTTAAACTTATCCCTAGTTCCTTTGCTGCCATGATTATCGGCATCTCAAAGTACTTCTCTATCTCTTCAAACTCCAATGGTCTCAATCTCTTTGCCACCTTCCGGCCACCGTGATCAGTGGTGGCAGCACTAGAACTACATGTAGCCTCACCACCGGATTTACAGTCTTCACTGAAACTAACCAATGGTAAATTACCATCCTCCCAACAATCCCATAAGCTTATATCTTCAAGGGGATCAAAATCGTGAAACTCATTTCTAGAAATGATGTTTTGATCTTTGTTAAGTACTGTGGAAACGTTCTGATCGAGCACTTCATGCAATTTTTCCGACAACTCGTAATCATGATGGTTGAGCATGTCACCACTGCAAAAATCCAAAAACTCAAGATAATCAAATCCAACACGATGAAAGACTCTTTTTGATCACCACAAATCCAAACCATGTTTTGATCAATGTCGACAAAATCACTTTTCTGTGCGTAAGATGGTGTAATGAGTGACGTTTATATATACCTGAAAAGATCTTGATGATCAAAGTACTGAAACCAATCGAGGTCATCTATGGGGTTTTGATGATCCGCAGGTGGATCCATTTGTGAGGGAGAAGTTAAAAGTCGCGGTAAGAATGTGATGATTTATATAAGTAAAGTGGGAGAAGTAATTAATAGCAAATTGTTGGGAATGCAACAAAACAAGTTAAGCACCTCTGAAAAATTGATAAATGATTTCGGTAACACTCGCGGAATATAAACTAGTGAAAATTACAAATGAAATTGAATATATATAGTCTATGATGTTATGGTTATTGTGTATCTAACAAATGAAGAGAAAATGAATATATATATTCTTTGAGCCGTAACCTTCTTCTTCAATTCACACACATATACGTATATGTTGCTGCAAATTATGACTTGTGTGCCTCATGCATTTAATGCATCACATGCCTACTGCATATTCTTGACTTTGAAGCTACGTACCAGTTTCCAATTTCCCCAGTAGCACAGTTTTCATTAGAAAGTACTCCAAGTCTTCACACATGAACCAGTTAGAAAGTACTCCAAGTCTTCACACATGCAAATTATGACTTGTGTGTCGCTATAGGTATGTCGTTGGCTCTTGTTAAAAACCTATAGCGACAACAAGTCATCGTAATAGATTAAACCTGTGGTGACGACAAGTCGTCGCTATAGGTAACTAATAAAACTTTATTTTTTTAACCCCGAAAATATGATTGACAAAATCTATCCGACGAGACCCTCGTGATACCTCTTGACGAAATTGAAATCAACGAGAGTCTCCACTTAATGGAAGAACCGGTAGAAATCATGGATCGAGAGATCAAAAGAACAAAGCAAAGTCGTATTCCCATTGTGAAGGTCCGCTGGAACGCTAAACGAGGACCCGAATTCACCTGGGAACGCGAGGATCAGATGAAACAAAAGTATCCACATCTCTTCCCAAACTCTTGAAATCCCAGTCAAAATGAAAATTTCGGGACGAAATTCCTTCTAACGGGGGGATGATGTGACAACCGTCAAATTTCGGTCAAGTCAAAGTCAAACAAAGTCAACAAGTCAAACCGGTCAACTCCAATAACCCTTGTATGTTAGGGTTTACGTTATGTAATCACTATACAATTCGCTATTTTAATGAGAAATCATCATTTGGAAAGTTCATGTGTTTGATTTTCCTTAGCCTTAACAGTGCTAAACAACGAACCAAAGCGATAAAACACTATTGCACAATCATCGGGATTGTGTAGGACACTAAATCATGGCTTAAAGGGGGTTTATGGACCTTGCGTTGCGAAGCCGGACACTCAAAAAGATCACAAACGAAACCTCTCTCAATCTCTTTCACTCAATCTCTCTCTATTAAAATCTCTCCCAAATCTCTCCCGAATCTCTCTCAAAAGTTACTTTAACTTTTTCTAATCATTTGGGTCATCTCGACCCTTAACCGGGTCAAAAACCGCTTGAAACGGGGTAAAAACGGGTGAAATAGCCCTAAGGAACCCAAAACCCTCCTATTAGAAGCTTCTCAGCATGCGAGAGCGAAGCCTCTCAGCATGCGAGACCGAAGCCGAAGCCAGCATGACAGACCGAAGCCGAAGCTACCGAGACAGAAGCCCCGCATGCGAGCCTGCTGGTACGAAGCCTCGCACCTTCGGCCCCATGCGAGAGGTCTCGCAGATAGCTTGTTTTTCCCGGTTTTCGACTACGACTTCGTTTTAACTCCGTTTTTCATTATTTTAACGTGGGATTTTCACCCAAAACTTTATTTTATAAACTAAGGCCCCAAAATATATAAATTCCCAGGGTTTTTATAAAAATATATTAAAAGAATTAGTGGTTGAACTAATTATTGAGGGAATATTTGCTTTTCCTTATTTTATGACAAAAGCAAACCACCACCACCTCACTCTATGATCAGCCACTCTTTCCCACTACCCCTTGTCACCTTGGTGGACCTTTACACCCAATCTCCAGCTCTTCCCACGTTCTAAGAGCTGGAGAATTGGTCATCTCTCCTCATTCTCATTAACTTCTTTCATTCTACACTTAGCAACCAAAGAACACTCTCCAAAATTCTCTCATCTTTTCTCTCAACTTCAAGAACTTCAAGGCTTTCTCCAGGGATTTCTTTCTTAAATTAGTAAGTATCTTCATCATTCATATAATTATTACACTCCATTCTACTCAAATCATTGATATCTTACACAAATTCCATCTTATTCGGTGTTAGATTCTCGAATCATCAAGACATCTTCTTAGTGTTCTTGGGTTGAACACTTCCTCTCTCTTACTTTCATCTACTGAAACCACATAGGGTGAGTTCATACCCCTATATTTACATGTTTTTCTTAAGCTTTAAGGGGGGAATACAAGTAAAATCATCAAGAACACAATTAAACTTTTTCTAACAGATTACATCAGAAAAGATGAACTTCGATCACGGACTGGTTTGGTCAACTTAAATATTTTAGTTTTCAAAACTGTTCCAGGTGCAAGTAGGTCAAACTCTTAGCTTTAAAATGGCTACTTGAACATCTCCATATGATTTTTCTACAATTTATGGTGATTTTTACAAAACTGCCTATCATTTCAGAGGCAAACCCGGACCAGTCTGTGATTATGAACATTTTCACCTCTGTTAGAGATCACTAAAAATCATTATAAAATTTAAGAACAAACTAGACTCATATTCCAAACTCTCAGAATTTGCGGATTTGGATTTGGAGCTTTGATGATTTTTCTATAAATTTTCTAAGAACAGCAACAGAAACTGTATTCAACAAAAACCTGCTGTCAATTTCATTTCACCTTGTAACATGTTGAGCAAGGTGTATATCTTTATGTGATTATATGTTATTACAATATATGTCATTTTGTCTTAATATATAGACACACATCAGTTTACAAATGGATTTGGACATATTGAATATAAAGAATAACAAGTGATTATAATCAAAGTACAACCGATATATTCAAACATTTAATAAACTATTTTGAATATAGTTTGCATACATTACTACGTACTACCCTTGGTTGATAAACTATAATAGGTATAGTTTATGATACATTACATAACACATACATTTAAAAAGGGTACATTTATACAAAGAAGATTTTCATTAAGCAAGGTACGGCCATACGGTACCAAGTTTTCATAACACGTAATTCCGTTAATGACTTTGTGAGACATTTACTTCAAATTACCATTAAGTCCTGTATTGTAACCAGAGTCTCCTTGAGGGAGAGCATGATAGTTGTGTATAGATCTATATTAGGTTTGACAAACCCACACCTAAACTGCATGCAACAGTTAGACCGATAGGTCTGGGGTGACAAATGTCATAACATTTCCGACGCCTGAAGAACGTCGTTTCAGGCCAACTAGGTCATGGCATGGTTATAATAACTCACATGTGGTATTAACAAACATAGAATTTACGGGGATTTCACTAAAATCAAACGAGTTTATGTCGATTTAAACTTGCATTGTTTTACTATAAGGAACGAACACTACTTGTACATTTCGGTCTTTGGGTTTTAAGACTACATTTACACATTAAGGAAAATATTGGATTTTCTGGAACAAACACTACTTTTACAAGAAAAGGTTTCATAACTACATACAAAAGCTTATGCACTCACCAACTTAATTGTTGACACTCTTTCAAAACTACTTGTATTCTCAGGAAATCACTAAACAGGTAAACAAGTGCTTTTGAGGATGGGACGTTAAGGCGTCAAACATTTCATATTTTATCAACATAATATAATTGATTCATAAACATGTAATTCATACAATGATGTAACTTTTTCAATTATATTTATGTTGGTTATGTTTACTTTGATCACTATTGAAATTGTTGTTATGATACTATACATGAAGTCCTCCACCCCCGGACGTTTCCGCCATCCTTGGTTTGGGGGTGTGACAGAGGCGGAGTCTATAGCAGGGCTGTAGAGGGTTTGTAGCATATGTGATGGATACTCGAGTTGCCGCAGAGAGACCGAGTTCTGTCAGCGAGGTACCGATAGTGCGAGAGTTTCCGGATGTTTTCCCCGAGGATTTGCCGGGTGTGCCTCCCGAGAGGCAGGTTGAGTTTCGCATCGATTTGATTCCGGGGGTAGCACTTATTGCCAAGGCACCCTATCGCCTTGCGCCACCGGAGATGCAGGAGTTATCCTCGCAGATTCAGGAGCTGTTGGGGAAGGGATTCATCCGACCGAGTAGCTCGCCATGGGGAGCACCGATCCTTTCTGAGGATGACGGTGATGACTCCGGTGTTGGATACTATTCGAGAGGCCCAGGCAGAGGCTGTGAGACCGGGGAATCGCAAACGGGAGCGGGTGATTGGACAGGTGTCCGAGTTTATGACGGATAGCTGAGGGCTCATGACCTTTCGTGGTCGGATTTGGGTGCCGTATACGGGCGGGGCACGTAGCACCTTGATGGAGGAGGCGCATAGATCGAGATTCTCGATCCATCCTGGGGCCACGAAGATGTATTTGGACCTGAATAGAGACTACTGGTGGTCCTGTATGAAGAGGGATGTTGCATGGGTAGTATAGAGGCGCTTGACCTGTCGTCGGGTCAAGGCCGAGCACCAGCGCCCGCATGGCAAGTTGCAACCACTGGAGGTTCCCCAGTGGAAGTGGGAACATATTTCTATGGATTTTATCACCAAATTGTCGAGGACCGCGAGGGGTGTTGATGCAATTTGGGTGATTGTGGACCGGCTAACGAAGAGCGCTCACTTCCTTGCTATCAGTGAGAACTCTTCTGCGGAGAGGCTGGCAGAGATATATATGAGGGAGGTGGTGTCGCGGCATGGAGTGCCGGTCTCGATTGTGACAGATCGAGACGTACGTTTCACTTCCAGGTTCTGGAAGAAGTTCCATGAGGAGTTGGGTACGAGATTGCACTTCAGCACTGCTTACCACCCCCAGACGGATGGACAGAGTGAACGGACGATTCAGACACTTGAGGATATGCTTTAAGCATGTGTTATGGACTTCGGTGGAAGTTGGGATACATACCTACCTTTGGCTGAGTTTTCCTACAACAACAGCCACCATTCGAGTATTAGTATGCCTCCCTTCGAGCTTTTGTATGGGAGGAGGTGTCGAACTCCCATCTGTTGGGGAGAGGTAGGGCAACGAGTGATGGGTAGCACTGAGATAGTGCTTAAGACGACTGAGCAGATACAACAGGTCAGACAGAGGTTACTGACAGCCCAGAGCCGTCAGAAGAGTTATGCGGATAGACAGCGATCCGAGCTCGAGTTCCAGGTTGGAGATTTCGTACTCCTGAAGGTATCTCCTTGGAAAGGAGTGATCCGATTCAGGAAGAGGGGCAAGCTGGGGCCCCGATACATTGGTCCGTTCAGGGTGACCGCGAGGGTGGGTAAGGTAGCATACCGTCTGGAGCTACCCGAGGAGTTGAGTCAGATCCATGATACCTTCCATGTATCCCAGTTGAGGAAGTGTATAGCCGATGAAACGGCGGTGGTGCCGCTAGAGGATATTCAGGTGGACGCGAGTTTGAATTACATTGAGAGGCCGATCGCGATCTTGGATTGGAAGATCAAGGTGCTGAGGAACAAGGAGGTGCCCCTGGTTCAGGTCCAGTGGCAACATCGGAGAGGGTCCGAGCTGGCTTGGGAACTGGAGTCAGAGATGCGGGAGCAACATCCAGAGTTGTTTGTAGAGTAAGACTTCGAGGGCGAAGTCTGATTCTAGTGGGGGAGAATTGTAACATCCGGATTTTCAGGTATGTTATTTTTAATTATTTATTTTTGAGGATCATTGATCTACTCGGCGAGTTGGTGCTATAACTCGTCGAGTAGAAGCGGGGTGGCCACGCGAGTTTAATGAACTACTCGACGAGTCCAAGAGTAGACTCGTCAAGTAGGCGCTGTAAGTGGAAACCCTAGATCCCCGGGTTTGGGACCTATTTAAAGGCACTTATAGCCTCATTTGCGGCCACACCTCTCTGAGAAGAAACCCTAATCGCCCCTTGAGCTTGTGAGAGAGTCTTGAGCCTTACTTGAGATTGTGAGTGCATTTTGGTGTGATTTTGCAAAGGAAAAGAAGGGTTCCAGCAAGAAGGACCAAAAGAGGTTGTCATTCTGAGGTCTTGGAGCAAGGAGCTTCACCTTGAGGTAACAAATCGGCCCACTCTTTCTGTATGGTGTAGATTGCATGAATCTAGGGTTTCTTGACCCTTGTCTTCAAAGGATTTTGGAGTATATGAAGTCCCATTGTGGAATAAGCATTAGATCTGGACCTTAAGAGGTCCAGAGAGTCCCAGCCTTCCAGCTTTATGCAGTCCCTTTGGAGTTGTGGACCTTGGTTGCCATTTTAGGAGCTATTTCACCAAAAGAAGCCCTAGGAGTGTTGCATGAGCGTAAAGGTTGGACCTTTACGTAATTATTGTGTACTGGAAGGTCATATCTATAGGTTAGAGAAGCAGATCTGACCTCAGAAGGTCATTTGAGTAATCTCATGGACGAAAGTCGCCGAGTCCATGAGCGGACTCGACGAGTCGGGTCGTGTTGCACCACGATTCGTGATCAGTGGTAACCGTTGAGAAAAAGGTTAACTCGACGGAAACGTGCCTTTGAACAGTTCAATGAATCTCAAAGATCTAGGACTTTCAAATCCAATTAAAACCTAATAAATTATTTCATTTTTCATGGTGGAAATTGGTGAATCGTCATTCACCTACCTTCAAATATTTTATAGCTTGGATTACGGCATCCCTCTTCTAAGTTATAAAAATAGTTTGTTGGGTCCTAGCCTTAATATTTCATATTGGGTGTCATATTAAGGACTTTAAATCAACTATCTTGAATATCTCCCAAAAAGATGTCTGGTCTAGACATTTATGATCTTCCCAAATCTCTTGAAACAAGCTTTCCTAAATGAAGATGATGTCCCATGGATATCATACTTCTTTCACCTCCTCCAATTATTCTCCCTAACCCACAAGTTCCTAAAAAGTTTAAGGTCACTCAAGCCCTATTGGCAAGGCAAGGTCTAGGTGTGATCACATCTTGGAGATGTAGTCACATATTGACAAGCCAGGAGAGTTGGGTGTCAAAGTCTTGAGAAAGTTGGTGGCTCAACTACTTTCTAAGTCACATAGTGAGTTCTTTTGGGAATCCTATGAAACAGACTAAGACAAGACCCTTAATGATCTTATCTATTTGCTAAGATCAACTTCCTAAAACGCTATGGACATTGACAATGATGACATTGGATATCCAGTAAAGCTCTCTCTTCCCAATGGAAAGGGATCGGCCATAGTCAACTCTGTTGACCCAATGGTAAAGAGAGAGGCGAAGTCTGAGATAGTCCCATTATCAAGGATCCATAGGTAACTATTGCCAAAGGAAGGGGCATTGGTTACGAAGCTGCCAAATTTACCTAAGGATGTTAAAGTCAATAAGTTTGGCTCTACTTCAGGTAAAGTCCATTGTCTAACTCTATTAAGTACATGCTGATTCTGATCGCGAAGATGGATTTCAATCGCATGGTTCGGTGATAAGAATTTTGGGCTATTACTTAAGAGTTATGATATTTATATTGCTTAGGAATAGATAACAACAAGGTTTTCATATGGATTGTAAGGATAAGTTTTTCCGCAAAGTTTTAAAATAAAAGAAAAAGGTTTTGATTTTATTTATTTTAAGTATCCTTACAATGACATTTGTGAAAAGTTGTTGCTTATAAGATTCCATTGATAGCAATATTGGAAAAATGGATTTGATTCTTTCGGTTGTGGTAGTGTCTAATATTACCAAATAAGGAAAGATTCTCATCACCCAAGGTTTAATTGGACCAAAACTTGGAATCATGCAAGTTGTATAGTATGATGAATGAGAACTTTCAGCTTGGAAAATTAAGACTAATTCCTTATGTGAATAAGGAAAGGACTAAGGGATCGAGTACACATTCTTGTGCACTGGTCAAGTCCACCACAAAAGATCAAGAAGACTATTCGTCATGATTTACTTAAGTTCAGTAAATATGGTTATACTTATAAGTTTAAGTATAAGTTTGTAGCATTGGAGAAGTTTCAATGTGAGACAGAACGAATAAGAAGAATCAAAGTATGGCAGAAAGATAAAAGTTTCTCAAATCTGAAAAGATGGGAGAGTACTTTAGTATCATGTTTATGATCATCTTAATGATTAAGATACCATATCACAATTGGTCCTCTAAAGTCAAGAAGAGGAGTCATGAATTGTTAAAATGGTTAAATAAAAAAGATGAGTCATACTTCGTTCCAAAACAATTCTTAGAGTCATACTCCAAGATTGTAATTTGAGTGACATATCTTAAAGAGGGTTTGTTAACACTAGTCAAATGTAAGAGTAAAAGGTTATCTACTCTTGTACATTTGAAATTGGTAAGTTGTGATGTTTTGGATAAAACAGAGACCAACTTAGGCCAATTGTGTAAAGTGTTAGTCTTGATAAAGAATCCGCACTATCTCTTGAATATTTGACAAGGGAGTCTTATATGTCAAGAGGACAGTGGGAGTCTTAAAGCTCTTGAAAGTTTCAAGACTTAATCAAGAATAAAACCTAAAGTCCTTCACTAGCACACGACTTGAGGTTTATAACCTATCGTGTTGAAATTTTTGTGCCTATTCAAGTTGGCTTTGCATAGGAGTTCTGAGAGTTCTCAATTGGTTGCACAACTACTTGGAAGCAATGGCAGGCACCTGAGCTGCCAAATGGCAAGAATTTAAGATTGCACAAGTTTAATCAATATGAGTTTGGATTTGTCACTAACCTTGTCTTGTGATTATGGTTTTGACAAATTCACATGGATAAGAACACATACACTATTAAATCTAAGTGTCATAAGGTTTCTCTCCGATTCATGAAAATGATGGTGAGGAAACACTTTCACTAAGTAGATTTTAGCTAGATAGCAATTGTGATATTTGCATTCTCAAAGTCGTTAGTGGAGCGTGTGTGGTTTACCGGCACACTAACATGGACTTGTGAGAAGTGGCAAAGGTCTAAACAATTGAGACTATGATTACGGCATCCCTTTTCATAGTTCTAAAATTGTTTAGACACACATGTGAGCTATCTAAGAGAGGTGTATGATTTTGATAAAGTTTTATCAAAACAATCTAGTATCAGAAATCTGAACTTTGGTAAGAAAGTCAGCTGATTTCTGAGTACATGTCAAAGCTAGTGGGAGCATAAGTGTTATGCTAATAATCATCATGTTAGTGGGAGCATGATAATTATGACAAAGGTTGCAAGTTAGCAATGTTAATTATAGAAAACAAAAGTTTCAATTCGTGAGGTTGCAGGGGTTGAAAAAGTTGTTTTGCTATAATTAAGGGAGAGGAAATTATACTTCATTTCAATTCTAAAAAGCTTAGATTGAGATTTTAATCGTATTTAATCAAGGATATATATATGAATTTCATGTTGGAATGGCTCAACATAAGGAAATTCTATATATGGGTCCATTATTTGCGTTCTAAAATTCGATTATGATTACGGCATCCCTTTTCATAATCTGAATTTTGAGAACTTGGCAAATTGAAATGGAAATATTATAGCAAAAGACTGGTTTAGTCTTTATGTGAGACATCATGAATCGTGTCCCATATGCTTCGGATATAGGATCGATTACATGTGCTATATTCATCCTTTCTAAAATTTTCCAAATGCCTGGGGCATTATGAAGGGAAAAGGTCTAGAATTGGATATGACTAAAATGATTAAGCAATTGTCGAGGACAATCTAAGGTTTACCAAAGATTGGTTGCTCAAGGACAGTTGGAAGTATAATGTTAATTCTGGAAGGACCATATTGACATAATCTGTAAGGAGGCAACTCTTGTTCAGAAGTGATAGTCAAAATGGAATATGGAAATGTTTCAAAGTTAGAAATTATTCAATCTGTGTAAGATTAGGAAACTTAATGAAAGAAGGATGTTTCCAAGGAGCTGATCTCCTTTGGAATGCTTTGTAATGATTGTTGTCAAGTCTTTCTGACTTTGTGCATAATCATTAAGAGGATCAATGCATATAAGTTTAGAATCTAACAGATTTCAGTAAATGGCATGAATTTGGAATTCTTGCATTTGCAGTAAGGATTTGGGACTGTGAAAAGAGGATCATTGGAGTGATGTTCAATTGATCTATTTTACAAAGTAAAGATCATAGACAAACATAGTATGCATACTTGGTGTATGGCATGACTAGTGTTTAGAAAACATAGTGTACATGCTTGGAGCATGGGACAACTATTGTTTTAAATTCAAGTATAAAGTTGATAAAACCGAAACAATGAATAATGAGTAATCAGTATGGTGATAAATAAAAGTGTTTATTTATATTCATAGGGTTTGATACCATATTTGATTCATTTATTCTTGTGTTTCACTTTGCATGTTTTGACTTCCAGAATAACTAAGTCGCTCTTCCTGAATGATTAAGTTATTCAAACCATCCACAGTCGGTCATATGTTGGAAGTAGATATGAATCAAGACTGTCATGGGTTGGTTTGTAGAGGTCCAAGTTGGTGGACAAAGTGGTGCTACAACACTCATGAGTGCTCATAAGTTCTGAGTATTGGATTCAACCCGCGCTCATTTGAATCACTTCATGGATTTTATCACGAGTGATCATGAGACGATAATATCTTATATTCTTCAAACCTAGAGATATGAGTTGTTACTATGAGTTGGTTATACATTGATTACACGAAAACGCATTGGTAACTCGATGTTATAAAACGTACCTTTGTGTATGATTCAACAAGTAGTAGAACAAGCCATATGAGTCGAAGTTTATCCATTCCTTTTACCTTCGGGATAAAAGCGATATCTGTGGGCCCCTCGATGATTTAAAGATGATACATGTGAGTGCTTGGCCAAGCCAGGACTGATTTGATTTGTTCAATCAGTCAGTCATCATGAATCGGAAATCGGGAAACAACAAATGGACAGAGAGAATGATTGATAATCCATGTCTCAGTCCATATGATATCTAGAATGGATGAATATATGATCCCTTATCTAATGGACAAGTCATTGACAAAGGTCAGAGTTCATCGACAAGGTCAGAGTTCAACCGAAGCTTTTGAGAGCTACGATTGCTGATCGGTTCCTGAAGTCATGCGCAATAATATTTTTAGACTTATCCAAGTGGGAGACTGTTGGATTAATGTCTAAGTCCATAACTATAATTGGTAAGACTTGACCCGACCCGGCATGGTCCATTTGGGTTGCATGGCATCATGCATTTGGATAGACTATAATGAGAGAAATAACACTTAAGGTTGGTTAATATATTATAAGTTCTAATATATTAATAAGGTTATTTAATTAGTATTGATCAAGAATTAATTTGGAATTAATTAAGTGATCAAAAGGAGACTAATTAAATATATGGGTTGATTCTGTAAATCATTCATTCTTATATATGTGGGCTTGTGATCTAAGATTCCTTATGTTGGACTAAGTCCATGGGGTGACCCATGGATACTCCATGGAGGTTAAAATCCATGGAGTATAAGGAATGGGTAAAGTTATGAGTTACATGGTGTAACCCTAATAGCCACCATATAAAAGAATCCCATGGCTCAAGAAATTGTGCACTAATGTGTGAGTGTGAGGGCTAGACGATTTCAAGGAGTGTTCAAGTTTCTCTCAAGTTATTCCAAGTGTATTTGGTGTTGTGTGAACCATTTGAGATGTCACACTTGGGGCACTAGGCACTCAAGCTTCATGAAGACATTCTACATCAAAGAGGTATATATTCTATCTTGTTATATTTATTATTTTGTATGCTAGATTAGGATAATACCTTGGATGTTCATAATTGTATGTATAATAGAGAAAACCTAGATCCAAGGTATTTAGGGTTGCATGTACACTTAGGAGTGTTAGAATGCTCATAACCCAACAGTGGTATCAGAGCCTAGGCTTGTTTTCTTGTTATACTTGCAAAAGTAGCTGAAAAATCGAGTTGGATGCATATATTCGATTGTTTTGGCTGGAATTGGACTAGGAACATTACCCTAAGATGTTTTTGGACTTATAAACTTGTTTTTGATGTGGTAATGTTCATGCTAATCCAATTTCTAAGATAATTGACATAATTTCAAGATTTGTATTAGTTTGTATGTTCATGCTAATTTCTTGAAGATTGATGATTTGAATTATCTTGTTCTTATGAGGTTCTTAGATTAATAGAAAAGTTGTGTGAAATAGTTGTTTTCAATCCATTTTAATCTAAGAGTTGATTCCAAAGTGTGTTTTTGTAACTTGTCCTCAAGTTATATGAAAAATCACATTTAAGAATCATAAAACTCATAAAAGTTGGCAAAGGTTACAAAATGAAGAGTCTAGTTCTAATTAAATGGTTTTATGACTCCATAACTTGTCCTCAAGTTATGGAGGTTCAAGAGTCTCTTCATTAAATTAAAAAAAAAGTGTAACCTTAATTAGTTCCATAAGTTACAATAAAAAAAAGTTATTTTTTTTTATTAATTAGTTTAAAGTCTTCCATAACTTGTCCTCAAGTTATGGAACTTGAAGAGTTTTTTTTTTAATTAAAACTACTTTAAACTCATAAGTTATGGAATGAATTAGTTTTGAATAGTTTCAAAACTTGCCCTCAAGTTTTGGAATTTGAAAAGTTTTCACTTATGAATACTTTAATTCCAAGTTAGCCCTTAGAATTTTAAAAGTTAAAATTCAACCCTTATACTTTATAATATTATAAGTTAATAATATTTATATATATGTATAAGAGTAAAGTCAGTCTTACCGTTAGTAGGCCTCATTCACGAAGCCGGTCTATAAGGGGGGTATAAGGTTACTGCCTATAAAATGGCAGTTTAATGGGTGTCCACTCTCACCCACCGCTTCCTTGACTGGTGGAGGGTCGTTAGCCGAACAGGTAGGACAAGGACTATAATTCTCCTTTCATTAAAAGTATTAATGATAAATACTAAGTAACTAAACTCTTATTAATACCCAATCTTAGTTACTTAGGAAAATGTGAATTTGGTGGTAACCCATGAAATTACACTTCGCACTTTGCTTAAGTCGTTAGTGGAACGTGTGTGGTTAACCGGCACACTAACCTGGACTTAACAAGGTAGGCAAAGGGTAACTTAATATTTATCATAGTATCGGTGGAGCGTGTGTGGTTAACCGGCACACTGATTAAGGGGTAAATATTAAGGGTACCAAGTATATTTGCATGGTTATTCACACCTTGTTTTGTGATCATCGGCATCCCAGTCACAAAACCTGAAGGGCACACTCGAGATTGAAACATGCCTTTGAACAGTTCAATGAATCTCAAAGATCTAGGACTTTCAAATCCAATTAAAACCTAATAAATTATTTCATTTTTCATGGTGGAAATTGGTGAATCGTCATTCACCTACCTTCAAATATTTTATAGCTTGGATTACGGCATCCCTCTTCTAAGTTATAAAAATAGTTTGTTGGGTCCTAGCCTTAATATTTCATATTGGGTGTCATATTAAGGACTTTAAATCAACTATCTTGAATATCTCCCAAAAAGATGTCTGGTCTAGACATTTATGATCTTCCCAAATCTCTTGAAACAAGCTTTCCTAAATGAAGATGATGTCCCATGGATATCATACTTCTTTCACCTCCTCCAATTATTCTCCCTAACCCACAAGTTCCTAAAAAGTTTAAGGTCACTCAAGCCCTATTGGCAAGGCAAGGTCTAGGTGTGATCACATCTTGGAGATGTAGTCACATATTGACAAGCCAGGAGAGTTGGGTGTCAAAGTCTTGAGAAAGTTGGTGGCTCAACTACTTTCTAAGTCACATAGTGAGTTCTTTTGGGAATCCTATGAAACAGACTAAGACAAGACCCTTAATGATCTTATCTATTTGCTAAGATCAACTTCCTAAAACGCTATGGACATTGACAATGATGACATTGGATATCCAGTAAAGCTCTCTCTTCCCAATGGAAAGGGATCGGCCATAGTCAACTCTGTTGACCCAATGGTAAAGAGAGAGGCGAAGTCTGAGATAGTCCCATTATCAAGGATCCATAGGTAACTATTGCCAAAGGAAGGGGCATTGGTTACGAAGCTGCCAAATTTACCTAAGGATGTTAAAGTCAATAAGTTTGGCTCTACTTCAGGTAAAGTCCATTGTCTAACTCTATTAAGTACATGCTGATTCTGATCGCGAAGATGGATTTCAATCGCATGGTTCGGTGATAAGAATTTTGGGCTATTACTTAAGAGTTATGATATTTATATTGCTTAGGAATAGATAACAACAAGGTTTTCATATGGATTGTAAGGATAAGTTTTTCCGCAAAGTTTTAAAATAAAAGAAAAAGGTTTTGATTTTATTTATTTTAAGTATCCTTACAATGACATTTGTGAAAAGTTGTTGCTTATAAGATTCCATTGATAGCAATATTGGAAAAATGGATTTGATTCTTTCGGTTGTGGTAGTGTCTAATATTACCAAATAAGGAAAGATTCTCATCACCCAAGGTTTAATTGGACCAAAACTTGGAATCATGCAAGTTGTATAGTATGATGAATGAGAACTTTCAGCTTGGAAAATTAAGACTAATTCCTTATGTGAATAAGGAAAGGACTAAGGGATCGAGTACACATTCTTGTGCACTGGTCAAGTCCACCACAAAAGATCAAGAAGACTATTCGTCATGATTTACTTAAGTTCAGTAAATATGGTTATACTTATAAGTTTAAGTATAAGTCTGTAGCATTGGAGAAGTTTCAATGTGAGACAGAACGAATAAGAAGAATCAAAGTATGGCAGAAAGATAAAAGTTTCTCAAATCTGAAAAGATGGGAGAGTACTTTAGTATCATGTTTATGATCATCTTAATGATTAAGATACCATATCACAATTGGTCCTCTAAAGTCAAGAAGAGGAGTCATGAATTGTTAAAATGGTTAAATAAAAAAGATGAGTCATACTTCGTTCCAAAACAATTCTTAGAGTCATACTCCAAGATTGTAATTTGAGTGACATATCTTAAAGAGGGTTTGTTAACACTAGTCAAATGTAAGAGTAAAAGGTTATCTACTCTTGTACATTTGAAATTGGTAAGTTGTGATGTTTTGGATAAAACAGAGACCAACTTAGGCCAATTGTGTAAAGTGTTAGTCTTGATAAAGAATCCGCACTATCTCTTGAATATTTGACAAGGGAGTCTTATATGTCAAGAGGACAGTGGGAGTCTTAAAGCTCTTGAAAGTTTCAAGACTTAATCAAGAATAAAACCTAAAGTCCTTCACTAGCACACGACTTGAGGTTTATAACCTATCGTGTTGAAATTTTTGTGCCTATTCAAGTTGGCTTTGCATAGGAGTTCTGAGAGTTCTCAATTGGTTGCACAACTACTTGGAAGCAATGGCAGGCACCTGAGCTGCCAAATGGCAAGAATTTAAGATTGCACAAGTTTAATCAATATGAGTTTGGATTTGTCACTAACCTTGTCTTGTGATTATGGTTTTGACAAATTCACATGGATAAGAACACATACACTATTAAATCTAAGTGTCATAAGGTTTCTCTCCGATTCATGAAAATGATGGTGAGGAAACACTTTCACTAAGTAGATTTTAGCTAGATAGCAATTGTGATATTTGCATTCTCAAAGTCGTTAGTGGAGCGTGTGTGGTTTACCGGCACACTAACATGGACTTGTGAGAAGTGGCAAAGGTCTAAACAATTGAGACTATGATTACGGCATCCCTTTTCATAGTTCTAAAATTGTTTAGACACACATGTGAGCTATCTAAGAGAGGTGTATGATTTTGATAAAGTTTTATCAAAACAATCTAGTATCAGAAATCTGAACTTTGGTAAGAAAGTCAGCTGATTTCTGAGTACATGTCAAAGCTAGTGGGAGCATAAGTGTTATGCTAATAATCATCATGTTAGTGGGAGCATGATAATTATGACAAAGGTTGCAAGTTAGCAATGTTAATTATAGAAAACAAAAGTTTCAATTCGTGAGGTTGCAGGGGTTGAAAAAGTTGTTTTGCTATAATTAAGGGAGAGGAAATTATACTTCATTTCAATTCTAAAAAGCTTAGATTGAGATTTTAATCGTATTTAATCAAGGATATATATATGAATTTCATGTTGGAATGGCTCAACATAAGGAAATTCTATATATGGGTCCATTATTTGCGTTCTAAAATTCGATTATGATTACGGCATCCCTTTTCATAATCTGAATTTTGAGAACTTGGCAAATTGAAATGGAAATATTATAGCAAAAGACTGGTTTAGTCTTTATGTGAGACATCATGAATCGTGTCCCATATGCTTCGGATATAGGATCGATTACATGTGCTATATTCATCCTTTCTAAAATTTTCCAAATGCCTGGGGCATTATGAAGGGAAAAGGTCTAGAATTGGATATGACTAAAATGATTAAGCAATTGTCGAGGACAATCTAAGGTTTACCAAAGATTGGTTGCTCAAGGACAGTTGGAAGTATAATGTTAATTCTGGAAGGACCATATTGACATAATCTGTAAGGAGGCAACTCTTGTTCAGAAGTGATAGTCAAAATGGAATATGGAAATGTTTCAAAGTTAGAAATTATTCAATCTGTGTAAGATTAGGAAACTTAATGAAAGAAGGATGTTTCCAAGGAGCTGATCTCCTTTGGAATGCTTTGTAATGATTGTTGTCAAGTCTTTCTGACTTTGTGCATAATCATTAAGAGGATCAATGCATATAAGTTTAGAATCTAACAGATTTCAGTAAATGGCATGAATTTGGAATTCTTGCATTTGCAGTAAGGATTTGGGACTGTGAAAAGAGGATCATTGGAGTGATGTTCAATTGATCTATTTTACAAAGTAAAGATCATAGACAAACATAGTATGCATACTTGGTGTATGGCATGACTAGTGTTTAGAAAACATAGTGTACATGCTTGGAGCATGGGACAACTATTGTTTTAAATTCAAGTATAAAGTTGATAAAACCGAAACAATGAATAATGAGTAATCAGTATGGTGATAAATAAAAGTGTTTATTTATATTCATAGGGTTTGATACCATATTTGATTCATTTATTCTTGTGTTTCACTTTGCATGTTTTGACTTCCAGAATAACTAAGTCGCTCTTCCTGAATGATTAAGTTATTCAAACCATCCACAGTCGGTCATATGTTGGAAGTAGATATGAATCAAGACTGTCATGGGTTGGTTTGTAGAGGTCCAAGTTGGTGGACAAAGTGGTGCTACAACACTCATGAGTGCTCATAAGTTCTGAGTATTGGATTCAACCCGCGCTCATTTGAATCACTTCATGGATTTTATCACGAGTGATCATGAGACGATAATATCTTATATTCTTCAAACCTAGAGATATGAGTTGTTACTATGAGTTGGTTATACATTGATTACACGAAAACGCATTGGTAACTCGATGTTATAAAACGTACCTTTGTGTATGATTCAACAAGTAGTAGAACAAGCCATATGAGTCGAAGTTTATCCATTCCTTTTACCTTCGGGATAAAAGCGATATCTGTGGGCCCCTCGATGATTTAAAGATGATACATGTGAGTGCTTGGCCAAGCCAGGACTGATTTGATTTGTTCAATCAGTCAGTCATCATGAATCGGAAATCGGGAAACAACAAATGGACAGAGAGAATGATTGATAATCCATGTCTCAGTCCATATGATATCTAGAATGGATGAATATATGATCCCTTATCTAATGGACAAGTCATTGACAAAGGTCAGAGTTCATCGACAAGGTCAGAGTTCAACCGAAGCTTTTGAGAGCTACGATTGCTGATCGGTTCCTGAAGTCATGCGCAATAATATTTTTAGACTTATCCAAGTGGGAGACTGTTGGATTAATGTCTAAGTCTATAACTATAATTGGTAAGACTTGACCCGACCCGGCATGGTCCATTTGGGTTTCATGACATCATGCATTTGGATAGACTATAATAAGAGAAATAACACTTAAGGTTGGTTAATATATTATAAGTTCTAATATATTAATAAGGTTATTTAATTAGTATTGATCAAGAATTAATTTGGAATTAATTAAGTGATCAAAAGGAGACTAATTAAATATATGGGTTGATTGTGTAAATCATTCATTCTTATATATGTGGGCTTGTGATCCAAGATTCCTTATGTTGGACTAAGTCCATGGGGTGACCCATGGATACTCCATGGAGGTTAAAATCCATGGATCATAAGGAATGGGTAAAGTTATGAGTTACATGGTGTAACCCTAATAGCCACCATATAAAAGAATCCCATGGCTCAAGAAATTGTGCACTAATGTGTGAGTGTGAGGGCTAGACGATTTCAAGGAGTGTTCAAGTTTCTCTCAAGTTATTCCAAGTGTATTTGGTGTTGTGTGAACCATTTGAGGTGTCACACTTGGGGCACTAGGCACTCAAGCTTCATGAAGACATTCTACATCAAAGAGGTATGTATTCTATCTTGTTATATTTATTATTTTGTATGCTAGATTAGGATAATACCTTGGATGTTCATAATTGTATGTATAATAGAGAAAACATAGATCAAAGGTATTTAGGGTTGCATGTACACTTAGGAGTGTTAGAATGCTCATAACCCAACACTATAGCTCTACTCCTGACCGAGTATCCTCTAACTAATTCTTCTGCACAGATCCCGACAAAGATCCGGAATAATAACGGTACACGTGAAACCCATTCCGCAAGATGCGTCCCTCTGTGGGTTCATCAAGGACCTTTCGGCATGCAAGATGGCATATATGATCCTTGATAACCCAAACACTAGCAGAAAACCGACCCGACATCTGACTTATCCAAACTCACTCGCAATCCTAAAGCGATACGTATTCCAAACATCCATCTAATAGTAGTAGAAGATGGCATACCCGCAACATCTGGAGGAATCCTAATCACCTCCAGCTGACATGATCAACCCTGCCACATTTGTAGCAGCCTAAACCCTTGGAGCGAAAAACTCCCTCGTGCACTTTCTCATACGTGCTGCACTGACTCCGGCCCTGCTGGCCTTTCACCCGATGATTAGAAGTCATGGGTTTCTTCCCGGGACCCTCCACTATACGCACCTGGCACAACCCTCTCTTTCCAAGGTGCTCCAAATCGATCTCGTATCTTCAAACTCTTGGAAGTCATATCCTTCAGGGTCTGACACCCTGTCACGCTCACTAACTCACTTGCCAATGGCTAAGCTGCAACACTGGAACATCCTCTGTCCCCAAACTGGGTCACAAACTCTTCCCTGAAGCTCCTCAGATTCTCCAAGACTCTCACCGATTCAAGTATGGATCTTGTGCTTTCAGTAGTACGGGCCCAATACTACCTTCTACACCTATCCATACTTTCCTCAGCAATCCTCCCGGATCCTCCAAGTCACTTCGTCAATTGGTACACCCGAGTCTCACTGAGCCTCACTACTAACCCACTGATACATATCCTAGGCTTTCCTAGGTTCCCGTACTCACCCAGTCCTCAGCTGCTGAAAGACTTCCCACTAATGTCAACTAGCTACCTCATGAATATAGCCACATGAAACAAAGATCAGATAATCCTTCGAGTAAAAGACCCATCCCTAGAACGGTTGGACTCAGACAAGAGCTGCGCAATAGGGTCAAGTCCATCACTCTGAGATTATCCGTCCTGTGTCCCATGTGACTTAGCATATTCACTTGGTAGCTAACTGACATCACCAAGAGTCCCACAAAGCACAAAGCAAACAACATTCAGACAATGGAAAATCTAAACATCATGTTCCAATCAAATCATTCTATCCTCTAATCAGGAATCTGTACATGCAATTCAAAGGCTCATACAATCAGGCATAACCTAAACAGGCTATCCTATTACTGACCGATCAGTACTAGCATGCAAGTCTACAAGCACATACAATAGGCATATAAGGCATCCTCCTAGATCCTTAGCCCTAATCTAGCATGCAGTCCTCATAATCATATCATAACATAACATGTATGGGTATCTTGGGGAAAACTTACTTGAGCTCGGCTGATTGCACGCATCACACACCTTGTTCTTTTCAAAGTTCTTTTCTCCTTTCATATTCTTTTTATAAAATGATTTTCACCTTTGAAAATTTTCATACCAAGCCCTTAGTTTGAGTTCAGATACACCCAAGAGTGTGGCCGAATCCCTCAAACGAAGGCTCTGATACCAACTTGTAACATCCCAAAATTCAAGGCCAAAAATTTCATTTTTAAATAAGTTATTACATAAAACCATCAGTATAAAAACATTCATAATAATATCTCGTGTCAAACCAAAGTGCCAGTAATCAAAAGATATTATCATAAAACCATATCAGAGTGTAATCCCAAAGATCTCTTGTGCGGAAAACATAGTGTGATGCGCCGCGATCAAGCCGGCTCCTTTCCTTTGAAAACGAGTACCTGAAACCAAAACTGTAAACCGTAAGCACGAAGCTTAGTGACTTCCCCCATCGTACCACATACCATACAATCACATAACATACATATACTGTCAGGCATATCTGGGTGCCCGACCTACCCCTTCGGTCCTCTCGACCGGATACTGCCTAGCATATCTGGGTGCTGGCCTCCTCTTCGGTCCTCTCGACCGGATACTGCCTAGCATATCTGGGTGCTGGCCTCCCCTTCGGTCCTCTCGACCGGATACTGGGGACTATTTCACCCCCACTACTACTACCACATAACATATAACACATAATCATATTCTATCTGGCATGGCTGGGTATGACTACCCCCTTCGGCCCTATCGACCGGAAATCTTGGGGACTATCTCCCCTACTGCTAACATCATATCATACTAGCACATAACATATCAGGTAGTAGCAAACCTAGATGAATATCACAAAGACAATCATCTAACATACAACTCCTACTAGTGGGTCGGCATTGTGGCCGTAGACCCACCGCTACTGGAAGGTAACTCACCTCACACTGCTGAAGTCCCGTAGACACAATCCCACACTGCTGAAGTCCCGCAGACTCAATCCCACACTGCTGAAGTCCCGCAGACTCAACCCTAGCTGCTGGTTGACAGATTCCCGAACTGTCAACACCAAAATAACACCCAATTAATAATTGGGTTCCACTACATAACCATGAGTGCATACATTGGATAATTACTACATTACCCCAAGCTTGGCCTTATGCAAGCCCAAGGCCCAAGCCATAGGCCCAAAGTTAATTAGAAATCAAAGCCCAACATATGACCCAATTTTCCAAATTGGGCCCAGGCCTATACATGGTCTTATTCTACGGCCCAACATCATATAATCATTAAGGCCCAAACTATGGCCCAATTTTCCAAATTAGGCCCAAACCCCTTACATGGGCCTTACCCTAGGTCCATTAGATTATTCTAGTCTAATTGCTTGATCTTGTATGCCCATTTAATAACCCAATCATCAAGGCCCAATAGGAGGCCCAACAATAAACCCAAGTGAAATTAGGGTTTCACATAAAATGATGATTAGGGTTAAGTTTCCTACTTAACCCATTAAGGACTTAACCCACTAAGGACTTAATCCATTAAGTCCAATGTTGACTTAGGTTGATTGCAATGATTATTAATTAATATTTTGAGTTCATTAATTAATCCCAATGCGATCCCGATAAACCCCAAATTAGGGTTTCATGGCATTAGGGTTTTCCAAACCCTAATTAGGGTTTCCAACCCAACTTAGCCCAATAGGCCCATTAGCTAAGTCCTTAGATCCATTAGGGTCCATTAAGCCCATTAGACACATGTTTGGGCTTTAATGTCAATTAGGGCTTCATTGGGCCCATTAGGGTTTATGTCCCTTGTCCAAACACCACAAACGAGTCACCATACAACGAGGCACACCGCCACCTGACACGGCGGCCGGTGGAGGCAGGAGGTGGCAGCCACCACCGTGGTTTCGAGATTTCTATTATTATTTTGGCACCATTACAATATACAACTCGATAATACACACACACATACACACTAAAAATAACACACACGCACACACACCGCCACCCCTATGGTGGTCGGTGGTGGCAGAAAAGCTATAACCGGTGGCAACCACCATGGTTGGCTGCCATGGTGGTGCACTTGCTTTCCGGCGAAACAAACCTTCCAAGTACACACACCACACATGAACAGTGGAAATACAACTACATACACACACCCAGTTGCAAAAATAACCCAGTCACCCTCTTGGTGGCGTATGGCGGCCGGCAGCGACGGTAGCACATACAATCATCGATGGCAGCAACGGATGGAGCTCGAAGGCGTCACAGAAGCGGCTAACGTCGGCAGTGGACCTGTGACGACGCAACAGGAACGAGGGAGGTGGCGGCGACACCTTCACGATTCGGTTACGCCTCCGACAACCACACCGCGAAGGCGCTCATTACCAAGGCAGCAGGCGACGGTCTCGTCGTCGTCGAAACGCAGCATTAGCAGCGCACGCCATGGCGGTGGTTACGGCTTCCATTGGCGGTTGGGTGACTCCGACTTGCGAGGTAGCGGGTGGTGGATGCAACGTCTCGTGGCAGCGACTGTAGAATAAGAAGGAGAAGAAGAGCGGTGGAGACTCGGTGTTCGAATGGCCGCCATTCGCTGATCGGAAAATGGGGGTGGTGGTGGCGCCGGTGAGGGGGCATAAGGATGGAGAGAAGTGGCGGCTGTATGGTCCTCTAGGGTTAGGGTTTCATAAACCTTTATACCCGATCCCACTAATAATTTTCCATAATGACAAGATAGGTCCCTCCCATCCGAGTTCCTTTCAATATTAGGCCATAATTTACCATTTGAACCCCACCATCTAAAACCCTTTACAAATTAGGTCCAAAGTTTACCAAACAGAACCCAATATCTTAATTATGACATAATCAGCCCTTCCAACTCATTTCCTTTTTCAATTAAATCCAAATAATTACCACGGAGCCCCTGTCTACATGAATATTTATAAAATGAGTCCCGAACTCACACTTTTAACCCCCGACTTCTAAAAATGTGGCAATTAACTCCTCGAACCCAACACCCTGCATATATAATTATTTATTTTAGGGATATTATTCATTCATTAATTTGTTTATTTATTTAATAAATAAACAGGGTGTTACATTTGGCTTGATTTTTGTGAAAACACACATTTTTCTGGTTTTTGGCTTTTCTGACCTAGTTGTTGGAAAATTTGTAGAAAAATCATCGAAAGTCGAAATTTGGATCCGTAAATTCTGGAAGTTTGTAAATTTTGTCTACTTTGTTCACAATTTTTCTCATAATTTTTAATGGCTTCTAACAAGTGTGAAATTGCTCACCTTCACAGGCTGGTCCGAAATTATTTCAAATCTGATAGACAGTTTTGTAAAATTCGCCAAAAATTGTAGAAAAATCGTATGAAAACGTGAGAGTAGTCATTTTAAAGGTATAAACCTGAACTTTTTGCATATAAGACAGTTTTACAAAATATTATCATTTAGGTGGTCAAAACAGTTCGAGATTGGACCCAAACCTTTCTGTCAAGGGCTGAATTTTTAGTTTAGTTTATAGATCTTTGAACACAACACTCATTTTTGCTATTTTAAGTGTATAAATCCCAGATCTACTAGTTTACATGTATTATATGTGATAACGCATACTTTTCTCAAGGTTTTCATGTAGATCCAAGTGATAAACTTAATATTCTTAACATATTTTTAGATTTATGAAGTAAATAGCACATAATCAACAAATAAGTCATGAAAAACACACATATTCATGCATATACACATAGATCTACATAAAGCAACTTGTATTCTCCCCCAAAACCAAGTAAAATTCGAAAATAGGGGGTATGAACTCACCTTTGCTTTGATGTTTCGGTGAAGAAGAAGAAGTGGAAGAAGATGGTGTTGTTTTTGGCCTAGCTTGTTTCCTTGATGGGATTCTCAAATTCTAGGAAGTTTTAAGAGTATGATTCAAGAAAATAAGGTGGTAAGAGGAGTGATTTAAGAGTAAAGATGTGAGAATCCAACTTAGGTTTGTAAAGATCTTACCTAATATGATGATCTTGAAGAAAAACTCTCTTGAAGACACCCACAACTTGCGAAATTATGAAGGAGAGGGAGAAATTCTTGGAGAGTTGTTTGAAGTAAATTGAAGATGGTGGTGTAGGTGTGTGGTCTCGGCCGAAAGAAAGAAATAGGGAGGGAAGAGAGAGAAGAGAGAGAAGTGACCTTTGCATGGAAGTATGAGAGTGTGTTGATACATGAGAGGTAATAGTGTGGAAGTCCTACATGTAAAAATGAGGTGTCAACCTCTTCCCCATGCAAGATTTTTTTTTTGTTAAGTGATGTTGTTGGGCTGAGAACTTGGGCTTGGAGAAAAGGGGTTGAGTAGTTTGGGCCTTTACTTGTTTTTACTCGAAATTTATGAGGCCCAATAATTACTTTTCGGCCCATTGGGCCCTCATAGATGTCCACGACCCAATGAGTCTAATTAAAGAGGTTTAGGGTCCATTAAGGCTATTGGAATTACTTATGGCCCAACCAGGCCCATTAGGGGTAACCCTATTCATCTTAGGCCCATTATGGCCCAAAATGTTAAGTTTCATGAAAGTGGGTCCAATTAGAGCCCATATAATGGTTTCTAGGCCCAAAATAATCAACTTGGATACTTATTGGTCCATTAGGCCCAATAAGAAAATCCTAGACCATATTAGACTTGAACCGGAATATTTAGAGTTTTAAACTCCTTGTTGAACATGAGAGGTGTATCTGAATGAACATTGAGGGATTTTTACTTAGAGTACATGCTTTTACAATGGATGATGTTTACATGAGAATAGAATTTCCTAGCAAAGTGCCAGTTGTGACATCATCCCCCCGTTAGAGGGAATTTCGTCCCAAAATTCTTTCGAAATATAGGTTCATGAATGAGAGAATAGGTGAGGGTACTTCTGCTTCATCTGGTCTTCGCGTTCCCATGTGAATTCTGGTCCGCGCTTGGCGTTCCATCGAACCTTCACAATTGGAATGCGGCTCTGCTTCGCACGCTTCACTTTTTTTATCCATGATTTTGACTGGCTCTTCGGTGAACAGGAGATTCTCGTTTACTTCGACCTCTTCTAAAGGAATGACGAGAGTGTCATCAGATTGGCACTTTTTTTTCAAATTTGAAACGTGGAATACGGGGTGTACGTTGCTGAGTTCAGAAGGTAGCTGCAGCTTATAAGCTACTTGACCAATTCGGGCAAGAATCTCGAACGGTCCGATGTATCGCGGGTTCAATTTTCCTTGTTTCCCAAAGCGAATTATTCCTTTCCAGGGAGAGACTTTCAATAGTACCCGATGCCCGACTTGGAATTTCAGGGGTCCTTGTCGTTTGTTAGCATAGCTCTTCTGTCTGTCTCGTGACGCTTGAAGTCGAGTTCTGATTTGGATTATCTTCTCTATCATTTCGCGAATGGTTTTCTGGTCTCGTGAGAGTACTGGCGAGTGATTTGCATTTACGACCATAAAAAGCCTCGAAAGGAGCAACCTTGATGCTCGTGCGATAGTTGTTATGGTATGAGAATTCAATCAAGGGCAACTGGGTATCCCATGACTTGTTGAATTCAAACACCCAGACTTGGAGCATGACTTCGAGTGGTTGAATGGTTCGTTCGCTTTGGTTATTGGTTTGAGGATGGTAAGAAATGCTCATGACTAGCTGTATTCCTATAGCCTTTCGAAGTGTTTGTCAAAATCTTGAAGTAATTCTGTTATCTCGATCCATGCAGTGCTTTGTTTGCGATATTCTTCGGATTTTGTGCTTTTCAAGGCCGGTCGTAGGTGTTGACAGTGGCTTATTCTTGCTTTGTGAGCAGACGAGTATGTTATTGATAAAAAATAATGAAAAGGCTGACTAGGAATGGTTGGGAAGACTCGGTTCGTAGGGTCCATGAATACCGTGGAAGCATTCGTTAGACCGAAGGGTATCACAACGAATTTGAAATGGTCGCGACGAGTTCGGAAAGCAGTTTTTTTTTGGAATGTCCTCTTCTCGGACTCGAAGTTGATGATAACCGGTTCTTAGATCTATTTTAGAGAAGTAACTAGCTCCTTGGAGCTGGCAAAATAGGTTGTCAATCCGAGGAATGGGTATCGGTTTTTGATAGGGAGCTTATTCAATTCCCTAAAATCGATACTCATTCTGAAGGATCCGTCTTCTTGACGAACAAGACCGGAGCTCCCTAGGGTGAGAAGCTTGGTCTGATGAATCCTTTGCTCAACCGTTCTCTTAGTGTGACTGGATAACTTCTGAATTTCGGCAGGAGTTAACCTGTAGGGTGAATTGGCAATTGATGTGGCTCCCGGTATGAGGTCGATTCGAAATTTCGACCTGTCTCTCTGGGGTATTCCCGGAAGTTCTTCGGGAAATACCTCCGAAAAATTGCATGCTACTGGAATACCTTGTATGCTTACTTTTTCCTTGGTCTTGTCCACAACGTGAGCGAGGAAAACGTAGTTCTTCTTGTGCAGGCACTTCTGTGCCTTAATGCACGAGATAAGACGAGGATTGGCGCCAGGTTTATCACCATAGATTATTAGAGTTTCGTGATTGGGGAGGTGAAGGCAAACGGCCTTCTCGCGACACATAGTATCAGCATGGTGGGGGCTTAACCCAACCATGCCGATTATCACATCAAAACTCCTAATATTTACTGGCATTAAATTTATTTGAAATGAATGGTTGTTTAGTGTTAAGGTGTATCCTACATAAATATCCTAGGTTGATTCGGTTTTTCCCATTAGCCATCTCCACCGTGAAGGCTTCGTTTAGCTTCTGGTGTTGTTGTTTTAGTAAGTGCTTGAATTTGTTACTAACGAAGCTTTGCTCATCTCCACTATCGAATAAGATGCAAGCAAAAGAGTTGTTAAGTGGGAACGTACCAGTAACAACCGTCGGGTCTTGGACTGCTTCACCTTGACCCAAGGTCAGGACCCTTTCTAATCCTCCTTCTCCTTGATTGTTAGCTTTGGGGCAATTGCGCCTGAAATGACCGGTTCCTCCACACCCATAGCAGGTGTGACTGGTCCCATCATTGGTGTTGTTGTTAAGGTTGTTGCGATTGTTGTTGTTTTTGTTTGGCCGCTGATTCTGTCGTGGATAAGTTCTACAGTATTTGGTGGTGTGACTCGTTCGGTTGCATCTCTTACAATATGGTTCCCGGCAGGCTCCCATATGATGGAAATTGCACTGGTTGCATTTTGGAAGGCTTCCAGCATATGATCTCGCTGGTGTTGATGTAGTAGGTGTCATGGTCGCATGGACAACAACAACATGTTGCTTCTTCGAGAACCCTTGAGTTGCCTGTCCCTTTCTCTTACTTCCAGACTTTCGCTTCCTGCTCTTAAGCTTGGGGTTTGGAGTGCCTTGATAAGCTGTCACTTGTTGGTTTCCGTGCTCGTTCCTACTGTTGGAGTTGTCGATGCTATTTCTACCTCTATTGGTGTTGTTTGCGTTGAGTTGTGCCATAGCAGCAGTTACTGCCGCTGTTACAGCAGCTTGGAATGTAGCAGAGTCCATCTGCAGGAGCGGTGTCTCGCAGGTGTGCTTGTTATTTTTGTGGGATGACATTTTACTGCTGCATGATGATAAGCCAGATCGTAAGTAACGATCGTCATTACTGGTTGTACTCTGTAAATTTCGCGTCTTGTCGTATGATTCTCGTTGTCTCCATCTACATCCCTATGATGTATTTACGGTAGTAGGTAATCGCAAATTTGGCACGATCGTTACGTCTATTCTTAGAGTATATGGGTTGTTTTTGGTTTCGAGATCCTTAAGTATCTAGCGGTTTCGAGGGTTCGGTTGTGCATATAATTGAATTTACACAATAACATGAAATAAAGATAACACACAATTGTTTCATTGGTAAGTAGTATCTTAGTACACGAAAGAGAGTCATATCGGTTAGTAGGGGGAAAAGAAAAGGCTGATCCTAATTGTGGCGGAAAGTGTCTGGTGGTGGTGCTGATGAAGTACATGCACCTTGGAGACGAGCTACTTGTCGCTCGGTTTCTCGCAGTCTTGCCTCCCAAACTGACTATCTCGCTTGGAAGTCTCCAATTGCTTCCTGTGTTTGTCTCTCATCTCCCTCAACAGCAGTCCGCATTTGGTCCGTTTGATTTGGGGTGTCCTGAGCTTGGTTATCAATATCTCGGGTGCGCCGGACCATGACTGGGAGGACCCGGTCAGCTTGTCCTCTATGACTAAGATCGAAGAAACCTCGGTTCCTACCGTAGTGTTGTCGTATCCCCTGCTGGTGACTCCATCTCCAAATATTGTGTGCCCATGGGGGCGTGTGGCCACCGGGGCCCATACGATAAGTCGGTACTCTGGCCATGCATGGAGGATTGATGACGTCAGATTCTGCATCCGAGGCATCATCGTCATTGCCCTCGGGCTCTTCCTCTTCGAGGTCCACTACTGACTCGGTGGGTCCATCTGCAAGTTCAACTACATGTTTCTCCCCTAGTTCTTCCTCTGAGTCTCCTTCTGGGTCTTTCTCTAGGTCGAGTCACCCTGCTCTTCCCAGACTAGGGAGATAGGGGTTTCCTGGCTAATGATGCCCGTCTATAGTGTATTGCACGAAGGGGGGTATAAATACTAGAAACAAATAGCACACCAAATACTCCTATAGTATTTTTAATTTTGTTTAGGTTTGGTTCTATAAGCTCTTTGGATAATTAAATGGTAAGTTTTTGATTCATTGTCCATCACAATTACTCCCGAACACATGTTGGTCGTATTTTGAATAAATGTAGTTGATCAGGCTACATTCACCCCCAATACGAATACATAACTGCCCGGGTTTAATAGCGATGTTCAAATCCTCCAAAGACTTTTACTTTTCTTGTTGTGTTATTACTCTAAAATGCACACATAGGTATGTATTTTAATTATTATGTTCGGAGTAGTTTAGTCCCATTGTATTTATAGTTGCATATCTTGTATGGTTAGATATGCCAGTTCACTATAAACAATGCTCTGATACCAATCTGTCACACCCCCGAACCAGATGGCGGAAACGTCCGGGGGCTTGTGCGTGACTTCATCTTGAAATATCATTACAGTGAATATAAATGAAACATAACATCATCATTACCATGCATAATATAATACAACTGCCATTGTTTACATTAAGTACAATCTTTTAAATAACATGACCCAAAACATTCAATGTATGATGTTTAACAGTACACAAAACAAAATCCCCTATACTTGTTGATTTCTTCTGCTTAACGAGTCCCTGAGAATACAAGTTATTTTGAAAACGTCAACATATATAATGTTGGTGAGTTCATAAGTATATTTGAGTAGATTATTTGTATAACTTTGTAATCACAAGAAAATCCTGTATTTTCTTAAAATAGTTTGGTATGTTTATGTCTGATCTTGTATTAATGCATGTGTGTTATTGTTTAATAGAATGTCAAAAGTGATTGAAGAGAATGTATATAGAATGTCCCCGGACAACCCGATGTTGCCCGTAAAAGAAAAATAGTTAATGCTGTCGTACCAACACCGAGGTGGGGTACCAGTGTGAGTAAGTTACCGAGTAATCCAATCATAAAAGAAAATAGATAATGCTGCCGTACCAACACCGAGGTGGGGTACCAGTGTGAGTAAATTTCCTAGTAATCTAACATAAAAGAAAATAGTCTTCCGCAAACTTCATAACGTTAATTCCTCTAAGCGAGCCGTTATAACCATACTAAATAATGACAATTTCACCTGTCTTGGCGTTTGTGAACGCCGACTGAAAAATAGAATAAGGTTATAGTCACCCTAGACCGATGTAGTCTAACTATAGCGAACAGCTCAGGTGTGGAGTGTCACCCCCGTATAGATCTATACACAAAACCCCGCTCCCCTTCCAAGAGACTCTGATTATAACTACAGGCTATGATCGAACACTTAATAGGTGTCAACCGACAAAAACTCACTAGATCCTTAATCGAATTTACGCGAAGATAAACGTATATAACTAATTCCAGGCCCAGCGAACCATGTAAGTGAGCCACTAGGGCATCGCTAAACATGTGAGTCATTTCAAAACCTAATATGAAAGAGATTATATAACATGGGCCCAAAATATATGTAAAAGGACAACTAAGACCCATTTCACATGTAATGTATTTATAGGCTCAAATAGCACGCAAATAGTATACAAAACCTATCAAACATATAAATGGGCCACTAAGGCCCAATAACCTAAAACATGATCAAAATTAATCCGTTTGTTAGTTTATTGTTGGTTTTGGTTCAAGTATTCACTAAAATAGCATAAAAGGCCCACTTTTTATAAAAATGACGTTCTTGGCCCAATAAGCCAAAAATTTACAATTAAGGCCCAATTTTTATAAAAATAACACTTTAGTCCCCATTTTGTTCAAAACTTGTGTTTATGACTAGTTTGTGGTCAAAATAACATTTTAAACCCATTTTTGTCGAAAATATCATTTTTGGCTTGATTTTTGTGAAAACACACATTTTTCTGGTTTTTGGCTTTTCTGACTTAGTTGTTGGAAAATTTGTAGAAAAATCATCGTAATTCGAAATTTGGATCCGTAAATTCTGGAAGTTTTGAAATTTTGTCTACTTTGTTTAAAAATTTTCTCATAATTTTTAATGGCCTCTAACAAGTGTGAAATTGCTCACCTTCACAGGCTGGTCCGAAATTATTTCAAATCTGATAGACAGTTTTGTAAAATTCGCCAAAAATTGTAGAAAAATCGTATGAAAACGTGAGAGTAGTCATTTTAAAGGTATAAACCTGAACTTTTTGCATATAAGACAGTTTTACAAAATATTATCATTTAGGTGGTCAAAACAGTTCGAGATTGGACCCAAACCTTTCTGTCAAGGGCTGAATTTTTAGTTTAGTTTATAGATCTTTGAACACAACACTCATTTTTGCTATTTTAAGTGTATAAATCCCAGATCTACTAGTTTACATGTATTATATGTGATAACGCATACTTTTCTCAAGGTTTTCATGTAGATCCAAGTGATAAACTTAATATTCTTAACATATTTTTAGATTTATGAAGTAAATAGCACATAATCAACAAATAAGTCATGAAAAACACACATATTCATGCATATACACATAGATCTACATAAAGCAACTTGTATTCTCCCCCAAAACCAAGTAAAATTCGAAAATAGGGGGTATGAACTCACCTTTGCTTTGATGTTTCGGTGAAGAAGAAGAAGTGGAAGAAGATGGTGTTGTTTTTGGCCTAGCTTGTTTCCTTGATGGGATTCTCAAATTCTAGGAAGTTTTAAGAGTATGATTCAAGAAAATAAGGTGGTAAGAGGAGTGATTTAAGAGTAAATATGTGAGAATCCAACTTAGGTTTGTAAAGATCTTACCTAATATGATGATCTTGAAGAAAAACTCTCTTGAAGACACCCACAACTTGCGAAATTATGAAGGAGAGGGAGAAATTCTTGGAGAGTTGTTTGAAGTAAATTGAAGATGGTGGTGTAGGTGTGTGGTCTCGGCCGAAAGAAAGAAATAGGGAGGGAAGAGAGAGAAGAGAGAGAAGTGACCTTTGCATGGAAGTATAAGAGTGTGTTGATACATGAGAGGTAATAGTGTGGAAGTCCTACATGTAAAAATGAGGTGTCAACCTCTTCCCCATGCAAGATTTTTTTTTTTGTTAAGTGATGTTGTTGGGCTGAGAACTTGGGCTTGGAGAAAAGGGGTTGAGTAGTTTGGGGCTTTACTTGTTTTTACTCGAAATTTATGAGGCCCAATAATTACTTTTCGGCCCATTGGGCCCTCATAGATGTCCACGGCCCAATGAGTCTAATTAAAGAGGTTTAGGGTCCATTAAGGCTATTGGAATTACTTATGGCCCAACCAGGCCCATTAGGGGTAACCCTATTCATCTTAGGCCCATTATGGCCCAAAATGTTAAGTTTCATGAAAGTGGGTCCAATTAGAGCCCATATAATGGTTTCTAGGCCCAAAATAATCAACTTGGATACTTATTGGTCCATTAGGCCCAATAAGAAAATCCTAGACCATATTAGACTTGAACCGGAATATTTAGAGTTTTAAACTCCTTGTTGAACATGAGAGGTGTATCTGAATGAACATTGAGGGATTTTTACTTAGAGTACATGCTTTTACAATGGATGATGTTTACATGAGAATATAATTTCCTAGCAAAATGTCAGTTGTGACATTTATCCTTATGATAAGTTGTATAAAGTGTTGTAGTTTCCAAATATTGTCTAGATCTATGAAGTTCTTCACATAATCACAACATACACTTAGAAAACACACATAAACATGCACAAATACATAGATCTAACATATAGCAACTTGTATTCTCCCCCCAAAAACAAGGTAAAACCAAAAAACAAGGGGTATGAACTCACATTGAGGTTTGGATTCGGAAGTCTTTCCCGAAGATCTTCCCGGATTACCACCTGATAGACAAGTGGAGTTTCGGATAGACTTGTTACCAGGTACAACACCGATAGCAAAGGCACCATACCGATTAGCACCGACGGAGATGAAGGAGCTCATGACGCAACTTCAGGAGTTTGAAGTAGTTTGAAATGAGAAATGGAGGTGGGGTGGTGGGAGTCTCGGTCGAGAGCAATAAGAGAAGAGAGAGAGAGAGAGAGATGTTGAGGTGATGTTTGCATGGAAAACCACCATGCAAACATGAGGTGTCACAAGCACAAAATTTCCCTTTTTTCCCTTTTTTTTACACATATATGCATAAATATCTCTATTGGGCTGAGATTTGGGCAAAGGAATAAGAATGAAATGATTTGGGCCCAACCTTGGCCTTGTTCGAATTTTAAGACGTCTAACCATATTTTTCGGCCCATTGGGCCTTTGTGAAGGTTCACGGCTCAATATGGTAAAAAGGAATGGGTTTATGGCCCATTAGGGTTAATTAAATCATTTATGACCCATCATGGCCCATGGGAGGTAGAATGAATCATTCTAGGCCCAAATGGCCCAAAATGTTATAGATTGATGAATTGGGTCCAATTAGAACCCAATTAGGGTTTCTTGGGCCCAATATAGTCGAATTGATGATTTATTGGTCCATTAGGCCCAATAAGAGAATCCTAGTCCATAATGAACTTGAACCGGGATTTCTAGGGCTTCCAACCCTTATTTGAACATATGAGATGTATTTGAATGAGCATAGAGTATAATATTCACTTAGAGTACAAGTTTTTACAATGGAAGATGTTTACATGAGAATAGAACTTCCTAGCAAAATGCCAGTTGTGACAGATTGTCTGTACATGCTAGCTAGCGTATTATATTTATGTGTTAATTGTGTGATTGCGGGTGGGTTGAGGCGGTCCTGCTTTGTGCTCTAGGCCAACAGACCCATTGCGACCCGGATAGACTGAAGGCCCGTCGAGGCGTACCAGTCATGTCGAAGGCCCAGAGAACGGTCCAGACAGGCTGAAGGCTCGGTAGGGCGGACCAGACATGCTGAAGGTTCTGAGAGTGGGCCAGATAGACTGAAGGCCGGTGAGGGCGGTCCAGTCATATTAAAGACTCTATATGCATGCCGTTTGTTATGATATTGTTTTGGTTTATATGTCGTTGGTATTTTGGGGGAACTCACTAAGCTTCAGGCTTACATTTGTGGATTTTGTTTCAGGTACTTCGGATGATCGCGGGAAGGCGAAGGCTTGATCGTGCACCTCCTCACATTCTATGACTTTGATTTATGGGATTCTCTGATATGAAACTATTTTGAAAACATTCTGTAACAACTAATAGTTTTTGGATGTTTGAAAAAGTTTTAAATTTTTATGAAATTTATGGATGTTACAGTAACATCGTGTTTCATGTCATTTCTTATTTCAGGGACGTGGGCCGAAAGTCGATTGTGTAAGGGTTTGGGCCTTAAAGAGGCAAAGTTTAGTCCTTGTGGAATGAGGTAATGATAGTTAATCGATTTAACCCTTGAACTGTGTTTTGGGTCGAAGGGTAAAAAGGGAAAAGTCATAGTTCGGGTTCTTGCACGAAATATATATTTTTTTGTTCGAGAAGTTTTTAGTCCAAGATTTTTAGATAATGTTGTGGGGCTCCTCAACACCTTTCCGTGGATATAAGATCGTCGAAATCGGAGTTGAATCGAAGAAGTTATGACCGTTTAAAGTTAGGAAGGTTTTGGGTTAAGCCGCGTACGCTGGGCGTACTAGGGCATCCCTGAGTACGCTAAGCGTACGCAATCAGTGCCCAAACCATATTTTTGTGGTTTGAACCCTATTTAAGCTCCTTAACTTCCCCAAACCCATTCCATTCTCAACTTCCACCTCTCCAACGCCCTCAATTGAAACTCTAACCCTAGTTTGAGCCTTGTGAGTAAAAGAAGGTGTTTTTGAGTGCTTTGGAGTGTTCTTGGTTCATCTTAGAGAAGAACGATCTCATTAGAGAAGTGATGGTTGCATTAGAGCTTGTAGATCCAGACCTTGTTCACCTTGATGTTTCTTCTGGAGGTATAAAGCTTGAATCTTATGATGTATTTGTTACTTAGATCTAGCTAGTTTTGGATGTTATGACCTTTTGGTCACTTTAGTGCATAAATTTTAGATCTTGAAGTTTGTGACCTTGTTATGGATAAATTTGGAAACTTTATCCATCTAAATATCGTTTTGATTCAGATCTGAAGGTTTGAAACTTGGACTTAGTGGATCAAGTAAGAAATATGCACTTTTGGTCCTTTTGAAACTTAAAAGACTAGATCTCGCTTGCTCGGAGCATTCTAATGGATAAAGTTGGAAAATTTATCCATTATGGAGCTATTAGGAACCATAAAAATGTGATTTTGGTCCTTATATCCCTTCCATGCAAGAGTTATGATGTCTTAATGGATTAATAAGCTAGGGTTTTAGCTTTTAGACCTTTTCTAGCCATGGGAAGGCATAAATGTGGAAACTTTATGACTTAAGTCGATGTTTTGAGTCTAGATCTACGCTCTAGACAAAATGTATTAAGGGATAAAGTGCTTAATGGAATGTTGGGATCAACCAGCGTACGTTGGGTGTACTGGACTTGAATCTCGTACGTTGGGCGTACGTGGAGTACGCTGGGCGTACGCAACCAGTCTTGGACTGTGACTTTCGTTGACTGTTGACTTTTGACAAAGTTTGACCTTGGTTCAAACTTAAGGACTTGGGCTATTGTTTAATATTTTATCTGGTCCTGGTGTTAGTGGATTCGCGGGTGCAAGCAGTGCAGAAAAAAGGATCGTATCGCATTGCTTTAATCCTAACTCTAATTATTTAATGATCATTAACAATTTTGTGACAAATTCATGCAATTAGAATGATCAACTATCACACAAAACTTGATTAATAAGCAATATAAACTAGAACTAAAACATGTTAGGGTTTAGTTATCAAACACAAGTAAAATCAACATATATCATCCATGAATCGAAATCAACACATAAGAATTAGGTTCATCTTCACCAAATAGAAGTATAAGTTTTTTAGCTTCTCATAATAGCAGAAAAACACACAAAATCCATGTAAATAAGACTAGACATGAGTATGTTAGCAAACCGATTAGATCTATGTAGAATTCTTCTATATCTCTTCAACTCTTGAGCTCCAATCGATTCCTGATATTCTCCAAGGTTTCCAGAGGGTTTTTGTCGTAATCCTTCTCATAAAATCGGCTCGAAGTCTCTCCATTCGACCTAATGTTTGAATATATATAGTTTCCATATATCTGATCACCACGACATGGTCTTCATAGATATCCCGTATTCTCCAAGTGAGAATCTTCCATTCGTCACGTCGTGGTGGATGATCACCATGTCATGGTCTTTTGTCTTCAAGCCTTCTTTGTCTTCTTTTGCCTTAACTCATTCATTCCTGCTTCCAGCTCCTTGTTTGCTTATTTTTCATCCCGAGCATGTCTTTGCTACTACAAAACAAATTTCAAACATCATAAGTACCTGTTAGGTGCATTTTGTGCACTTTTTTTTGCACACCTTTTAGTCCCATTTCATGCATCTATTTAGCATAATTGTTTTTCCTTTTCTTGCATTGCATCATATTCATGTTAGTCTCTAGAACAACCTTATTTGCACACTTTCATGTCTTTTTCAGGTAAACCGGAGCTTGGAATGCGCTTTGGGAGGTGCCGGGAAGCATTGGTAAAGATTTCGGGATGATCGGGCGAAGAACGAAAAAGTTGAAAAAATCAAGTTGGGAGTCGGAGTCAGAAGGGTACACGGGCCGTGTTGGATTTACACTGCAAAATCAACACGGGCTGTGTTGACCAAAAAGGAAAGCTGTTGACCAAGCTGAACACGGGCCGTGTCCTTTTTGCCCTATGCTGAACACGGGTCGTGTTCGACCCAAGAAAACTAACTTTTGGCAGTTTTTCTATTTTTCATATTACGGGAAATTTGGTCATTTGGGGACACACACAACATATCAGAGCATATTTTGAGAAGGGAATTCGAAGGTTATTGCAAGGGATTGATCTATAATCATTTGGAAACATTATTTCTAGCATTTTGTAAGTTGTAATCACACATTTTTCCATCTTTTGTTCTTGTGATTTGTTCTTAGTCATGTGTGGCTAAGAAACCCTAGTTTCTAGTTCTTCTTCAAAACATGTTGATTGCTTGACTTGTAACGCCCGGGTTTCGGGGCTAAGCATTTTTAGACGATGTAATAGTCTAGGTCAACTATTGTAACTCTTTTGATGTAATAAAAATGAAATATTTGAATATTTTGTGAATTATGTGAATTTATATGCTTATTGTTTAATTATAAATGTATAATTAATAAAGAATAAAAATAAGCGTCAAAATTAAAGTATGAGATAAGCCCGATGTCTTTACATAAAGTTGTAGTGGTCGAAACAAGGATTCTGGAGATATAAAGAACGCCGAAATCCGAGTTATAACGAAGAAGTTATGACTCGTCGAAGTTTCGTGATGGAACCGGCACGATACCGGGAAGCGTAAATAGTGAATTTACGATAGAGCGAGTTTTAGCCTTAGCGATCTAAACGAAAGTCGTAGAAAACGTTAAACCGAGAGCGTCCATAAAAAGAACGCCCAAATCTGACTTCTTATGAGGAAGTTATGATTTTTCGAAGTTTCGGCTTAGCAGTATACAGCCCGAAGTTCGAATATTAGATCGAGCGGTTTTAGCTGATGCAACCTAAACGAGAATCGAAGGTCTCCTTAATAGTAGCGTATCAACATTGAGAACTAGAACTGGAAGCACTTTTACAACTTGCTTACAAATCTATTTCATTTTCTGCATGTTTCAAAGTTGATTGTTATTTTCATTATTTGACCTTTGCAAACAAACCCCCCTTTGTAACCAAAGTACCTTACGCAAAGAGGTATAGACTTTTATCACGTGTCTTTGTGGTTCGACCCTGCTTGCCTTGTACTACCTTTTTAGTGCATTAAAGCAGTTTATTTGGAGTCTGTTGTACCCCTATTATTTGTTGGGTTTGACACGCCTAACAAATTGACGCCATTGTCGGGGACACGGTGTTACTAATTATTTATGCCTAGATCTTTCCGTACAGGTACACCATTGCCAATTGACTCGGAGATAGAGAAGACTGCAAAGAAGCTACGGAAGCAAGCAAAGCTTCGTAAGAGGCAACCGGTTTCCGGAACTTCTTTATCATCTACCCATCCGGTCATCAACATTTGGGAGGATATACCCCTCTCAAGTGTGTCCGCATCCGAAACAGAAAACCCCTCATCATCATCTCAACCATCCTCACCCATAAATACCACCCACTCTCTTCACCTACTCATAACATCCCAAACACTACACCCACAGAAACCTCAATTCATACTCATACCATGGGAGATAACCATGGAGGGAATCCACCTCCAAACCCACCACTCGAGCAACCTCTTTGCATCACATATCCAGCAGCCACAAATCTTGAACTTAAATCCGGACTCATCCACCTACTCCCTACCTTTAGAGGTTTCGAAAATGAAGATCCTCACAAGTTCCTCGCTGAGTTCCATGTTGTATGTGTGGGCATGAAACCACACAATGTCACGGAGGATCAAATCAAGCTTAGGGCATTCCCCTTCGCAGTGCAAGATGCAGCCAAAGACTGGCTTTATGACCTCCCACCGGGGACGGTAACTACTTGGGTAGATCTTGCAAGGTTGTTTTTGGATAAGTACTTTCCCGAGATGAAAGCTTCAGCCCTACGGAGGGAAATCATTGGAATCAAGCAACACAAGAGAGAAGCTTTTCACACATATTGGGAAAGGTTCAAGAAACTTTGTGCCTGATGCCCAAAGCATGGAATCACCGAATACCAGCTCCTCCAGTATTTCATTGAAGGCATGACTCCAATGGAAAGAAGGCTTCTTAATGCCTCCAGTGGCGGATCTTTACCCGACAAGACTCCCACTGAAATCCGCAACTTGATCAAAAACATGGCTGAAGATTCTAAACATTCAAGTCATGATGAAGAATGGTACACGGATGCACCCCGAGGTGTAAAGGAAGTCCAAACTCCTCAAATTGAAGCTCAATTGTCCGAGCTTACTAAAGTGGTTATGATGCTAGCCAAAGACAAAGGTGTGCAGCCCACACCCCGCCGGTGCGGTATTTGCACTCAAGTGGGGCACCCAACCGATATGTGCCCACAACTTCAAGATGAGGATTATGCAGAAGCAAATGCGTTAGGAGGATATTCCGGGTCAAACCAAAGGGGATTTGAGCACTCACGAAATGACCAAAGATGGAACAACAATCAAGCTTGGGGAGGAAATCAACAGGGAAATTATCAACCAAATCAACCACATTAATACCAACAAAGACCACCATTTCCTCAAAATCAACAAAGACCACCTTTTCAACCTTAAAATTTCCAACCAAGGCATCCACCACAACCACCTCCACAAGCGGGTTCATCAAGCATGTCACTAGAAGATATTGTCAAGAGCCTTGCCACTAGCACTCAAAGCTTCCAACAAGAAATGAAAGCAAGCATAAAAAGCTTGGAGCAACAAGTTTCACAACTTGCTCAATCCGTGAGCAAGATGGAATCACAAGGCAAGCTACCATCTCAAACCGAGAAGAACCCGAAACACAACGCATGTGCCATTACCTTAAGAGGTGGGAAAAGCTATGAAGGTCCAAAGATGCCAGATGAAGAAGAGGAAGAGAAAGAGATTGAGGTGGAAGAAGTTGTCAAAGAAGAGGAAAGGAAAAATACTTCCGAGTCAAAGAAACCAAGAGAGACTGAAGTGAAAGTCACACCAGCTCCATTTCCTTCAAGGCTAACAAGTACAAAGAGAGAACGGGAAGATGACGAAATCATGGCAATGTTCCAAAAGGTTGAAATCAATATCCCCCTTTTAGATGCTATTACACAGATTCCTAGATATGCTAAGTTTCTTAAGGAACTTTGCACATCTAAGAAAAAGCTTAAAGGAAATCAAACTGTAAAAGTAGGGGAAAACATTTCAGCCGTGTTACAAAAACGGCTACCAAAAAAATGCAAGGACCCGGGTGTTTTCACGGTTCCTTGTAAAATGGGTAACCTTTTTGTACCACGCGCCATGCTAGACCTTGGAGCATCAATTAATGTCTTACCCTATTCAAGCTATAAGACAATGGGAATTGGACCTTTATAAAAAACCGGAGTTATTATTAAACTTGCCGACCGGTCTTTGGTACATCCAAAAGGTGTATTGGAGGACGTGTTAGTGCAAGTCAATGAACTTATATTTCCTGCTGACTTTTATGTTTTGGATATGGGTGATGACAACACCCCACAATCGAGCTCCATCCTTTTGGGGAGACCCTTCATGAGTACCGCAAAAACAAAAATAGACGTAGCAAATGGTACTTTGTCTATGGAGTTCGATGGTGAGGTGATCAACTTTAATATCTTTGAAGCTATGCGTTATCCTAGCGATATTCATTCTTTAAACTTCATAGATGTTATTCATTCATGTACTAATGATTGTTTTGAGTTGTCAAGCCAAGATGTGCTAACCACCATCTTGAGCAAGCATTTTGATGAAGCAGGGATCAAGAATCTGGCTGATAAGTATATGTTGAAGGATGAGTTGATTGAAGCAATCAACTCCTTGGAAAAAGCACAACCTTTGAGAGTTGAACCACCCCGCATGAAGCTCAAAAATCCTGATCCGAAACTCCTTCCATCCATAATACACCCACCAAGTCTTGATTTGAAGACTCTCCCTGACTATCTCAAGTATGTCTATCTTGGAGAGGAAGAGACATTACCGGTGATAATTTCAACCAAGCTAGCAAAGGAAGAAGAAAAAGAGTTGGTTGGAATTTTGAAAAAAGTACAAGGAGGCTATTGGTTGGACCATTGCGAACATAAAGGGGTTGAGTCCATCATTACGCATGCATAAAATATTGATGGAAGAAGACTTTAAGCCAACCCGTGAAGCCCAAAGGAGATTGAATCCACCTATGATGGAGGTGGTTAAAAAAGAGATCATGAAGCTCTTGGATGCAGGTGTAATCTACCCCATTTCTGATAGTAAGTGGGTAAGTCCCGTGCAAGTTGTCCCGAAAAAAGCCGGAGTCACCGTTGTAAAAAACTCCAAGGGGGAATTGGTACCCACCCGTGTGCAAAACGGGTGGAGAGTTTATATCGATTATAGGAAGTTGAATGCTTCCACCCGCAAAGACCACTTCCCTTTGCCATCCATCGATCAGATGTTAGAACGATTGGCCGAGAAATCCCACTATTGCTGCCTTGATGGTTTTTCTGGTTTTCACCAAATTCCGGTTGCTCCGGAAGACCAAGAGAAAACCAAATTCACATGTCCCTTCGGCACCTTTGCGTATAGACGCATGCCCTTCAGCTTGTGCAATGCACCCACGATCTTCCAAAGATGTATGGTGAACATATTTTCAGAATATGTCGAAAATATCATAGAGGTTTTCATGGACGATCTTACTGTTTATGGAAATTCTTTTAATGAATGTTTGCAAAATCTTACCAAAATCTTACAAAGGTGCATTGACACGAACTTAGTCCTTAATTATAAAAAATGTCATTTTATGGTTGACAAGGGCTTGATACTTGGACATGTGGTGTCACAAAAAGGTTTAGAAGTTGACAAGGCCAAAACAGATGTTATTAAGAGCTTACCATACCCGACAAATGTTCGGGAAGTGCGTTCTTTTCTTGGCCATGCAGGTTTTTATCGGCGGTTTATAAATGATTTTTCCAAGATCACGGTGCCGATGTGTCAACTTCTACAAAAGGAGGCCGATTTTGAGTTTGGTGATGCATGTAAAAGTGCATTTGATCGTTTGAAGGATTTGTTGACATCCGCCCCCATCATCCAACCGCCAAATTGGGATCTTCCATTCGAGATCATGTGCGATGCCAGCAACACCGCGGTTGGGGCAGTTTTGGGACAAAAGGTGGACCGAGCCCACCATGTCATCTACTATGCATCCAAGACTTTGGATATTGCACAAAGCAACTACACCACAACAGAAAAAGAGTTGCTTGCTATTGTGTTTGCACTAGAGAAATTCCGGCAATACCTCCTTGGAACTAAAGTGATCATATATTCGGACCATGCAGCCATAAACCACTTACTTACAAGAAAAGATTCGAAGCCGAGGTTAATACGGTGGATGCTGCTTTTGCAAGAGTTCGATATTGAGATCAAAGATAAAAGCGGGAAAGAGAACCTAGTCGCCGATCATTTGAGCCGAATAGTCCAACCCGAAGATGCGACTCCCATTCATGACACATTCCCAGACGAGTACTTGTTTGCTATCCAAACACCACCTTGGTATGCGAATATATGCAACTTCATGGTCACGGGAAAATTCCCACCCGATCTCACGAGGTCACAGAGAGATAAGATCAAGAAAGATGCAAGAAGGTACATTTGGGATGAGCCGTACCTTTGGAAACATTGTGCAGATCAGGTAATAAGAAGATGTGTTGAAGAACATGAGGTACAATCTATCCTCAGCTTTTGTCATAGTTATGCTTGCGGAGGGCATTTTGGTCCTCAAAGAACTGCCAGGAAAATTTTAGACTGTGGATTTTATTGGCCTCGACTCTTTCATGACTCTTACACTTTTTGTAAAAGTTGTGAGAGATGTCAAATGACAGGTTCTTTGAGTTCCCGAAACCAAATGCCCTTGACCCCTATCTTGGTTTGTGAAATATTTGATATATGGGGTATTGATTTTAAGGGTCCTTTTCCTTCATCTTTTGGGAATTTATACATCCTTTTGGCTGTTGACTATGTTTCCAAATGGGTAGAGGCAAAGGCAACAAGAACTGATGATGCTAAAGTTGTTCTAGATTTTGTCAAGGCTAACATTTTATGTAGGTTTGGAACTCCAAAAGCCTTCATCAGTGACAGAGGAACACACTTCTGCAACAAAAATCTTGGATCGGTTCTCAAGAAGTATGGAGTCCAACATCGGGTGTCCACGACTTATCACCCGCAAACAAATGGACAAGATGAAGTGTCAAACAGAGAAATCAAGTCCATACTTGAGAAAACAGTGAACACAAACCGCAAAGATTGTAGTTTGAGATTAGATGATGCTCTTTGGGCATACCGCACTGCATATAAAACTCCAATTGGGATGTCACCTTACAGACTTGTGTTTGGCAAAGCTTGTCACCTCCCTGTTGAACTGGAACACAAAGCTTTCTGGGCTATCAAAAAGCTAAATATGAAGATTGATGAAGCGGGTGTTCACCGAAAGCTAGAGATTCAAGAGTTGGAGGAGATAAGAAATGAAGCATTCGAGAGTTCACACATCTACAAAGATAAGACCAAAGCATTCCATGATAAGTACCTCTCCCGTAAGACCTTTGAGATTGGTCAAAAGTTGAGATTAAGAGTAACAAAACTGGAAAAGTGTTCAAAGTTAATGGTCACAGGTTAAAGGTGTCACACCCCCGAACCAGACGGCGGAAACGTCCGAGGGCTCGCGTGACTTAAATTGAATATCATCACAATGGTCATATATGAAACACAACATAAACTTCACCATGCATTAATACATAACGATTGACATTGTTCACATCCAGTACATTGTTTAAATATTACATGTCCATAGCATCAATTGTTCGAGTGTTTTCAAAACATAACATCCTAACATACTTGATATTACCCTTCAGCTTACCTGTTACCTGAGAATACAAGTTATTTTGAAAAACGTCAACATATGAAATGTTGGTGAGTTCATAAGCAGGGTTGTGATAAAAAATGATTTGCGTAGTTTATAAAACCCAAAAAATCCGATATTTTCTGAAAAGACAATTGTTTACCAAAGGGTGAAGATCCATAAGTTGGTGCGTGAATGATTTCAAAATGTGTATAAATGGGAAGTTTTGTATTATAGTTATAGAAAAATACAAGCGAGTGGTGCTGATTTCCTCGAAAAACCCGATGTTTTCCGATAACATAAAATATAATTTTTTTCAAATTGTTATACCGCTACACGAATGATTTTGATTACTTTTCCTTGATTACTCGGATAGTATTAGATTTATTTAATTTCGTGAGTCGTTATAACCATGCATAATAATGACTAGTTCGTCTGTCTTGGCATCCTAATGAACGTCGGAATTGATCTTAAGATTTTGTTACCCTAGACTGGCCGAGTCTAACTGTAGCGAACAGCTGAGGTGTGGGGGAGTCACCCCCGTATAGATCTATACACAAACTCTCGCTCTCCTTCCAGGAGACTTTGATTATAACTACAGACTACGAACGACCCTTAGAGGTGTCGCCCATTATTACTCACTTAATCCAAACTAAATTGATTACTATTGATTAACGACCTGTATTTGTTTACTTGAATTGAAGGTAAGCCTAACAAACGAGGATAAGAGGATTACAAGGTCCTGTTAATTACGTGTGTTATTTAAGGCTGTTGGTTATACGAAGGACGCATTGGCCCATTTCATATTTGATTTAATTTGGACCTTACTAGCAATGCTAATGGGCCACCAAGGCCCAATAGCTTATATATGCCATTGAGGGTCCCTTAAACATGTAATTGGGTCACCAGAGGCCCAATAAACATTTATTATTAGTGTTAGGCCCAAAAGTCATGTCAATGGGCCACGAAGGCCCAATAAGCATGATTAGGATCTTTCAAGCCCAACTATTTAGATATTTACTTGTTTTAGGTATAGTATAATTGTTGGAAAGTTTGATTGAACGATTGTTATCTTCGTATCGGCACGAGGCCGGTCGGTTGTTTATAACGATATTTGGAATTATACGTATATTCATCTTTCTATTTTCATGAGTTGTAGTTTGGTATTTTTGACTCAAATATCTTAAAAACAAAATAATTGGTTCAAAATGTTGGTTTGACCTTTTCAGCCATTCTTTAATAAAAATAACAATTTTAGTCCCTTATTTTGAAAAAGAAACATTTTAGGCCCTTAAACCATTTTCTTGACATTTTTGACCCATAAACTTGTTTAAATGATGATTTTAGTTCAAAATTTACTCTTTGGCAGTTTCAGCCCTTCCAGTAAGGAATTTTTCAGTTAAAACCCAAACCTTTCGCAACTTTTACAATTTTGGCCCAAAATCCAAAAAGTTTACATTTTTGATCCTTGTTTGGAAAATAAATCATTTTAACCCCTGAATTGGTTTTGTTTACCCTTTTTACCCCCTGTTTTGAGAAGTTTATCATTTCAATCCCTTGAAAATTATGTTTTTCGCAATTTTGAGCTCAATGGGCCGAAAAACCCAAAAATTTGGCCCATTAAGCTACAAATTACATTTCTAGCCCTTTAAAGAGTATGATATTCATAAAAACATTTATTTTTACTGTTTTGACTCTTTTAGTCCTTAAGAAAACCGTGGATGGCAACTCTCAACTCAACTTTTAATTGTTTGACAAATTTAGCCCAAAAATGAGTTTTATGTTGCATTTTGTTTATTATGACTTAAGCTAGGAACTTTTCTTGATTTGTTCAATAAAAGTATATTAGATCATGTTTGTTTCCTCTTTTGTGTCATAGATCTCGAGATTTCTTCCCTTTTTGTTACATATTTACCACATAAACACATAAAATCACACATACATACATGAAATCATACATAACATACACATACACATAGATCTACACATTTTACTTGTATTCTCCCCCATAAAACTTGTGAAAACCGAAAAGAGAGGGGTATGAACTCACCTTTTCCTTGTGGATCTCGGTTTTGAAGAAGAAATGAAAGAAATTGGTGAGATTTTTCGGCCTAGTAAGCTTCTTGGAAGATCTTTGGCTTAGATGTGTTCTAAGAAGCAAGATCACGAATTTTGTATGAGTTAAGGGAGATTTTTGAGGTAATCAAGAAGTTAAAGTATGGATCAAACAACAACTTACCAAGGATTAGTGATATTAGGAAAAGATCTTCTTGTAGCCCCTTGTGAATCTCGAAATTTTGGAGTAAAAGTGAAGGAGTTCTAGAGTGAGTTTTGAAGAAACTTTGAAGTGGTGATGGGGTGTGTGTGTGTTTCGGCCAAATTAAGAGGAGGGGAGAGAAGAGAGTGTGAATTGAGTTGACATGCATGGAAGTATGAGATTTGTGCATGGGTTTCCAATGGACAAATATGAGGTGGCATATAAAAGTCAACTCTTCCCCCCCCCCCTCATTTTTTTAGTTGAGCCGAGAGAGGAAGAAGAAAGAAAGAATTTGGGGCCTTTTTGTGCTTAAATCCATATTATGGCCCATTTTGATGATTTTTCGGCCCAATAGGTCTTTGGAGATGGTTCACGGCCCAAAACAATCAAAGTACGAGTTTTATGGCCCAAAAGGGCTAATTAAATTTGTTATGGCCCAATAAGAGTATTTTATTTCATTATAGGCCCATTATGGCCCAAAATGTTAAAATCAATGAAAGTGGGTCCAATTAGAGCCCATTTAAGAGTTCTAAGCCCAAAATAGTCAAATTGGAAGCTTATTGGTCCATTAGGCCCAATAAGAAAATCCTAGTCCAAAATGGACTTGAATAGGGATTTTTAGGGTTTCCAACTTTTGTTGACTATTTGAAAGTTTGTATAGGGTATTTGATGGGATTTTTGTTGTCGTTGAATAAACACCATACATGTTTTCTAGTTTTAGCCACAATGTCATTCTTTGTTAAGTGTTTTACAAGGTATCAGAATTCCTGGTTGTGACATCATCCCCCCGTTAGAGGGAATTTCGTCCCGAAATTCTTTTTAAAGCTAGATTCGAGAATGTGAGAATATATGAGGGTACTTCTGCTTCATTTGGTCCTCACGTTCCCATGTGAATTCTGGTCCACGTTTCGCGTTCCATCGAACTTTCACAATCGGAATGCGACTTTGCTTAGTACGGTTCACTTCCCTGTCCATGATTTCGACTGGTTCTTCGATGAATAGGAGATTCTCATTGATTTCGATTTCTTCTAATGGAATGACGAGAGTCTCGTCGGATAAGCACTTTTTTAAATTGGAAACATGGAACACGGGGTGTACACTGCTGAGCTCAGCGGGTAGCTGCAGTCTATAAGCCACTGGACCTATTTGGGCAAGAATCTCGAAGGGTCCAATGTATCGAGGGTTTAGTTTTCCCCGCTTCCCAAAACGAATCACCCCTTTCCAAGGAGAGACCTTTAACAATACCCGATCCCCGACTCTGAATTCCACCTTTAATTTAGCACATGTGAGGCACTTGCTAACGTAAGTGGCAATTTCTGCCTTCATGTTAGGCCACCAATAATGTTGCTTGATATCCAAGTACATTTTATCTGAACCCGGATGGATGGAGTATCGTGTCTTGTGGGCTTCATTCATGACTACTTCTCTGAATCCCCAAAGTTTAGGGACCCAAATGCGGTTAATGAGGTAATATGCTCCGTCCTCCTTCACTTTGAAATTCTTTTCCATTCCACGTAACGCTTCGCTTGTTTTGTTTTCTGCCTTAATGGCATCCAACTGGGCTGCTCTGATTTGCGAGGTCAGGTGGGATTGGATGGTTATGGAGAGAGTCTTCAAACGACGATTCGAGTAATCCTTTCGACTCAAGGCATCAGCTACCACGTTAGCCTTACCTGGGTGGTACTTGATTTCGCACTCATAATCGTTTAGCAGCTCAACCCATCTTCGTTGCCTCATGTTTAACTCCTTTTGATTTAAAATGTGTTGGAGACTCTTGTGGTCGGTGAAAATGGTGCACTTGGTACCATAAAGGTAGTGCCTCCAAATCTTCAGGGCGAAGACCACAGCTCCCAATTCGAGATCATGGGTGGTATAATTCACCTCATGTGTCTTTAATTGTCGGGACGCATAAGCTATCACCTTCCCACGCTGCATGAGTACACAGCCTAAACCTTGATTCGACGCATCGCAGTAGACTACGAAGTCCTCTGTTCCCTCTGGTAGTGATAATACTGGTGCACTGCAGAGTGCTTGCTTCAGAGTTCGGAATGCAACTTCTTGCTTATCCGTCCGTTCAAAGGGTACACCCTTTTGCGTAAGCAAGGTAAGTGGCTTGGCTGTTTTGGAGAAGTTCTGAATGAACCTCCTGTAATAGCCTGCGAGATCTAAAAATTGACGAATTTCTGTGGGTGTCGTTGGGATCGCCCATCCTTCGATGGCTTTGACCTTAGAAGGATCCACATGTATCCCTTCTTGACTAACAACATGAGCAAAAAAGTTCACACTACGGAGCCAGAACTCACACTTAGAGAGTTTTGCGTATAACTTTTCGGTTCGCAGGGTTTCTAGGATTTGTCGGAGATGTCAGCCGTGTTCCTCTTCACTTCGAGAATAGACTAGGATATCGTCGATGAAAACGATGACAAAGTTGTCGAGGAATGGTCGGCAGATTCGATTCATTAGGTCCATGAATGCGGCAGGGGCATTCGTTAGACCGAAGGGCATTACGACAAATTCATAATGTCCATAACGAGTTCGGAAGGCGGTTTTGGGGATATCCTCCTCCCGGACTTTGAGTTGGTGGTATCCGGATCGCAGATCTATCTTAGAGAAATAACTTGCTCCTTGGAGTTGGTCAAATAGATCGTCGATTCTCGGAAATGGATAGCGATTTTTGATAGGGAGCTTATTAAGTTCCCTGTAGTCAATACACATCCTAAAGGAACCGTCTTTCTTCTTAACAAAGAGAACCGGAGCTCCCCAGGGTGAGAAACTGGGTCGGATGAATCCTTTGTCCAAAAGTTCGCTGAGTTGGCTGGACAACTCTTGCATTTCCACAGGAGCCAATCTGTAGGGCGATTTGGCGATGGGTGTAGCTCCTGGCACGAGGTCAATTCGGAACTCGACTTGTCTTTCTGGGGGTATCCCCGGAAGGTCTTCAGGAAATACATCCGGGAACTCACAAGCCAGAGGGATGTTTTGAATATTGACCTCTTCTTTGGACTTATCCACTATATGAGCTAGAAACGTCAAGTCCTTCTTTCGTAGATACTTCTGTGCCTTAATGCACGAGATAAGACGAAGGTTTGTGCTGGGTTTGTCTCCGTATATAGTTATGGTTTCATGATTTGGGAGGTGAAGGCGAACGGCCTTCTCGTGACACATAATTTCAGCATGGTGGGGGCTTAACCAGTCCATGCCGATAATCACATCAAAACTCCTAATGGAAACAGGCATTAAGTTTATTTGAAAGACGTGATGATTTAAGATCAGGGTACATCCGATGTAGATTTCCCCAGTGGATTCTGTTTTCCCATTATCCATTTCCACCGTAAAGGTTTCATTAAGCTTCTGGGGTTGTTGTTTTAACAAGTGTTTGAATTTATTACTCACAAAGCTTCGTTCTGACCCAGTATCAAATAGGATGCATGCATAAGTGTGGTTTAGGAGAAACGTACCGGTGACAACAGCGGGATCCTGAACCGCTTCTCCCTGACCCATGGTCAGCACTCTTCCGGTTCCTCCATTCCCAGGGTTGTTGTTGTTGGGGCAGTTTCGACGGAAATGCCCAGTCCTTCCACATCCATAGCAGGTGTGGCTTCGTCCTGCATTGTTGCCGCTGTTGTTGGTGTTGTTGTTGTTGCGGTTGTTGTTGTTGTTGTTGTTGTTTCCTTGTTGCTGGTTCTGGGGAGGATAGGTCCTGCAATATTTTGCCGTATGACCCTTCCGATTGCAGCTGGTACAATGCATCTCCCTGCATTCGCCATTATGATGGAGACTGCACTTGTTGCACTTTGGGAGATTCCCGGAATACTGCCTAGGGGCACTTGGATTAGCTGAGACTGGAGCAGGTGGTGTGGAGGGAACTTGGGTGGTTTCAGCATTGACTGTTACTGTTTGTTGCTTCTTTGACGACTCCGAGCCTTGTCGCCCCTTTCTCTTGTTGTTCTTTCCTTTCTTGTTGTCACTCTCCTTCTTGCCCTCAGTTTCCACTAGCTTCTCGCCCTTCTTGTTGTTGTGGTCGTACAGTTTCTTAGCCAACCTCTTGGCACTGTCGAAGGTTTCAGGATTTGCAGCTATCACATTTCCTTGAATTGGGGAGGTTAATCCCCAGATGAATCGTTCGATTTTCTTTCCCTCTGAAGTAATCATGCCAGGGCACAACAGTGACAGTTCGCTAAACCTTGATATGTATGCATCTATATCAGAGTTTCGGTCGGTGAGATTCCATAACTCTTGCTCTATTTTCTGAATTTCGCCTCGCGGGCAGTACTCAGCCATCAGCATTTCTTTCAACTCCGCCCACGGCATAGTGTTGGCTACGGGGAGAGTCATGGCCTCTACATGTCCATTCCACCAGGTGAGAGGCTGGTCAACAAATGTGCATGCGGCAAACTTCACTTTCACCTCCTCGGGGCATTCGCATATCTCAAATACCGATTCCACTTTTTCGATCCATCTTATTAGGGTTATCATTCCGCCCGTGCCATTAAAGGTTCGTGGCTTGGCATTGGTGAAATCTTTGTAAGAGCATGTCTTGGTAGGTCCTTGATTTATTCCGTTGTTCGAACTTCCAACCCCTTGTCCATTGCCTCCACCATTGTTCCATTGGTGGATTTGCGCCATGGCTGCGGTGACCGCAGCAGATACAGCTGCTTGGAATGCAGCTGAGTTGACTTCGGGTGGGGTTGGTCCAGGGTTTCCACGGGTTAGTCGTTGAGGCATCTTTCTGTCATGGAACGGAAAGATGTTGAGTGCCTATGATTTTTGTGAGCTTGTGGTCCTATAATCTAGGTGTATTGCATGGACTTAAGTGGTTTCACAAATTAGCATACAATCATGGATACATAACACACAACAGATCACAACATCACAATAGAGCACATAAAATTTTCCATTAATAATATCCATAGTTTGATACATGAAAATTTGCTCGAAGGAGCATACATAAGTGGTGCAAGTTCGGCAGCGTAACGACTCTATGAGTAGTGTAATCACTTAAACATAGAGTCGATGGTACATAACATAGATCATATAAGCATAATACTAAAGATAGATATGACTAGCCCTAGTCATGGTGGGATGCGCCAGGGGGTGGTGCTGAAGAAGTGGACGCTCCCTGAAGGTGAGCCACCTGTCGTTCCGCGTCTCGGAGGCGAATCTCCCATCTCACCTGCCTCATGTGGAACTCTCGGATAACCTCTCGTGTCTCCTGTTCTGCACGCTCGACTCTAGTCGGCATCTGGTGCATCTGATCGGCGGTGCTCTGAGCTAGGTCGCCAGTGTTTCGCAATCGTCTCACCATGACCGGAAGCACGCGATCAGCTGGTCCTCCCTCCCTCAAGTCGTAGAACTCGCGTGCCATGCCAAACGGGGGTTGTTGTCCCTGTTGTCTGCTCCACCTCCAAAGGTCGATACCCCAGGGGGTGTAGGGCCAGTCGGGCCCATCCGGTGAGCGGGCACCCTAGTCGGGTAAGGGGGGGTTGATGACTTCGGACTCCGCGTCCGAATCACCGTCATCGCTGGGTTCATCCTCAAGGTATTCTTCGGCTTCCTCTTCTTCCAGGTCCACCACTGGCTCAGCAGGTCCGCCCTCGACTTCCGCCTCAGGTTCCTCTTCAGACCCCTCCTCAGGGTCTTCTTCAGGTTCCTCTTCCATCCATCCGTTATTCCCCTGATTAGGGAAATACGGATCTCGAGGGTGATGGAAGCCGGCCATACTGTCTGCAAGAGTGTATAAATGTACTAATATTATTCCTAATATGTTTTAATTATTATGTAAATTGAGTTGATGTTCTCTTCTTGGTAACAAAGGGGTATGTTTTTAGGTTTACCGACCATCGAGGTTTCCCCGGGGCATGTAATAGTTGTACTTCGGAGAAAACGTAGTTGATCAGGCTACATTCACCCCTTAATACAACTAGGAACAGTCCCGAATTAACCGAGATGTCAGTATTATCTTATTTGATTTGGTATTATGTTCTTTTTCCTATATCGCATAAGTAAAGATGTTTTATCGTTGTGTTTTATTTATTTTGTTCAGAGTTGTTTTAGTCCCTCTTTGGTTTATAGTTGCATATCAATGTGTGGTTAGATATGCCAGTTCACTATAAACAGAGCTCTGATACCAACCTGTCATACCCCCGAACCAGACGGCGGAAACGTCCGAGGGCTCGCGTGACTTAAATTGAATATCATCACAATGGTCATATATGAAACACAACATAAACTTCACCATGCATTAATACATAACAATTGACATTGTTCACATCCAGTACATTGTTTAAATATTACATGTCCATAGCATCAATTGTTCGAGTGTTTTCAAAACATAACATCCTAACATACTTGATATTACCCTTCAGCTTACCTGTTACCTGAGAATACAAGTTATTTTGAAAAACGTCAACATATGAAATGTTGGTGAGTTCATAAGCAGGGTTGTGATAAAAAATGATTTGCGTAGTTTATAAAACCCAAAAAATCCGATATTTTCTGAAAAGACAATTGTTTACCAAAGGGTGAAGATCCATAAGTTGGTGCGTGAATGATTTCAAAATGTGTATAAATGGGAAGTGTTGTATTATAGTTATAGAAAAATACAAGCGAGTGGTGCTGATTTCCTCGAAAAACCCGATGTTTTCCGATAACATAAAATATAATTTTTTTCAAATTGTTATACCGCTACACGAATGATTTTGATTACTTTTCCTTGATTACTCGGATAGTATTAGATTTATTTAATTTCGTGAGTCGTTATAACCATGCATAATAATGACTAGTTCGTCTGTCTTGGCATCCTAATGAACGCCGGAATTGATCTTAAGATTTTGTCACCCTAGACTGGCCGAGTCTAACTGTAGCGAACAGCTGAGGTGTGGGGGAGTCACCCCCGTATAGATCTATACACAAACTCTCGCTCTCCTTCCAGGAGACTTTGATTATAACTACAGACTACGAACGACCCTTAGAGGTGTCGCCCATTATTACTCACTTAATCCAAACTAAATTGATTACTATTGATTAACGACCTGTATTTGTTTACTTGAATTGAAGGTAAGCCTAACAAACGAGGATAAGAGGATTACAAGGTCCTGTTAATTACGTGTGTTATTTAAGGCTGTTGGTTATACGAAGGACGCATTGGCCCATTTCATATTTGATTTAATTTAGACCTTACTAGCAATGCTAATGGGCCACCAAGGCCCAATAGCTTATATATGCCATTGAGGGTCCCTTAAACATGTAATTGGGTCACCAGAGGCCCAATAAACATTTATTATTAGTGTTAGGCCCAAAAGTCATGTCAATGGGCCACGAAGGCCCAATAAGCATGATTAGGATCTTTCAAGCCCAACTATTTAGATATTTACTTGTTTTAGGTATAGTATAATTGTTGGAAAGTTTGATTGAACGATTGTTATCTTCGTATCGGCACGAGGCCGGTCGGTTGTTTATAACGATATTTGGAATTATACGTATATTCATCTTTCTATTTTCATGAGTTGTAGTTTGGTATTTTTGACTCAAATATCTTAAAAACAAAATAATTGGTTCAAAATGTTGGTTTGACCTTTTCAGCCATTCTTTAATAAAAATAACAATTTTAGTCCCTTATTTTGAAAAAGAAACATTTTAGGCCCTTAAACCATTTTCTTGACATTTTTGACCCATAAACTTGTTTAAATGATGATTTTAGTTCAAAATTTACTCTTTGGCAGTTTCAGCCCTTCCAGTAAGGAATTTTTCAGTTAAAACCCAAACCTTTCGCAACTTTTACAATTTTGGCCCAAAATCCAAAAAGTTTACATTTTTGATCCTTGTTTGGAAAATAAATCATTTTAACCCCTGAATTGGTTTTGTTTACCCTTTTTACCCCCTGTTTTGAGAAGTTTATCATTTCAATCCCTTGAAAATTATGTTTTTCGCAATTTTGAGCTCAATGGGCCGAAAAACCCAAAAATTTGGCCCATTAAGCTACAAATTACATTTCTAGCCCTTTAAAGAGTATGATATTCATAAAAACATTTATTTTTACTGTTTTGACTCTTTTAGTCCTTAAGAAAACCGTGGATGGCAACTCTCAACTCAACTTTTAATTGTTTGACAAATTTAGCCCAAAAATGAGTTTTATGTTGCATTTTGTTTATTATGACTTAAGCTAGGAACTTTTCTTGATTTGTTCAATAAAAGTATATTAGATCATGTTTGTTTCCTCTTTTGTGTCATAGATCTCGAGATTTCTTCCCTTTTTGTTACATATTTACCACATAAACACATAAAATCACACATACATACATGAAATCATACATAACATACACATACACATAGATCTACACATTTTACTTGTATTCTCCCCCATAAAACTTGTGAAAACCGAAAAGAGAGGGGTATGAACTCACCTTTTTCTTGTGGATCTCGGTTTTGAAGAAGAAATGAAAGAAATTGGTGAGATTTTTCGGCCTAGTAAGCTTCTTGGAAGATCTTTGGCTTAGATGTGTTCTAAGAAGCAAGATCACGAATTTTGTATGAGTTAAGGGAGATTTTTGAGGTAATCAAGAAGTTAAAGTATGGATCAAACAACAACTTACCAAGGATTAGTGATATTAGGAAAAGATCTTCTTGTAGCCCCTTGTGAATCTTGAAATTTTGGAGGAAAAGTGAAGGAGTTCTAGAGTGAGTTTTGAAGAAACTTTGAAGTGGTGATGGGGTGTGTGTGTGTTTCGGCCGAATTAAGAGGAGGGGAGAGAAGAGAGTGTGAATTGAGTTGACATGCATGGAAGTATGAGATTTGTGCATGGGTTTCCAATGGACAAATATGAGGTGGCATATAAAAGTCAACTCTTCCCCCCCCCCCATTTTTGTAGTTGAGCCGAGAGAGGAAGAAGAAAGAAAGAATTTGGGCCCTTTTTGTGCTTAAATCCATATTATGGCCCATTTTGATGATTTTTCGACCCAATAGGTCTTTGGAGATGGTTCACGGCCCAAAACAATCAAAGTACGAGTTTTATGGCCCAAAAGGGCTAATTAAATTTGTTATGGCCCAATAAGAGTATTTTATTTCATTATAGGCCCATTATGGCCCAAAATGTTAAAATCAATGAAAGTGGGTCCAATTAGAGCTCATTTAAGAGTTCTAAGCCCAAAATAGTCAAATTGGAAGCTTATTGGTCCATTAGGCCCAATAAGAAAATCCTAGTCCAAAATGGACTTGAACCGGGATTTTTAGGGTTTCCAACTTTTGTTGACTATTTGAAAGTTTGTATAGGGTATTTGATAGGATTTTTGTTGTCATTGAATAAACACCATACATGTTTTCTAGTTTTAGCCACAATGTCATTCTTTGTTAAGTGTTTTACAAGGTATCAGAATTCCTGGTTGTGACAAAAGGTTTTCTATGAAGGTTTCCAAGAGAAAGACATGGAGGTTGATAGCTTGGAACGCCCGGACTACTTTGAGTGAATCTAAAGGGCAAAGTCTAGCCAACGACTTTAAACAAGGGCAGCTTACCGGGAGGCAACCCAGGGGTATTTCTGTCTTTTCTTTAAAAACGATTTCCATTTCTTTGAGTTTTTGGTTTTCAATGTTCCAAATGTATTTAAACACGATTTAAAATCACCAAACGGACCTTGGGATGCAAAAACATTTCATTTGAATGAGAGGGAAAATTTTTGGTTCAAAAAGTGGAAGTGGCAATCAGAGGCTAACACGGCCCGTGTTCCCTTTGCCTTATAATGAACACGGGTCGTGTTCATCAAAGAGCAAACAATTCCGGAGTCAGAGGAGTACGCGGCCCGTGTTCCTCTTGGCTTATAATGAACACGGGTCGTGTTCATGCATATCTCAGGCATCCTAACCCCAACACGGGCCGTGTTAATTTGGCCTGTGGGAACACGAGCCGTGTTCACGCAGCAGAGCCTGTGGGTTTTAATGCTAAAAATCAGGATTTTTGCCTCATTCTTCCACACTTTCATTCTAAAACAGCCTCTCTCTCTCCCAAGAAAACCCCAAGGTCCGATTTTCATCAAAAATCCCTTGATTCTTCACGATTTGGGCTTAAATCTTCCAAGAGGTTTGATTTTCATCTTCCCCACTTCATCTCCTACATCTAATACACCATCTTCTTACACTTTCATGGTGGATTTAGGGGTTTTTGACAAACCCTAGGTCCGAAATTTTCTAAGAATTTTGGTGTTTTTGTGCTTAAATCTTCATGTAGGCAAGCTTGGGGAGGTTGAAGAAGGTCTTTCTCATCAACAACAACGCATTTCCACTAACGATTCGGTAAAATCTTTCCAACTCTTCACTTGTGGATTTTGTGTTTGTAAGGTCAAATTGCACTCATTTTGGTCGTATTGGACTTGACAATCACTTACAAATCACCAAGAACCGAATTTCCCGCGAAATTTTGGTGGTCAAATTCGTGTTGACTGGACCCGTCAACAGTTGACTTTTTGACCCGTTGACCAGTTGACTTTACCCCCAAATTTTGCATATGGAAGGTGAGAGTTCTAAACGACCTCGGCACACCAAATCGTCAGCCCGCCGTCGTAGGTCCCCATCACCGCCGCCCAGGTCCACGTCACCCCCACCTTCATCTCCACCCAATCCGGCACATTGTGGTGTGGTTTGTCGTGGCCCAATTCAAGCCGCCAAACTTGAGGCCTTTCTCCAACGCGCGCACACTACCCAACAATTCGCGCATGTGCCATCTCTCCGTGAGTTGCACATCTACAACCAAGTCCACACACTGTTCCGGAACATTGGATGGCAGGGGTTGTTAAAGGTCCACGAACTCAGCTATAAAGTTCCAACTGCCGAGTTCTTATCTTCATTTGATTTGGACCACGGTGTCCTAAGCTTCCGACTTATGAACCAAGATCATGCCCTGTCCTTAGAACAAATCAATGCTATAGTTGGGGCCCCCACAGAACACACCTTTGGCCCCAATGACCCAATCCCAGGATACAGTGATCTTACGTGGTGGACCGACCTTACGCGTCAGCTCCCCTATGTCTCAAGTTCTGCTAAGGCCTCATCTCTCATCCACCATGTGATGAAAGTGGCCCACATGATCGTTGCTTCACTTGTCGTCCATAGAGAATAAAGAAGCACCATTAGCGCCATTGAGCTCAAAATACTCTATGCGATGGCCCACCCGGACGATAATCTCATTCCTCACTATGGCTCATTCCTTTGTAACAAACTCACCCGCCTCAGCACATCACGGTCCGACAAAATATCTTGTGGTGGCATTGTCAGTTTATTGGCCAAAAGTGCTCCAGTCCGGGCCCCATACCCCGTAACTCACCAACCCCTGCCCGGTGAGACCTACCTGACCACGGGAGTTTTAGAGTCTATGAGAATGTTTCGGGCGGAGGACGGGAACCATAATTGGACCGTGGGTCAAAACCACGATCCAAGGCTCCTCATCACCACGGAGAACAAGGATATCCTTGCCCTCAGGCGTCCTATCAATTTCACCGACTGGCAAATCAAGCCATATCTCTTCCCTGGAACCTTCACCAAAGAGGAAGAGGAGGAAGATGAGGAGAGTGACGGGGCGGCACCACAAAACTCCCCTCCCATGGGTGGTGCTACCTCATCTCATCATGCTGGATACCCATTATATCACCAGCAATATTTGGATCAATTCCAATCGATCCATATCCGCCTCGATACTTACCATCAAGATGTCACGAACCTAACCCAAAGTTTTTCCGCCTTCACCACTCAATATGCTCGAGATCAAGAGCGTCAGCGCAAACATGAGGAGGACTTTTGGGCTTGGACCCGAAATCCCAGCTACTATCCTCCTCCTCCTCCGCAATAGGTTGTTCCGCCCTCTCCAAGCATCGGGGACGATGCTTATATTTAAGCTTGGGGTAGAGTTGTACATTAGGTGCATTTTCATGTTCACATCCATATTCATGCATGCATTGTTTTAAAATAATAATAATAATAATAATAATAAAAATAAAATAAAATTTTACCTTTCTTATTTTCATTTTCCTTGCATTCTACATTTATAAAACCCAACAATATTTTTCTTTTCTTTCCTCAAGTTTTTGCATTCCATCATTTTCATGTACCATAAAAAAAAAACAAAAAAAAAAAACTTTATACGAGATGATGACACTCTTTATATACAATAGCTCCATGAAGTGGGAAATCGAGAGCTCAAATGAGAAAAAAATATTGAAGTGACCGGATAGTTGCCGGAAGTGTAGAATCAGCTATCATAACTAGGGGACCCAAACACCGTAATTCGAGACCCCGACCTTAGATAATAAAAAAAATGGAATATTGAAACGTTTTTGTGGGCGGTAATAACAGCTTTAGGATGATTTGCTTCTGAATGTTTAAAAATAATTTTTATCGGCAACTCTGAACCCACAGAACACGGACCTATTTGTTGACACGCATTACCCTCGCGGTGACAGAGAGCTTAAGTATCAGATCCACACAGTCAAGAAAGAAGAAAGGGTACAACTGTCACATCCAGTACCCCAAACAGAATTTCAAGTGCCAAAACGAAGAAACTTTCAGAAAGTCAAAAGTTGATTTAAGAATTCAAAGCTCAAAATGAAGATACAAATCCAAGTTCAATCAAAATCAAAAGCCGCCTTAAAGTCAAATCTGGCGAATGAAGAACTGTGTGATATGATACTTGTGGCTCTCGAAAAAGTGAAAGCATAGGAGCTGGGCCCCTTCGGGTGGGCTCACTGTTTCAGCGAAAGCTGATTCGCCATGACGGGTCCTTAAGGATGCGTCGATTCTGATTCTTGGCCATCTAGTCTTAAAGACATGAGATCCGGACTGTGTTATTTTCGCCCATAAAGCTAATTAAGGTATGAAGTTTAAATAAAACTATGGTTGGATTATTGGGTTACACCGTTTAGGGTCTTCCTCACTTTGGGAGTCTGTGATATGTGGAAGGTAGCAGGATGGTCGCTTAGGTATTAATGATTGGAGCCCCACTGATGTAAGGTCTGATCGTATATGTCCATATTTATAAAAATAAATAAAAAAAGATTACTTGTGTTCTTAAATTTTTCTTTGGTTCATTTTTGTCCTTAATTATCCTTTGTACATATGTTTCTTTTTCATGGTTTTCATTGCATGCATTCATTCCTAGCCTTTAGGATCTTTCTGTCCCTTTTTGTTCTATGTTCCTTTTTGTCATCTAGAAATCGTCCTGTTTCGTCTGATTCTTGTTCTTCCTTGAGGACAAGAAAGGTCTAAGCTTGGGGAGATTTGTTAGGTGCATTTTGTGCACTTTTTTTGCACACCTTTTAGTCCCATTTCATGCATCTATTTAGCATAACTGTTCTTCCTTTTCTTGCATTGCATAATATTCATGTTAGTCTCTAGAACAACCTTATTTGCATACTTTCATGTCTTTTTCAGGTAAACCGGAGCTTGGAATGCTCTTTGGGAGGTGCCGGGAAGCATTGGTAAAGATTTCGGGATGATCGGGCGAAGAACAAAAAAGTTGAAAAAATCAAGTTGGGAGTCGGAGTCAGAAGGGTACACGGGCCGTGTTGGATTTACACTGCAAAATCAACACGAGCCGTGTTGACCAAAAAGGAAAGCTGTTGACCAAGCTGAACACGGGCCGTGTCCTTTTTGCCCTATGCTGAACACGGGCCGTGTTCGACCCAAGAAAACTAACTTTTGGCAGTTTTTCTATTTTTCATATTACGGGAAATTGGGTCATTTGGGGACACACACAACATATCAGAGCATATTTTGAGAAGGGAATTCGAAGGTTATTGCAAGGGATTGATCTATAATCATTTGGAAACACTATTTCTAGCATTTTGTAAGTTGTAATCACACATTTTTCCATATTTTGTTCTTGTGATTTGTTCTTAGTCATGTGTGGCTAAGAAACCCTAGTTTCTAGTTCTTGTTCAAAACATGTTGATTGCTTGACTTGAAGCATATGATTTGATGTTTGATTTGTGATTCTATTCTAGTGATTATGTTTTTGTTTAAACTAGAACCCTTAAATTTGATTTGTGTTTGATTGGCCACTTTCATGAATTGAATTTTTGTGCAATTAATTAACTTTTAGGGCACCTAATCGTTCTATTAAGTTAATAATTCGTAACAAGCAATAAGTTTTCTTATTCTAAAACATATATCACATGTTTTCACACTTCCGAGCGTATGAGAAGAAATGAACATTATTAAGAACGTGTTTAGGTTGAATTAGTAAAGTTAGGTCTAGTCAAAGAGCGTGTTTTGGTTAGATAATTTGGCAAGCGAGAGGTGTTAGAGCGTGTTAATATCTTTCAGTACCAACTTAGAATAGCAATCTTGAATTACATCAAGTCATAATCAAGTTGAACAACAACATTGAGAACTAGAACTGGAAGCACTTTTACAACTTGCTTACAAATCTATTTCATTTTTTGCATGTTTCAAAGTTGATTGTTATTTTCATTATTTGACCTTTGTAAACAAACCCCCCTTTGTGACCAAAGTACCTTACGCAAAGAGGTATAGACTTTTATCACGTGTCTTTGTGGTTCGACCCTGCTTGCCTTGTACTACCTTTTTAGTGCATTAAAGCAGTGTATTTGGAGTCTGTTGTACCCCTATTATTTGTTGGGTTTGACACGCCTAACAGTACCTTATGTCTCAAAATAAACATAATTGTAGCTAAAAGTATTAGAAATATGTACAAAATAGATGACTAAATATGCACATATCATATTCTTTTAATAATTTTTATAAGTTCTTTTTATTCTAAAAATACACAAAAAATGAAATAGGATAACATATTACTCTATTTTCTATTTTATTTTTAAATAAAAAAATAAGTTTATATTAGAGATGGTCTAAATAGATTGTTAAAACCTAGGAGTGAGGATATGATAGATAGGGCCCAAGTGAAAGGGTCACTTGTCTAGACCCGTTAGTCCGTCTTTTCCACAAACTGGGCTGGGCCGGGGCGACTAGATTTTATGCACATGCCGCGCGCCAGCAACAACGGATAAGAGTTTCCTCCTCCATCACCATCGTCTTCACCACTCTCTCTTTCTCTCACACTGATTGCTGTCGAAATGCTAGCAAGCAGTAGCTTCCATGGCCGACCTTATTCTCACTTCGCACACTCAACAACTAGTAGAGACAACAAACCCCCTATCTCCTCCTACTCCCCCCTTACAAAACCCCACTCTATTCCTTCTGTCTGTGCTTTTCTTTTGTCGAGAAGAATAACCTCGAATCGGTTCAAAATACGGGCTCTAAATCGCGAGTCTAATGGTGACTCAGTCGCAGAAAAAGAAGCAATACCGTTTTTCCCTCACCGCCATTCCGTTAAAATTCCCGTCGGAGATAGACACGTAAGTTGGCCATTTCAGTTATGGTTTTAAGTTATTTTCGAATTGCGTAGGGTTGTGAATTTTCTCGGAAATGAATTTAATATATTGGATTGCTAGGTTTAGACGGTAGATACTAGCAAGGTGAAATTGCATTCCGGTGTGTGGTGGTGGTGTAGTATTGTGTTTTGTTCTCTATTTTTTGCCTGCTCAAGCATTTCCTTTCTTTTATGCGACACACTCACACGACCTTGTGTCTTACGAGATTTGAACACCCAAGGTCCCAACTGAGTAGGATTTTATATTTTTGCAAGTTTGTTTAAATTTGTAGGAAACCGGTTTTGATGGTCTCTGAGGAATTGATTGGTGCGTTCCATGAAAAGGGACTACCATTTTCGGTTGCAAATGGCCATCAAGTTCCAATCTTTCCATCAATCAAAAGAAGCCCACGCTTATAGGTGGAAATAATTGCATTTCAATGTGGTGAACTGGCGATATAGCTAACAGTTGCCTTAATACTTGTCAGTTTTGCAATTTGAGGGGTTGGTTCCATAGTGGAAGGGTAGAAATGTATTTGATTTTAGTACATATATCTCTATCCAGTGTGAACTGTCTTTAAAGTGCTAGAAGTTATTTTAGTTTGTTGGTTCATAGGTAGATGAACTTTATATTAATCATATTGTGTAAACATGGTGGCAGCAATGGTTGTATTGTAAAGCTTAAAAGTATCTCTCATTGTCCCTTATAGCTATCATATGTGTTCCTACTTTTGCAGATAATAGTTGAGACTGGTCAAATAGGAAGACAAGCTAGTGGATCTGTTATTGTAAGAGATGGAGAAACGGTAAGTATCAGGGAAATAAATGTGTTTATATTTTGCTTTGTATCATGTTATGTTACGACAAACGGGATTGCAGAAAAAATGTATTTTCAAAAATCAAAATAGGTATTGTACATTTTGGAAATGCAAGTTTATGATGCTATAATAATATCTCTGAAAAATGGATTATTTTATTTATGCAGATTCTCTATACATCTGTTTGTTTGTCTGATACTCCAAGTGAGCCTTCTGACTTTTTCCCTATGTCTGTAAATTATCAAGAACGTTTTTCAGCAGCTGGTAGAACTAGGCAAGTTTATCATGCTTTTTTGCTTTTTTAATGTGTCAAAATTAACTAGCAATGCCTAAAGTTACTGTTCAATATCATTTAATACAAATATTCTGATCTTTATTTCTTGCTTCCAGTGGAGGATTTTTCAAGCGGGAAGGAAGGACAAAGGACCATGAGGTATTAGTTTGTTCTTAAATCCCTCAATAGAATGACTCTATTTGTTTTCAGTTTTTTGTATTTACATTTTAGTTATTCTGAATGGTATTTATTACTGGGATACAGGTACTTATCTGTAGACTAATTGATAGACCATTACGCCCAACCATGCTCAAGGGCTTCTACCATGAAACTCAAATACTATCATGGGTATGTAGTATGTACTTTCCCAATGGTCAAATATTAAAATATCAGTTTTCTTTCTTCTTTTTGAGAATACTTAATGAATTTGTAGGTTTTGAGCTATGATGGTCTGCACCCCCCAGATTCTCTAGCTGTTACAGCAGCTGGAATTGCAGTGTAAGATTCATCAACAAATTAGCATTGCTTCTCTTAGATCACATCATCAGTTTTTATAATTTCAGCTACCTAATTATAGTTAATGCCATATTATGTACAAACAGAGCTTTGTCAGAAGTGCCAAATACAAACACTATAGCAGGAGTTCGAATTGGTTTAATTGATGATAAGTTTATCGTGAATCCAACAACCATGGAGATGGAAAATTCAAAATTAGATTTATTGTTAGCAGGGTCAGAAAGTGGGATATTGATGATAGAGGTTGTTGTTAATTCCTCATCATTTGAATTTAAATACATAGTCAGTTTGGTAGTTACTCATTCTGACACTAGTATTTTATGTTTCTGACTTTTATCTATTTTAGGGTTACTGTGACTTTCTTCCTGAAGAGAAGTTGCTTCAAGCAATAGAAATTGGCCATGATGCTGTTAGAGCCATATGCAAAGAGGTGGACAATTTGGTAAAGAAGTGTGGGAAACCCAAAATGCTTGACTCAATTAAGTTACCTCCACCTGAGCTGTATAAACATGTGGAAGTACGTGTCTCTTTTCATCTTTTTGAATATATTTTTTTTATTGATTTTATATAACTGATACTATAATGCTTCAGGAAATTGTTGGTGAGGAGTTGGTCAAAGTGCTGCAACTTAAAAGCAAAATACCAAGAAGAAAAGCACTCTCATTGTTAGAGGAAAAAGTTATGTGTATACTTACTGAAGAGGGTTATGTTAGTAAAAGTGAAACTAGTGTTGGTACTGAAATAACTCCAGACATGTTGGAGGATGAGGATGAAGAAGAGGAATTTGTTGTTGATGGTGAATTTGATGAAGGCGATGTTCACATAAAACCAGTCTCTAAAAAACCGGTTCCCCTGGTATCATTTCATTACCATTTTTACCCTTTCTTTTTGCTAGTTTATCACCTACATGATTACTAATTATCCCTCTTTCCTATGTAGTTTTACGCGGAGGTAGATGTGAAATTGGTGTTCAAGAGTGTAACATCCAAATACCTTCGAAAACGAATAGTGGAGGTATGCACGTTGACCATGTTTTTATATTACAAAAGTTTACAAATTGGCCATGTTTTTTATATTTTGTATTTCTTGATTAAGGGAGGAAAAAGAAGCGATGGAAGAAGTTCAGAGGAGATACGTGTTATTGACTCAGAATGTGGGTTACTTCCTAGAGCACATGGAAGTGCTCTTTTTACACGTGGGGAAACACAGGTTTGTGCTAAAAACACAAGTGTTGTAATTTTTATCATTTGTTCCTCATAATCTATTTTTTTCATGTCTCTTGTTTTACAATACAGTCGTTGGCAGTGGTTACCCTTGGGGATAGACAGATGGCGCAAAGAATAGACATCCTTGCGGGTGTAGAAGATGTGAAAAGGTTCTATCTTCAGGTATGTATCAGTATGACTATTTTTTTTAAATCTTGGATAGATGTTATTTTGCAACTTCTGTAGAGCAGTTAAGTTGATAAGTTTCCAAATTGTTGAATATAAACTATACAACAGTATTCATTCCCACCATCTTGTGTTGGGGAAGTTGGGCGAATTGGTGCACCAAGTAGAAGAGAAATTGGTCATGGTACCCTTGCAGAAAGAGCCCTGGAACCTGTATTGCCTTCTGAAGAAGATTTTCCATATACTATACGTGTCGAGAGTACCATAACAGAAAGTAATGGATCTTCAAGGTGCTACACTACTACATATATAACAAATGCATTTCCATGAAAATAAATATTTCCAAAACATTGTTTGACATTCATTTGTTATGTATGATGGATGGTCTCTGATAGTATGGCATCAGTTTGTGGGGGATGCCTAGCATTACAAGATGCTGGAGTGCCATTAAAGAGTCCTATTGCAGGTATAGCAATGGGACTGGTTTTGGACACAAAGGAATTTGGGGGAGATGGGACCCCACTTATTTTATCTGACATCACTGGCTCTGAGGATGCTTCTGGAGATATGGACTTCAAGGTCTATTATTATTTTTTTTTAATAAAATAAAGGAAGGATAGGGTTTTATGAACTTACCGAATTTAATGATTGCAGGTTGCTGGAAATGATGATGGAGTAACCGCATTCCAAATGGATATAAAGGTAGGAGGAATCACTTTGTCAACAATGAAGCATGCTTTAATGCAAGCAAAGGAAGGGCGAAAACGTATTCTTGGTAAAATTTATATAAAAGATGCCAACCATCATTTGACATGTTTGTGTTGTCAGTTTGCATGATTATGTTTTATGTTTTTTTTTTCAGCTGAGATGTTGAAATGCTCACCTCCTCCTTCAAAGAAGCTTTCCAAGCATGCTCCACTTATTCTTGTAATGAAGGTTAAACCTGAGAAGGTTAATCTTATTATTGGTTCTGGGGGTAAAAAGGTGAAGAGTATTATTGAAGAGACTGGTGTGGACTCTATTGACACACAAGATAATGGAATAGTAAGATAAGCATGACATAGTGTGCTTTTTATGCCTGGTGCTTTCATGAAATCTCATTTCTCACATGTCTGAATGGGTATGTATTATTGCAGGTTAAAATAACTGCAAGAGATATGGCAAGCTTAGAAAAGTCAAAAGCTATTATCAGTAACTTGACCATGGTTCCGATTGTTGGTGATGTATATAGGTCTGGAAATGAATGGTTGACATTAATTTATTATGTTAGTTTATACAGGATTATGTATTTGATTTTGTGTTGGTTGGTTATCAGGAATTGTAAAATCACATCCATTGTTCCTTATGGAGCTTTTGTTGAAATAGTACCAGGGCGTGAGGTAGAAATGAAAATTTGTGAATTTACATGATTTTAATTAGTAACTTTTTATTTATTTGAATTTTGAAAATTGAAATGGAATTTTACTCCTGTCCACTCCATTTCAGGGACTTTGCCATATTAGCGAGTTGAGTCCAGATTGGCTGTCAAAACCAGAAGATGTAAGGGTTATATATATATATATATATATATATATATATATATATATATATATATATATATATATATATCACCTCCTTGTATTATTATAATGAATAAATATTCATGAGGTGCTGGTGTTGGTGTTGGTGGTATGATGAATTTTATTTTAATTTGGTTTTCAGGCTTTTAAGGTTGGAGACGTTGTTGATGTGAAGCTGATTGAGGTTTGAGTTTTGTTTCGTTGGGGGTTGTTTAAGGATGATTATATTTAAATTAGTAAAATTGTGATAATATACATACATTACAGATCAATGAAAAAGGGCAACTTCGTCTAAGCCGAAAAGCACTGCTTCCAGTTCCAGAGGGGAGTACAGATGGTGCTGCGACAAAGGAGAGTGGGAGCCCACAGAAATATACAGAGAGAAGCAAATTTAGACGAATGGGTGATGGAACAGGAGAAGAGACTTCTTCAGGTCAACGCAAAGATAAGAGCCCTGAAGGCGTGTTCATCAAAAGATACGTTGGCTCCGGCTCCGGGTCCCGCAAAAGCGAGCAAAAAACAAGCACCACCAAACCTGATACCCCTGCTGCATCTGCATCTAATGAAAGTGGAAATACACTAGTTAATGGGGAGGCTCAAGTTAATGGATAAAAGTGCAAATACATTTGGTAAAAGAGTAATTTCACATGAAAGCTATTATGGATCAAGACCTGCTCTAGAACTAAAAGGGTAGAGGTACCAACTCATTAATTTTATAGAAATGTGACACGAAAAGTTTCCCAAAATAGAAACATTATCGTAAGGAGTTAATGTTAATGAAAGCTTGACTGGTTGATTATTTATGTTGCCAGGAGGGAGGAGGTGTCATCAGCCAAGAAGGGATGCGGGAATTTGTATAAACTAACTTAAACAACATTTTTCACAACAACATCCAAAGACCGAAGTTGGGGTGGGGGGACACTAGAAACTCTAGTTATAAACCAAACCAGCTACTGACGCTGCTGTATTTTTGTCTCAGAAACCAATAGTGTGACTAACTTAAGCCTGTTTGTTGTTGTTATATTGTGTTCAATCAAATTGGTATTGGTGCATGCGTATTGCAACTTCCGCCAATTATCATTGTAGTCATACAATGAGATTAGGGGTGGCAAATCGTGCTACCGTTTCGTGTTTCTGTCTGACACGACACGACACGACAAAGTTTTTTGTAACACGAACACGACACGACACGATGTTGTGTTTTTTTTAACTAATACGAAAACGAACGAATTAAAAAACGACAAATACGAAACGACACGACAAATATAACATATACTAAAAACTAATTTATTTAATGAATATTTTATCAAATATAAGATCCCAGCTAGGAAAATAATGTGAACTGGAGAGTTGTAGATTTTCTATTTTTGTTGTCTATTTCCTACATTTACTTTAAAATGAAGATATGATTGTTGACCATACATGCGCACAGGCTATTATAGAAGTGACATGGCCTGTTATTTATCCTATTAACTTGTACATTAACGGTGTGTTTGGCAAAACTAATAGGTTACTAAAGTTAGTTTTTAAAATTATAAAATTGTGCTAGGTATTGGAGATTTTCTTAAAAGCTAAAAACTAAAAACTAAAAACTCTTAAAAGTTTGTTATCAAAAACATCCTAATTCTAATACTAAACATTCTAAAGGGCTTTTAAGGTGACATAATAATGTCGTGTCACCAAAAGCTAAAACAAAACATTTTTAAGTTTGAAAGTTCAATAGCAAAATACACAAACTAAATAAATAAATATATAACATTATTATTCATGTCGTTGCTCTAAAATTTGCGTTTAGTGTATACACAATATATCACGAGATTAGAATGTTATTCTAATAATAATAGTAATAATAATAATAATTTATAACGAAAATTTGATTATTAATGCCTAGAAACATGGCATTTGATTATGTTGACGCTTCATATGAAACAAGGTGTCAAATGAGGATACATAAGTTAAAAGCAAATAAATAGAATTATATGAGACAATGTCTTGTCGTTTTGTGATATATATATATATATATATATATATATATATATATATATATATATATATTCGGTGTTGTTTGATCTAACGTTTGATGGTGAGCCGCAAAATGATATTTTGAGAATAATGTTGACAAGTCAGATCAAATCAGTATAGGTGTATGAACATCTATTTTTGCAACATCTAAAGTTCTTTCAAATACTCTTAATAACTCTTAGGATGCAGATGAAAATAAGCGTATGATAGTTGATAGATCTTTGTTGGAATTATAAGTTGTGCTTGACAAAGTAGATGTGCCTAATGAAAAAGAAACACTCAAAATGAAAATAAGAGAAGGTGGACAATAGGTAGTTTGTTGACATATTCCGTATTCCCCCATTGGTAGTTATTCTACATTTCTACATGTTTTGAGAGTACCATGTCGTGATCAAGATATAATTTACACATAAGTTTGGTTAATCTATAATCTTCAGTCAACCCAAAAAAAAAAAATGAACCACATGAACTCTCTATGACAATTCGGGGTTTGCATTTCGATGGTAATGATATGCGATATGAATAGTTGCATGAGAAACAAACAACTAATAAACAACCTCCTAAACTATGTGAATTATTTGCGGTTTGCATTAACAGATGCATAAGAAATAAACGCTTAAATAAAACCCCTCGTGAGCAACACGAGTTATTAATGTGTACATGTAACACTTAAAAGCTCGTGCATGTGTTTGGCCATTGAAGTAGCCGTAAGATTTTCACGATGTAAACATATTTACTTTATAGTCATGTTCTTCATTATTAGTATGAAGCTACCAAATGAGAATGCGGTTGATCATAAATGGTGAAATCAAAAAGTGTCATTGTGATGACAAAATTAAATTATTTACTTCTCAGATTTCTTTAATTCTGATAGAAAGTTCTCTGGATGTCATAATTTCAATCTTTGTGTAATAACTATCTTGGTAGTAACTGTAATCGATTTATATTATTGTTTATTTCAACTACATTTAACGTGATATTTTTACACGTCACAAGAAAAAACTAAATATTTTAGATGGATAAACGGATAACTAACTTACAAAGCTATAAAGATTTGCTTATTGACATGCATAATGAGTTGAAAGATATGTAGTCGGAACTGAAGGAAACACAATTAAAGTTAAAGAAAAATATCGTAAACTAAACCAATAGATTAATGTTGGAAGGATATATGTCCGAACCTGAGGAAATGTAGTTTTAGTTAAAAAGATGAACCATATTATTAGTTTGAAGTTGGAAGAATAGAAGTTTGTAGACACGCAACTTACTAGGATTTTAATTATGGTCATAGTAGTTTTGATATTGTGTATGAAAATAATTAAAATGGTTTTATCATAATCGTTGTCATTGGAAAGTTTATTATTTAACTATTGATCATTGGAAAAAAAGTCCCAATATTTGCGGAAAAGTTACACTTTAGTCCCAAGATTTTTTTTTTGAACGAAAAAGTCCCGAAAACCGGCAAAAATTTGCAGTTTGACCATTTTTGACCGGTTGAAACCGATACCAAGTTAATTTGGGACTATTTCGTAAACTAACCCAAAATATTGAGACTTTTCTGTAAAAAAAAATATTAAGACTTTTCAGTAAACAAAAATATTAGGACTTTTCTACAAACAAAATCATTATTATTATTATTATTATTATTATTATTATTATTATTAAAAATATAAATAGGAATACTATTTTTTGAACTTGTTATTATTAATATTGTTACTAATAGATATAAATGCATTTAAATGAATAAATAATATTAATGACATTGTTTAAGGTTGGAGGTGGAGGAGATGGTGATGCTTTTAGCATTGAAATCGTGAATGTCTGCTTGTATATTTTTACTTTGTATATGGTCAAATCACATTTGTTATTATTGTTTAATAAAAAGTAATAGAAATAATTCAAAAGTATTAATCAAAATTCAAAAGTATTAATCCAAAAAACATATCCTATTACTTTTTATTAAACAAGATATTGTAATTAATACTTTTGAATTTTGATATGGGCTATGTATGTAGATGTTTGTAGTGGATCTGTTGAATTTGGAAAGTAATCCTTCTACAAAGTAAAAATATAGAAGCAAACATTCATGATTTCAAAGCTAAAAGAATCACCATCTCCTCCACCTCAACCCTTAAATAATATCATTAATATTATTTTTTTCATTTAAATGCATTTATATGTATTAGTAACAATATTAATAATAACAAGTTCAAAAAATAGTTTTCTTATTTATATTTTTAATAATAATAATAATAATAATAATAATAATAATAAGGGTTTTATTTGTAGAAAAGTCTTAATATTTTTGTTTACAGAAAAGTCATAATATTTTTTGTTTACAGAAAAGTCCTAATATTTTATGTTAGTTTACGAAATATCCCAAATTAATTTGGTACCGGTTTCAACCGGTCAAAAGGGGTCAAACTGTAAATTTTTACCGGTTTTCAGGACTTTTTCGTTCAAAAAAAAATCTTGGGACTAAAGTGTAACTTTTCCACAAATATTGAGACTTTTCTAAAGATTTCCCTTCATCATTTAGCTATAATCAACAATCCACATCCAACCCATAAATTTTACACTAATCAAGAACACACAAATCACAATGACGACATACACGATTTGGGCCCATTGCCAATGGCCCCTTTAAAATGGCTCCAAGAACAACCCCTTTACTGCTGGCTTGCTCATATCATTTCCCGCCAGTTCTTCACTATCACAATTCATACGCACACATCCTCTCCGTCTCCTTGAAAGATGCTTTGGGTGGACAAATACAGACCAAAATCTCTGGACAAGGTTCTTGTACACGAAGATGTCGCTCAAAATCTCAAGAAATTGGTACTTCTTAATACACCGTCTTTAACTTTCTGGAATTTAGATGTTTACCCTGAAAACTAGGGTTTCTCATTTAGATCGTTGTGATTTTCATCATATATGTATTAGGTCACCGAGCAGGACTGCCCACATTTACTCTTCTATGGCCCATCGGGTTCCGGGAAGAAAACCCTAATTATGGCCCTTCTCAGGCAGATGTTTGGGGCTAGTGCCGAGAAGGTCTTTCTAAAATTCTATCTCTTCTCTCTTTTGTTTAATTTTATGTCCCTCTAATCGGATGATGAAAATGTCTGCTCTTCCTGAATTTGATTAATCTACAGGTGAAAGTGGAGAACAAAACCTGGAAAGTTGATGTAAGTATCCCCCTTCTGAATTATTTGTTATTTCTGATTATGCATAGGTAACTATCACGCAGTATATAACAAGATTGAAACATGGCTCTTTTGCAGGCTGGAAGTAGAACTATTGATTTGGAACTCACGACTCTTTCAAGCTCCCACCATGTGGAGCTGAACCCAAGTGATGCTGGATTCCAGGATCGGTACATTGTTCAAGAAATCATTAAAGAAATGGCAAAGAACAGACCAATTGACGTTAAAGGAAAGAAGGGTTTCAAAGGTTTGCAAACAAGTATTCTTATATATATGTGACATCTGTCCTACCAATATGCTCATGGTGTTTCATATATGCTGTATCAGTATTAGTACTCAATGAGGTTGATAAACTTTCAAGAGAAGCACAACACTCTCTAAGAAGAACAATGGAGAAGTATAGTGCCTCATGTCGGTTGATTCTATGCTGTGACAGCTCATCAAAGGTTACTGAAGCTGTTCGCTCTCGTTGTCTTAATGTGCGAATAAGTGCACCAAAAGAAGACCAGGTCAGTATTTGCAGTTTCATTTTTGGTAGGGATGAATAACTGATTGATTATACATAGGAATATTAATAGGGATGTATGCCAAACTTGTTTTTTATTCAGATTGTTAAGGTTCTGGAATTTATTGGCAAAAAGGAGGGGTTACAACTTCCTCCTGGATTTGCTGCTCGCATAGCAGAAAAATCTGGTCGGAGTTTAAGGAGGGCTATATTGTCATTTGAGACGTGTCGTGTCCAACAGTTAAGATCAATTATTTCTTGTGTTTTTATGTGGTGTTATTTAAAGGAATGCTAATATGAGACTTTTTTTTTATTCTCATAGGTACCCTTTTACTAATAATCAAGTAATCCCCCCAATGGACTGGGAAGAATATGTATCTGAGATAGCAGCTGACATCATGAAAGAGCAGAGCCCTAAAAGGTTTATATCTTGTATCTTTATACATATCATACACTATATGTATATGCTTTCATTATATTTTCTTACTTATTTTTATGTGTATATGTTTATATAGGTTGTTCCAGGTTCGGGGGAAGTTGTATGAGTTACTTGTGAATTGTATCCCTCCTGACGTTATATTGAAGGTTATAATCGCTCCTCTCATAGAACTAGTCTGAATTTGATTTTGCTGTAATTGAAATTGAAGATTTTTGTTGTTATGATTCAGAGACTGCTTCACGAATTGCTGAAAAAACTAGATTCTGAGTTGAAGCATGAGGTCTGTCATTGGGCAGCATATTATGTGAGTTCACTGTTCTTGCTATTGTCCTATTAAAGATTTTCTAAAACCATTATTCTCTTAGTATTGATATATTTTATTTTATTTTCCTTTTTAGGAACATAGGATGCGGCTTGGACAGAAAGCCATATTTCACATTGAAGGTACATCAATCTATTCTCTTTTGAATTTCATAATATTTTATAGCGATTGCTATCAACCATGCATGCAGTAGACTGAATTGGTGCATTGATTAAGCTTTTATCTTTTATACCTCCTTGATGTCATAGCTCATGAGGGTTGTTTGTGTTTATAATAAAATGGGGAGTAGCTTTTGGTTGACACATATAGCTCAAAATTGTTGTACTAACTTTTTCTTAAATATCTAAAATACCCTTTAGTAAAGTTAAAGTAAAGAAACCTTGTGGATCCAAATTAATTACCTTTAGTTTATTTACAATGATGATAAGGGGTAATATGTAACTTCAGCCCTAGAACTTCCTGAAAAAGGAAATGTTGCAACTTTGAAATGAAAAGATTGATGTTTTATTTCTGTCTTGTGATTTGCAGCATTTGTGGCCAAGTTCATGAGCATCTACAAAGGCTTCCTAATTGCGACATTTGGCTGAGCTCAACCATCATGCTTTATGAACCTCATATGCTTCAAAAACTTCAATTGACTTGTTAAGAACACCCCCTTCCTTTTTGTTTTGGTATGTTGTTTTCTACTTAAACCATCTTTTGAGGTTAGGGAATAGATTTTGTAATGGAATGTAAGAACCTTTCTATGTCAGTTGGAAGTTATTGCGACTTTTATATGTTGACTAAAATCATGTTCTTCTGTTAAGTTTGGTTTATAAATTTCTTTGTTTACGCTAGAATTTTGAGATGTCATATTAATTCAACTTTTATTAAGTCAACAAATGGTTCATAAAATAAGGAATTCGGATATTTGGAAGCACCCCGAATCATCACAAACAAAGAAATATTACAACCATCCTTGTCTTGGAAGCCTTTGTACACAAACTTGTGTAAAAGAGGTTTTGAAAGATATAGAGAAAAAACATGATAGAGAGAGAGAGTAGATAGAGATCCACAGAAAACTGGATTGAGCAAAAAATTCTGATCTGAATTGAAAATTGGTTTAAACCGAAACCAGATTTGCCAAATCTGGATCATATTAATCAGATCTACCGGATTAGGACCAGATTCATATTCTGCGACTGCAGCCGAATTTGACCCCAGATCAGAAACTGGATTGGCCCGAATCTGGATCCAAATCCACCCAAATCGGATAAAAATGGTTCGAATCCGGATTAGGGCCGGATCAAAATCCACCTGAAACTGGATCCGGATTAGGTCGGATTCGGTGTTTTTGCACCTACTGAAAGAAGGAAAGGATAATAAAAGAAAAAGTATTGAAAGGGAGTAAAGAAAAAGAGCCAAAAAAAAAAAAAAAAAAAAAAACTTCTACAAAGATGAATTGGCCAAGCATTAACACTTTCTGTCAAAGAAGCGACTTGTTTAAAAATAAAGGTAGTTAAAATACGTAGCCAAAAATGAAGTTAGTCCGCTTTGTTTTCAAGAACTTTTTTCCCAGAGAAGGTGATCTTGTGAATTCGCAGACGGATTGATCATTTTGTGATACTTGTTGAAAAATGATAATTGAGTGAAGAGAAGGTCTATGAATGGTAATGGAATGTATGAAAAGATGCACTACAGTGTACGGGTATTATTAACATTTGGAATTTAGTTTAAGACAAGGGGATCTTTTGAATATAGATATTGGCGAGTAGCAAACATGCTATCAAAACAAGATTTTATGGATTCAGATAACAATACTTAATAAGGATGTAAAACAGATTTGATGATTGAATGATTGATAATAATGAGTTATTATGGATTAATGATGGAAATTGTAATTAATGAGGGAATATCAACATCACGTAATACATGATTGATGATGATATTTGATTACATAAGATGAAGAAATATATTTAATTTCTCAATACAATATTGATTTGATAATGAGGCAAGTGGCCAAACTATGTCTGCCCCTAGAAATGTCTTGTAGAGTTATAGTTAGTGTTGCCTGTCAGAGTCAGACTGTCAGTTGTTGAACATGGACGGTGGTTGCTGGCTTCAGAATGCAGTTTAGTTATGGTATGTGTCAGGAGTCATGTTCTGATTGATAATGGACACTATCTGTATGTATGTAGTAGCCTGATTGAAAGTAAACTGAATTTTTATCAACAGAAATAAATTAACAGATCTTGTCAAGGTAAAACACTACAATTCTTTCAATTACCGTAGAATTATTAGAAAGAGAAATTATACATTACATTGGAATTCCCGACAGGGAATTCCACAACCCCTAGTAATAATAATAATTTAATAAGTAAATACATATATATAAATAAATATTTACATCAAATGAACATTTCCCTTGGCACATATATTACAAAAAGCTTTTTAAAGTACAAGTGTTACTAATTGATGCCAAACAATCTGAATTAAGAATTCAAAGATTCGGCACTGCTCTTGTAAATTTCATCCACATGAGCTGCAGGCACATAAACTGCATGTTGCAGGGAGCTATGACTCCGCCCATAAATCACATACACAAACACTCCAATCACCAGCCACACCGATACCCGCATCCATGTATCCGCCCTACAATATCCCAATCATATCATATCATTTATCAAATAACACTTTTTTTTTTTTTTTAATATATCATTCTTAAAAAACTAATATAAATAAACTCACCCAAGATTTAGCAGCAAATATACATTGATGAGAATCGAAAGGATAGGCAGGAGAGGAACAAATGGGCATATGAAACCTGAACACAAATAACTAATTCTTAGAATACATATATGGCTAAATGCAAGAAATAACAACACACTTGTATTTTTTCTATATTCTCCTTCAAAAAATCTACCCAATTGTACTTACAATTATTTTCTTATTAGGGTAAATTCTACTCGATTATATCTGTGAAAGTTGCTATGTATTTTGATGAAATTGCTACAACTGGTTCATAGTAGATTGTTGTAATATGAAGAAATGAAAGTAAGATGCTATAATGAAACTATTTCTTGCATTCAATGAATAGTCAAGTATATATCAAATCCAACAGAAATATTACCGCCTGAGTGCCCAAAATTATGTCTGGCATCATCCTGGTCTATACAACTTAGCACACCTAGACCCAATAATAACAGAAGTCCACCAACTCCACATAATGTCAACCGAAAAGATCTGCCGATATCATACAACCAACAAATTCAATAATCCATCATCACAAATCTGACTTTTTGACCAGAATCCCAAAAAATCTTTAATATGGGATTTGCTTTTTTTTTTTTTTGATAACACAGAAATTAGAAATAAACCAACCTAGGAATGCCAAGATTCGAGGCTGAATATGTAAGAATCAATGCTCCAATACAAGTAAGTATTATAGCCCACCCTGCAATATTTCTTCTCTTGCTTTCCTTGCATTTGGCTGCCAAGATTCACATAATTTTACTATATAGCTTTTTAATGAAACATCATCATTTAGCAAGTAAGGAATCTGGATTATAAACCTTGAGCTGATATTTTAGCAATTAGAGGATATTCAGCTGATGCTTCTCCTTTTTTAGATATATTTTTCTCCCCAGTCTGACTTTTGCTAATCTCAACATCAATTTCCTCGGTTCTAACGTTGTTACTATAACGCAAAGAGACCAAATCTATTGCTGCTTGTAGTGATGATGGAAGTGGGACCTCATCCGGTGGGACATACCTAAGTATCAACACTGAAACTGCCACCATTGTAAATGCTAGAAGTGTACCTACACTCACCTGCAACATAAATGAACTTAAACACCTTGTTCAATATTTATACTTATGGAATCATTTCAAGAAAAAAAAAGATGCCACATACCATCCCTGCCAGCTGTTCAACATCCATGGCAAATGCCAAGGCAGCAGCAATCACACCAGTCAGAATCGTGCTCTTCACTGGAACTTGTGTGCGTTTATTTACTTCTGAAAAGAATGATGGGAGTAAACCGTCTCTAGACATTGCCATCAAGATTCGTGGCTTCATAAAAAGAAAAAAATTCAGTCAGGAGACCAAAAATCAATAGAAACAAGTGTTTTTATATTTCATGATCAAGAAAAGATGGTTACTTGAGGCAAAAGTGAACCCATAAGAGTTGAGCATAGAGCAGTGACAGCTCCAATTGTTATGATATACCTGTGAAGTAATTGATTATTAGCATATTGAATCCGACATTTATTTATTTTGTGCACATTGATCATTACTTACACTGCCCATTGAACACCATGACTTGCAAATGCAGAAGAGATAGGGGTGTCAGGATCCATGGCATAATATGGCACTAAACCAACAATCACTGCAGACACCAACATATATAACATGCAGCATATAGATAGTGCAGCTCCAATTCCCAAAGGCAGATCCCTTTGAGGGTTCTTCACCTGTACAATTCCTTCATAAGGTTAGTTTAGACATTTGACAAATACTAGTCATATATGTTGCAATTTTCAAGGGAGATGGAGGGAGTAGATATATAGATGATCATGTACCTCTTCTGCTGTGCTGGCAACTGAATCAAACCCTATGTATGAAAAGAATACTGTAGAAGCTCCAGCAAGCATCCCGTCAACTCCAAATGGAAAGTACCCAACAGGAAGTCTATACCCAATCCATCCGCTTTTGAACCCTAGATATCCACCCGCTAAAATAATAAAGATCATAGCACATATGTTTGCAGTCGTGACCACTGATTGCACGAAAGTGCTCTGCAACATTCAAATTTCATTAAACAAACATGTTTAAAATCAACAGTTCCAACACAACTTAGTGAAGAAAAAAAAGATCTTTGGAAGAAAATGAAGGAATACCTCTTTGATTCCAACACATAATAGCCCTGTAACAATAAACACCAAGAAAGCTGCACAAGGGTCGACCACAATACCAAGCGAAGGAATAGAATAGCGTGCAAGAAAAAATGGTAGACTATCTGGGCCCCCAAAGAGCAATGCCTGAACGTAGGAGAAATGCCAATTAAGTCCAGAAAGTAGTATCATTGCCTATTATTTTCATATACATACCAGATTAGGAGAAATGCCACGAGCAACTGCAGATCCTCCAATTGTATATTCCAAAATCAAAGCCCATCCGATTATCCAAGCAAGACTGAAAATTAGAAAATGGTAATATCAGCATTCAAGATTTTTTACAATATCATAGCTTATTAAGAATTTGAAGATGAAGAACCTACCCTTCTCCAACACAGATGTAGGAATAATGATAGGCACTTCCAGCTGAAGGACAGCGACTTGCAAGCTCAGCATAACAAAAGGCAGAAAGAGCAGCTGCTATACCAGCAATAAGGAAAGAAAAGGCTAAAGCAGGGCCAGAATGTTCTCTAGCAACTGTACCCACAAGAATGTAAACCCCAGCTCCGATTGTCGAACCAACACCTGATAAATTTCGTAATCCCAATATTAATACAGATCTTTCAATATTGAACGAAAACGAGAGGATTTCAGAATTTGAAGTATGTATGATAAAATAACAGAATTCTCTGTTTCGTTTTTGTTTACCTATGGCGATGAGATGCGCAATCGATAATTCCTTAGCCAATTGATGATGGCCTGTCTCTAATGACTTCGAATGAACCGAATCAACCCGTTTCCTCCTCACCAAACTTCTTAACCCTGACTTTCCTCCATTACCAATAGCCCCCTGATTTGACTCAGCAACAAAACCCATCAAATAGAAAACCCAATCTCAATTACAGACAATTGGGTATCGGAATCAACGCTCGGTTATCAACGGTATCTGAGTCTTTTTTGTTCTCCGGTATTGGTTTATTTGGTCACGAATCTAGAAAACCTGCCAGCATAATAATGAGAAACAGAGATCTAGCTATCTATATCTTAGATTCAAGATAGATTCTTAAAGATTCAATCCTTCCCCCTAATACTAATAGGGATGGATTGGCTGGCAGATTTGGGTAGATATCAAGACGCAACCAAACCAAACCAAGCCTTGCGTTGCGTATCAATGGAGAAAGCGTCAGGATGGTTTGTCTGGTTATATGCTGGCTCTGTATTATAAATATAGGCACTGTTGTTATTGGATGAACCGGGCCCATTATGGGCGGGCGGTCCTGAATTTTCTATTGTTTGTTTGTGTAGTCTCTTGCTCACGTTCATTCATTCCTAATCCTCCTGCCTATTGCTTTTTCATTGATTTCTAATATTATTTCCTGAAAAAAAAATACAAAACATGAAAGGATTGTTTTTTGGTCATTTCACACATCATCATTCAACAATGTTAGCGTCTGTCTTCTGAAGATATTATAATGATAATTGAGTAATATACAATTTCAATATAGTGCTACACAATGATTGGGTCCACCCTTATGAACATGAATAAATGAAATACTTGTTTATTGTTCATTTCACACATACAATTATTACGGTTCAAGGGATTTTCAATATAGTACCTATAGTTTCAGACTTTACAGCAAAGTCACAAAGTTTTAAAAGATAAGTTGATTAGATGGATATTAAAGGATTTGAATCTTTGATTTTGATTGTGTTTTTGTACTTCTTTTATCAAGGTGTGATTTTAAAGATTTGGAGTGTGGAAGGTTGCACTTTGAACATCATCATGTATGTATTAGATAGAAGATGAAAATGGTTATAGTAATAATGATAATAATGATGAACTTGGACTGATAATTTTTGACCAAAACAAAATGAAAATGGATGAGGTAGTTGTAAATGGTTGTGATGCTGATAAAAGAGATGGACAATGACTAAAATAAGAATCAATAGGAGCTAGCTCTCCGTTTTACTATAGCTTTTATGTCAATGTTGACACCAAATCATGTGTTAGACAATTAAGTTGCTTGTAATAAAATCACATGCAACAAACCTAGTTGTTTGAAGCTCAACTCTCCAAAAGCTTCAAAAAATATCATGTTTTAAGCTTGATTTTTAGTTTCATGAAGCTTACTAACTTTTAACAATTTTTGTTTGTCGTTAGTGTGGTGTTACTATAGGTTTCTGGAAAACAATAGTCATGAGAAGTCAACTTGCATAATCTCAAGTGTAAAATCATTAGAATGTTATGGGATCCAAATATTAAAAAAATAAATAAATAAATACCCCCTCTTCGAAAACTTCTTGGATCCGCCCTTGGATCCAATATGTACCTACTACCTAATGTCGATTCTTGCCCCCCCCCCCCCCCCCCCCCCCCCCAAAAAAAAAAAAAAAGTAAATTATAGTCTTAGAAAAGGCAAGACCTTAAATCATGATGGCCAAATGATAACTTTATGAAGCTATACGGGCCAAATGTGAAGAATTGAAATAGATATTGGTCCATGCAGGTAAGTAATAATTGGGGCTTTACCAATATTAAATTGAGTCAACATCGGTATTGCAAACTTTCTTTCAACTAAAACTAGCAATGGCATGTCATTTATTTCTTGCACTTCAAAGGCTTTATAGTGTGTCGTAGGGACGAGCAGTTTGTCCCAAATCCCGATCCCGTACCAGTATCGTACCAGAACCGATACCGAACCGTACTGAATTTGAAAATATAGGACGGTACTCGATACTCCAAATACATGAAATTCAGGATTCGGTACCACCGGTACCGGTACTAGTACCGAAAACCGGTATCATTCCCGTTACCGGTACCGGTGATGTTAATTCGGTTCGGTACTCGGGATTGACTTTCGATAAAATTCGGTTTTCGGGAAACCGGGAACGGTACGGGTCAGTACCGGTTCCGTCTCATGCTCATCCCTAGTGTGTCCTTCTCATTGGCATTGGTGTTGGTGCTACTAATATCACTTGGGGCTAGTTGTGTATTTTTTTTTGGTGACAATATCTTTCTAAGGCCATGAGAGGTATGGAACTATGGATATATTTTCACGCGTAAGAATCTTATGTGGAGTAGCTAGCTTTACAGATTCTTACGAGGATTGTGATTGGCTAGCTCCAAACTCTCATTGGCTTCTCTCTCTTGTTCATTAGTGAACACCATCCCCAAACAAAAGTGAATGTGTTGTGAAAAATGCATGATGATGATGTGGTGTCATTTTCACTCGTGACTACAATGTGAACATACTCGATGGCCTAATATAACGTTACAGGGAGTGGCGTTGAAAAGAGCTCGGCGTCGCTGAGGTGGGGCTCAGCACGTCGAAGGCACACCGCCCCTCAAACTCGGCAAATAAATAAAAAGTGCATAACTCGGCAGCCCATTGTCGAGTCTCTCTCCTCTGCAGGGTTGGAAGATGTGGAGAGGGGAAGAAGATGAGGTGGTGCTTGACAATGCCGACACCACTCTTCACAACCTAAGGCTGTTAGGTATGGGTCGGAAACGATGTGGAGGAGGTTGAGTTTGCCAGCTTCAACGCCATGGAGGCCATTGAAACACCACCCCATCATAATGCGTCGTTAATTCTCATAGAAGTTTTGACGCTGCTCAACGTAAGGAAAAAATGAACAATCATATGACCGTTGGTCAAACGGTTAGATTTTAAAAAAAAATTACCTATAAATACATATCATTCCACTCAATCTTTTACATCATTCTTTTCTTTCTATCTATTTTATACAATTTCATAACCTCAAAAATAAAAAATGGATTAAAACCCAAACACCCTTCCACAAAATCCAAACTCACATTGGAACACAACCTCTCCTATGATATTCACTCAATACAAGGGTTATATCAACTTACTAAACACTCAAAGTTCGCTGCAAATATCATACCAACAAACTTATTTCAATTCCACTTCAACTCCGATCCAGTTTCCTTTGTCATCATACTTCCAACATAACGTTTATGAGCAAGGACTAAATTTGCAACAAAACGTTTTTGGTACATCATCTTTCATACCAAATTTCCAAACACAAATAACCCTTTACTTTATCATTTGTATTTTAGGAAAAAAAAACTGTATTAATTTCAATTGAAGGATTTCAATTTCTTTCTTAACATTTACTTTATCATTTGTATTTTATGGAAAAAAAAAAGGTGAAAAAACTGTATAATATAAGTTGAAAGAAAAGAACTATAAAAAAAAGTTAAATGAAAATAAGATGGTGCCGAAGAGACGCACAAATATTGAAAATGTTAAAATGGCACGGTCATTTGTCTTTGCCTCTTTGGTAAACCTAAATACCTAATCGTTGTTGCCTAGCATGTAATGATAACTGTATGAAAATGCAAGGGGTTTAATGTAAAGTTTTGGTATGAATATTGGTCCCAGTGTCCCACGGTAAGCAATAATTGGGAACCGTGCCTTGGCCTTCGTCTCTAGATTACACCTTTCTCCCCTACCTTTCCTTGCATCATCATCGTTTTAGTATTAATAAATTCAACTGGTTTTTAACTTCTTATAAAATCATGTATCATGTGGGTAACGCAAGTGTAAGACTGTAAGTTTATATTATATATACTTTACTTATTTCAATCATATAAGTAGCTTATTTATTTATTATTAGTAATAATAATATTATTATTAATATCATGATTTCCCTTTATAATAATATTCACTGATATGTCAGTTTATTAGCAAGATCTTATCAAAACTAGGCGTGTATATATATATATATATATATATATATATATATATATATATATATATATATATATATATATATATATATATATGATAAAATTGCAAAAATGGTCCCTGTGATATGCATATTTTTAGGGTTTTAGTCCAAACCATGACTTTTTTGGATTGGTGGTCATTTTGAAGTAGTTTCGTTGCGTTTTTGGTCCCTCGGTAAATTGAAATGACTGTAATGCCCTTGGGGTATTTATTTTTTATTTTTCTTTCATTTTTCTAAAATCTTATATTCATTTATTTATTTAAAAAATTAAAAAATAAGTGGGCCCTCTCTCTCTCTCTCTCTCTCTCTCTCTCCCTCTCTCTCTCTCTCCAAACTCCCCCCCCCCCCCTCCTCCTTCTTCATTTACGACCAAGAACTCCCCACCGGAGGTGGAGCTGTTTTTCCGGCCACGAAGACATTTTGGGTTACCTATTGCCATCGCCCGACACCGCCTATTCTGACCATCCTCACAGTCTCACTCCACCACCATCCATCGTTGTTGCTGTTCCCCTTCCTTCTCGTCAATCCGAGTCGGACTCCAAAAACGGAGGTAGCAAAGTCGCCAGAGGCAGCTCGCCACCCCACTACACCGACTGGTTTCCCTTTTTACTCTCATTGTGTACCGTCGGACGAGAATCCAATTCCCTTTTCTATTCCAACGATCTGGAACCCAACGAACAGGAATCCAACTCCCTTTTCTATTCAAATCCTTTCAAAAATCCCTAAATCACATTAATATATTTTGATTTTTGAGTTCTTTGTTGTTCTTAGAAATCTGCAGCTTCTTATTATTCAGATCAATGGAAGATTATAACTGATGATTCACCTGTAGATTGAGCATAATATCCTCTCTTGTTCAACAGAACACCTTGATTGACATGTGTCACACCCCGAAACCAGAATGGCGGAAACGTTCCGGGGTGGAGGATGTCATGTTTAGCATCACAACCAATGAATAATAGGAAACATAGCAACACAACCAGTACAGTGGATACATATATAAGAAAAATGTTTACATCAGTTTGAAACTTGTTTTAGGTACATCAAAAGTATGTAAAATATAAACTTAAGACTCTTATTGCTCCAGCTTCTCAAATCCAGCAGGTACCTGTCTACTGATTTCCTGAGAATACAAGCAGTTTTGAAAGAATATCAACATAAAGCTGGTGAGTTCATAAGTGGTATTTTGTAATGAAAACTTGTTGATGAGCTTGTAAAGGTGTTCGTATAGTTTCAAGAAAATCCGATATTTTCTTTAATGAAAATGTAGTGTTTTAAATCCTGTATAAAACCATGCATATTTATTACTGAAAACTGTAATGATATGTGTAAATAATACTTCAAGTGATTAGCGAATGCTAATCATGATGTATAAGTATTTCATACGTGAAACCATTGTATGATCGGTTCTGTTTGAAAACCCTGGAAATTCTCCAGTTATAGTGTGTATTAGTTCTATTTAGTATAAATAAAACTGTTGAAGAGTGCCAATTTGCAAACTAAAGGTGATTTATACATATTGTGAGTCGTATAACCATACTTGAATGACTAGAGACCTTTATAACGTTCTTCTGGCGTTAAGCTATATGACATTTGTTCACCCCAGGCGTGCCCGCCTAACTGTAGCTAGCAGCTCAGGTGTGGGATTGTCAGTCCCGAATAGATCTATTCACAAATCTCACGCTCTCCCTCCAGGAGACTCTGGTTATACTATGATAGGATATATCCATGTACACCTAAGGGTACAGTGTTGAAGTAGAGCCTCACAGTATCGTACAATCTAGTTTACATGTAGTGTTGTAGCGTTATACCGTAGTGAAATTCGTATGTATACCGTATGTAGTGACAATTACAGTTATGAATGTCATGCTCATGTTGTGATATAACTATAACTAAATCTGTCATATATGTTTAGTAGTGACAGTTTCTGTACTTGTTATGTTTTGAAAATCCCAAACTATACCGATTATAGTTTGCATGAATAGCGTAGTGAATATCGAGTCCAGAAAACTATGCAATTTAGTGATAAGTTGAAAACTTCCCTTATGCTCAACATAGTACAAAGGGTTAAAGTATGAGAATTGCATGAGTTTTATATTTGTTAAAATCTCTTTGTATTAATTTACAAAAGCATTTATGGTTTAGCTTGTATTCTCCCCCTGAAAACGTTTTAAAACCAGTAAAAGTGTAGGGGTATGAACTCACTGTTGTTGTGTGAAAGCGTTGACTGAAATGAAGATCCTCGAGTTGTTGTACGTGGCACTTAACGGAATCCTATTATCAAATAAATACATATATGTATCTAAATTAGCGATTTCTTTAGGTATAGTGTTAGAGAAACACTTGCTTTCGGTTAAGGAATGTTACCGGAACTTGCTTGAATCGAGAAAATGAACTTTCACCACTTAGGAAGAGTTTGCGGCCATGAAGAGTTTACGGTCGTGAACTGGGTTTACGGTCTTTGAAGATGGGCTGTAAACGGGTTTACGGTCTTTGAAGATGGGTCGTAAACGGGTTTACGGTCTTTGAAGATGGGCCGTAAACTCAAGAACAAGGGTGCTGATTTCGAAGAGAAATGTGTTCCAGATGCCCCGAAATAACTCTAAACGGTGTTTCTCAGTGTTTCCTCGAAGATTGGAGGCCTTCTAGGTGTTTACGGTCAAGAGTTTTAGAGAGAGAAAGAGAGAGTTTCCGGTCAAAGGTGTTCAAATGAGGGTGGGGGTCTCATATTTATAGGGGTTTTGTGGTCGGTGGGTGGGGTCCACCCGACGCTGGCCGCAAACGAGTTTACGGCCCTAAACAGGTTTACGGCCGTGAACTCCAGTCAGGTCGTGAACATGATGTTTTTCGAGGATAATTCAGGTTTCGCGCGGTTTTGGTTCCGACTTGCATATATAAGTTTAATTATATAATACCAGATGATTTTCTAAATGAAAGGTTCGACGGAAGATTAATAAAATTCAAATTTCATTAACGGAAATTGCATAATGGAACGGAAAAAGTTTCGGGTTGTCACAACATGTATGCTAAATGCGGATCTTTAAACGAGGCACACAAGGTGTTCGATGAAATGCCAACAAGAGATTTCGTCTCCTGGATTTCCATGATCTCTGCTTATGGCATGACTGGAGATGGTGAAACTGCTATTACGCTATTACAGCCTTTTCAGATATGCAAAATTCCGGAATCGCCCCTGATTCCATTTCCTTCGTTCCAGTTCTGTCAACCTACAACCATGGGGAATTACTAAACCAAAGAAAACATTCCTTCGAACATTGAGTGTATGTGCGTGTTGTTTTGATGAACATGGCCACTGAGTGAAATGAATGTATGTTTTTTTACAGACAAATAATTGTGTGGGTTTGAAAGAGAGAGAGAGAGAGAGAAAGAGGTGGGCCCTCTCATTTTTTTAATAATTAAAATGAATAAATAATTATTAAATTAAAAAAATGAATTTAAAAATGGAAAATAAATACCCCAAGGGTATTACAGTCATTTCACTATTCAGAGAGACCAAAAACGCAACGAAACTAGCTGAAAAGGACCACCAATCTAAAAAAATCGTGGTTTGGACTAAAACCCCAAAAAATGCATACCACAGGGACCATTTTTGCAATTTTGTATATATATATATATATATATATATATATATATATATATATATATATATATATATATAGAGGAAGGATCATTTGAAAACTCATATATTCACGAGAACCTGAGAACCAAATAATAGCTGTTAGATCAAATTAATGGAAGGTCAAGATGATTTGTGGCATTTTTGTAAATAATTGGAAAAAATAACACACGGGGGTATGGTATTGAATTTAATTGAAGGGCATTTATGCTACTCAGATCATTTCCATCAAATCAATCGATGCCATATTTCTCCCAAATTCTTCGATCGTCTCTTCATCCCTCTCTCTCTCTCACACAACTTCGTCGTTGATTGTTCCCTAATCCAGAATCATCGTCTCCTCCATCAACCGTCTCCCTAATTCATTGAATCGAGTAAGGTGAAGACTCTAGATCCTTTGAATCTGAATTCTGAACCACAAAATGCGGTGACGTTTCTGTTTTGGTTGTCTCATCATCGACAAGCACACTCCGAGGTGAACGTTAGGCTACCGGACGATGCACCGTCTAAAGCTTCCAAGAGCTAGGATATAAACAAGATCTGTTTTATACTTACATTGACATTGAGAAGCTTAGATCCAGTTGAACGATGGCGGTGGTTTGGATAACGATCGGATCAACAGTGCTCTGGGCGCTTCTCTACATCTGTCGTATTGGCGACACCGTTCGTCCTATCCTCGCCGTCTCCGGTAAGTTCATTCTCATGTGAAATTTCTCTGTTGCTCATCTCTCTAATTTAGCATTTCATTTTCAATACAGTGAATGAATTGATTGCTAAAGTAGATTTGTTTAAGTTTGTTTTCCCTGCATTGAAAGAAGCATTTTAGCTGGATTTTCAGATTCGGAGCTTAGAGTTTCAAGATTCCAGTACGTAGTCATTTGTATTTTAAATTTAAAAGTTAGGGTTCTTAACATTTAGGATTTAGGCTTGTGCTTTGGGTTTCGTGAATACAATGTGTTTTTTTAGCGTTTAGGAATCCGGGGTTGTAAAACTGCTTATACTGTTTGTTTGAGGCGATGAACCGGAGAAGGTAATGCCGGGAACAACGGCTGTGAAGAAATGACAACAACAAATGACGGGGAGTTTCAGGAAGTCTGTAAAAGAGAAAGAAGAAGAGCTAGGGTTGTTTTTGGAAATGAAAAAACGAGAAAAAGAGCGAAACAATCTTCTTCAGAACTCAGAAGAGTTCGATTCATCACTTGGTAAATCACTATTTTCAAAAAAAATTTCTTTTAAAAAACTTTAGCTATCGTTACTTTCCAATTATACTCGTCAATTTCACAAAAAGATTTGTCTTTTCTTCCCTATATATGAAGTGTTGTTTATAATAAAAGAATAATACTGAAATTAATGAGGATTAAGATTTTGATTATCAAATTGTCTAACTACAATTATTCTTTTGACTAATTACCCTGTACAAGGATCGGAAAGATTCCATTTCAAGTTGAAATAAATTAAACTGTATTATATTGATTTCCCAGGATCAATTGAAGTATGTTCACCAATGTTTGGTATGCCTGCAGCAACACCAGCCAGAAAGACCGGTGTTGATGAATTTCTCAACTCTGAAAATGATAAAAATGATTATGATTGGTAATAATTTGTATTACATGATATAAATTTAGATAAGATGATAGCACTGTGTTATTGTTCCCTGAAAATTGTTTCTTTTTCAGGCTTTTAACACCCTCTAGTACCCCTCTATTTCCTTCACTGGAATCGGAATCACAGAAACTAGTCATGGGTCAAATTAGAACTCCTAAATCTCGTCCCACTGCACTCAAATCTCATGTAAGAACAATTCTTGAATCTTGATTCTATAAACATTTTAAAGTATCAAACTTATAAATTAGTAATCTCATTTTCTTGATAGCTATCAAATACCCACCCTCACCTTGAGACAAATGGTAGGAATAACATAACACTATCTTGTTCAGGGGATATCAGATGAGGCTGATAACCATCGACTTCAGTGATTAATTTTCTCACATTTTCCATGGAGAGTTGTTTGTCAAATTGTAATCTTTTTAAGGCAGCAGGAAGTTGATTATCGAATATGTTGTACACTTTGTCACCACCTGGCCGTTTGTATGTAAAACATACAACTTTACCAAATACTACAATACCAGTAAATTACATTGCTTTTTTACTTTGTAAATTTTTTCCTCCAAAAATATAATTTACTCTCTCCAAAATAAAATTGAATTCAGAAATAGAGTAAATTAAATTTTTGATCCTTGAATATAGTTGGTTTTTTTTTCATTTTTAGACCCTAAGAGTTTTGGTCCCTGTTCCAAGTAAAATAACTCAACTTTTGGGACCAAAATTGCAAAAAAAAAAAGAAGTTATACTCAGGGACCAAAAATAGTCTTTTTTCTATGTGAATTCCATTCCATCCTATAATCATTGGAATTTGAACATTGGACTAAAAAAACTTGATTTGTTTAAGTTTTTGAGGCATGATTCCAACTTTAGTTAGAAATGGTAAAATTGGTGCATGAAGTAGGAGTTGAAGGTGCATAGTTTCTAAATTAAATCCTCTCTTTTACTTGTTAGAATCGACATTCACACAAACACACACACATAAATTCACAGAATTCAATTATAGGGAACAAAAACAAAAATCTTCATTATTGTGATCTAATAAGCTATAACCTTTTGTATTTTCTCATCTCTCCTTTTCCAGAGGTTGAATTCATAAGATTACAATATCGGGCCACTTCTACTGTCACACCCCGATCCTTGTCGGAATCGATCAAGGCGTGATATATTGTTCAAAGTCTCATGACAACTATGTTATAATATGATTAGATTCAATTAAGTACTAAGTATGCAAACAAGATCCACAACATACAAATACAAATCCAAATACGAACAACATTTATTACATCAAATTTAAATTGTCTTGTGGATTTCTAAGGCACACCCTATTTTTCATCAATCTTCATTCTTCAAATCTGCATCATGGTTAAAAACAGGTCAACTACGAGAGTTGGTGAGTAATCTAATTTTAGTAGAGAAAGTTGTGAAGTTGAAACATTTATAATTTGAAATTTGTTTTCTTTTGAAGTCGACAAACAATTGTATTTGAGATAACGGTGTATAAATCAAAAATTGATTAACAAATGATAACAACAACAATAAGTCCTCACCCTATATATACATATATATGTATATATATATATATATATATATATATATATATATATATATATATAGGATGGAGCATCTAATCATCAAACACACTCAACCACGTGCGATCAATCACCTTAGCGTCCCAAGGCGGGGTGGTCAACCCAATAGCGCTATTATTGTCCATAACGTACCTCAAGAATACGGGCATAGTCATGGAGATTAGACTAAAAATGATAATGCACTACAAGTACATGTAGCGTAAACAAACAATAGTTATACAATTAATGACTCACGTATAAATGTCCCAACAATGTCTCAATTGTGATAAAACAATAAAATGAAGTTGGAACATATTAGAACCACATGATACACCCCAAAAGTATTGAAAATTATAAAATATGGGGTAGATTACTCACTTTAGTCCAAAAACGAAATGCGTGTGTCGTACGATAGACGATTCGGGTCAAAATGGCGTAGAACCTAATATAATTAATAGTTTTTGGTTTAGGAACTGCTAAACAAGAATGAAGTATTAATACAAATAATTAGACACGTATTCTTATATTAGATGAATTAACAATAATTCATTTTGATTATAATATTAAGGTATTTATTTGTTAAATGAATTTTAAATTGAATTACTTACTTTGCATAATTAATTTATATTTTCAATTTAGGCTAGATTTTAATAATTTCTTATTAAAATAATAACTTGCCTAATTATAATTATTTATAGATTTTAACAATTATTTATATGAAATAATCATTAAAATGCATTTTTACATGCTTAAATACTTAGGAAAATAGTTTTAAATAGTAAACAGTATTGAAAAATTATGAAATTATTAGGAAATCATTATTTCATACAATATGAATTACTGTAAAATTTGTATATTTTTCTGAACTGTTTTAGTATTTATTTAATATTTTAATGATTAAACAACACAAAATTCGGGAAAAATAGTAAATGATTCTCAAAAAATCTATAAAATTAACCATAGTTTTATAACATGATGTAGAGCCCAGTGTATAAGTTTCAGATATTTGTTACTATGGGAAGTATTTTTTATATATTTCATTATTAATTAATCAATAAAATCATAAATAATAGTAAACAGTAATATAAATGCATGAAACTTCATATATCATGTTTAATCAGTATACAAGTCATCCCAGAATTTTCTCAGAATTTATTGAATGCAACAAGTATTTTATGTGAATTATTGCCCTACTTTATTGAAATAATTATGATAATTCAATAAAAATAAGTTATTTTCTGAAAATTTCCAGAACTTCTTATTTTATTGATGGTATTCTGAGAAAAATCAGGTTTATGAAAAAAATGAGTTTTAGATATTTTGGTGGATTTAATTTGTTTCTTGTATGAATTTGAAACTTTTAAGAACATACCTTGATGAATGCTTCAAGAGGGATGAAGATTTGAGTATAATAGATTGTTCTTGGATGGAATATGAGTATTCTTGGAGGAAATTTCGAGATTGAGAGTGAGAGAAAGAATAGAGAAGATTTAAGTGGTGAAGAGAATAATGTGTTGGGAGAAAAAGGAAAGGAAAGTGGATGGGAGGTGTGAGTGGGAGACCATGAGAATAATCTTTTTGCTTTTGGTGGTCTTCATAATTTCCCACTAACACAAGCATCTTTTACATAATTAATGTATGAGTTTTATAAAATTTAAAGTAAAGTTTATAAAAAATAGAGTTTTATAAAATTTAATGTAAAGTTTATAAAAAATAGAGTTTTATAAAATTTAATGTAAAGTTTATAAAAATGGAGTTTTATAAAAGATAGGTTATTATTTGATTATAACAATCTACTTTGATTTGAAGTTTAATTAGAGAATTCAAGTTTGATTCTTTTAATTTAATTAGAGCATTATACTTTGATTTTATTTTAATATGGTATCATAATTTACTTTGATTATAGTTATAACGTTGTACAATACTATGTTGCTATTAACGTCAAGTTATATCGTATTGCATGGGTTTTGATCCTATTAGCGTCAAGTAATCTTGAGTAGGGTTTATTAAATTTCCAATTGGGTTGGGTTGACCCGAATCCATTTTAGGCGGATGTCACAGTCTCCCCTACTTTAGGAAATTTCGTCCCGAAATTTAAGAAGAGAGTACCTTAAGAGAAAAGTTGTGGGTATTTGGTACGCATATGATCCTCACGCTCCCATGTATACTCAGGTCCACGTGCCGACTGCCACCTGACCTTAACCAGGGGAATGCGACTTCTTTTGAGTTGCTTTTCCTTTCGGTCGGCAATTTCCAAGGGTTTCTCGGTAAATTGCATTGTCTCGTCGATTTGGATATCCTCGAGAGGAACATGAAGGTTCTCGTCTGCTAAACACTTCTTGAGGTTGGCTATATGAAATACTGGGTGAACTTTCTTAAGCTCTGTTGGTAGATCCAACTCGTAGGCTACTGGTCCGATCCTTTTTATGATCTTAAACGGGCCTACGTAGCGTGGTGCCAATTTACCCTTGCGTCCAAATCGAACCACACCTTTCCATGGGGACACTTTTAACATAACCATGTCACCTACGGTAAATTCAAGCGGTTTGCGTCGCTTGTCGGCATAACTCTTTTGTCGGCTACGAGATGCGAGAAGGTTATCGCGAATCTGAGTGATTTTGTCGGTTGTTTCCTGGATAAGCTCAGGACCAACGATTGGAGAATCCACTGTTGCGCGAATCACGTGGGACTCACCGATTTCATGCCAGCAAATAGGAGATCGGCATTTACGGCCATACAATGCCTCAAATGGTGGCATCTTGATGCTAGAATGATAACTGTTATTATAGGAGAATTCCACCAACGGTAAATGAGAGTCCCAGTTTCCTCCGAAATCCAAGACACACGCCCTCAACATATCTTCGAGTGTTTGAATTGTCCTCTCAGATTGACCATCGGTCTGAGGATGATAGGCGGTACTGAGATCGAGGCGGGTTCCCATGGCTGTTTGAAGTGATTGCCAAAACCGAGAGAGAAATCTCCCATCACGATCTGAAATGATGCTGAGAGGAATGCCATGCCGACTAACTATCTCGTTGATGTAAATCCGAGCAAGTTTTTCGACTTTGAAATTTTCCCGGATGGGAAGGAAATGAGCGGATTTGGTCAAACGGTCAATGATTATCCAAATGCTGTCGTGTCCTTTTGTGGTACGGGGAAGTTTGGTTACGAAATCCATGGCGATCGCTTCCCATTTCCACCTGGGGATTTCTGGTTGGACCAATAGTCCAGAGGGTCGTTGATGTTCTACTTTGACCCTGGAACATGTAAGACATTTGGCCACGAATAAAGCAATATCCTTTTTCATTCCCGACCACCAATAATTGGTTCTCAGGCCATGATACATCTTGTCAGTGCCCGGATGAATGGAATATCGGGTTTTATGGATTTCTTCCATCAGGAATATGCGAAGATTGTCACGATCTGGGATCCAGATGCGATCTTGATAATAGAAAATACCATCAGATTTGGTTTCCAACTCCCCATCAATTCCCGTGGGCATGTCATTTTCGGTAATTGCCGAGTGTTGGGCTCCTCGAATTCGGTCGCTGAGATTGGACAAGATAGGAGAACATATTAGATGAAACGCATGGGCATGTTCTTTTCGGCTTAACGCGTCGGCTACGACGTTTGCCTTGCCCGGATGATAGCGTATTTCACACTCGTAATCATTTAGGAGTTCGACCCATCGTCTTTGCCTCATATTGAGTTCCTTTTGATTAAGAATATGTTGCAAGCTCTTGTGGTCGGTGAAAATTACGCATTTAGTGCCGTAAAGGTAATGCCTCCAAATTTTAAGAGCGAAAATCACGGCACCGAGCTCCAAATCATGAGTCGTATAATTCCTTTCGTGGATTTTGAGTTGTCGTGATGCGTAAGCTATAACCTTTCCCCTTTGCATCAAAACACAACCTAGACCGAGATTGGAGGCATCGCAGAATACCACGAAATCTTCGGATCCTTCAGGGAGTGTAAGAATCGGAGCGTCACACAAACTTTGTTTAAGGGTTTGGAAAGCGTATTCCTGCTTGGGTCCCCAATCAAATGGTGTACCCTTGCAAGTGAGAGAAGTAAGCGGTAAAGCAATCTTTGAGAAATTTGAAATGAAACGCCGGTAATAGCCGGCTAAACCAAGGAAGGACCGAATTTCTTTGGGGGTACGGGGGGCTTTCCAATTCTGGACTGCTTCAACTTTTGCGGGATCGACTAAAATACCCTTGTCACTTACAATATGACCAAGGAATTGTACCTCATTTAACCAAAACTCACATTTCGAAAATTTGGCGTAGAGCCGATTTCCTTGCAATGTTTGGAGAGTTAGGCGAAGGTGTCTTTCATGCTCTGCCCTTGTCTTGGAGTAAATAAGGATGTCATCAATAAAGACGATAACAAAATGGTCGAGATAAGGTTTAAATACCCGATTCATCAAGTCCATGAATACGGCAGGGGCATTTGTTAGGCCGAAAGGCATAACGGTGAACTCGTAATGACCATAGCGGGTTCGGAAAGCGGTTTTGGGGATGTCTTCTTCCCGTACTCGAAGTTGGTGATAACCCGAGCGAAGGTCAATTTTTGAGAAGCATGAAGCTCCTTGAAGCTGATCAAAAAGGTCGTCGATCCGAGGTAACGGATATCGGTTCTTGATGGTTAATTTATTTAACTCCCGATAATCGATACACATACGAAACGAACCATCTTTCTTTTTAATGAAGAGAACCGGGGCTCCCCAGGGTGAAGTACTAGGGCGGATAAATCCCTTATCGGTTAGTTCTTGGAGCTGACTTGCCAATTCTTGCATCTCGGTTGGAGCCAACCGATATGGAGACTTGGCTATGGGAGTAGCCTCAGGAACAAGTTCGATGTGGAACTCTAGCTCACGTACTGGAGGGAGTCCAGATACATCATCAGGAAAGACGTCGGGAAAGTCTCGTACTATCGGAATATCTTCGATCTTCTTTTCTTTGACCTTTGTTTCCACCACATGGGCTAAGAAAGCCATATATTCTTTTCGTAGATATGATCGAGCTTGAGTACATGACATAAGACTAAGCTTTTTCGAATGAGTCTCGCCATAAATACGAAGACTTTGACCGTCGGCGAGAGGAATACGAATGAACTTATCATAACATACTATTTCAGCATGGTTTTGGGATAGCCAATCCATTCCTACGATGATGTCGAAGCTACCAAGTTCCATAGGAACTAAATTGACGGAAAATTTATGACCGGAAAAATCGAAAGTGCAATCTTGGATGACTGCATTGAGTGAAACGTATTTTCCATCGGCGACTTCTACGGTAAAGTACTCATTAAGAATCGTGCGAGGTGTGTGAAGTATGGGCTCAAATTCCAAAGACACAAAACTTTTATCGGCACCTGAATCAAAAAGTACTGACGCGTAGCAGTTATTTATGAGAAACGTACCATTTACGACCTTGTTATCTGTCTTTGCTTGGGTTGCGGTAATGACAAAGGCTCGGCCTTTGGGAGCTGGAACCTGCATTGTTGGATTTGCCTGGGCTTGGGTGTTGATGATATTGACTAGCCTAGGACACGCGTTTTTGAAATGGGTGGGGTCACCACAGTTGAAGCATGTTCCAGTTGGATACCGGGTTTGTGTTTGCTGATTTGAGGGTAGATAGAGTGGTCGCTGAGTTTTTGGTGCACGACATGTGTCCGCCAAGTGGCCATAGCGACCACAATTCGTACAGAGGCGACACGGGCTAGTGGTCATATGGTGATAGTTACAGTGGTTACAGAGGGGGTGAGGTCCGGTATACGGCTTTTTATTTGGTTGGGCTGGTGGGGTGACTTGGGTGATAGGAGTAGCAGGGGTAATAACAGCATGGTTGTGGTGATGACTTTTCCGCTTCTTTTTGTCATGTCGGTGGGAGGACTCGGACTTGACAATTTGGGGGGTCTCAGGGGTCGACTTTTCAGTTGACACCTTTGAACCCTTGCGTGGGAGGACACCATCGTTCACATTGTCCTCGTTGAGTTGACCTGCTATTTCAATGGCAGATTCTAGGGTAGATGGCCTGCTGCTGGTCACCGAATCACGGATCTGGCGTGGTAACCCTTTGATGTAGCGGCGTATTGCAGTTTTCATAGGTTGAACCATGTGAGGTAGGAGTCTCGAGAGATCATGGAATCTATTGGTGTAGGTCGCGTTGTCGCCTCCCTCCTGTTTCAGATTCCAGAATTCATCCTCGAGAGTTTGCAATTCGCTGTCAGGGCAGAACTTCTCCATCATGCGTTCTTTTAGTTTTGACCAGGTCATTCCCAAGGCAACAGCCTCTCCCTTTGCCCGTTTTTCTAGGTTCCACCATGTGAGAGCATGACCTAGGAGGCACCCTGTAGCATGACGGACCATCAGGTCCTCAGGACACTCACTATGGATGAAAGTACTCTCCATTTCTTCAATCCATGTGAGGAGTGCGGTGGCACCATCAGTGCCTTTGAAGTAAGGCGGATTGCAGTTACGAAAGTGCTTAAACGAGCAACGAGGAGTTGTTGCTGGAGCTTGTGGCTGAAGAGAATGAAGTTGGGTTGCAATTGTTGGGATGACGTTTGCTACCTCCTTGGCGACCAGGGCAGCTAGCCTTCTGCTGTTGCGAGCAGCGTATGGGGGTCGTAATGCCATCTACGAGAAACACGCATATGGACTTGTGAGTTATTTGTAAATTGATTATGGAAATAAAGTTTTTTAGACATTGTTGGGTAAAATAATTGTAAAACACTTGTTGGGCCATGGTTAGGAGTGTTGGGCACCTTTTGGGCTTTCCATGGTTACTAAATGTGAAACATGTAGCACTTGCGTGGGCCCCCACAAAACTAAGTTTTCACATTTCTTCCCCACTTCTAGGCCCATTAGGGAACTTAATAGTCCAATGAGTTGACCATTTTGGAGTGTATCATTTCGGATACGTTTGATAAGGTCGGGTATTTTGATGGCTCAAAAGTAATGTGAATGACGCGCTTTGGCCTATAGGTTTGGGAACTCTTGCCTTTGGTCCCCAGATAAGCAAACTGGTCCCTCGGTTGATTGGGATGTATACGAATGCTTACCTAGTCAGGACTTTCAGGCTACCGGCACCTCCCCCTTCCAGTTACTACGCGTCCATTACTATGATCCTACCCAACTAGAGTGGATGACTTTGAATTTCCTATGAGCTCTAAGGAATACATATATGTATATACATTTTGTTAAACAACTTGAGTATGTGTGTGATTTTCAAAGAAAGTGGAGAATATTCACAAGTGTATGCACACATATAAGTGTCAGGAGGAATACGTATGCACATAAGGGAGCAATTAACACACAAAGGTATTCCTAGGATTTTCTAAGTGCGAATTGCATACAATTGTGTGTGCATTTTATAAACTAGCATACGAGAGGACCCTAGAGGCTATAGACTAGGTCAAGGCAATTAACCTAATTCCCTATAGTCAAGGGCTCTGATACCAATCTGTCACACCCCGATCCTTGTCGGAATCGATCAAGGCGTGATATATTGTTCAAAGTCTCATGACAACTATGTTATAATATGATTAGATTCAATTAAGTACTAAGTATGCAAACAAGATCCACAACATACAAATACAAATCCAAATACGAACAACATTTATTACATCAAATTTAAATTGTCTTGTGGATTTCTAAGGCACACCCTATTTTTCATCAATCTTCATTCTTCAAATCTGCATCATGGTTAAAAACAGGTCAACTACGAGAGTTGGTGAGTAATCTAATTTTAGTAGAGAAAGTTGTGAAGTTGAAACATTTATAATTTGAAATTTGTTTTCTTTTGAAGTCGACAAACAATTGTATTTGAGATAACGGTGTATAAATCAAAAATTGATTAACAAATGATAACAACAACAATAAGTCCTCACCCTATATATACATATATATGTATATATATATATATATATATATATATATATATAGGATGGAGCATCTAATCATCAAACACACTCAACCACGTGCGATCAATCACCTTAGCGTCCCAAGGCGGGGTGGTCAACCCAATAGCGCTATTATTGTCCATAACGTACCTCAAGAATACGGGCATAGTCATGGAGATTAGACTAAAAATGATAATGCACTACAAGTACATGTAGCGTAAACAAACAATAGTTATACAATTAATGACTCACGTATAAATGTCCCAACAATGTCTCAATTGTGATAAAACAATAAAATGAAGTTGGAACATATTAGAACCACATGATACACCCCAAAAGTATTGAAAATTATAAAATATGGGGTAGATTACTCACTTTAGTCCAAAAACGAAATGCGTGTGTCGTACGATAGACGATTCGGGTCAAAATGGCGTAGAACCTAATATAATTAATAGTTTTTGGTTTAGGAACTGCTAAACAAGAATGAAGTATTAATACAAATAATTAGACACGTATTCTTATATTAGATGAATTAACAATAATTCATTTTGATTATAATATTAAGGTATTTATTTGTTAAATGAATTTTAAATTGAATTACTTACTTTGCATAATTAATTTATATTTTCAATTTAGGCTAGATTTTAATAATTTCTTATTAAAATAATAACTTGCCTAATTATAATTATTTATAGATTTTAACAATTATTTATATGAAATAATCATTAAAATGCATTTTTACATGCTTAAATACTTAGGAAAATAGTTTTAAATAGTAAACAGTATTGAAAAATTATGAAATTATTAGGAAATCATTATTTCATACAATATGAATTACTGTAAAATTTGTATATTTTTCTGAACTGTTTTAGTATTTATTTAATATTTTAATGATTAAACAACACAAAATTCGGGAAAAATAGTAAATGATTCTCAAAAAATCTATAAAATTAACCATAGTTTTATAACATGATGTAGAGCCCAGTGTATAAGTTTCAGATATTTGTTACTATGGGAAGTATTTTTTATATATTTCATTATTAATTAATCAATAAAATCATAAATAATAGTAAACAGTAATATAAATGCATGAAACTTCATATATCATGTTTAATCAGTATACAAGTCATCCCAGAATTTTCTCAGAATTTATTGAATGCAACAAGTATTTTATGTGAATTATTGCCCTACTTTATTGAAATAATTATGATAATTCAATAAAAATAAGTTATTTTCTGAAAATTTCCAGAACTTCTTATTTTATTGATGGTATTCTGAGAAAAATCAGGTTTATGAAAAAAATGAGTTTTAGATATTTTGGTGGATTTAATTTGTTTCTTGTATGAATTTGAAACTTTTAAGAACATACCTTGATGAATGCTTCAAGAGGGATGAAGATTTGAGTATAATAGATTGTTCTTGGATGGAATATGAGTATTCTTGGAGGAAATTTCGAGATTGAGAGTGAGAGAAAGAATAGAGAAGATTTAAGTGGTGAAGAGAATAATGTGTTGGGAGAAAAAGGAAAGGAAAGTGGATGGGAGGTGTGAGTGGGAGACCATGAGAATAATCTTTTTGCTTTTGGTGGTCTTCATAATTTCCCACTAACACAAGCATCTTTTACATAATTAATGTATGAGTTTTATAAAATTTAAAGTAAAGTTTATAAAAAATAGAGTTTTATAAAATTTAATGTAAAGTTTATAAAAAATAGAGTTTTATAAAATTTAATGTAAAGTTTATAAAAATGGAGTTTTATAAAAGATAGGTTATTATTTGATTATAACAATCTACTTTGATTTGAAGTTTAATTAGAGAATTCAAGTTTGATTCTTTTAATTTAATTAGAGCATTATACTTTGATTTTATTTTAATATGGTATCATAATTTACTTTGATTATAGTTATAACGTTGTACAATACTATGTTGCTATTAACGTCAAGTTATATCGTATTGCATGGGTTTTGATCCTATTAGCGTCAAGTAATCTTGAGTAGGGTTTATTAAATTTCCAATTGGGTTGGGTTGACCCGAATCCATTTTAGGCGGATGTCACAGTCTCCCCTACTTTAGGAAATTTCGTCCCGAAATTTAAGAAGAGAGTACCTTAAGAGAAAAGTTGTGGGTATTTGGTACGCATATGATCCTCACGCTCCCATGTATACTCAGGTCCACGTGCCGACTGCCACCTGACCTTAACCAGGGGAATGCGACTTCTTTTGAGTTGCTTTTCCTTTCGGTCGGCAATTTCCAAGGGTTTCTCGGTAAATTGCATTGTCTCGTCGATTTGGATATCCTCGAGAGGAACATGAAGGTTCTCGTCTGCTAAACACTTCTTGAGGTTGGCTATATGAAATACTGGGTGAACTTTCTTAAGCTCTGTTGGTAGATCCAACTCGTAGGCTACTGGTCCGATCCTTTTTATGATCTTAAACGGGCCTACGTAGCGTGGTGCCAATTTACCCTTGCGTCCAAATCGAACCACACCTTTCCATGGGGACACTTTTAACATAACCATGTCACCTACGGTAAATTCAAGCGGTTTGCGTCGCTTGTCGGCATAACTCTTTTCAAAATCACCAATAAATCATACTTTACATTTTCTTCTTAAATTCAGAGAATGCTTCTTAGCCTTCTTATAATTCCAATGTTATTCAAACCCATCTTAAAAAAAATAAGAAATTTACATATGAATCACATGTAATTCATAAGTGAATCACATATGAATTACATGTGATTCACATATAAATCACATGTAATTCACATATGAATCACATGTAATTCACAAGTGAATCACATATGAAATATGAATTACATGTGATTCACATATAAATCACATATCATTCACATATAAATCATATGTAATTCACATATAAATAACATGCAATTCACATATGAATCACATGTAATTCACAAGTGAATCACATATGAAATATGAATTACATGTGATTCACATATAAATCACATGTCATTCACATATAAATCATATGTAATTCACATATAAATCACATGTAATTCACAAGTGAATCACATATGAATTACATGTGATTCACATATAAATCACATGTAATTCACATATGAATCACATATAATTAACAAGTGAATTACATATGAAATATGAATTACATGTGATTCTTATATAAATCACATGTAATTCACATATGAATCACATGTAATTTTACAAGTGAATCAAATATGAATTACATGTGATTCACATATAAATCGCATGTGATTCACATATAAATCGCATATGATTCACATATAAATTGCATGTGATTCACATATAATTATATAAATCACATGTAATTCACATATGAATCACATGTAATTCATATGTAACTCACGAGTAAATCACATATGAATTACGTCTATATGCACACATGCATTTTGTGTGAGTGTTCTTCGTTTTAATTTTTTTGTGAACTTCACATTTGAAACTTAAAAGATACAATCACATGTGAATATCACACTATATAATCGCATGCGAATCTCACATAATATATACATATGCATTTTTGTGATTGTTCTTCCATTAATCATTTTTTTTATTTTCTTGTAGATTTGAAAGAATTTGTGGAAAATTTTGAAGATGTAAAAAGTGATAAATTGAAGAAAATATGGAAATCTTGATATAAAGAAATGATAACCCAGTGAATCTTTGTAGCTTTTTTTAGTTTTTATTTTTTATTTTGTATCGAATAAAATATTTGTATTATTATGTTTATGGATTCATTATTAAAAATAAGATTTTTTATTATTTACTTACGAATATTATAGTATAATAAATATGTATATATGCATTTGAAAAAATAAGCATATATACATAAAACGTTGATTTTTTTTGTTTAAATTAGGGTTTTTTTTTTTATTTTTAATATTCTAGGTTTTTTTTTTAAATTGGAGTTTTTTTTTTTTTGAAAAAAATGCAGTTTTTTTTTAAAAAAAAAGTGTAGTTTAAAAGAAAAAAATTGCAGTTTTTTTTTTAAATTTGCAGTTTTTTTTAAAAAAATTTACAGTTTTTTTTTAAAAAAAGTGCAGTTTTTTAGGGAAAAATTGCAGTTTTTTTAAAACATTAATTTCCTTCCAATTTTTTTTTTAAATTCATGTTTATTGAAAAAAATTAAAAAATCTTGTTTTAAAAAAAATCAAAAGTTATTTAAAAAAAATAAATCCAATATTTGATTTATTATGTTAATTTTGTCCAGTAACACAAAAAAATAAACATTACATTCATTCGGTAAGATTACGATCATGCCCTTAATGAGATAATTTTGATCTAACGCTCCACCTTTAGTTCTCAGGTTCTCGGGAAACTATGAGTAGTCAACCGATCTCACCCCTATATATATATATATATATATATATATATATATATATATATATATATATATATATATAAAATTTTATAAGAAAACTTACTTGTTTTAATAACGATGAACAGAGGCGAATCGTCCCGACGATGATTGTGGTCCGACACCGCGACTTACGTCCTTATCTGTGCGTTTTACGCTAATCCAACCAATCACTGTTCTTGTCTCTGAATCATACTTATTAAAACTTATAAATTTCTTAGAGAATATTAAACCCAAATTAAATAAATTTGAAATAAATTTTCAGGCATACTATCCAAAAAATATATTCCTGGTAAAAATATCGACAATGAACAAGATTATGATAATCAAATAAATTCTATTGAAGAAACCGTTAATGACATAGAACAAAGTTTGAATGATTGGACAATACCTAAAACTAATGTTAATACAATATATAGAATATGAACTTTTGACTATTTTCAAGGTTATTCTATTAAAATGACATAAACAAACTTTGTCTATTGGTCAAAACCAACAAAATTACATTTGTTATCATCACGATCTATTCTAGAGCATAGAATGAAATATAAATTTTTACATGTCGGTTTAGTCCAAATTGCTATCAAGCCTCTATTTAGACTTGGAATAGATGTCCCTGTTCTCCTTATTTTAAGAGACAAGAGACATAAAGATTTTCAAAATTCTATTTTAGCTATGGCTGAAACAAATATTGCTAACGGGCCTATTTATTTCAATTGTTATCCAAATTTTTCTGTAGGATTATTTGATAAAAATATTTTAGATACTTTAGTGTTAACTGTAGAAACAAAAAATTTAGAATTTAAAGATGATACAAAGCCTTTAGCAATAATTTATCATGTTTGTTACAAAACTATGACAACTACACTTGAACCGAAAACACGTTTATCATGTCCTAAAAATGAAACAATTATTTTTGAAGCAAATACTAACCATACCAAAGTCCACACACCAAAAAGGTTAAAATGGTCTGATATAACTCAATCATGTAATTGGAATTTACAAAATATTATCGATCCAAAACCACTAGACTCTTCAAAACAAATCTCAAATATTATAGAATATAATGATGGTTCAGTAGATATAAATTTTTCTTCCTTAAATATTTCATCATCCAGATTATCGACTTCTTTTATCCCAGAAACAAGCTCTTCAAAATCTTCGTTATCAAAGTCAAGATCTTTAAAACTAAAAACTGTTGACTATACTAATTCTATTCCCAAACCATTATATCAAGATGATCAAAATAGTGAAAATAGTCTTCCTAGTTCTACTAAATCAGATTTTATTGATGAACTTCAAAATTTTAAACAACAAATATGAGTTCTAAAGTACAAATTAATTGTTCAAAAAATAATAAGCTTTGGGCTAATATGTTAAAAAGACATTGGAAGATAAATTCTAATATATGCAAAACCATTCAACATTTAGAAGAAACTAGAACTCATGAAGATTATAATTTATACAAAATACTTCCATATACTAATAAATATAATAAACAAATAGAAAAAATTTCTAGTCTAACGATAGGAATAAAAAAATTCACAAAGTCATAATTTAGAGTCAATAAAACATATTTCTTCAATCCTAACAAAAACAACCTGTTAAAATGAATTTCTCGAATTTAGAATATCAAGTTGACTTTGATTACTTAAAAAATATTGAGTATTATAAAGATTACAATAATAAAAAAAGAGCTTGGCACGAAGAAAATTTTTTATACTACTTAAGATTTCTCCATTTAGGCCTTTGGGAAGATTATGTTTTATCAAATAAAATTCATTCTCCTTTTTTTCAATGGTTTGAGTTAATTTATGCCCCTAAACATAAAATAAATTACCCATTTAAAAATGATTCTATCACTCCCATTTTAGAGAAAAAATATAAAGATATTATTTCTAATAAAAAAATTATTGCTAATTTTCCACCAAAAGGAGAAATTATTATTAACGATATGTTTATTGCGACTCCTTTAGTTGAAGCCCCAAATCAATTAACTACTGAAAAGGGTCTTCAAAAAATTATTTACCAAAATAATTATGCAAACGAAACCTTATCTAGTATTACCGAGCATTTAGTTAAAATTGAAGAAAAAATTTTCAAAGACAAGAATGATAATAAGCAAGATATGGCAAGCACTAGATAAGGATTTAATTAACGAATTAGAAAAAAGACTTTCAAAACTTCATATCTCAAACACTAACAATATTAATACTCTTACAAATGATGAATCTGAAAATAGTGATATTAATAGTGAAACAAATTTTGAAACTCTTACTCAACAATTTATTAATTCAAATGATGATATTAGTCAACTCACTAATGACTTTTCAAATCTTAATAAAATTCATCAATCAAAGCGAAGCACTTTCGGAAAGAATCCAAAACCAACCATAAGAAATTATTGGAATAGGCCCTCTCTTCCAGATGTTCAACTAGAAGAACGAACTTTTCAATTTGATCGTTCTCAATATGATGATAATTCTGTTTATGAATGGAATGTTGATGGCCATTCTGAACATCAAATTATGAATATTGTACAAGAAATGACTATGGCTGCTAATGCTTATAAAGCTCATAATAATACTCAACTTCAAATTGTTAATATTATTACTTCTGGTTTTACGGGCAGTCTTAAAGGATGGTGGGATTTCTATATTTCACAAGAAGAAAAAGATTATATTTTATCTGCTAAGAAAACTATTATAAAACAAGAAAATAATCAACAAATACAAACGTTTGAAGATGATATGGTTAACACTTTAATTTTTGCTATTATCAAAAACTTTGTAGGAGATCCTACTACTTTTCAAGAAAAAACTTCAGAAATTTTAATGAATTTACATTGCAGAAAACTTACTGATTTTAGATGGTATAAAGATAATTATCTTGTTAAAGTTTTTTCGAGACCTGATTGTAAAGAGTCTTATTGGAAAGAGCATTTTATTGCTGGCCTTCCAAAACTCTTTGCAGAAAGAGTAAGACAAAAATTAAGAGAAAATTTTAATAATACCATCCCTTATCAAAATTTAACTTATGGAGATCTAATAAACTACATTAATAAAGAGGGATTAGCAGTTTGTGCTGATCTTAGGTTTAAGGAAAAGCTCAAAAAAGATAGAATTAACAGTAAAAATGAATTGGTAAAATTTTGCCAACAATATGGTTATCAGCCATTGAATGGTCCGTCTATTTCAAAATCTAAAGTATATAAGAAAAGATCTTCAAAATATTTCAGGAAAAGGAATTATAATCTTCCAAAAAATTATAAAAAAGGCCAAGATTATGCGTCAAAATCTAAAAAACCTTATAAACCAAATTATAAAAAATCTAAAAGAAAATCAAAAGGTATTATTATTTGTCATAAATGTGGGCGTAATGGTCATACAGCTAATAATTGTTATGCTAAGACAAAAATAAATGAGTTAAATGTTTCTGATGATTTAAAAGAACAAATAAGAAAAATTATTTTAAATACTGATTCAGATTCCGATGAAAGTATTTCTGATTTTCAAACAAATGATTTAAATATTCTCGAAAATACTACTTCAAGTTCAGAAGATTCTGATGTTTGCGAATGTATTGGTAAATGTCATTGTAAAAATTTAATCAATGTAATTACTAGTAGTTCTATTAACGTTCTTTCACAAGATGATAAAGATCTTTTAAACTCTCTTGATTCTATAAAAGATAAAAATATCCAAGAATTATTAATAAAGCAGATGCTTAATAAAACTAATAACATAACTTCTGCTAATAATGAAAATTTTAATTTAAAAAATATATATGAAAGATTTACTGAAGCAAAACCAATTTCTATGCAAGAACTTCAAGAAGAATTAAAAATAGTAAAACAAGAGATAAAAGAAATAAAAAATAAAATTTTAATTTTAGAAAAAGAAAAACCTTCTATTTTTAAAAACAAAAATATAGAAATTAATAAAGAAGAAGAAAATAAAATTGAAAATGTAACTATTGGTAAAATTATAAATAATCAAGTTTCTCAAAACTCGAACACTCAAATTACTTTAGTCAAGGATAATTTTAAAATCAACCTAACTGCTTTAATTGATAGTGGTGCTGATATGAATTGTATTCAAGAAGGAATTTTTCCTACACAATTCTATGAAAAAACTGCATCTAGACTTACTGGTGCCGGATGTACAAAATTAATTGTAAATTATAAAGTTTCCGATGTTCATATTTGTAATAACCAAGATTACTATTATAAGACTCACCTAACTTTAGTAAAAGATCTCTCTTCTCCTTTAATTTTATGAACACCTTTCATTACAAAACTATATCCTTTTATGGTTCATGATGATGGTATAAGAACCAATATTTTTGGAAAAGAAATTATATTTAAATTTTGTGAACCTCCTCTATATTCAACGATTAATCAACGATTAATGTCCTTAATTATAAAACACAACAAGCCAAATATCTTATTAACGAAATAAATAGTGTTCGAATAACTAATCAATTAAATGATAATAATATTCAAAATAAAATAATAGGTTTAAAATTAAAATTTGAAAAAAATATATGTTCTAATGTTCCTAATGCCTTTTGGAATAGAAAACAACATATTGTAAAATTACCGTATATAATTTTTTTTGATGAAAAGGATATTCCTTCAAAATCTAGAGCCATTCACATGAATAGTGAACTAGAAAGTCATTGTAAAATGAAATTCAAGATTTAATAAATAAAAAATTCATAAGACCTTCTAAATCACCATGGTCTTGTTCAGCATTTTATGTTATGAATGCCGCAGAATTAGAAAGAGGATCACCAAGATTAGTTATCAATTATAAACCTTTAAACAAAGTTTTAGAATGGATTCGTTATCCTATTCCTAATAAACGAAATTTGCTAAAAAAACTTTATGATTCAAATATATTTTCATAGTTTGATATGAAATCAGGATTTTGGCAAATACAACTTCATGAGGAAGATAAATACAAAACTGGTTTTAATGTTCCCTTCGGGCATTTTGAATGGAATGTAATGCCTTTTGGATTAAAAAATGCCCCTTCTGAATTCCAAAATATTATGAATGATATCATAACTCCTATAAGTAGTTTTGCTATTGCTTATATTGACGATGTCCTAATTTTTTCAAAATCAATTGATCAACATTTCAAACATTTAAATCAATTTCATGATTTAATTTATCAAAATGGTTTAGCTGTCTCTGCAGCAAAAATGCATTTATTTAAAGATGAAATTCGTTTTCTAGGACATGATATTGTCAAAAACACTATTAGACCTATTACAAGAAGCTTGCAGTTTTCTACTAAATTTCCTAGTGAAATTAAGGATAAAAGGCAACTTCAAAGATTTTTAGGATGCTTAAATTATATCCATGATTTTTTCAAAGATTTAGGGATTATATGTAAACCACTTTATAATAGATTAAAAGATAATCTTGAACCATGGACTCAAAAACATACAGATATAATTAAATATATAAAACAAAAGGTTCTTACTTTGCCATGTTTAAATTTACCTCATCCCAATGCCAATATCATAGTTGAAACCGATGCTAGTGATATTGGATTCGGAGGAATTCTAAAACAAAAATTTGTTAACTCAAAAGATGAACAATTGGTTCGATATTACTCTGGTGCCTAGAATGATACACAAAAAAATTATTCAACTGTCAAAAAGGAAATTTTAATCATTGTTTTATGTATTAAAAAATTTGAAGATGATTTATTTATGAAAAGTTTTTTATTAAGAATAGATTGTCAATCTGCAAAAATTATTTTAGAAAAAGATGTGAAAAATATTATTTCCAAGCAAATTTTTGCTCGATGGCAAGCCCTCTTAGGTAACTTTGATTTCGAAATAGAATTTATAAAAGGAGAAAATAATTCGCTTCCTGACTTTCTTTCTCGAGAATTTTTGCAGGGAAAATGAGTTCGTCGTCTTCCAAACATGATGACAAGAAGCCCGTCTCTCAAAAGCTTGTTCCATTTCAAAATCAAAATCGTTTTTCTCCTTTAACTCCTACTTCTAAGAATTCACAACTTTATTCTAATATCCTTCAGTCAAAACTTGTTACTCCAAAAGTTAATTCAACAAACACGATAAGCCCTTTTGTAAAACCTATCACTCCTCAAACTCAAAATTCTGTAACTCCTAGCCCTTCTACAAAAACTCCTTATGTTGTTAATCCAAATTTCTTAAGAGTTTAAATTCTTGAAGATTTTCAAATCCATAAGTTACATCAAGGTTTTCATATTCTCACAAATCATCTCTTTGGTCAAGGGAAAACCTTTTATGTTGATTCATATAAAACTCGAGAATATTATCAAGCTATTTTGCAAGAATCTGGTTCGGTTAATTTTGTTCATCGTTCTAATTCAAAAGAGGGAAACATTGATTTTAGCAAAGCTCATATCATCAAAATCATTTCTCCAGAAAGTTGGGTTCCAAACCTTCATTCTGAAAAACCTCTTATAAGTTATCCTGCTTATCCCATATTTTCTTACTATGATTATCAAGATACCTGGACTAAGGCGTTCTTTATTCGGAATTATTCACACTCATGGTTTATCTTCTTTGATTTGAACTTCAATTGTGAATACCCAAGATGGTTTATCAATTGGTACAAATATATGGGAATTCTTCCAAATTATTTACCAAAAGAAATTTACGATGGATATCTCAAATTTAAGGAATTGTTTATTCAACAAATTCCAGAATTTGAATATATGCTACAATTCACTATGATATTCAAAGTTCCATGGATAATGTCTTGGACTTTTCATTATCAAGAAGCAAATGATTCCTCTCCTCCCTGGCTTAATCGACAATTTCGCTCAAAATGGTGGGATAAAATGAAGATTTCTCAAGTCAGTGAACAAGCAGTAATTAAACATTATCAAGAAATATATATACAAAAACCAGAGGTTGAAGCCACTTTTATCAAAAGTCTTCCTCAAAGTGATGTGGATCTAATTGCAAGAATTAAAGATGCTGCTACCTCTTCTCCTGAAGAACTTCAAAGCTTACTTCAAGAAATTCGCCAAACTCCATCAGTTTCTGACGATTCTCCAAAATCTATAAAGAATGGTTTATTTCAAGACGCTCAAGACCCTTTTGATGATCCTTATGAAGAATAAGAAATTCTTATCATTAAATTTGGTGTAATACCTTCAATGTAGGGTATTTCGTTTCTTCTATTTATCAAAATTATTATTTTCAAATACGAGTATGTATAAACTGTGTGAGTATACACTATATATGTATTTATAGTGTATAAAACAAATATTATCAAATTTATCATCAAAATTATTTATTCTTATCATCAATGATAATATGAAGACAAAAAACTTTAGAAGATGCTCTATGATGGATAATATGAAGACAAAAAACTTTAGAAGATGCTCTATGATGACATGCTTTATGAAAAGGTGATATTTATTGATTACAAACGACAATTTCTTCAAAAGATGAGTGACAACCACTTACAAGTAATTGATTGGCCATTGAATCATTCGGCAAATTTCACTACAAGATTTCAAGGCTTTGAAGACTTCAAGATCAATATAAATAGACATCATATGTCAGTAGAAGGAAGCAAGCAAAAAATATTCATTCTCTAAAAAATGTTCATCTCATGTCTAAAAAATCTCCAAGAGTCTCTCTTTCTACTAGTAGATGTTCAAAGTCTCTAGATTTTCAGATAATTCTTTCTCCAGATGTATGTATTGATTGTAATTCAAGCTTAAATCAAGAAGGTATTATCTAAAATATTTTATTCAATTGTTATATTGTTGTTATTTCTCCATGATAGTTTCATTTCGAGTTATTCTAACTATTAATTCTACAAGATTTGAAATTTTTGTTAAAATAGTACTCGTTTTTAATAATCAAATTAATCAAATTCATGCTTGAATTATTTAATTATGTCTAACAAAATCTTGATGAATTGTATTCCTCATAGAGATATTCTTTTAAGAATACAACAAATCCAAGAATCTATAAATAATTCTGAGCAAAATCTCAAGGATTCTTACAAACCTACTAATCTAGGTACGATTTTAAACAATAATCATATTCATGATGCTAGATGGCTCATAAGAGCTAGTATTAAAATTCGTTACAAACAAATATATATATATATATATATATATATATATATATATATATATATATATATATATATAACAATTTGATTAAAAAATCATTTTTGTTATATGAATTAATAGAATGGGTATTTAGAAAAATGACCATTCAGAATATCGGAATATGAGAAATAACCAATTTTTTTTGGATTTATCAAAATGAACTACGTATGAAATGGAGTTATTTTGAACTAACTTTATGTCAAATTTAAAATAATTTTTTCTTGCAAAAATACATTTCGGTGTCAAAAAACATTGCAAATGGGAAATTGATACTATACAAGAATATAAATGTTATTTAGTTGAAATATCAGAAATTTTTTATATTTCTAAATCACAATTTCGGAAATTAGTAGATAGAGTTTTGAAAAGTATTTTGTACAAATCAGCAAAAAAAAAATACACATTATATATTTTATTAGAATCGAAAATAATGAGTTTTGGAAAATGCCTAAATTCTTATTGCTTTATTTTTTGTCATTTTTATATATTTTTCATGTCATTTTTACGCATACCCTTAATAAAAGCCTTTGAAATTGTTGAAGAGATGTATTATTAACCCAAACTCTTATTGCTTCATTTTCCAAATCGTAGATACATGTATAGTAGCAAAGTCGTTAATGCTTTGTACTTTTAAATCTTCAGAAAACAATACACTCCCATCCTTTTTCATCCATGTTGTTCTTATTTAATGATCAACTTCTCAAATTTATATTCATTTAAATAAAACATCCAACGTGTTCAAATTTGGTCCGCTTTGTAATGGACAAAGTCAAATACTCAAATCCTACCACAATCTCCATCAAATCAAGATCTGATGCAATGGCCAATGGATTTCGTGTCCAACTGTCCATATATCCAAACAACTCATCAAATGGATCTTCTAAGACTAAAGGGAATGGTATGCGGTTTGACCGCACTCTTTGCCACGTAGGCAGGGAACACCGCCACCCTATTCGGTATTGGGTGTGGTTTGGCTGCACCTCTCCTCTTTTTGGCCGCACACCTTCTTCTTCTTCCTCTCTCTCTCTCTCTCTCTCTCTCTCATAATTCCCACATCTAGTGTGTGACAAAAAACCACACTTCGTGTGGTATAAATGATGTGACACCTATGTGTCAGAGGAGGGAGTGCAGTTCTTATGGCACCATTCCCTCACGTCTAAAAGCTCCAATTTTGACATTTCACATGCACAACAAACATTTTTTTCAAAACAAATAAAACAAATATTCTAAAAGGCCAAAAGGGTGCTCTTTTTTGACCGGCTAAGCAATTCCCCTTAGTGCTTTGGGGTTGTTGGTTACTCTTCATTCTGCGTGACATTATTTCCAAGTTATCTAATTTTATGAAATTATTATTTTTTTTTAAAGAATTTTAGGAACTTTGTACATGACATTAATAAAGTCTTTATAGTCATGTTTTAGTCATTCTTTTTATTTTCCTCCCTTTTCCCTATTATCGATTTTATATAACCCTATTATCGATATTATATATACTAATATCCATCTTTCTAATCAATTTTATGTACAAGAAAAGTGGTAGACCCAAGAACCGTCTAGACAGAGACTAGGCCAACTTACTGTTTACTTTTATGTTATGGTTGAATGTGGTTTTTTACCACAAGAGTTTTCACACCTATTGATAACAAGTGGTACCAAAACAAACATTGAAGCCTTCCTTTAATTAGTTATGTGTAGGGAGGTTTAGGATAAGAGAAAAATCGATTAAGAAGCCTTCGTTTGTTTTGATACTCTGTGAGAATAACAAAGGTATTTAAGATTCAACAAAACATCATCAAATCAAAGTAATTCACAGAATGTGGAAACATGTGGTGTGTGCTCTGCAATCATCCCAAGCTCTTCCATTTGAAAACCAAAGTACTTGAATCATAAACTGAAAACCGTAAGCACAAAGTTTAGTGAGTTCCCCAAGATACCTCATACCATACATAATTAAGCACATAACGAGCTCCGCCCACACTCAACTGAGATACGGGCCCTGCCCACACTCGCATAACGGGCCCAACCCACACTCACATAACCATATAATCATATAAACATTCAACACATGCGAAAATCACAAAGATAATAGCATATTGTACAATCATCGGGCCCCGCCCACATACAAATCATATATGCATAACCTGATACTAGCATACAGAATAACCATCGGGCCCCGCCCAGCATACATACTAATACATACACATGCAAGAGTCACGCATACAACTATCATCCTAACATAATAAACTATGGGCCGACATTGGTGCCTTCGATCCGCTAAACATAGTGAGGAGACTCACCTCGATCCGCTGTTAATCAAATAACACTCTGCTGCCGAATCGAAAATCCCCCACTAACAACAAATAAATCACAATTAATAATTATGCCATAATCCATTAACTGTGGTCTTAACTCATAAGTCCCGATTCCTAGGGTAAAAGACCATTTTACCCTTTCCTTAATGGGCCCAACCCAAACTTGGCCCAAGGCCCACTAATGGACCAACAACACAACTCGAGGCCCAAATCAACCTAAGGCCCACTCAAAGTCCTGAGGCCCAACCAGGGCCCAAACAAATACTTCATAGCCTAAAGAAACAGCCATCCCAACTGAAGCCCATTCCAAAAGAGTCAAAGACCAAAAGCCCACTGATGAGACGAACGCGCCGCATTCCCGAGATGAACGCGCTGCGTTCCCGACCTTTGACCAAAAATTCATTCCAAGGCTTTAATACTTTAAGCCATGATGTCCAAAATTCTGAATAGCATAACCTCGGAGACTTAATCCATAAAGTCAAAGGCTTTAAGCCTTTGCATGGCTTAAAAAGGTCCAATCATGATTTCAAGCACTTAAACTTCACAAAGTGACCAATAACTCAAGCATGGGAGGACTTAATGCATCAAGACTCCAACTTTATATCAAATCCAACTCAGAAAAGGCAAGATCTACAATCATAGGCTCTTGGAGTGACCCAAACTCACAAAGAGCCTCAAAAGACCATAACATGCATAATTCAAGCCCTAACTTAGATCTTATGATAAAGAAGCATCAAGATGAGAACTTTATACCTTTAGTGGCTTGCAATTGTGATGAAGAATCTTGATCTAGAAGCTCAACTCCAACCAAGGATTGATTACCAAGTTTCTTCTTCTTCAAGGTACAAAAAACATAACAACTCAAGACCCAAGTAAATCCATATGAGAAAACCATAGGACTTTACACCTCCAAAGGCTAGATCTATCTGAATAAAGCTTGGTTCCAAAAGCTCCAAACCAATCTATGAATCTTCAAGAAACTCCTTCTTCTTCCTCAAGAACCAAAACACACTTAAACCACAATAAAGCTCAAGAAATACTCAAATGGAGGCTAGGGTTTCGTTCTTAGGGTTAGAGAGGATGGAGGCTGAAGGAAATGAGGGATGGAGGTGCGTTAAGGTCTTTAAATAGGGTCCAAGACCCTAAATTAGGGTTTTAATATGGCCTGACGAACGTTGCGCGTTCCCTTGGGGAACGCAGGGCGTTCCTAAATGCTCCCGCGTCCAAATTTCCGTGTACGCCATGCGTACCCGGTTTGGTCCAAACCCTCTAACTTTAAATGATCATAACTTTTGCATCCCTTATCCGTTTTCGACGTTCTTTATATCCACAGAAAGGTAACGAGAAGCCCCACACTTCTATAAACTTTATTTAGTCTGAAAACCAACCGAAATTGAATCCAAAATTCATAAAAGGCCCGAACCAACGGCTTTACCGATACCCTTGGGCTCTAAAACACAAACTGAACTCTTTCATCACATGACCAACATTACCCACATCCAAATGGGTCTAAAACTTTCTTCAAGGGCCCTAAGTCTGCTAATACCCAATTCTTGATCACCACCCCGAAATGGGAAACGATTCGAAACAGAACGTTACAATTATAGACCTTTTTTTTTATTGTTCTCATTGTCAAAATGTTGTCAGAATGTTTATTGAGTCGTATTCTGTAAGAATGAAAATGAGTAAAAAACGATGCATGAGAACAAAAATGAATAAGAATTAGTGAAAATGCATGAAAATGACGATAGTTGTGTAAGGGTGAACGTATTCACATTAGCAAACAATCTATTTTCTTAGTAATTCTCATAGAATAACATTGTCCACACGTCCGCACAATAGTTGTTTATCCACATTATAACCTAGCCCTATATATATATATATATATATATATATATATATATATATATATATATATATATATATATATGTGTGTGTGTGTGTGTGTGTGTGTGTGTGTGTGTGTTCCAAATTCCTTGCATGGGTTTCCTACAATCATGCACCACTCTTAATAAATTTTATTTATCGATGACATTTTTATGGATAATGACTTAAAAAGGTAACATAGTTTAGATTGTGTAGGATATACGTTGGCATCGGCAAGACAATTCATTGATAAAAACACACTTCCTGTGGATGTTTCATCAACAAAATGGAATAATCTTGTTCTCATTAAGGTTAACGTGTTAGCTTGGAGGTTGAGGCTGGATAAATTACTAGTTAAAGTCAATCTCGATAAAAGAGGTATTGACGTAGATACACTCTTATGTTCCACGTGCGGTAAAGAGGTGAAATCCTTAGATTACACATTTTTCATGTGTGAAATGACGGTAGAGATTTGGTCTCATTTAGCTGGGTTGTGGGGGTTCACATGACAAACATTGCAAACTACAATGACCTTGTAGCATGAGAAACACAACTTCAATTCATGGTTTGTCTTAATCGGGTAGATTGGCTCATGATACCTTGTAATGCTATAAACTCTTTGTAATTTTTCTTTTCCCTAACACCTTGCTAGTTTTTTTAGTTAACTTCTTGTTGTTAAACATAAAAAGATAGGAAGAAGTAATGAGTGCTATAAACTCTTTGTAATTCTTCTTTTCCCTAGCACCTTGCGAGTTTTTTTATTTAACTTCTTGCCATTAAAAATAAAAAGATAGCAAGAAGCAATGAATCGTAAAGTTTTTGATTACGCTTTTCCCCACTACCTTTGCATTGTCATCGATCCAATATTAAATTAAGGGGTTCCAAAAAATCAGGTAGGTAACGCAAGTGTATAATGTATTCTTATATATACTCTCAAGTTTTAACCAAAAAATCAAGTAGGTAACAGAGGATTCAAATAGTGTCAACCTTGTGAGTATCTTTTAATGAGTGCCAACAAAGTCAAATACGCGTCCCTTCAATTTTCAACAATTCTCATATATGAATCCAAACAACTAACCAAAAGCTTTCTTGTGAAAACTAAAGGTCCAATCTCGACAACAAACACGTTTTCAAAAATGAACAACATAAATACTTTAATAATAATTAAAAAAGCTGCACAAGTAAAACAAAAAGATACATACGAATTTTAGGAGTACTAATTTTGACCATTAAAAAGTCAAAAATGAATTTTCTAAAGCAAGGTAATCAAAATGGGTCTCAACTCACAGGAGAAAATAATAAAAGGGTAGTCCCTGTCTTTTACAGTTTCCCACAAAATATTTGCATAAAACGGAACCTAATCAGGAATCGTTAGCGAAAAGGGTAGGTTCGTCTTTTACCATTGAGCCTACAAAACTACACCAGGAAAATGGAAACTGTACAAATGTTGTTATAAAAAAAGCAGTAAGTTGGTGAAGATATTAGTACCCTACTGTCATTGATTATATATAACAGTTGAACACATATATTTCTTCTTCACTTTCGCATTTGCCAGTTAAAAAAGCCTTGGCCAGTTCCACTCTGTTGCACATTATTATAATACTCATCTGTAGAATCCGATCCGCTTCCGCTTCCATCCGAATTATCTTCCGGAAGGAGTTTGATTCTATCAGCATTGTTGATTACCCAATCCGTGAATTCAGGAGTCGATGCCAATTCCGCAATTGATTCTCTCGTTGATTCCTCTGTGAATTCCTCCCATTCCTTCTTTGAAAACTTCTTCCTGTTTGGAGTCTTGTGAAATGTCGAATAAACATCACCTTGCCTTCCACTTCCACTTCCACTTCCACTTCCAGATGATATGCCTTCACAAATAAACAACTAGTGTTTATATTATAAATTTACAATAAAGTAGAATGCTATTTAAAAGTTGTGGAAAGTCAAGATTTTGTACCTTTGGCGGTGGGAGAGTTTGAGTTTGACCACCTGAAACTATTCATTTGACCACTCCTTGAAGGGGTGTTCTTTTTTGACCGACTAAGGAATTCAGGTTTTCCGTGGTTTGGGGTTGTTTGTTTGCTCTTACTCTTACTCTTACCCCAGAGGTTCTGCTTTCCAGAATATGATTCAGCCCTCCTGCTCCTGCATCATCAAAACATGATAGTACCATGGTCAATGCTGGTCAAATCTTGACTTGACAACTCAACAATACAAACAATAACTTAATCACATATTTTCTACAGCTTAAACTTACTCATGGTAGCGCCACTTCATCTTTGTGATCATGTAGTATAAACCCAAACAAGACCCCACTGCAGCCATTGCCAAAGGGGTGTCTTTAGTGCTCTGAAAAAGATAACAAGCGAATTCATTAAATCATGAACTATTTTTGGAAATATGAGTTTAATTAACCTACCAGGATAATACATGTGACTGCAACTACACGCATGGACCATTTGATAAATTGTGCAACTCCAACATCAACTTCTCCATCTTCAGAAATAATATATTTCCTCACCAGCCAATATCCGAAACCAGCTCCTAACAAGATGATTCCAAGCACCACAAAAACAGAAACCTGCAAGGTTAATTGAAGTTCATCAACATTAATTTTCTGTAAGATCAACAGATTCTAATTGTAATCAATAGTGTAGAAATGAGGAACTTACTGGGTTCTGGACTTCTTGGCTTATCCCAAAGTTTTGGAGAAATGAATTCAGAAATGCTGAGAGGCTATGCACCACAAAAGATCCTGCTCCAAGCTGGAAAAATTACAGAACACAAAGTATAAAACATAATATTTTAGAAACCACAAAAGATACTTGTGCCCCAAATCCTAAATATGAGTTGTTGCTAACTGCAAGGGAGAAAAAACTTACTACTGTGGACATTATACCAAGGTAAAATGCATTTCTCCTGCCAGTTGGCAGCAATTTCCTTGCCTGGTGAACAATAAAGATAATATAATTAGAAAAACAATGAAAGATATTGGTAAGAATGGCATACACAACAAAAGAAAAATATATGTCTGGGACATAATTCTTTTCTTCAATCTACTGGCAAAAGAGAGAGAGAGAGGTACCTGATAAAGTAGTATGAGAACAACAGCTAGAACTCCAATGGCCATAGAACTGGTGTAGTAAAAGGGGACCCATTCACTGACAAATGGTGCCAAAAACAGTAAAACAAATCCCACAGCTAGCAATATGTAACGCCATTTTTGTTGCACTGCATACCACATAAAATGTCAATGCAAACACAGAAACAGATTGAGCAAATGGAGAGAAATAAAGGCACACAAACACCTAACCTTCATCAAGACTGACAGTTACAGAACCAGAAACCCCATCACCAAACTTCACATCAACAAAAGTCTGCTCGTAAGGTGACATAGTGGAACTCCATAACCCATTTTGAAGAGATCTCCAATCATCCTTCTCACACTGGCATAATCCTAGTGACGAATTCCTGCAAGCAACTTCATTAGATAAGTATGCCCCCAATGCATATATCAAAATTCAGACTTGATAGCAGTCATCGCATGGGAAAAAAACAATCATTACCGTTGAAAGCAAACTTGAATCTTGTTGTGCCATTGCTTAGGGATCAATACTGAAGGGACCAATGTAACCTGATAGACACTTGCATAATGCTGGAGTTTCAATCGGGATACACCAGATACTGGAACACGCCCACAGAACAAAACATCTCCAGATCCTCCAGAAGGGCCATAAATTGGCGCTGGAATGACTTCTATAGCTGGATTCCCGACCTCAATGCCTGTGGTCTCAAATGTTGAGAATAGTTAGTATCTCAAACATACATTAACAAATGTAAGCATAACAAGTTCATAATAGCATGCTCCTAGACTTTTTTGAATTCAACAAAGGTATCAGCAATGGGGGTGTGACTACTCTCGTTAACAACACAAAAATAAAAAGTTGAATGTAAAACAAAATTGCACCAAGCAAACCCTAAATTAATAATTATACAGAAAATTGAACTACAAACCCTAAATTGAACATCGCATAAGCAAATGGATTCTTAAATGAAACTTTGATCAGCCACCGATTGCGAACCACATTTACCTCAATGCAAAATTGCTAATAAAGAGCAAGTTGAACAAAACGCCGCATCACGAAGTATAACTTTCTGGTCCGTAAGTTCCTCAAATAAGTAAAAGCCAAAAGAAAAAAGAAGAAGCGGAAATTAACAATGAGAAGTGCGTACCTTTAAGTGTAGTAAGCTTCTGATCTGAGCAAAGTGAGATCCAAAGAACAGCATAGAGAATGCAGAAGAGAAGAAGCGTGGAAGTAGGAGTAAGAGCGGCAGCAGCCATGATCGTTTCTCCGACGAAGGAGAGAAAAGAAGAGGATTCCAAACTCTCCCACACATATATTGCGGACGCATGCCGCGTGTGACGGCGCGTTGCGTCTCGGGTAAGCTTGGTTAAAGAATAGTAGAAATTCAAATATATTTTTTCACTTTAAAATAATAAAAATTAAGTTGGATTTTTTTTTATACTTGTTTTAACAAATAATAAGTTTATGTAATTATGTTTCAAATGAAAAATAAAATCATATCATAATGAATTTTTTCGTCAATATCATGTTATTTTTTATTTGATTTAACAATTAACACATTCAATTGTTTATTTTTTTTCCATTTGAGTTTTTTTTTTGTCAATATCTATTTTCGTTAATATCATGTTATTTTTTATTTTTGTCAATATCATGCTATTTTTTTATTTGATTTAACAATTAATCCTTCAATTAGAAAAAAAAAAAGCTTTTTCAAGATGAATCAAATAATTGAATTCCATTTTCTTCTAAAGTTTATATGTGAAATTGTAAATGATTTTTGTAATCCATTCTTGAATCGATACCAAAGTTGTAACGCAGAAATTTACTTAATATTTTAAGTATAAAAACATTATGCAGAGGCATTTTCGTCCAAAACTATTAAAATCAAAATTTTTTAACTATAAAAATAGTATGCAGGGGCAGTTTGGTCCAAAACTGTTAAAATCATTTTTTTTAAAGTTTAAAAACGGTATGTAGGGGCAGTTTGGTAAAAAAACAGTATGTATGATGAAGTTATAAACCTAGATTCTTCATAATCAATATATTTTGATGATATGAAATCATAAATTTACCTATTTGCATACATGATACATACACACAATTGCAATTAGTTGAAGAAAAATCTAAAAAATGATGTTAAAATAATATGTTAAATAATTGTTTCTTAGCATAACAAATCAAGAAAATGATACTTACAATCAGAAATTAATTACTAACCAGAAGAAAGGCACGAATTTTACTGCTAAAGATGAAAAGCGAGCTTCCAATACCCTTCAAGACTATTGGTCCAACAACCAAGTGTTTGACAGATGTGTGATTTTTTTTGTCTAAGTCATTAAAGACATACAAAGACAAATTTATGCTTTTTGGTTAGTTTCTCCACAGAAGAGATTTAGAATCGTGTTTATAGCATTCATCATTTAATCTATTTCAATTCTGAACATAAAAAACTGCATATTCTTTTACTGCATACACTGTCCCATTTGAAACCTAGATTCTGCATACACTTGTCCCATGTCCTACGTGTCTCAACCTTAGTCATGGTTGCTTCATATGGATTCACCAAAGGTGCTACCATGAAAGCACCTATATTTTCAGTTCAAGATAATCAGATTAAAAAAAAAGTATTTGATTTAAAGAATGGTGAAATACCTGCAATTCTATTAGGAATGTACTTGAGTGCAGCCCATGTATGTATGCTTCCACCTGAGTATCCAACTACCGAAAACTTATGATAAATTAAACATATACTTTGTCCAAATATTCTCCTATTTGAATGCTTCCATGAAGAAAAAAGTGAATGATAATACCAACCACCCATTGTTGCCACTAACTCCAACTCAGATAACATAAGCCTCTTTGAACCCATTGTTGAACAATAACTCTGACTACCTTCATGGAGTTACCATTAAAACTACCTTACAAAAAAAAACAAAGGAATCATATACTGATCAAACTTCTCATCTATAGAAAAGATAAAAGACTCACAGCCAACACAATCATTTTCCAGTGAAATGAAACAGTATATACAAACACTTTATAAGGAGGATCAAACTTCTTATTCTCTAGATTAATTTCAAGTTGAAAGCATCAATAACAGATATGCCCTTGTAAGAGATGAAGAACCATGTCGCTATTCAACAAGCCTGATGATGTTAATCCAAGAAATTAATGTCAATCCTCATCTTATTCAAACTGCAACATGAGATAAACTCATTAAAATAACCAAAAAAACTAAAGGAATTGAGATGAAACTAATTCACACCTGAATAAACACCAAAACCAAAAGATAATACAGCGAAGTCGGCATGATTTACCTGGTCGATCACTGCTGTAGGAGTATCTATGTCTTCAGTATAGAGTCCCCTAAATACGGATGAAAAAATGTCATCTCTCCCTGCCAAAAAAAATCTTCCACAGTAACAAACTATTAAGGATTTTTCTGGCATTAGATGGTCAAAAACAAAATGAACAGGTACTGATTCATTTTCAGTAGGTATTGAAAAAAAACGGAAAAATTAACAAAAAACTGTAAATGAACCTTGTGTTTGAAGTGGGTCTTTGGAACATGTTCCTGGGATAACATCTCACACCAAGCCGATTAATTAAGTCTAATTTGTTATCACTGCCAACGTAATAGAAAAAGAAATCGATAAAATTAGCAGATGAAGAACGAAATCAGTAACAGAGACAGTCACCTGTTTTTGCCCTAGAAATGGAAAGAAAGCAACAAACAACGATTTGAAATAGATACACTTCTGATGGTTCAGCTCCAAACCGGTATTTGCAACCTCAATCTCATTGGCCTTGTAGTCTTCTTGTAGAACAGATTGCATCATTGCAAAGCAGAAATTGCAGTCTACAGTCAAACATGGGATGCATCAAGCATATGTCAATGTTAAATACAATTACACAATAGTTGCAACTCAAAGAAAGTGTAGTAATTCACCTGTACAGTTTTATCATAAGTAAATTGAGGGTGTCATTTTTCCATTTCTTCTAAAGGAAATTAATAGCCTCTTGCTCTTTCAATCCAACACTTGTTGCCTACAAACAAAATTCAAAAACTACATCATATAACAAATTTATATCTTTTTCTAAATCCATTACAAAATTCCACACACCTAATGTCCAAAGAAGTGACCTGCTGGATCACATTTGAAGAGTTTAGACCCATTCTCATCATCAATACCCAACAACATAGCCACTGAAGTTCAAACAAATCAATAAAATCATGCACATTCACAAAAATAAGCAACTAATAACAACTTCACATCTAGAAACTAACCTACTCCAAGTGGTCTCATGTAAGCATGTTGAGTATAAACTTGTGATTTGTCAGCAATCCTGCAACATACAGATTTATCAACATAAAAAATGATATGACATAATCTGATAAACGGAACTCAAAAAAACTGTAGGATTAATACCATCTTGCTAATACATAAACAGCCATCTCATAGCCATATTTACAACGAAACTCAGCTGCTTCATTTCTTGCCTGTGGAACCAATGTCTTTGCATCAGCTGAAAATATGTATAAAACATTATTTATTAGTTATTATTCTTGCCTTACACAAAAATATTTGATTTGAGGCTGCAAATCATTGAGAAAATAACATGTAGTTCCAGTGGCTAACAATCCAAGGAACTTGGTGACAGGGAAAAGATTTGTAAGGTTGGTTGGATCCAAGAGCTTACAATAAAAGGGAATCAAATCTTCAAGTGGTGAAATCAAGTTTTTTGTACACAGTTCAGCATATGTTTTGGCTGGGACATACAATGAAAATAATAACTAACCTGTGCATTTTAACGAACACTTGGGGTGCAATTACAATGGTTGCTGGTTTTGTAGATGTTGAAAGTTGCTGATCTTTAACCCTTTGCATCACTCCCTAACAATCCCGTCCCCATGCCTATGGTTGTTATCATCTGATAAAAAAAATTTGAAAAACTTGCTTCAAGCATTTTATCGAGCAATTGGTGTGCATCCTAAGAGCTACAATCAAATCTCATATACTCGATTTTGTATCATTCAAAAAACTAATCAATCAAACTATAGAAAAAGAGAAAGAAAAGAAGAAGTCGAGAAGGATGGTGAAAATCGAAAATCGAAACCTTACCAAATGATCGACTGCACTGTATGAACGGTTTAGATGTACAAATTCATCAGGAAGGTGGTGAACGAACGAAACATATGGAAGCAAAGAACAAACATGAAGTCGGTGGTGTGGTAGAGTGGAAACATATGCGCTGTCGGAACAACTCGATCGAGCAAGAGCTATGTAGAAGGGGGAGGTGAGACATCGTGAAACGAAAACAGAAAAAAGTTGAAGAAAAACGAACCTATAACTGTAGGGTGCGAAGGTCGGTGGAAGGAAGAACCTGTAACTGTAGGGTGCGAAGGTCACCGGTCGAAGGTTTCACATGGGGGCGACGGCACACGGTGGAGAGCGGATATCTTCATCCCAGATGCTTCAATAAAACCCCAAAATTGAACGATTTATTCATCTGTTTAACCTCAATTTGGTGGAGCACTGATTCTTGTTGGATGGCTGTGGCGATGAACATTATCCAAGAAAAGAGGAAAAAGAACGGAAGGTTTGTTATCCGAGGAAAGAGGAAAAAGAACAGATGGTTTGGATAAGGAATGGTGGTAGGAAGAAACTGGAAGAATCGATTACCTACAGCGGTATGACGCCGTCTAGGGCAGTGGATGGAACCATCCAGAAAGCAAGAGAAAGAGATATTATTAGAGAAGGAAGATAAGGCGGTGGAGAAAATCGAGAAACATCTGAGAATGTCGATAAGTCCATAAAATGCCCACGAACTCGAAATTGCAACCAAACACATAAACAGGGGCCATTTTTGCCAACATCTTAGGAACTTTACTGTTCCTTTTCTTCATAACTTTAATATATATATATATATATATATATATATATATATATATATATATATATATATATATATATATATATAATAACCGAAAATCTATAAATTCAAACTTGAATCAATCAAAATACACTAAAAATATATAATCTTAAACTTGAAGGAACAAGACTATGTCATATGAAATACTGAATAACCAGGGGCAGGTGCAGAAATACATAGTAGGTGTTACCAATGCAGGAAAAATAGGTAAAAAAATCAAAAAAGTTTCCACTACAGACAGAAAAAGTAAGTGTTGTCGGTACCACACCTAGACACCTACTAACATCGCCCCTGTGAATAACACTATTTTTACATGATAAATATTGGTGGAATGGAATAACTTTACGACAATAATATTACATTTGAAGTTTGAAGATCTTTTATATCTCTGATTCTTGTATGAATCGTTAAACCTTTAGCATTTATTAGATGAAATCGCTCAAAGGTTGTGACATGTAGTGGCATTTTTGTAATTATTTTGAAATTTTTATATCTTTTTTTAGAAGCGTTAATGTAGAATTAAGTGAGAAATTATTTACATTACTATAGAATTAAGTGACAAATTATTTACATTACTATTCAAATTGTTCAAAAAAATATTATTGTAACCTTCTATAATAGATTTAACAACAATTAAAAAATTTAGAGTTAATTTCAAAATTGAGTAAGAACTATATAGAATGTTCAGAAAACATATATCAACTAAAAAAATGTTATAAAAAATGTAACGAACTATTTTAAGTGTTTAGAAAATATCATATGATAACCTCTCATAGCATGTTTAATAGGTTAAGTTTTTAAAATTCGAAATATCTATTTAAACTTACCCCCCCCCCCCCCCCCCACAACACTCCTACACTTGAAAAGTTTTGTTTAAAAAGCGGGTTTTTGGCACTGTTGCACAACAATGTTTGGTGAATTTACACATTTAGTCACTCAAATATTTTTTGTGCTCAATTGGTCCTTAACGTTAGAAAATACCGACTAATTAAGAGTTTGAGGGAATTGTATCCGGTTTACGGGTGACATGCTGACATGGCTTCACATATGTGAGTTTGGTTTTGGCATTGTAGCACAATAAAGTTTGACGAATTTACACATTTAGTCACTCAAGTAACCGGTTGTTCCTGTATCAGGTCATATAATGGTGTAAATGATAGGTAAAATTCAACGTTAATGGTCTATTAGACACAAAAAATACTTGAGTGACTAAATGTGTAAATTCGTCAAACTTTATTGTGCTACAGTGCTAAAAACCCTTAAAAAAACATCATCAATCACTTCAAAGTTAAGATTTAACTGAATATGTATATTTTTTCAACAAATCAACTTGTCATTTGTTGTTTTTCCAAGTTAGATGGTTTATATTTGATTATTGATCTACAACACCAATTTAGTTGCATGCATTCGTGTTTTCAATAGTTTCCAGGTTTTGTTTTATTTTAGATTTTTTTTCGGTCATCCCTAAATAGAAATAAAAAATAAAAAATTATAGTATGGCTATATATATATATATATATATATATATATATATATATATATATATATATATATATATATATATATATATATATATTCAATATCTTTATCTTGAAAAAAGAAGAAATGGAAAGTCATTCAAGAGTTATTGATCCAAATGATAACGGGAAAATGACTTAGGGGGTAACCAACTGTTGATTTTGTTTACATTTGGCCATTTTTTACACAATATATCATCTAACTTGTTGTTCGTGTTCACCATAACTCTTTTAACCGGCTATCACCATTTATTGAAGGTTTTAGGTGTCTTTGTTCTCTCCGGCAACTCTCCGAGCACCTTCTCCGGCGAAACATGAATATTTCGGTCATCAATGGCAAATTTCAAGTTCATCTATTGTAACGCCCGCGTTTATTGCTTGGCATCATTATAAAATTTGTATTTACGTCGGTCGACGATTGTAACATTTTAAGAATAAGTGAAAGAGAATTATTCGAGTATATGCGTTTATATATTATATGCGTGGAAATTTGACAAATATTATATGATATTTGTGTAAAAAAATATATATTAAAAAAAACAAAATAAATATGACTAAAATAAACGTTAAAAATAAAAAGATTATTTAAGATAAATAATCTTAACCAAAATTGTAATGATAGAAAATCTCAAACTATATAAGATGTATTTGATCTAAATACATTCAAGAGTAAACCCAAGTAGTAAAACGGTATTTCTATGTTACACTCGTTTTTCGATGATATAATTACGATGTTAGTCATCAATTATTAAATTTAGATAGTCGTAAAATAATATATTTGATGATATTTTGATATAAGGATAATAATAATTTGATTTTATGGTATATATTTGTAAGTTATGATTCTTACAAATGTGTATATATATATATATATATATATATATATATATATATATATATATATATATATATATATATATAAAAGAGATCAACTTATGTAATTGTAACAAAATAGACGTTTTATGTGATATTACTCTAAACAATTATTTATAAATATTTTACATCCAAATAAAAATAAATAGAGAAACCCCCCTAAATAACGTGTACATGGACTATTGGCCAATATAAGAGAGAGATATATTAAAATAAAAAGAAATGATACATGTACCATGTAGATAAATGAATGCAGTTTGTAGGTGATACGTGTCCATCAAATTAAGAGATCCATACCCTCTAATTGATTATTGGGGAAAATACAAATCTAAGCCAAAATCTTTAATTACTTAACAAAAATTAGCCAAAAAAAAACCACTTATTCAAAAATAGCCCATAAAAAAGTAGTCAACTGTAGGTTGACTACTGTTTCGCCAAATCGTCTACTGTTTCGTTTTTGTATAATTTTTTTTTCATTTTTAGGATACAAAACCGTAGGTTTTTAAAAACCTACGGTTTCCGCAAAACAGTAGTTAAAACCCTCAAAACAGTAGATTAAAAAAAAAAAAAAAAAAAAAAAACGTATTTTTCACCCAAAACCGTAGCTACGGTTTTGGAAACCGTAGGTTTTAAAAAACCTACGATTTTGTATCCTAAAAATGAAAAAAAAAATTATACAAAACACGAAACAGTAGACGATTTGGCGAAACAGTAGACGAATATCGAAACCTACGATTTCGTGGGCTATGATTGGACATTTACTAATTTTTGGCTATAAATTGCTAATGACTTCCTTAATTTGGCTAGATTAGTAATTGCCCATTGATTATTGTAATTTAGATGAATGACCAACGTTTAAGAATTGTATGGAGCCTTTCAAGAGTCGGTTTATATTTTAGTATAAATAGGAGAATCATCTTTAAGTTTTGATCGTACCATATAATTATTATTTTAGAGAAAATAGAGCCAGTGTTTTAGAGAGAATAGATTATCGTGGAAATTATTCAACCACTCCGTAAGTCAGAAATATACATCCATCGTATCAAGTGAGTGTATAGTCACTTTCATCTTACACATAGATATGAAGTATTTTCTATAAAATACGTGTTATGTGTAATTATATTGATTGTTTATTTGAGATGACTGTTGAATAGATGTTTTATACAAGTTTTAAACTGTATATGTATTTTTATCTACAAATATGTTGGGTAAAACATGGGTAGATGAAATATTTGATGTGTGTTAAAATGATGAGAGGCATCGATGTTGTTGTTGTTGTTGTTGTAGTCATCTAGCGGAGTATAGATGACGACCACAGACCTTTCTAGACAGTCCAGTGGAACGCTAGCAGGTTCGCAACCTGTAGGTGTTGGTGAGCTATATGTTCATTGGTGTACTCCATCCCCCTCGTGGTTGCCTTAAGGACATGTATGGCTGAGGAGTCCCCTTAGCAGTAGTGTCCATCCCGATGATGGTCCTTAGGCTAGGTCCCTTGTGATAGGTGTTTAGGGACGTAAAGTGAGGATAACGGGAATGGGTAATCAGGGTTATTGTTGGTTGTTGAAATTAATAAATTTATTTTTGGTTGATGAATTTAATAAATTTATTATTATTTGTGGGTTGAAAACCCTATATGCTCACCAAACTCCCAAGTCTGACCCACTTAGCTTTTTATATTATAGGTAGTGGACCCCCGAGCATAGTCGGATGATGATAAGAGATTTTTTGATTATAGGCCAGTAGTTGTAAATAACTGTTGTAAGGCTTATAATGTATTGTTTATGCTTTTGATCTGTATCGGAACATGACATCCCGAGGTTTTGATATAAAATGAAAATATATATTTCTTTAAAAAATGTGTTTTGATAAATTTTTATCATGTTTTGTTTTGGGGACAAATTCCGCAACATCTTTTAAAAAGATTACTCTGATTTTATTTTAAAAGCATAAATTAAATTGGTCTTTTCTGGCCGAGAAATTTGGGGATGTCACATCTATGGTTGATTTCTAAACACACATTTGAAACCAGCGAGTTTGAAGGGTTCCAAGTTCGTGGGTTTGAAGAGTTCCAACTTCGTGGGTTTAAACTCGAATGAAGATAAAGGGTTCCATAAATCGTTATCAGATTTGAAGAACTTTCTAGATTTGAAGAACATTTTCCACGTGTAGTTTCTAGAAACCGTTTGTACAAGATGGCAAAATCGAGCTTAATGAAGTTGTTTCAAGATTTGAAGAACACACACGAAGAACACATTCTATATACAAAATTGAGCTTCAAAACCCAATACGAAATCGAAAACTGCAAATCAAGGCTTCATTGTTCTTGTGAGTTCTTCAAAATCGAAACCCTAGTTCACCTTCTAAAATCGAAATCGCAGATCAAAGCTTCACATGTTCCAAATTTCACAAAGTTTTCCGGAATATTCAAAAATCGAAGCTTCATTGTTCTTGGATGGTGTTTTGTTGTTGATTTATGATGATGGTGACGTATGGTAAAATAGCAGCGGGTTCTAGTCAAACAATATTTTGATGCAACAAATAGAAGTTTAATGATATGCTCCTCATCACACATCTGATTTACCAAGAACTCGTCGGAATATTCATGTTTCGTCGGAGTCTCGCCAGAGAAGGTAACCGGAGAGTCGCCGGAGAGGACAAAGACACCGGAAACCTTCAATAACCGGTGATAGCCGGTCAAAATGGTTATGTCGAACACAAACAACAAATTAGATGGTATATTGCATACAAAAAAAAGGCCAAATATGAACAAAATCAACAATTGCTCTTCTAAGTTATTTTCCCAAATGATAACAGTCTTTCCAAATGCCAATTACAAACTTGTTTTTTTTTTGGGGGGGCTTGAATCTTGTTGATACCCTCATTGTTGAAATAAACCCTCCAAGTACAATTTTTTCTCTTCCATCGGTAACATGAATAATTTACATACAAGTTGAATGTTCTCCATGATTTCATTAGGTCCACCATGATTTATTTTATGACAAAATGGTCTCTACGTCAACGTGTATCAATTCCTTCATGTAATGATTAACGAATAAAATAATTTTGAAAGTCAATGATGAATATAGAAAACATCATATATTCGACAAACATCGTCAATTTGTTGGATTTTAGATGTGTATCACCGCAGTCGTTGTTAACTGATGCCGTTTCAAATATATTGTTATGATTGTTAAACATTTTGAAAAATCATATATTTATGATTAAATCGTTTCTAATCCTTTGTATTAATACACTACTAAATGGTTGAATTAAGATTATCTCTGATTTATCTTTGCATAAATACACTCCTGAGTCCTGAATACCCTTCCAAACCCAAATTATATATTGATATTTCATAAGATCGTTTTCACAAATGGAACTTTTTTTCAACCGTAACTATATATTTGATTCTTTATTTATGTTAGGATTGCAAGCCATTTAATTTGGTGACCTTCCTACATCTATTTGGTGACCTTCACTTTTTTGCTTCAACATATTCACAAAGACATCACACTAAACCACCTGCAAAAGTTACTCATCATCTTCCTTTTATTTTATATTGATAATTGTGTTGATACACAAATAGGTAAATTTAATAGAATAGTACTAAGAACCTTGTTCAACAAGTTCATCGATATTGGAGAGCATGGTGATTAAGGCGCTACTGTTGCAAAAAGGATAGGTGAATACAGGGCATCTGGATTCTATATGCATGTGGCTTAGTTTAATTGAGGTTATACCATGTTAATTCAGTGTAATATTATGTATAATGGGTTGTTATGATTAGACATAGAATGCACTTCGTAACCAGAAAAACCTTTTCAGTATAAAAGCAAGATAAGTAGGAAATACAACAAACCCTATTTCAAGTCAAAGAGAAATAAGAAATAGGTCACCTAACCCACCTCAAGAAAGCAATTACTATCACAAATGTAAGAATCATGCCTGCATATTTAATCCACTGATCAACTCGATTCCGCCTCTCAATAATCCTCAATACAGAATTCGATAACCCCAGTGTGTTGAGCACATCCAATGCTTTCCTTTGAGCTCCCTGCAAAAAAATTCAATCTCACTGAATCTGTCTGCATATAACTGTAAATACAGGAAATTTGGAAAATATAGAAACCTTTAAGCGCTCCCTTTGTTCAGAGTATTTAGCAAGAATGGCTGCTCCAGTTGCTGATGCTTCTTCCAACATTCGAGAAGAGTTTCGTGCAGACTGCATTGCTTGTGCTTCCTCATCAAAGATTCGCAAAACATGAGATGATTCTCCATTCTAAACCACATGAATTCATATATATCAAAAAAGAGATGTCAAAATTTTCCCATTCTTAAAAGGGTATATCACAATCACAATGAATTAAATTAGATAGGATGGATGATTTTCATACAGCTCTTCCAAGCAATTCTGTTCTCTCTTGTGCTTCTTGCATCCTTCTCTGCTGCCGCTGCATGTACCTATCTAAGCTTTCTCTCAAAGAATCGGCCTCTTCAGCTACTTGCTCCACTTTCCTGCCACATTTCAGACCTTATCAGTGTTTTGCCAAATTATAAGTTTAGATCAAATCTCATAAAGTTTTCATTTCAAAGCTCTTAATGTCCTTTACAATCTGACTATTCCACACTGGAGGGTTACAGGATCGACATACTTCATCAGTGAATCTGAATTTTGGGGCAAATACCCTTGTTTGGAATAAAACATGATAATTTTGTGCAATTAGGTTACAGTGATTCGTAAGCTTTAAAGGTCTCAAACTCTATCTCGAAATTCTCTGCTACTTCGACATTGAACTCGAACTCGATCGGAGAGAAGGAAAAGTAACGGAAAATGCAGATCATATATTATACTGTACAATTTAAGAGATTATAACTTAAAAAGAGAAACACTAGGAAACGAACACTAACCTCTTCCAGAGATCTCGTTGGGGCTTTGATGCAACGGATCGCCAGAGTCCATCCATCTCAGAACAAAGGGCTTGGATTTGAGAAATATCCCTCCTAACGGCAACTGATAGTTCCGATGAGCCGATGGCACCGGCCGATGACGAAAACTCGAGCCGCTCAACTCTCTCCAAATCATCTCTAGTTTTCAGCAGCAACCGCTTCGATCTCTGATACAGCTCCGACAGAGTCCCTCCTCCTTCCCCCGCCATAGCGAACAAGAAGAAGCCAAGTGATTAAAGTGAGGAGCGGAGCGGAGCGATGAAAGTGTTGCACTTTGGGCCTTTTCTTTCAAATAATGACACTTTACCTCCTTCCGTTTGATTCCGGTTGTCCAACTTGATGATGACAATTGACAAATCTTGGACGTCCGATCACCACTAAATGAGTAAATGACATACCTTAACATAGTGGTTTAAATGGTTTGAAAGATAAATATAAGAAAATAATAATATTAAATATTGAAATATATTCTTCTAAATCTTAAATATTTTTTTTGTGATTTTAATTTGACTATTATACAATAATTTTTTCCATACACAAAAATTTGTGTTTTATAGAGTTGTATAATACAATATTTTAAAACACAAATTATTGTGTACGGAGAAAAACCGTTGTGTACAAATCAACTCCATTAGCTAAATAATTATACAATTATTTATGTTTTTTTTTTTACTTTCGTTTTATTATTATTAACATAAAAGATATAATATCTAATAGTTTTGGTATTTATTATTATTTTAAAATTTTATAAAAATATAATAAACAATGATTTAGCTTATTATTATTATTATTATTATTATTATTATTAAGATTTTCTAATATGTGCTCTAATGACACATACAAGAAGTATTAATTATAGAAAATATTACCATAATGAAATGTTAAATGTATTAATTATATTAAATATTGTCATTGAAAAATATAAAATACATTAATTATAAAAAATATTCCTTATAATTAATGCATCTTACATTTAAAATATTCTTATGAGTGGGTATTAAATATTTTAGAAAATATTGGTTGTTAGTAGCTTTCCTTGACATTGCGAAAAATAGAAATGGTATTTATTTTATAAAATGAAATACTTATGTTTTTGTTTCTTTTAAATTAATAGTTTATGTCAAATTATACATAATGTATGTTTGTTAAGAATAGATTGTAGTTATATAGAAATGATTGACAAATTACTCGCAAGTTCTACATAAAACATAAAAATTAAAAATTAAAAGTTAGTTGAAATAACTTTTGGTTGAAAAGCTTTTTGTATATAAGTTTTTTTTTTTTTTTTTTAAATCAAAGCTTGTTGCCAAACACACCTACATTTTTATAAGTGAAAGTAAATTATAATTTGACCAATGATCGAATAGTAGTTTTGAAAATAATTATGTCATAAAAATATCATGTTCTTTTTAGATTGTTATATAGAAAAGCAATTTCTTGTTTATGATAGGACTAATATCACTAAAGTCCCATGTTTTTGGCACTAAATTGGAAAAAGCCCTGCATTTAATTTTTTATTTACTGTGACCACGATATTTTCATTTACTTATTGTTTGAGGGCAAAGAGTCAGTTTCACCGGTTTCAGCAGGTTGCATAGCTTAGTCGAACGTTGGAGGTAGTTTTGGGTCGATTCTTCTCTCCAACGTCAAACCAAAAAGATGGTAAGCTCTTCCAACACGCACACACAAGGTTACAAAGAGTGAGCTTTAAGGAATCGTTGGTCTGAAGATTTGAGATGCGAATGTGATGAACCTGCGACATTCTCGATCTCCAAAACTGTCGATAATCCATGGAGGAAATTCAGGGGGTGTCCAAACTATCAGGTAATATTAAGTAATTTTTTGTGGTCTTGTTGAACCATTATGAACAAGTGATAGTTGTGCAGGACTAAAAAAAAATGCGAATTTTTTTTATGGCTCGATCCACCCCTGCCAAACACTTACTACAAGGAGACTATGTGGAAGTTCCATATGGATTTGGAGGAGGCTAACAACAATAAAGCATTTGGAATGGAGGTTTTGAAGCTTTCGGAGGAGGCCAAGAACAACAAAGCAGTTCAACTGGATATTTTAAACCTGTTGAAGGTGGAGCTACTTATGATGGTCATGCTTTTGGTGGTGGTGATAGTGATGGGGTTTATGGTTCACAATGTTATGGTTAAAGCACTGTGAAATTGTGGGCATTAGTTAGGTTCAGGTGGAATGGTAGTAGTAGTTTAGGTGTAAGGGTATTTTGGTCAAGTTAGGCAGTAAGTAGATGCATGTGTTATGTATGGCAATATTTTGGTTTTGTAAGAGATGACAATGACAACAACTTATTATGTCTTAATGATAACAATGTATTAAGTCCTTTAACACATACATATGTATAAAAATAAACAAATCATGGAAGGTAACAACAATTACAATTAAGTCATTTAAGACATACATATCAATGTTAGTTAACAACCCAAAAATGGGAATGTACTTTACAATGCTTCCCACAAACCACTATCATACCATTTAACCTAATTAGAACCAAACTTCCAATTCTACCAAACATTATGGATATGAATTGGAAGCTTGTTACCAAAAGACAAGTGTACCCAAAGTAGATGTTTACAAAAAGGGCAACCTATTTACTAATGCCCATTCTACCCATTGAACCCTTAAACACATCTCCTTACTCTAAAACCCAAGGGGTTTTGGAGGAACCACCACCATCAGCATCTTCAACCATTTTCCTGAGCTTCACTTTCCTAATTCTTTCAGAGGGTTTCCTCTTTTTCTCCCAATGGAAATTGTAAGCACCATAACTTCTTCTGGAGGGTAGGACTCTTGCTCCAACCTCTCTCTCTTCAACTCCTTCTTCCTCAACCACTATGCCTTCAACTTCTTCTTCTTCAACCTCTCTCTCTTCAACTCCTTCATCAACCTCTCCTTCTTCAATCAGTTGTTCCTCAACCTCTCTCTCTTCAACTTCTTCCTCAGCCTCTTTTTCTTCAACCTCTTCAACTCCTTCCTCAGCCTCTTTTTCTTCAATCTGTTGTTCCTCAACCTCTCCATAAACCTACAATATGGAGGGCTAGTCAGTAAATCTACAATATGAAAGCCAAAAATATTGATTACCAGAACATAACTCTTTCATAGCAGCCACTGCTTCAGCATGTGTATATCCAGACATCAGCAACTCCTGTAAAGTAAGTCTTTCACTCACCTTCACCTCATTGTCATCATGTTCTTGTTCCTGAACATCCTTTTTTGCTTGACTCATACCTTGCTTACCAGTAGGTGCATGGGTAAAAAGATCAACAAAATCCTCATCACAGGTTAGGGACACATCCTCATTTGCTTCACTCTTATGTTTCTTACCATTAGGTGTTTTCTTTGGTGTTTTGTTCCTTGATCCAGACACTTTAGTTTTCCCTCCTCTCCTTGCCATCATCTTAGTCCTTTTCAGAGGACTAACATTAGGACCACCTACTTGATTACCAGATTCTGAAACTGGGGAAGGAGTAACATCACTTCTTGGTATATCAGGCCCACCAACTTGATCACCACATTCTGAAACTGGGGGAGGAGCAGCATCACTTCTTGGTATAGCAGGCTCAACTGGAGGGAATTGGTCAAAGATAGGTTGGCCTCCCCCATCTTTCCTAGGTCTTCCAATCTTCCTTTTTGGGACAGGGGGCTTAGGTACCTCATCATTTGTGCATGAAATTTTATTATGCCCAAGTTGTTGGCACTTTCCACACCTCACAGTCCTAGTAACCTTTAACCTTTGTGAGGGGTATTTGACATCTTATGATTCAGATGCATGCTTCACTCTATTTACTTTGGGTCTTCCAGGCATCCTTCTAACTGGGGGTGGTAATGGTTTAATAAACTCAGTCATTGGCCACAAGTAGCTTCCACCTACAGGTTGTATGTTCTGACTGTAAGTTGCAACATATTTGTCCTTGTGGAACCAAGAAGAAAGGAATTGACTTGGATCTTTGTGGACATAGTTGATTGCAGCTTGACTATGCACACATGGTGTGCCCGACAACATCCACAAGTTGCAGGTGCAAGTGTGATTGGCTAAATCAACCTTGTATCCATTGTAGACATACCTAGTCTCAAACACATCACCACCACTTGGCACCACTGTCCACAACCTACACACAAAACAAATAAAGTACACATATAGTCTCAAACACATCACCACCACTTGGCACCACTGTCCACAACCTTGTGGTGGTCTGAGATAACAACCAATCCATTGCCAACACCAAGATCCAAATCAGCAACCAAATTATCAATGAACCAGGTCCAGTTGTCCTTATTCTCAACATTCACAACTGCCCATGCTATTGGGTAGACATGGTTGTCTGCATCCCTCCCAATAGCAGTTAAAATCTCCCCCTTAACTTGCCCCTTCAAGAAACTACCATCTAGTCATATTACCCTTCTACATCCTCTGCTCCATCCATCTCTGAAAGCCTTGAAGCCAACATAAAACCTTTTGAAATAGTTACACCCCAGATTACTTTCTACCCCCACCAAGCAAGTTGTACCCGGATTACTCAACCTAATTGCAGCTGCATAGTCCCAAACCTTGGCATAGTGGTCTTCTAACTTCCCTTCTATCATCCCCATTGCAGTACCCCTTGCTCTTTGGCATTGCCCAAGAGATACACTCACTGAAAACCTTTGTAGCACATCTGCTTGCATCTCTAGCAATGTCGTCTTGGGCTTCATGATTACATCTTTCAGGTAGTGTTTGGCTAACCAATTGCTAGTAACTAAGGAACCAAAATGATAATTCCTAGCACACAGATGCATTTTATTACAAAATTTTATCTGGAATGTTCTTTCATTGTACTTCCATCCAGCTGCAACCCTAAATGGACACTGCATTTTGTTATTATCATTGTTGTCCCTGGTTCCACTACCACACTTAGCTATAACCCTCACTCTATCACTTTTTTCAAAATAAAGTTGGTACCCTCCATGGACTGCATAGTTAGTTAAAGCAAACCTGAGTTGAGCAGGGGATTCATAACAGTCTCCTAATCGGGGCCTCATCTCTTTCCAGTCAACATTGGGATCATGCACCCTATACTCCACACCAACATCTTCATTGTCCTCATCTAAGTGGGCATGCTCTTTTTGTTAGACACCAGGAAGGTCTCCATCATCTACCATTCCATCAATACTCCTCCTTAATAAGTTTTCGTCACACAATAAGTTAAGAAACTGATCATCACATAGTCTTGAGGGGGCTTTGAAAGTTTCTTCAGAAAAATCCAAGAAGCTAAAGTCAAATGCATCATTATCGGAGTCAGAGTCTGGAAGGTATGTCTTCTCAGGGAGCTTAGGCCCTTTAGGCTTCTTAGTTCCAGAAGTAGAAGCCATCTGTTTCATAAAAAAACAAAAAAACAACTTGTTAGTTCAAACTTGGAACTCCATACTCCATAGACGAAGATAACCATCCTCATAATCGGAGTCAATTTCTTGTTTCCATACACGTACCTTTCTACTCCAACCTTACTTCACCAACGATTTCGGAGCTTCAAGTTGCGAAATTGGGGACTGTGAAACTCTTCTCAGTGTCAAAACCTTCTCGAATACATGAAAAACCCTTTAGCAGTGATTGTTCGTAAAAGGTGATGGCTAGGGAATAGCTTAGTGGTGACCGGATGGTACAGGTTACCTGCTGGTGACCGGCTCTTTGCCCTCAAACGATAAGTCAATGAAAATATTGTGGTCATAGTAAATAAAAAATTAACTCAGGGCCTTTTTCAATTTAGTGTAAAAACATAGGACTTTAGTGATATTAGTCCTTTATGATACTTTTAAGTTTCAATTCAGATATTTTTATTGATAAATGATACAAAACACTAATAAAATATGTGTAGTATGAAAGTTCTTTTTGAATTTTAAGTTATTCGGAAGTATGTTATATACTTAATCACGTAATGCATTTCTTTATCCAATCATGTGGCAATTGCATATCAAAATGTGAAAGAAAAAAAAACCACCGAGATGCATGTCTCTCTATTAACTAACAACAAGGCATGAAATTTGACGATGGGTTATCATTAATCAAAGGCAAAAATCCCATCGAAACCAACTTCAAAGAAACTCAATTTCAATATATATAATTTTTTTTTATGTTCTGCTAATCAAGTTTTCTTGGGTGAAAATTCTTTAAACGTCCTACATAAAAATCAAACAACACGGTGTCTCCATCTGCAACATTCACCGGAAAGTTGAACTCCGGTTACCAGTCGCCGGAAAAGCTTGCCGCCGCCTACCCAACTGAAAATCTCCACTCCTTTCGCCAGCAGCCTCCTTACGACCACCACCCGACTTCTTCTTTTCACGCTTACCCTTCTTACCATCTTCCCCTTCAGCCCTACCTGAACCACCTTCCCCAAACCCTACTTCTTTCCTTGCTGCCTCATAATCAAATGGTGTCACCTTCACAAGCCCTGAGGAACCCTCACCACCCTGGTTCAATTTCTGGAAGCTTGAAGAAAGATCCGACAGTGACACATTCCCCTCATCCCCATCTTCTTCTCCTTCCCCATGATTCCGCTCACCAGAACCGGAATCGGAATCCAACAATATCACTTTGTCTTCATCTTCCGTTTTGCCCTCCCCGCTCTGATCATTGGCGGCTGTTGATTCCGGAGCACCTGCTGGCTCCTCTTCCCCACTGGAATCAGATTCCAGCAAAATAATGTCGTTTTCCGGTTTAGAGGTGGTTGTTGCAGGCGAAACATCCGGAAGCTTCTTGACATTTGAGGTTTCTTGTACAACAGGACGTGAAGACTCGAGTTTTTCAGTGAAAGAATGGAATGGGAGGGACACAGAAGATTTGATCTGTTCCACCTTAATCTCCTCTGTTGCCTGTACCCAAACCCAAACCCAAACGAACAAATAGTTTAACAAAAATGACTAAAATACCCCTCAACAATAACAAAATAAAAGAATCTTGACTACAAGAAACTGGACCTTTGATTCAGCATTTAGTTTCCTCTTTCCAAACATTGATCCAAAGGCACGGCTCGGCTTCTTTTGTACCTCGATGCTTACTCTGGAACCCTGGCATATGATATGACAATTACATCATTTTATTACCCAAAAAAAAACATTATATCAAAATGGATGTAAAGAGAGCCAATGACATACAGAAGACCCGTCCAATTTATTATTTTGGTTGACTCCAGCAATAAAGTTTCCCACTTCCTTTTCAAAAGTGTCACCTTCTGCAGCATTACTAACATTTTCATTTACTGCTGCTTCCTGAACATCTGCATTTCTAGCATTTCTTGCAGCCATCTGCACAATTTAAGGAAAAAAAAACTCCTTGTTTCAAATAAAGATTACATCTTTATCTTGGGTATTCCTTCTTTTTTGTTATACCCAAAAGGGGTTGGGAAAAGATTGAAATTTTATGAATATAATAAAAAAAATCAAGAGATCTCACAATTTCGATGTATTCTTCCTTGAGTTTCTTGGCCACGGGTTCAAATGCAGCTGCATTCTGCATGGAATGCCTAATGATGCTGACAACAGAACCAAGGTTGCGCTCGATATATGGGTGTTTGGACTTCATTACATGTCGCAATTTACTAGGTGTCACTGGCATTTGTTTTGCTTTATAAAAAAAAAGATGTTTAAAAAAAGTTAGAAAGAAATCAACCTTGTAGTAAACACAAAGAAAAGATAAAAGAACAATTAAATTACCAATCTCAATGAGTGATTTATTTGGCAATATAAAACCGGTGCTTTCATCTTCTGCACGAGCAATAACATCTCTCCACTCACAAAGTCCCTGCATTCCATTTGAAAAAAAAAAAAAAAAAAAAACCCTCAAAATAGTGTTTCTTGAATTATTAGATTTTGTTCTTGAAGAAAAACACAAAGCAACAACTTACTGCAACAATGGCAACTTGCTGACCATTGAGATCAGCAGCATGCAACCTGGATCCATGAAAAAACAAGTGCCCATTAATATTTTTATAATAAACTAAATAGGAATTAAAAAAAAAATCAAAAAACCATCACAATCAAGTCATTAAATTTTAAATCATAAAGACGATATACGGATATAGTGATTTACCCGTATATGTTTAGATATGAGTTCTCAGTCAGAAGCTCTTTCTGATAGAGCTGCATGCATATATCATAACTACGTTGGTATACCTGAAACCAACAATTATCAAAATCAATAAGTAAATTTATATTAAATAATTATTTTCATAAGATTGGATGTATACAGAAAAGAAAAATCAAAGCTTACCTCTACCAGAAGTGCTTCAGGGCAATCTGGATCTGTTGATGATGAAAGCAGCCTTCGTTTCATAAGATCATAAATATACAGAAGATAATGTGTGTCTTCTCTCGCATATCTGTTAAAATAAAAATACAACACACATAAATAAAAAGAAAAATGTACTTATAATGAGAAAATAATGTATGCAATAAACAAGATCTACCTTAGCATTTCATCAGTCAGTGGACGTAATCGCCAGTCTGCATTTTGGTATCTACAAGAAATTAAAAATTAAATACAAAGTAAAACAGCAAGTGTTGTACAGTTTATCATATAAAATGGAAGAAGAGAGTGTACTCTTTATTTGCAGCAACATCACAGAAGTGTCGCAAAAGAAACTCCAGAGAATTTCTCTCCAATTTTAACACTTTTGAGGCCTATAAAATTTGAAATTTTCACAATCACATTGAGAATATAATATATATACAGTAGACTTTTATTTTAAATTGGAACAAAAATTGCTAATAATGGAAAAGAACAACCTGTCCAGTATCAAACATATTGCAAATGTATATGCCAAAATCACGTTGCAGCCATACAATATCCCGATCAGCTCCATGCAAAACCTGATATAGATTGAAGTGTTATAAAACAGTTCCAAATTTTATGTCTTTTTGTAAATGTTGTTTATACCTTTCTTTTGGTAGGATCTTTGAAAACCTCTCGGAGATATGGACCAATGTGAACCCTTAGTTTCAATGTATCCACAATAAAATCTTCTGTTCTAGTAGATATTTGCATCAAACATGTCAACCCTTGAAAAGATCGATATTGGTTGTGTTCCAAATCAACCTAAAGAAGAACAGCAAATCATAATATTAACCATTTGGAAAGGATCTCATGATGAACATAGTATGCTGCTATAAAAAAAATACCGCAAATTCATCGACTTCACGCAGTGTAGCAGCTAGTTGCTTCAAATCTTTTACTTCTTGTATGATCTTGAACGATGTGCTTTCAACTGGAGGTGGTTTTACAGGCTCTACATCGCTTACTGTTTTGTCAATGAAATCCACGACCGAAAGATTCTCCTACAGATACACAGGAAGCAAGGTGAAGTGTGCTAAAAAGGATAAAATGAATAGATTCAAAGTAAAACTCATAAGGGTATAATAGAAGTAAAAGTAACTCACCAGTGGGTGTATCAATTTGGATCCATCCTCACTTCTCTGCAACCAAACATGTTCAAATGGCTGGTTGGCATTATTGACCAGTATTTTATACTCATCTTGTGGCCTCCTAATGGAAGGTATATGAAATGAAACTTTCGCCTTTGGTGTCCCCATTGCATTACTGTCCCTTGAAACAACCTTCACAGAAGATGCATTGCCCAGATTATTATCAGCACTTCTACTTGAATTACTATTATTAACTAATGAATCTTTATCGAACGCTTTCTTTTTTCTGCCTTGAACCAGCTGAAACCCATCATCATCAACTAAATTCGTAACCCTAACACCTGTTTCCTCTTCTTTGTTTCTGATCTTTTTAAACTCGTCAATAGACGAATCAAACCTTTCAAACATCTCGTCGTTAAAACTAACTAACCAGTCATAGGCCTCGTCGTCATCATCAAGATCACCATTAGGAAACTTCATCTGCTTTTTGCCCCATAATTGTTCGGCTGATGACCCAATTGTTTCAAGAATCGATTGGGAATGTTTGGCCATCTCCTGAATTGGGTTCTTGAATTCTTCGAAGTTGAAGTAGAAGTGAAAATCTTTATTGCATGGGATGGCTCTTGAAGACCCGGATAGCTTTGATATTGAAGAGGAGAAAGAAGGGGGTTTCATAGAAGAAGAAAACTGTTTCAATGCTTCAGCTTTTGTTGAGGATTTTTGGGTTTGGGCTTCTTCGGTGAGAGAGGGATCCATATCTGAATCTTGATGATATAAATGCGTTCCGGAAGGGGGGGTTTAATCAGGCCACTGAAAGAGAGGGGTTTTGGGGGTGAGAAACCTTAGGCGGTTAGGGTTTAGGGATTCTTTGTCATGTTAAGAGAAGTGAAGAACAAGCCTCGTCTCGCAGCGAATTTCACTTTTATTAGGGCTTGGAAGAGGGAATAGTGAAACGGAGAGCATTGGGCATAATATTTTGTTTTCCTATTCACTTTCTATTTTTGTTGTGTTTAAATGTTTAATGGTTCATAATATTTTTACGTTTGACCAAAGTAAAATTTATTTTATATTTTTGATGGCATGTTGAAACAAATTACTTCATGGGTGACATTTTTGTTTTTATTATATCAACTAGATTATGTTCTAATGTAAAATCAACTTGCATATCATGAAGGCATGTATCACTAAGACTAGTGGATATGGGTCACTGTTAGGGGTATGCACAGTACGGTTTTGAGTCAAAACCGCAAACTACACCGCAAGTGCGGTTTGAGATTTTTGAAAACCGCAAACTGCACTGCAAAAGTTCTAAACTGCATCATGCGGTGTGGTTTGGTGTGTACGGTTTATACGGTTTTTGTAAGGTTTGAAAAACATCCCTATTTTTACTATTGTTGTATATGAATTCGACTAAATTTAATTACATATAATATAAGATTTAATGCATATTTTATACACAAATATGTTAGTTACGGAATCAACATTCCATTCAATTTGTAACAACCGAATTAATAAGTTATCAAAATTTTGTTTACAAAAATTAAAAGTATCAACCTTATTAAAGCATAACAATGCTTAGAGATGTTCATTTGAATAGATCAGTTCGATCCGATCCAATTAAATAAATCCAATTTGATTTCGGTTTTAAAAATATGGATCTGAATAGTCCAAACTAAATTCAAATCTGATCCGATCCGGTCCAATTACAATATAGTTGGATCGGTTTTTATAATTCGGTTTTCAAAAACCAGAACATGTTAAAACAACATAGAAGCGTTAATATTATCCAATTTTTACTAAAGAAGAAAAAACAAATTATTTAGTTGTGATTTAAAATTTATAAACAACTACTAAAAATGTATATTATAGTTTAATATTTAATAGATAAAAAACTTTTGAGAGAAAGTATTTATTAATATTTTTTATTAGGTAAAATTTTTTGAACTTATTTGAAAAAATAAATTATAAAATTAATAAATAATTATAGATATATTGAAAATAAATACATAATAAGCTTTTTGGACTATTCGGTTTTTATTTTATAAACCAAAACCAATTTGAAATCCAAAATAATAATTCGGTTTTGTTGAAAACCAATCCAAAAATCTGAATATTCAAACCAAATAATCCACTCCAAATTTTCCGGTTTTATGACTTTTATCCAAATAATGAACAGCCCAAACGCTGCTTAGATGCAAACTCATCGGTAATAAACTGTAATGCCCGTGTTTCTAGGCTAGACATTAATATTGACATGATAGTCTAGGTTAACCTTTGTGACTCATTTTGGAGAAATGAAAAGGAATTATGTGAAAATTATGTGTTTTATGTGTTTTATGCTTAATTATTAAGATTTAATTAATTAAGATTAAAAATGAGCGTCGAAAATAAATATTAGATAAAGCCGATATTTATTAAGAAAGTTGTAGTGGTCGTGACAAGGATTACGGATATATAAAGAATGTCGAAATCCGAGTTATAACGAAGAAGTTATGACCTGTCGAAGTTTCACGACAAAACCGGCACGGTGCTGAATGTCATAAAAAGTGAGTTTTCGATAAACTACTTTTTAGCTTTAGTGATCTAAACGAAACTCGTAGTGTTCGTTAAACCGAGAGTATGTATAAAAAGAACACCCAAATCTGACTTCGTATGAGGAAGTTATGATTTTTCGAAGTTTCAGCTTAGCAGTAGACAACTAAAAACTCGAATTTTAGATCGAGTGATTTTTAGCCGACACAACCTAAACGAGAATCGAAGGTCTCGTAAATAGTAGCACAACGGTAAAAATTCTGACGAAAACGGACGTTGGATGAAGAAGTTATGAATTTTTAACGGATTTCCTGTCCCGGTCTGTTAAAAATAATAATATAAAAATTAAAGTCAAAATTAGCCGACGAAGTCCAAACGAAAGTTGTAGAGCGTAATTTTACCTACACGTGCATATAAAGAACGTCAAAAACGGAGCTCGTATGCGAAAGTTATGGATTTTAGAAGTTTTGGCGCGAAAACCGAGAAATTTCGCATAGGTGGCTTCGGCCACGTCACCTTCGCTTAGAACGTGCCACGTGTCCGAAATTGGTGAGTCATGCGAGCCATGTGTCCGAGCTGCTGAGTCATCCGATCTCGTGAGCTGATCCGAAGTGGTCCACTGAGAAGGCGACACGTACCCTCTAGCACTTGTCCGAACCCTCGCATGAATGCTACGGATGCCCCTACTTCGGACCTAGACCTCGGTCCAATCACAAGAGGCCAGCAGCCACTTCGCACGTGCAGCCCTCGTGCGAGCCCTCCCCTGCGAGCTTCGGATCTTCGCCACCTGGAGGCTTCTCAGCCGTTAGATCAGGAGGCTCGCTCCTATAAATAGGAGGGTGCGAGACCTCCCGGGTATATTTTGGAAAAGTGTCAATTTTAGCCCCTAAACTCATATTTCTTTCATATTAACATCCCCCGAAGCCTCGGTATCGATTATAACCCCCGGAATATGCCACGAAGTGCCCGTGAAGCCCGGAAAATTTATCTTTTCGGTTTTGAAGTCCGACCTTTCGTAGAGCCCGGTTTCTCAATAAAACTCCCGGTTTTATTAGAAACGAACGTTTTAGGAAACGAATTGCTGCCCGATTATCATCAAATCATGTGAGTGTATAGTCACTTTCATCTTACACATAGATATGAAGTATTTTATATAAAATACGTGATATGTGTATATATGTTGTTTGTTTATTTGAGATGGATGTTGAATGAATGTTTTATACATGTTTAAAATGATTTAAAATGTATATATATTTTATCTTCAAATATGTTGGGTAAAACATTGGTAGATAAAGTATGAGGGATAGAAGTACAGTATAGATGTACGTTGGTAGCTATGAATTTAGTACGGTATAGATGTACGTTGGTAGCTACGGATTTAGTATGTTGGCAGCTATGGACTTAGTGTCTGTTGTATAAACTTTGGCGACGATGTGACTTCGTGCCTATTTGACATAAATTGTTGAAGGAAAACAATGTTGTCACCCCGGTGTTTGTTTTATTTGACATAAATTGCTGAGGGAAAGCAATGTTGTCACCCAGGTGTTTGTTTTATTTGACATAAATTGCTGAAAGAAAGCAATGTTGTCACCCCGGTGATCGTTTTATTTGACATAAATTGCAGAGGAAAGCAATGTTGTCACCCTATTGGTGGTCTTATTTGGCATAAATTGCTGAGGAAAGCAATGTTGTCACCTTATTGGTTGTTTTATGTTAGGTTGTCTTGTTTGACATTATTTGCTAAGGAAAGCAAAGTTGTCACCCCATTGGTTGCCTTATTTGACATAAATTGTTGAGGAACCTCCGAAGCAATGTTGTCACCCCTAATGAAAATCCTTAGGCTAGGTCCCTTGTGATAATTGTTTTAGGGACGTAAGGTGAGGATAACGGGAATGGGTAATTAGGGTTGTTTTTGGTTGATGAAATTAATAAATTATTTGTTGATTGATAAACTTAAAGAGTTTATTATTTATTGTGGGTTGAAAACCATGTATGCTCATCAGGCTTCCAAGCCTGACCCACTCAGCTTTTTATATTACAGGTAGTAGACCCCGAGCATAGTCGGATGATGATGATGAGTGATTTTTGGATTATAGGTCAGTAGTTATAAATGACTGTTGTAAAGCTTATAATGTCTTGTTTATGCTTTTGATATGTATCGGAACATGACATCCCGGGGTTTTGATATAAAAAGGAGATTATATATTTCTTAAAGAAAGGTTTTGACAAACTTTTATCATGTTTTGTTTTGGGGACCAATTTCGCAACATCTTTTAAAAAGATTTCTCTGATTTTATTTCAAAGAGCATAAATTAAATCGGTCTTTTCTGGCCGAGAAATTAGGGGATGTCACATAAACCAAATTAATATGATTCTATGTGTATTTTGTACTTGTATTTTTTACACTATATATATATATATATATATATATATATATATGATAGTGTGCCTCCTGGGCACACTAGAAAGCACCAAAGACGCTTGCTATATAGCCCAGTTAACCGGTCATTCTTACTACCTTGCACCCATCCCGACCTAGAACAGAATGTCCCTTAATACCCAGGGTCCAGCCTCGAACCCGCGCGGGAAAATCGATAAACAACAAGTAGACACCCGGTAACTCCAGTGCAGGTGCACACACTACTACTACGATTAAGCCAATCGCGGCTCAGGCATGGGACAAAGGTACGATCTACCGATCAACTTCTTTGTCCCGATCAGAGTCTGACAACCCTGTCTCCACAAGCGAGATTCATGCTCGGATCCTCACTACAAAAAGGCCTTGTGCCTCCAATGGTAAAAAGGATCTTGACCTAACTCTCCCTTAGCCTCACGCTTTACACATGATCTCTCTCTTAGAGAGTGACTAGACTGTCGGAGTGTTCACCCGGTACCCCCTCTTGGAGATCGGTTGACGGCTTGTTTACTTGTTGTGATTGCAGACTTCCACCAGAGCCTTTCCATCTACGTTATCACCACCCCTGAAGGTCTGATATCACATCATTGGCGTCATCCGATTGTTGAGACAATGAAACTAAAAGCTTCAAAGCGCATACGCTGATCATGGTGAACGACGGAGAGGGGGTACCAACAAGACGATGCAAAGCTCCATCCGACCAATGCCATCCTTATACTCAATCATCACTGAAACATGTCAGATAACCACTTATACCGTCGGATATGCCCCCACATATGGAATGTCGATAAATCAGTTATGGGTACCCCCACTCACGCCTTAGGGGTCGCTTTTAACGTTTGAATGAAGTGGATTTGATGGCTTAGCAAAAAAAGGACTTAAAGCCGTGACTTTTAGCTTCAGACGGAACTCACGGCGTGAGACTACAAGGTGTCATGACGTGAGATCGAGGGAACCTGCGACATAGTTAACTAAGTCTGGAGTGAGTCACTGATTTTGGACCTGGTCGACTCTCTCGACGTGAGACCTTATTTTAGGGTTTGGTCCAATGGATTTGACCTGATTGACTTTTTGTGACAACTACAAAATTTTTGGGTCAAACCAAGTCTACGGGGTCTTGTGTATGAGTGTATCCACAATATATGTCTATGTAACTTGATGCGATAAGATTATTTGAAATCCAAGAGGGCACCATTTGTATGATTAAAGATAATATACACTTGGAAATTCATGTTGAGTTAAGCCTTGAAAAGTTCATACAAACCAAACAAGAATCAAATAGCTTTAATATGACAGCATGTAATTATGCAAGGTTCTTGAATTCTAGAGTTTAAGGCCATCGCCCTTGAGATCTATATTACTTAAAGCCGCAAACCACTTGTTTAGAAAACATTAAAATCGAAAACACACCCTAAGGATTCAATAAGGACCGAAAACACACCCTAAGGGTCCACTAAGGCCGAAAACCCCATGGGATAAGACCTAGGACCGAAATCAAAAAGTAAGGTCAAGCCTAGGACCGAAATCACATGTGATTTCGGTCATACTAGGGTGTTTGATAAGGTTTTGCGGCCTAGGATAAGAAAAAGGTAAGGAAAGTTGACTTTAGGATGTGATTTCTCACCCATTTCCAATGCAATCACAGTAAACCACGTATTAACCACCAAATAACAATGCCTTAACCTCCAGTTAACCAAGCACCCATCTTATCATCTCCATCCTTTTATTATGGACGAAAACCACTCCCTCACATACCACAATTCCATTCTACTTACTGTGAAAAAATTCATTGCTCTCAAGAGGTCAACTTCCAAGCATTAAAGAGGCTTATTTCTTCAAGCATTTCCTAGGTTTGGATAAATCCATCTCCAAGGAAGTTCATCCATTCCAAACAAGATTTTAGGCTTGAGACCTTCTCAACACCCTTTCGAATCCACCCATCAAAACCACTCAAGGTGAGTTCATACCCCCACATTTTCAAGCTTTTTCATGTTTTAAGGGTGGGGGGAATACAAGCTAAAAATCTATTTACTACATGAATATTGTTGTTACTTCTTGATGTTGAAGTATAAACCATTATTTGTTCAAGATAAGATTATCACTACTTTTATACACCCTTTGTGATAAAATAGTTTTGATATGCAAAGTTAACCAAAAACATAACTTATATTATGTTACAAATATCATTAATAAAATATGATTGTAAAATTTCAAGGTTTTGGAAACTTTTCACCTAAAAGATAGTTTTGATGGGTTTAGAGCACTACATCAATCCTATGGTGTACATGCAAACCCTAAAGCTTTTGGATCTAGTTTGTCTAATGAGCATGCAATAACCATCCAAAGCTTATAAACCCTAGATCTAGCATACATATTTCGAAATTATCATATAAGATCAAATCTAGATGATTACCTTTACAAGAATGGCTTGAATCTTCTTGTCTTGGAGCTTAGAGTCACAAATGTCACTCCTCTAATGGCTTACAAACACCACAAGCAAGAGAATGACTTATGAGAGGGAGGAGGAGCACCAAAAACGACTGAGATCCTTTAGGGATTACTTCCACACGTTTTTGGGGCCTTAAGGGTTCCTTATATAGTGAGGCTATTAGGGTTTTCAACCAGGAAACCCTAATCTGACTGCTTAGGGCCTAAGCAGCCCATGGACTCCTTCCTTAGAAGCCTTTGGACGAAATCTAATGGGTTCCCCCATAGATTCCGTCCACTCCAACTTCTATGGAGTCCATTAGCCCAATATTCAACTATCGCACAATTGACAGTTCTAGTCCCCTTTATTTAATTAATGTCTTTTAGCCACAAAGTTAATTCTTATTAATTCTTGACTAATATTAATTAAACAATATGATTTCTCCCTTAATATATTATTCATATAATATATTAATAAATCATAATAACCTCTCTCTCTCTCCATAAATCATCCTATAAAGTTGCTTTGGTGAAGGCAACCCAAAATGACCATGCACAACCGGGTCAAGTACATACCAAATATAGTTACGGGCTTAGACATTAATCCAACAATCTCCCACTTGGATAAGTCTAGTAACTATAATGCAAGTACAATCCGATTAGCAATCGTAACTCTTAAAGACGTTGTCGAACTCTGATCTTATCAGCAACATGTCCTTTAGATAAGGGATCATATATTCCTCCATTCTATATATCGTATGAACTGAGACATGGATTTTAATCATACTCTCTGTTCATGTGTTGTTTCCCGATTTTCGATTTATGACGACTGACAACAGACTACAATTGAACACATCAACTCAGTCCCGGCTTGGCCAAGCGCTTAGGGGTGTCATCACTAAATCATCGAGGGGCCCACAGATATCGCTTTTATCCCACATTAGGTAAAAGGAACGGATAAACTTCGACTCAAATGCTCGCTTGTACCCACTCATCAAATCACACACAACAATATGTTTTATAACACCAAGTTACTGGTGCGTTTACATTTTATCAATGTGCAACCGACTTGTAAATTACAACTCACATGTCTCGGTTTTAAGAATATAAGATATTATCGTCTCACCAATCACTCGTGATAAAATCCATGAAGCGTTCCAAGTGAGCGTGGGTTTAATCCAATGCTCAAATCTTAATTCATAAGCACTTATGAACGTTGTAGCAAACTTTTTCTATGTCTAATACACTTTAGACAGTCTACAAGCCAATTCACGACAGTCTAGCTTCAATACCTACTTCCAAAGCATTTATCGATTGTGGATAGTTTGAATAATCATATTATTCGGGAGGTCAAAACATGCAAAGTGAAACACAAGAATAATCGAATCCAGTATGGTCTCAAACTTGTGAGCATAAATAAAACACCTTTTATTTAGTCACCATATTGATTACACATTATTCATTGTATAATGTTTTGGATAACCAACTTATTACTTGAATTATGACAATAGTTGTCCCATGCTCTAAGCATGCACACTATGTTTACCTACAGTCCTTTCTTTGTGAAATAGATCAATTGAAAACATTTCCAATGATGCTCATTTCACAATTCCTAATCCTTATCATTAGTGTAAGAATACCAAATTCTTGCCACTATTAGAATGTGTTAGATTCTAACATTTTATGCAACGATCCTTTCGTAATGTCACAACACCAAAGCCACCAAGACTTTGCCAATGATATTACAAAGTACTCTATTGGAGATTGTTACAAGGCAATTCCATAGATATGAAGTCTCACATTCAAAGTACATTCCTTTGAACATCCTTCTTGCATAAAAGTTTCTAATCTAGACATAGATCCTTGATATCCAACTCCCATTTATGGAAACATTTCCATATTTTCCATATGACAACTCATTCTAAATAGAATCATGTCTATTCATAATAATGTCGATATGTTCCTTCCAATACTCTACTTCCAACTGCCCACAAGTGACCAATCCTTGGGGAACCTCAGATTGTTCTTGACAGTTGTTTAATTAATTTTAGTCATATTTGGTCCTGGTCCTTTTTCCCTCTTAATGCTCTAGGCATTTGGAAAATCAGAACGGTCGAATATTACAACATATGCAATCGATCCTATACTAGAAGCGTATGGGATACGATTCATGAAAAACGTGATACTTTACCAGTTTCTTGCTATAATATTGCCATATATAGGATTCCCACATGTTGAATCTTTTCAACATAACATCCATATATATCTTTTGACTAAATTTGATTAAAAATTCTCGATCTAAACTTTTAGATTTGAAATGAAGTATAATATTCTCTCCCTTAATTATAGCAAAACAACTTTTCAACCCCTGCAACTTTGCGAAGTGAAACTTTTGTTTTCTATAATTAATATTGTTAACTTGCAACATAATAATCATGCTCCCACTAACATGATAATTATTACTCTACTAACATAACACTTATGCTCCCACTAGCTTTGACATGTACTCAGAAAACAGCTGGACTTCTAGAAATCAATACTTATTGATTTCCTTAACGAAAGTTCATTTTTTCTGATACGAGATGTTATGATAAGCCTTTATCTAAGCTTCTCAAACTCATACACCTTTCCTTAGATATCTCATATGTGTGTCTAAACAATTTCAGAACTTACAACAATAAGTCTTAATTGTTCAAACTAATTGCCAAATCTCATAATTCGAACTATGAAGAGGGATGTCGTAATCATAATCGAATTTGAGAATGCAATTTACACAATCGCTATCTCCATAAAATCTTCGTAGTGAAAGCGTTTCCTCACAATCATTTTCATGAAGGAGAGAAACCTTATGACACTTAGATTTTATGGTGTATGTGTTCCTATCCATGTGAATTTGTCATAACCATAATCATAAGATAATGTTTGTGACAAATCCAAACTCTTATGGACAGAACTTGTTCATTCTTAATTTCTTGCCATCAAGGGTCCTACCGTTGCTTCCAAGTCTTTGAGCAGCTCACCCCTACCTATCAATGTACTTTCCATTGATCAGGATGCCTTGACTCTATGCAATCAATTTAGAACTCATAGAACTTATATGCATAGTTAACTTAAACTAGAATGACATAGAAACAAAAATGTGTCAACACGATAGGTTGCAAACCTCAAGTCGTGTGCTAGTGTTTAATAAGTTTGCTCTTGATTAGATCTTGAACCTTTTTAAGATCATTTACACTCCCACTGACCTCTTGACATATAAGATTCTCTTGTCAAGAAACATTTATTGACAAACAAATATTCAAGAGTTAGTGCGGATTCTTATCAAGACAAACATTACACACAATTGGTCTTAGTTGGTCTTTGTCTTATCCAAGACATCACAACTTACCAATTTCAAACGTGCAAGAGTGAGAAAAACATTTTCATACTCCACATTTGATGAGTGTGTTAAAACTTCTTAAGATGTGTCACTCAAGTCACAATCTTGGAGTATGACTCTAAGACTTGATTTTGGAACGAAGTATGATTCACTTTTTGATTTAACCATTTCAACAATTTCTGATTCCTCTTTTTAGCCATACTAGTGTACTAAGGTGTCCTTAGAGGATCAACGGTTTCATAATCACTAAGTTAATCATAAAATAGATACTTAAGTACTCTCCCATCTTTTCAGATTGGAGAAACTTTTATCTTTCTGCCTAATTGATTCTTCTTATTCGTTATGATATTCATTGAAACCTTTTCAATGATTCAGAATCATACTTAATCTTTTAAGTATAATCACATTTACTAATCTTTTAGCAAATCATGACGAATATTTTATCGTTCTTTGTGGTAGACTCGACCCAATGCACAACAATGCGTACTAGATCCTTTAGTTCTTTACTTGACTCACATACTTATGTGAACAAGGAGTTAGTCTTAATTTCCTAAATACGAAGGTTCTCATTCATCATACAATACTAGTTGCATGATTCCAGGTTTCTGTCCAATTGAAACTTGGGTGATGAGAATCTTTCCTTATTTGGTAAATTTCTGACATTGCCACAAATAACTAAGTAAGAATCATATCCACTATTATGGTTTATAATACAAACATCAATTTTCACAAATAACATTGCAAGGAGATATAAATAAGACAAAATCAAAATTTATTTTATTTATAAAAGATGCGGAAAAACTTGTCCTTACAATGTAAATTCAAATGAAAACTATGCTATTACATATTCCTAAACAATCTATCCTAACTCTTGAACAACAGCTCAAAAATCCGATCTTCGAATTATGCGATCGAAATCCATCTCTTCGTGATCAGACTCAGCTCACTCTTCCTTTAAGCTTCCTTTCTTTCCTTCGATCCTACAAAACATCAAAATTTAATCTTATCACATCATGTATTAAGAATATACAAATAGGAACTTAATAGAGTTAGATAGTGGATTTTACCTGAAGTGGAGTCATACATCTTGACACTCCCATCTTTTAGATCTCTTAGGTAGTTAGGGTAGCTTCGTGACCAATGCCCCTTCTTTTGGCAGTAGAAACACACAGAATCTTTGGGAATGGCACAAGGGACTATCTCAGACTGAGACTTTCTCTTGTGTAGAGAAAACTTTTCTGGACTTCCAATGTTGCCATTGTCCATAGAAGGTTGAGACATTGATTTACAAGACAAATTTGCTCGACCAGTGCGCCAAATCATTTCTGATTCAGCAGCAATAAGCAAATAAGTCAAATCAATGAAGGTCACGTCTCGGTCCATCATATAGTACTCTCTAATGAACTCATTATATGATTCGGGAAGTGACTGGAGAACCAAGTCAACAACTAACTTTCTTGAGACATCGACACCCAACATTCCCAATTTATCAATATGCAACTTCATATCCAATACATGAGCACATACAGACTTTCCATCTTTGTGTCTTTTTGCCGATAGGGCTTGAGTGACCTTGAACTTTTCAAGTCTTCGAACACGTGGGTCAGGGAGAATTATTGGAGGAGGTGGAGGAAGTGAAGGATGATTTCCATTTCCACAATCCAATCGTGGACCATCATCTTCATGTGGAAAACTTTTTCCAACGGATTCAGGAAGACCATAGTTGTCAGACTTTGACATCTACAAAACGGGAGAAATTCAAGTTAGTTGATTGGGTCCTTAATAAAACACCCAAATGAGATATTAAGGCTAGGACCCAACACAATATTCTACAACTTGGAAGAGGGATGTCGTAATCCAAATTGTAGAACATTTGAAGGTAGGTAAATGACGATATACCAATTTCCACCATGAAAAACGAAAATTGAAAGTTTAAGTTTTAAATGAATTGAAACTCCTAGATCTTTTGAGATTCATTGAACTTTTAAATGGCATGTTTAATCTTGATTATGCCCTTCATTTGTGACTGGGATGCCGAGGATCACAAATAAGGTGTGAATAACCATACGAATGTACGAGGTGCCCTCAATGTTACAGTCACCTAATCGACGTGCCGGTTAACCACACACGCTCCATCGATCTATGACAAACATCGAGTCACCCTTTGCCACCAATCGCTAGACTCAAATTAGTATGTCGGTTAACCACACACGCCCCATTAATTGTCTCGGCAAGGGTACAAAGTGTAATTTCATGGAATTGCATCAAATTCACTTTTCCTAAAGTAACTAAGATTTGGGAATTTATAAAAGCGTTTAGTTACTTCGTATTTATTATACTTATAATGGAAGGTTGTGTCATATCCTACCCGTTCGGCTAACGACCCTCCAGTAGTCAAGAGTGCGGTGGGTAAGAGTGGATACCCATTCAATCGCCATTTTATAGGCAATTTCCTTAAACACCCTTTAGAGACTAGCTTCGTGAATGAGGCCTACTAACAGTAAGTCTGACTCTTTACTCATACATATATAATATGTTAAACCTTTTAAATGTTATATAGTATAAGGTGTATTTAACACTTTTAAAATACTATGTGGTCTAATTTAATAAATTATACTTTTAATTTAATTAAATGTAAACCAAATTATTATGGATTTATTAACTCTCTTTTAATTATACACTTAATTAACTTAATAAAACCATAAGGGTGTAATTTGAACTTTTCAAAAACTAGGGTTTTAGAATTTAATATTTCAAAATTAAACTTTTAATCAAAATTTTAAATTCCAAAACTTGAGGGCAAGTTTTGAACTTTTCAAAACATTAGGGTTTAGAATTTAAATATTTTGAAATTAAACCTTTTAATAAAAAATTTAAATTCCAAAACTTGAGGGCAAGTTTTGAAACTTTTCAAAACATTATCAACAACATTCTAGATCAAATTACAAATAATAACAATTAAACAGTTAATTGGTAATTATCTAAATTTGACCTAATTCAATTTCTTACAAGATAATTCAAAAACAAAATTACAAATAATTAATATTTATCTTATAAAACAAGTAATTATCTTAATTTTGACAATTATCTTCTATTTTGGTAAGGATAATCATATTTTGGTAAGGATAATCACCAAATATTGATAAAATTCGGATTTTATTAATGAAAAACATTTTTGGTAATTATCCCACAACAAAATAGGTCAAAATCCCGCAAAATCAGCCATCTGCGACTCTGACTCGTCGAGTCAACACTGGACTCGTCGAGTTCCCAGTGAACTCGGCGAGTTCAGTCATGGACTGGGCGATTCCAGCCCCCAGAAAGCATAATTTTGCGATTTTAAGCTTGAGTGATTATGAAATACATCAAATACATTATACAAACAGCCTAGGCTCTGATACCACTGATGGGTTTTAAGCACTACATAAATCCTATGGTGTACATGCAAACCTTAAAGCTTTTGGATCTAGTTTGTCTAATGAACATGAAATAACCATACAAAGCTTATAAACCCTTGATTTAGCATACATATTTCGAAATTATCATATAAGATCAAATCTAGATGATTACCTTTACAAGAATGGCTTGAATCTTCTTGTCTTGGAGCTTAGAGTCACAAATGTCACTCCTCTAATGGCTTACAAACACCACAAGCAAGAGAATGACTTATGAGAGGGATGAGGAGCACCAAAAACGACTGAGATCCCTTAGGGATTACTTCCACACGTTTTTGGGGCCTTAGGGGTTCCTTATATAGTGAGGCTATTAGGGTTTTCAACCAGGAAACCCTAATCTGACTGCTTAGGGCCTAAGCAGCCCATGGACTCCTTCCTTAGAAGCCTTTGGACGAAATCTAATGGGTTCCCCCATAGATTCCGTCCACTCCAACTTTTATGGAGTCCATTAGCCCAATATTCAACTATCGCACAATTGACAGTTCTAGTCCCCTTTATTTAATTAATGTCTTTTAGCCACAAATTAATGTCTTGATTGGGTGAATTATGGAGAAAGAGGTTAATTATGATTTATTAATATATTATGTGAATAATATATTAAAAGAGAAATCATATTATTTAATTGATATTGGTCAAGAATTGATTTAGAATTAATTTTGTGGTCAAAAGATATTAATTAAATTAAGGGGGTTGATATTGTAATTACGTGATAATTGCAAAATGGGTTGAGGATCCCTATGGATAGGGTAGACGAAAGCTTATGGATAGCCCATAAGGATTTCGTCCATGATAAGGATTCTGGAAGGATCTTATGGGTTGCTTAGAGCCTAAGCAACCGGATTAGGTCTTTGACTGAAACCCTAATTCTTCAGCCATATAAGGAACCCCTTGGCATCACATTTTCGGCTACCAGAAACCCTAGAAGGATCTTAGAGCCGATTTTGAGCCTCCTCCTATCTTTCTCATATTCTCCAACTTGCTCTTGGTGTTTGTGATCGATTAGAGGTATTACACTTGTGATACTAAAGCTCTCAAAGGTTAAAGATCAAGCTACAATTGAAAGGTAACATCCTAACTTAGTTTTTAGTTTTGATTTTCGATTTTTATGTATGCTAGATTAGGGTTTGCAAGCTTTGGTTGATTATTGCATGTACAGTTAGAAAAACTAGATCCAAAGCTTTAGGGTTTGCATGTGCACCATAGGATTGTTGTTTTGCTTAAAACCCATCAGTGGTATTAGAGTCTAGACTGGTTTTCTATTGTATTTGATGCTATGCTTAATTGTTCAAAGCTGAAAAAGTCGAAAATCGAAATCTGTCTGATGAACTCGTCGAGTCCTCTGATGAACTCGACGAGTCAGTGCTACTCGACGAGTCGGCTCGTCTGTTGGCAGATTTTTCAGGATTTTGACCAGAATCAGATTAGGATAATTACCATAAACGTTTTTAACTGATAAAATTCGATTTTTTCAACATGGTAATGATTATCCTCGTCCAATTAGAAGATAATAGTCAAATAATAAGATAATTATTAGTTTATATGATAAAGATTAATTATTTGTATTTTGATTTGAATTATCTTGTAAGGAAAGTAGATTAGGTCAAATTATGTGATAAATATTAATTATTTAACTATTTTTCAAATTTGATCTAAAAGATATTTTGAAAAGTTTTAAAGTTTGCCCTCAAGTTTTGGAATTTAAATTTTAATTAAAAGGATTTAATTTTCAAATATTTAAATTCTAAACCCTAGAGTTTTAAAAGTTTAAAATTCTACCCTTATACTATTATAATATTAAAAAGTTAATAAATATATATTTGTATAAGACAAATCAGTCTTACCGTTAGTAGGCCTCATTCACGAAGTTGGTCTATAAGGGGTGTTTAAGGAAGCAGCCTGTAAAATGACCGTCATTGGGTATCCACTCTTACCCACCGCACTCTTGACTAGTGGAGGGTCGTTAGCCGAACGGGTAGGATAGGACAACTAATTCCTCATTAATAAGTATAATGATTATATAAAGTAACTAAATGTTTTTATAAATTCTCAATCTTAGTTACTTTAGGAAAAATGTGAAAATGTATGTTATTCCATGAAATTGCACTTTGCACTTTGCCAAGTCGTTAGTGGAGCGTGTGTGGTTAACTAGCACACTAATATGAGACTAGCAAAGGTGGAAAAGGGTGGCTCGATATTTATCATAGATTGATGGAGTGTGCGTGGCTAACCGGCATAATGATTAGGTGATAAATGACATCGAGAGTACCAAGCACATTTGCATGGTTATTCACACCTTGTTTGTGATCCTCGGTATCCCAGTCACAAACTTGAAGGGCATAATCAAGATTTAAACATGCCATTGAAAAGTTCAATGAATCTCAAAATAATCTAGGAATTTCAGTTCATCTAAAACTTAAAATCATTTTTCGTTTTTCATGGTGGAAATTTGTAAATCGTCATTTACCTACCTTCAAATTATTTGCAATTAGATTACGGCATCCCTCTTCTGAATTGTAAATAATTGTGTTGGGTCCTAGCCCTAATTTCTCATTTGGGTGTTTAATCGGGGATTCTTATCTAATCTAAAGTTTGTTCCTTTTCTTTTTCAGATGTCTACTCCAAACAACAACTCTTCTGGCTCAACCCCTTCTAGCCCATTCTCACTCATGAACTTGTGTGGGAAGGTGATCTTCGATGGATCCAATTTTAATGATTAGATTCGCAACATTCGCATGGTCACACGTTACGAGGATAAAGATTATGTTCTCGACAAGGAGCTGAAAGAGATTGACCAAAATACTGCTACTCCTGAGCAAATTGCTGCCTACGAGGCTTATGAAAGGGACGCAACAAAGGTCCATTGCATCATGCTTGCTACAATGACTGCTGAACTCCAAAATTCCTACGAGGACTACTATCCATACGAGATGCACCAAGATTTGATGGAAATGTACCATTAAAGTGCTAGGCAGGAGAGGTACGAGATCATCGCCTCGATGATCACTACCAAAATGAAAGATGGAGAGTCCATCACGGCCCACTTGCAGAAAATGCAAAGGTTTGTGGACCGCTTGCTGAAGTTGAATGTCAACTTCGATGAGGAGCTGGCCATAGATATCATTCTACACTCGTTGCCTCCTTGTTATGACCAGTTTCGTATGACCTATTGTGACAACCCGGAACTTCTATCTTGTACATCTATTCGATTCAACCAATGTTAAACTCGTTTCTGTTGCCTTTTAGCACTGTTTAAGGGTTAGTTTAAGTTTTCTAAGCTTGAGTACAACCAAGGTTGATATTAGGGATGAGTTATCAAGTCGTAAAAGTAGCAAATCGGGCCATACACTCCTTTAGGAGGAGTGTACGGCCGTACACATGGGTGTACGGCCGTACACCCCCTCATGGCCGCACACCCAAGGTGGTGGGTCACCCACCCCTATATATATGTGTAGACCTCCCTTTCCTTCATTCCTTTCTCCCCTTGGCTGCATACTACTCCCTTTCTCTCAAGCTTACTGAACCGTGAACCCTCCAAGGCTTCAAAAGCGTAAGCATTCCATCCTATAGCTTGTTATACTTGAAAGACCTCTTGATATAAGCATTGGTTCATAAAGTTTCAACATGTTCATCATCCTTTGAAGGAGTACGGCCGCACACCTTTGTAAGGTTGGTCGTACACCCCTTAAAGGCTCTCCAAAGTGAGAGTTTGACCCCTAATCATCTAGTTGGACATGATCCTAGCCTTGATGCACCTTAAAGTCGACAACTTTAGCATGAACATGAAGGGTATATGGCCGCACACCCCCTTGTACGGCCGCACATACCTCTTAGGGCCGTAAACCCACTTTGATGATCATTTTAGGCCTCAAACTTGCATTACAACTAAGCATGGGACCTAGAACACTTCTTGTATGCTAGTTAGAACCTTGGAAACACCTCAACATGCATACTTTTCATGAGTGTACGGCCGTACACTCATGGGCCGTACACCCATGGCCATACACACCCTTAGGGTGGCCGTACCCTCCCTCACTCAATCACATATGGTTTTAACACTTAGTTCAAGTGTTTCCAAGTCCTTAGGGTGGTTTCCTATCATGTCTAGTCGTGAAATACCCTAATTTGAATCATATATGTGTTAAATAGGATCCAATTGTGTTCGAGGCTTCACTTGACACTCAACATCTCTTATCGATCTTTCATACAAACCACTCACTTGTAATGCCCGTGTTTCTAGGCTAGGCATTAATATTGACATTACAGTCTACGTTAACCTTTGTAACTTGTAGTGGGCGTGACAAGGATTACGGATATATAAAGAATGTCGAAATCTGAGTTATAACGAAGAAGTTATGACCTGTCGAAGTTTCACGACAAAACCGGCTCGGTGCTGAATGTCGTAAAAAGTGAGTTTTTGATAAACTACTTTTTAGCCTTAGTGATCTAAACGAAACTTGTAGTGTTCGTTAAACCGAGAGTAAGTATAAAAAGAACGCCCAAATCTGACTTCGTATGAGGAAGTTATGATTTTTCGAAGTTTTAGCTTAGCAGTAGACAGCTAAAAACTCGAATTTTAGATCAAGTGATTTTTAGCCGACACGACCTAAACGAGAATTGAACGTCTCGTTATTAGTAGCACAACGGTAAAAAGTCTGACGAAAACGGACGTCGGATGAAAAAGTTATGAATTTTTAACGGATTTCCTGTCCCGGTCTGTTAAAAATAATAATATAAAAATTAAAGTCAAAATTAGCCGACGAAGTCTAAACGAAAGTTGTAGAGTGTAATTTTACCTACGCGTGCATATAAAGAACGTCAAAAACGGAGCTCGTATGCGAAAGTTATGAATTTTAGAAGTTTTTGCACAAAAACCGAGAAAATTCGCATAGTCACGATTTGCCACGTCACCCTCGCTTAGAACATGCCATGTGTCCGAAATGGTGAGTCAGGCGAGCCACGTGTCCGAGCTGCTGAGTCATCCGAGCACCTGACCTTATCCGAAGTGGTCCAATAGCGATGCGACACGTACCTTCTTGCACGAGACCGAACCCTCGCATGAGTGCCACGATGCCTCTACTTCGGACCAGTAGACCTTGGTCCAATCAGGAGAGCAAGCCTTCGCACGCGCAGACCTTGTGCGAGCCATCCCCTTGCGAGCTTCGGATCTGCGACGCGTGGTTCCTTCTCAGCCGTCGGATCAGGACTTCGGACCCCTATGAATAGAAGGGTCCTGCGAGCCTTCTCGGGTACTTTTGGGATTTCACCATCTTTCACCCCTTTCTTCATATTTTCTTCATCTTAACATCCCCCAAATCCCCGATATCGATCATAACCCCCGGAATACGCCACGAAGAGCCCGTGAAGCCTGGAAAATTTATCTTTTCGGTTTCGAAGCCCGACCCTCGCAGAGCCCGGTTTCTGAATAAAACTCCCGGTTTTATTAGAAACGAACGTTTTAGGAAACGAATTGTTGCCCGATTTTCATCAAAACAAGTGAGTGTATAGTCACTTTCATTTTACACAGAGATATGAAGTATTTACCTTATAATACGTGCTATGTGCAAATATATTAATTGTTTATTTGAGGTGACTGTTGAGTTGATGTTTTATACAAGTTTTAAACTGTATAAGTATTTTTATCTACAAATATGTTGGGTAGAACATGGGTAGATAGTGATGTGTGATAAAATAAAAGTAATGAGAGACCTCAATGTGATTTGTGATTCAGTCATCTAGCGGAGATTGGATGACGATCACAGAGTTTCTAGACAGTCCAGTGGGAAACATTAGCAGGTCCGCAACCTGTAGGTGTTAATGAACTAGAGTGTTCATTCGATGTACTCCATCCCCCTCATGGTTGCCTTTAGGACATGTATGGCTGAGGAAACCCCTTAGCAGTAGTGTCCATCCCGATGATATTCTTTAGGCTAGGTCCCTTGTGAAAAGTGTTTTGGGACGTAAAGTGAGGATAACGGGAAGTCTGAGATAGTCCCATTATCAAGGATATCCAGTAAAGCTCTCTCTTCCCAATGGAAAGGGATCGGCCATAGTCAACTCTGTTGACCCAATGGTAAAGAGAGAGGCGAAGTCTGAGATAGTCCCATTATCAAGGATCCATAGGTAACTATTGCCAAAGGAAGGGGCATTGGTTACGAAGCTGCCAAATTTACCTAAGGATGTTAAAGTCAATAAGTTTGGCTCTACTTCAGGTAAAGTCCATTGTCTAACTCTATTAAGTACATGTTGATTCTGATCGCGAAGATGGATTTCAATCGCATGGTTCGGTGATCAGAATTTTGGGCTATTACTTAAGAGTTATGATATTTATATTGCTTAGGAATAGATAACAACAAGGTTTTCATATGGATTGTAAGGATAAGTTTTTCCGCAAAGTTTTAAAATAAAAGAAAAAGGTTTTGATTTTATTTATTTTAAGTATCCTTACAATGGCATTTGTGAAAAGTTGTTGCTTATAAGATTCCATTGATAGCAATATTGGAAAAATGGATTTGATTCTTTCGGTTGTGGTAGTGTCTAATATTACCAAATAAGGAAAGATTCTCATCACCCAAGGTTCAATTGGACCGAAACTTGGAATCATGCAAGTTGTATAGTATGATGAATGAGAACTTTCAGCTTGGAAAATTAAGACTAATTCCTTATGTGAATAAGGAAAGGACTAAGGGATCGAGTACACATTCTTGTGCACTGGTCAAGTCCACCACAAAAGATCAAGAAGACTATTCGTCATGATTTACTTAAGTTCAGTAAATATGGTTATACTTATAAGTTTAAGTATAAGTCTGTAGCATTGGAGAAGTTTCAATGTGAGACAGAACGAATAAGAAGAATCAAAGTATGGCAGAAAGATAAAAGTTTCTCAAATCTGAAAAGATGGGAGAGTACTTTAGTATCATGTTTATGATCATCTTAATGATTAAGATACCATATCACAATTGGTCCTCTAAAGTCATCTTAGTGCATTCTTATGACTAAGAAGAGGAGTCATGAATTGTTGAAATGGTTAAATCAAAAAGATGAGTTATACTTCATTCCAAAACAATTCTTAGAGTCATACTCCAAGATTGTAACTTGAGTGACATATCTTAAAGAGGGTTTGTTAACACTAGTCAAATGTAAGAGTAAAAGGTTATCTACTCTTGTACATTTGAAATTGGTAAGTTGTGATGTTTTGGATAAAACAGAGACCAACTTAGGCTAATTGTGTAAAGTGTTAGTCTTGATAAAGAATCCGCACTATCTCTTGAATATTTGACAAGGGAGTCTTATATATCAAGAGGACAGTGGGAGTCTTAAAGCTCTTGAAAGTTTCAAGACTTAATCAAGAATAAAACCTAAAGTCCTTCACTAGCACACGACTTGAGGTTTATAACCTATCGTGTTGAAATTTTTGTGCCTATTCAAGTTGGCTTTGCATAGGAGTTCTGAGAGTTCTCAATTGGTTGCACAACTACTTGGAAGCAATGGCAGGCACCTGAGCTGCCAAATGGCAAGAATTTAAGATTGCACAAGTTTAATCAATATGAGTTTGGATTTGTCACTAACCTTGTCTTATGATTATGGTTTTGACAAATTCACATGGATAAGAACACATACACTATTAAATCTAAGTGTCATAAGGTTTCTCTCCGATTCATGAAAATGATGGTGAGGAAACACTTTCACTAAGTAGATTTTAGCTAGATAGCAATTGTGATATTTGCATTCTCAAAGTCGTTAGTGGAGCGTGTGTGGTTTACCGGCACACTAACATGGACTTGTGAGAAGTGGCAAAGGTCTAAACAATTAAGACTATGATTACGGCATCCCTTTTCATAGTTCTAAATTGTTTAGACACACATGTGAGCTATCTAAGAGAGGTGTATGATTTTGATAAAGTTTTATCAAAACAATCTAGTATCAGAAATCTGAACTTTGGTAAGAAAGTCAGCTGATTTCTGAGTACATGTCAAAGCTAGTGGGAGCATAAGTGTTATGCTAATAATCATCATGTTAGTGGGAGCATGATAATTATGACAAAGGTTGCAAGTTAGCAATGTTAATTATAGAAAACAAAAGTTTCAATTCGTGAGGTTGCAGGGGTTGAAAAAGTTGTTTTGCTATAATTAAGGGAGAGGAAATTATACTTCATTTCAATTCTAAAAGCTTAGATTGAGATTTTAATCGTATTTAATCAAGGATATATATATATGAATTTCATGTTGGAATGGCTCAACATAAGGAAATTCTATATATGGGTCCATTATTTGCGTTCTAAAATTCGATTATGATTACGGCATCCCTTTTCATAATCTGAATTTTGAGAACTTGGCAAATTGAAATGGAAATATTATAGCAAAAGACTGGTTTAGTCTTTATGTGAGACATCATGAATCGTGTCCCATATGCTTCAGATATAGGATCGATTACATGTGCTATATTCATCCTTTCTAAAATTTTCCAAATGCCTGGGGCATTATGAAGGGAAAAGGTCTAGAATTGGATATGACTAAAATGATTAAGCAATTGTCGAGGACAATCTAAGGTTTACCAAAGATTGGTTGCTCAATGACAGTTGGAAGTATAATGTTAATTCTGGAAGGACCATATTGACATAATCTGTAAGGAGGCAACTCTTGTTCAGAAGTGATAGTCAAAATGGAATATGGAAATGTTTCAAAGTTAGAAATTATTCAATCTGTGTAAGATTAGGAAACTTAATGAAAGAAGGATGTTTCCAAGGAGTTGATCTCCTTTGGAATGCTCTGTAATGATTGTTGTCAAGTCTTTCTGACTTCGTGCATAATCATTAAGAGGATCAATGCATATAAGTTTAGAATCTAACAGATTTCAGTAAATGGCATGAATTTGGAATTCTTGCATTTGCAGTAAGGATTTGGGACTGTGAAAAGAGGATCATTGGAGTGATGTTCAATTGATCTATTTTACAAAGTAAAGATCATAGACAAACATAGTATGCATACTTGGTGTATGGCATGACTAGTGTTTAGAAAACATAGTGTACATGCTTAGAGCATGGGACAACTATTGTTTTAAATTCAAATATAAAGTTGATAAAACCGAAACAATGAATAATGAGTAATCAGTATGGTGATAAATAAAAGTGTTTATTTATATTCATAGGGTTTGATACCATATTTGATTCATTTATTCTTGTGTTTCACTTTGCATGTTTTGACTTCCAGAATAACTAAGTCGCTCTTCCTGAATGATTAAGTTATTCAAACCATCCACAGTCGGTCATATGTTGGAAGTAGATATGAATCAAGACTGTCATGGGTTGGTTTGTAGAGGTCCAAGTTGGTGGACAAAAGTGGTGCTACAACACTCATGAGTGCTCATAAGTTCTGAGTATTGGATTCAACCCGCGCTCATTTGAATCACTTCATGGATTTTATCACGAGTGATCATGAGACGATAATATCTTATATTCTTCAAACCTAGAGATATGAGTTGTTACTATGAGTTGGTTATACATTGATTGCATGAAAACGCATTGGTAACTCGATGTTATAAAACGTGTCTTTGTGTATGATTCAACAAGTAGTAGAACAAGCCATATGAGTCGAAGTTTATCCATTCCTTTTACCTTCGGGATAAAAGCGATATCTGTGGGCCCCTCGATGATTTAAAGATGATACATGTGAGTGCTTGGCCAAGCCAGGACTGATTTGATTTGTTCAATCAGTCAGTCATCATGAATCGGAAATCGGGAAACAACAAATGGACAGAGAGAATGATTGATAATCCATGTATCAGTCCATATGATATCTATAATGGAGGAATATATGATCCCTTATCTAATGGACAAGTCATTGACAAAGGTCAGAGTTCATCGACAAGGTCAGAGTTCGACATAAGCTTTTGAGAGCTACGATTGCTGATCGGTTCCTGAAGTCATACGCAATAATAGTTTTAGACTTATCCAAGTGGGAGACTGTTGGATTAATGTCTAAGTCCATAACTATAATTGGTAAGACTTGACCCGACCCGGCATGGTCCATTTGGGTTGCATGGCATCATGCATTTGGATAGACTATAATGAGAGAAATAACACTTAAGGTTGGTTAATATATTATAAGTTCTAATATATTAATAAGGTTATTTAATTAGTATTGATCAAGAATTAATTTGGAATTAATTAAGTGATCAAAAGGAGACTAATTAAATATATGGGTTGATTGTGTAAATCATTCTTTCTTATATATGTAGGCTTGTGATCCAAGATTCCTTATGTTGGACTAAGTCCATGGGGTGACCCATGGATACTCCATGGAGGTTAAAATCCATGGAGCATAAGGAATGGGTAAAGTTATGAGTTACATGGTGTAACCCTAATAGCCACCATATAAAAGAATCCCATGGCTCAAGAAATTGTGCACTAATGTGTGAGTGTGAGGGCTAGACGATTTCAAGGAGTGTTCAAGTTTCTCTCAAGTTATTCCAAGTGTATTTGGTGTTGTGTGAACCATTTGAGGTGTCACACTTGGGGCACTAGGCACTCAAGCTTCATGAAGACATTCTACATCAAAGAGGTATGTATTCTATCTTGTTATATTTATTATTTTGTATGCTAGATTAGGATAATACCTTGGATGTTCATAATTGTATGTATAATAGAGAAAACATAGATCCAAGGTATTTAGGGTTGCATGTACACTTAGGAGTGTTAGAATGCTCATAACCCAACATAATCATCTAGTTGGACATGATCCTAGCCTTGATGCACCTTAAAGTCGACAACTTTAGCATGAACATGAAGGGTATATGGCCGCACACCCCCTTGTACGGCCGCACATACCTCTTAGGGTCGTAAACCCACTTTGATGATCATTTTAGGCCTCAAACTTGCATTACAACTAAGCATGGGACCTAGAACACTTCTTGTATGCTAGTTAGAACCTTGGAAACACCTCAACATGCACACTTTTCATGAGTGTACGACCGTACACTCATGGGGCGTACACCCATGGCCATACACACCCTTAGGGTGGCCGTACACCTCCCTCACTCAATCACATATGGTTTTAACACTTAGTTCAAGTGTTTCCAAGTCCTTAGGGTGGTTTCCTATCATGTCTAGTCGTGAAATACCCTAATTTGAATCGTATATGTGTTAAATAGGATCCAATTGTGTTCGAGGCTTCACTTGACACTCAACATCTCTTATCGATCTTTCATACAAACCACTCACTCGAGGTGAGTTCATACCCCTACGCTTTTACGACTTTTAAACGTTTTCAGGGGGAATACACGCCAAACACAAATGCTTTTTGTGAACTAATACAAAAGGACTTTTAACAAGTATAAAACTTATGCAATTGATACAGACAAACGATTTTCATATTTGTATAAAATGTTTAGATATTTTATCCCTTTTGTACTATGTTGAGCATAAGGGACGTTTTTAACTTACAACCAAAATTGCATAGTTTTCATATTCAATATTCACATCATCTACACTATACATGCAAACTATAATAGGTATAGTTTGGGGTTTTCAATACATAGCTTTTACGAATTCAGAGTTATTCATTGCTAAACATATAAACTATGGCAGATTTAGTTTATGGTATACATTACTACAAGGGCATGCCATATCATAATTATTTAAGTATAATTATTTACCGTATACAGTATTCAACGGATTCAAATACAAGAGAACAATACAGATTTACATGTAAACTAGATTATACAACATTGTAAGGCTCTACTTCAAAATTGTACCCTTAGGTGTACTGAATTAAATCCCATCATAGTATAACCAGAGTCTCCTGGAGGGAGAGCGTGAGATTTGTGAATAGATCCATTCGGGATTGACAATCCCACACTTGAACTGCTAGCTACAGTTAGGCAGGCATGCCTGAGGTGACAAATGTCATTTAACCAACACTTGAGGAACGTTGTAAAGGTCACTAGGTCATATCAAGCATGGTTATACGACTCACAATAAGTATAAACTAATCATTTGTTTACGGGATTTCATTCTTCAATGGTTTTATTTTAAGTAATAAAACTACCATACATACTGGTGTTAGCCAGGGTTTTCATACTATACATACTGGTGTTAGCCAGGGTTTTCATATTATACATACTGGTGTTAGCCAGGGTTTTCATACTATACATACTAGTGTTAGCCAGGATTTTCATACTATATATACTGGTGTTAGCCAGGGTTTTCATACTATACGATACTTACATTACTGGTGGTAGCCAAGGATTTTCATTCAAGAACTTTCATACATAACAATACAATGCAGCTGGTGGTACCAGGCATACATACAAGTACTTTCAGACATAAGAACAAAATTCAATAATGAACTTACATCTGGTCTTAGGGTTTAAGATTACTTTTCATTACTTATGAAAATATTGGATTTTCTTGGAAACATACAAACATTTCTACAAATTCATTAACATATTTTCACCACAAAACATCGCTTATGAACTCACCAGCTTTATGTTGATACTCTTTCAAAACTGCTTGTATTCTCAGGAAATCAGTAACAGGTACCTCCGAGAGTTTTGAGAAGTCGAAGCAATTAAAGTCTTGTCTTTACTCATACTTTTGATGTATTCAAACAAGACTTAAACAAATGTAAACATTTTTCATATGTGTATTCAATGTAGTGGTTGTGTTTACTATGATTGATATGATACATTTGTTGTGATACTACACATGACGTCATCCACCCCTGAACGTTTCCGCCATTCCGGTTTAGGGGTGTGACAGATTGGTATCAGAGCTCTTGTTTATAGTGAAGTAAGTATACCGAACCTTACATGGTATACAACTGTAAACACTAAGGGGCTGAAGTACTCTGAACTAAAAGTATACTTTTAAAATATAAGTATTTTATAAGAAGTATACAAATATACATACATAACAGAACCAGAGTCATAGGTAGAACAAAACGAAAGTATTTGGATGTTGGACACTGTGGTTAAACATGGGCAGTTATGTAATCATGTCTAGGGTCAATATAGCCTGATCAACTATATTTATTTGAGACATGACCAACATGTGCTTGGGAGTGACTGCGGCGTTGCAGCAAGCCTAAAACTTACCAAGTATATATACATCAGATATCGGTAGAACAAAACATACAACTTGAAATACTATATGAGTATTTTAGCTAGAGCCGAATACAGTATAGAGATTCATTCCAAGTGTTGCTACATATTTCTTCTTAGCGATAGTTACTTGCATTAGTAACCCCCTTCTCTATATATCGCTTCGTAGAACACTTTAACTTTCAGAATGAGATATATCTTGTTTCATATATCTTGTTTATGGGGCCTTATCATCCTCTCCTCCCTGATTGTCCTAGAACAAGATGCCTCCCCGAAGAAGACTCACCAGAAGGAACAACGACACTCCGCCGCCACCACCCCCCAGTTCGATCCTGTTATGTTCCAGGCAGCAGTTACAGCTGCCGTGACTACAGCAATGGTGCAAGTAAACTTTGGTGGATCCGGAAGTGGTACTCATCCCCAAAACCTCGGTGATCAGGGACATCAAAAGGAGTGTTCCTACAAAGAATTCATGAACGCGAAACCCAAATCCTTCGACGGCAATGGTGGCGTTATTGCCCTGACTCGATGGTTCGAGAAGATCGAATCCATCTTCGAAATTTCAGCCTGTTCCGAAGCAAACAAGGTGAAATTCGCCGCTTGCACTTTCACCGACAGAGCATTGACCTGGTGGAATGGTCAAGTCAAATCCCTAACCCCGCCAATGGCTAATGTCATGGGTTGGGAAAGTCTGAAGGAACTGATGCTCGCCGAATACTGCCCAAGAGGCGAGGTGCAAAAGTTAGAGCACGGACTTTGGAACCTGAAGATGAAGGGTTCCGACATTGCTGCCTACACAGCTAGATTCTGCGATCTGGCTCTTCTCTGTCCGGGAATGGTCACTCCGGAAAGCAAGAAGATTGAGAGGTACATCTGGGGATTGACGCCCCAACCAAATGAAATGTTTTGGCTGCTAGGCACACTACATTTGATAGCGCCAAGTGTCTGGCGCAGACTCTGATAGATCACGGGGTCGATTTTGATGAGGTGACAGCCGCTCCCGAACCACAAAAGGAGAATGGAGGGAAGAAGAAGAAATTCTGGAACAAACGAAAGGGCCAGTATTCGCAGGAGCCCGCCAAGAAACAGCAAATCGTGGCAGTTCATGCTGCTACTACTCCTGCTGCCACTCCAGCTGCTGTTCCAACCACCCAAGCTCCTACCAGTGGTTATGTTGGTACTCTTCCAAAGTGCAACAAATGTAACTTTCATCATCACGGACCCTACCGTGATTTGAAATGCAACAGCTGTGGAAAGAAGAGACACACGACTCGGTACTGCAAGGCACCCGCCCAACCAACCAATCAGGCTCCTGGAGCGGGCGCTAGTCAAGCCTGTTATGGCTGTGGAGATGTTGGGCACTTCAAAAGAAATTGCCCCAAGGTAACCACAACTGGCAACACAGGGAGGGTGTTAGCTATGGGCCAGGAGGAAGCAGTCGCTGATCCTGCCGTTGTTACGGGTACGTTCCTCCTTGACAACTCTTATGCATGCATCCTTTTCGATTCTGGTGCGGATAGGAGTTTTGTTAGTCATGCATTCAAGCATCTACTCAAATGTAAATCCCAACCTTTAACTGAAACATTTACCGTCGAAATGGCTAACGGAAAGAAAGAGAGCACTAACGACATATTCATAGGCTGTACTCTTACCTTAGACGATCATTCCTTTCCCATCGATCTTATGCCAGTTTCCATAAAAAGCTTCGATGTCATAATCGGCATGGATTGGTTGAGCCCCAATTGTGCTGATATCCTTTGCTACGAGAAAGCTATCCGTCTCAATCTTCCCTCTGGCGAAGCCCTCACTATTTATGGTGATAAACTCAGTTCGAACCTTCGTATCATTTCATGCATCAAAGCCCAGAAGTATCTGCGGAAGGAGTGCCATGCATCCCTAGCTCATGTTGTTGATGAAACGCAAAAAATTAAAGACCTCGAGAGCATCCCCGAAGTCTGCAACTTTCCTGATGTCTTCCCCGAAGATCTTCCAGGGATTCCTCCCGAGCGCCAAGTCGAGTTTCGTATCAACTTAATCCCCGGAGATACTCCTGTAGCTAAATCTCCCTATCGTCTAGCGCCGGGGGAAATGCAAGAGTTATACAACTAGCTCAATGAGCTAATCAGCAAAGGATTCATAAGGCCGAGTTCCTCACCCTGGGGAGCCCCGATCTTATTTGTGAAAAAGAAAGATGGATCCTTTTGGATGTGCATAGATTACCGAGAACTGAACAAGCTAACCATCAAGAACCGTTATCCCTTACCCAGAATCGACGACCTCTTCGACCAACTTCAGGGAGCCAGTTATTTCTCGAAGATAGACCTTAGATCAGGGTACCATCAGTTACGAGTTCACGAGAATGACGTTCCCAAAACAGCGTTCCGAACTCGTTACGGACACTACGAGTTTGTAGTAATGCCCTTCGGTCTAACCAATGCACCGACAATATTCATGGACCTGATGAATCGGGTGTGCCGCCCTTTCCTAGACAAGTTTGTGATCGTGTTCATTGACGATATACTTGTCTATTCGCAGAGCGAAGATGATCATAAACAGCACTTGAGACTAGTGCTAGAAACATTAAGGGCGGAGAAACTATATGCAAAATTCTCAAAGTGTGAGTTCTGGATCAGGAAGGTAACTTTCCTTGGTCACGTGGTTAGCGAGGAAGGCATACACGTGGACCCTTCCAAAATCAAAGCGATTGAGAATTGGTCAGCACCAAAGACACCCACAGAAATCCGCCAATTCTTGGGTCTTGCTGGCTATTATCACAGGTTTATCCAAAACTTCTCCAAAATCGCTAAGCCTTTAACCACCCTGACACAGAAAGGTGTAACCTTTAGTTGGGGAGAAAAGCAAGACACTTCGTTTCAAACATTGAAGCAGACCCTATGCAGCGTACCTATCTTGTCCCTGCCTGAAGGGACGGAAGACTTCGTTGTCTACTGTGATGCATCCAATCAGGGCCTAGGTTGTGTGCTCATGCAGCGAGGAAAGGTTATCGCCTATGCCTCGAGGCAGCTGAAAACACACTGTCACACCCCCAAACTAGAACGGCGGAAACGTTCGGGGGCGGAGGACGTCATGCTCAGTATCATAACCATAGTGAAGAAAGTAAACACAACCATCATAAATATAATTTAAAAGGTTACATCGTTTCAAAAGTACATGTTTCCAAATAAATTACATATGATGTCAAAATATAGCAAAAGAATCTACGCCTTAGCGTCTTGACTTCAGAAATCTTGTGATTACCTGTTTTACTGATTTCCTGAGAATACAAGTTGTTTTGAAAGAGTATCAGCATAAAGCTGGTGAGTTCATAAGCAATTTATGAATGAAAAATGAATGATGTTCCTTTTTGTTTGTTACAAGTTTGTTTCCAGAAAATCCAATATTTTCTAAAGGTTTGTTATAGCCTTAACTAACCCAAGACTTAGTGTATGTAAGTAAATCGTCATACTTGTGTGTGTGTGTGGTTTTATATTTAAATAAAACTCCTTAAATCCCCATGAACTGTGTGTTTTGTTAATTTCCCATGTGAGATGTTATAACCATACTAAACCCGAAGACCTCGTACTCGATGTTCTTCAGGCGTCGAAATGTTATGACACTTGTCACCCCAGACCTGGCGGTCTAGCTGTTGCAAGCAGCTTAGGTGCGGGTTTGTCAGACCCAATATAGATCTATACACAACTATCACGCTCTCCCTCCAGGAGATTCTGATTATAACTACAGGACTTTACTGTGGTACTTAAGTGTACCCCGAAGGAGAATGTCTCACAAATTTATTTATTAACAAGTTCACGTAGTGTATAATGAAATACTTGTTTTGTAATTCGATTGAGTTGCTGTTTTCTTTGTCAAATGAAGTGCTCAAACTACACCTATTATAGTTTATCAAAAGTGTTGTGTGTTTGAATGAAACCTTGTTATTCATGTCTTTGTATTTCCATAAAATGACATTTAAAATGCTAAGTGTAAATCGTACACACCTTGCTCAACATGTTACAAGGTGTGAATAACTCTTAAACATGTATTTGACAGTTTTACCCTTAACTGTCACTGTTTTAGAATATTTATAGAAAAATCATCGTAATTCAAAAACTGAATCCGTAAACTTTGAGTATTTGGAAAAAGAGTCTACTATATCCATAAATTTTCCTATAATTTTTGGTGGTCTCAAACCAGGGTGAAAATGTTCATCTTCACAACCTGGTCCGACTTTGATGCTGCAGTGACAGGAAGTTTTGTGAAAATCACCATAAATTGTAGAAAAATCTTATGGAGATGTGCAAGTAGTCATTTTAAAAGTATAAACCTGAATTATTTTCATATTAAATAGTTTTTAGAAATATTAAGTTTAAGTTGGGTAAAACAGTTCGTGAACAGGTCATAACTTTTATGTTGTAAGCTGTCAAGTTAAGTTTGAAATATGTTTTGGTGTTTTAACTTGTATTCTCCCCTGAAAACTAAAGAAAACGGGAAAATGTAGGGGTATTAACTCACCTTGAGTGATTTCTTGAAGAATGGAAGGTCGAAGACGAAGAGTATCAAGTCAAGAACACTTGATGAACACGTGAAAGCTTGGATGATCCTAAGAACGACTTTTGGTGTTAAATGTGTGTAGATGATTCAAGGATGTTAGGAAAACATGGAATAACACCTGATTTTAGATGGAATACTTACCAAAAAGTGAAGTAGTAGCTCAAGAACACTAGCACAAGGTGGTGGGAAGTAGGGGGAAAAGAAGATTTCTTGAGGTGGTTTGAGAAGTGTGTAAGTGAAGGATTTGATCAAAGTGAACAAAGAGATCCTCCAGGGATTTCTTTATATAGATGATGCTGGAGCAAGTGGCAAAGGTGAAAGGATGTTTTCCTTGGTTTGTGTGACGTGGATAAGATTGGGCTAATGAGAGGATGACACATGGAGGCAAGTGGGCACACTTGACCCACTTGTGGGGTAGAATACTCCTCTTAATATAAAATAATGATTTTAATTAATAAATCCTTGAGAAATAAATAAAATATGAGTTTTGGGGGTTTAAAATGGTAAAAATATGAATTTGGTGAAAAATCCCGTCAAAAATGTCAAAAACGGGCTTAGGAAGCGAAAGTAGTTGATAATCGGGCATTATGGACCGAACCTGCGAGGTTCGGCTCTTAGAAGGTGAGAACTGAGAGGAAGGGAGAAGGAACCGAGAGAAGGGAGAAGGGACCGAAGGTGCGAGACTGCGAGAGGAGGAACCGAAGGTGGAGGTCGGTCCGAAATTGCTATGGAACCGAAATGGACCGAGGGTTCGGCCTATTTCGGTTGTAGGGAGGTTTCGGTCCTGCATGCTTAGTTCGGTCCGAGAAGGCAGTTCGCTTCTGACAACTTCGGTTCTGAGAGGCTTCGGTTCGAATAGGAGGGTTCGGCTCCTAAGAGGTTCGGTTCCTAAGAGGTTCGGTTCCTAAGAAGGGTTTCGGCCCTAATTAGCTGTTTTTCGATATAACTCTCCGTTTCAAGCGGTTTTTGGTCAATTTAAGGGTCGGGATGACCCGGATGACTATAAAAAGTTTGAGAGAGATTTTGGGAGAGATTTCACATACTTGGAGAGATTTGGGAGAGATTTCACATACTTGGAGAGATTTGGGAGAGATTTCACATACTTGGAGAGATTTGGGAGAGATTTAATCTTAGCCATTATTATCGTATAATCTCGTAATGCAAGGTTCGTGAACCCCGTTATGCTTCGTTTATGATTGTTTTAAGTCCCCGAAAGGGTCCTTAGGCGTGTTTCGATGCATTAACTCCCTTTTTAGGGTTTTTACATTGCTAAACACATAGATTATTCGGGACACTTGAATTCTTGACATACAAATGCACATTTTTATACATTGAATAACTTTTAACATACAAGTACTAATTAAGTTTGACCGGTTTTGAGTTGTTGACTTTGACTTGAATTTGACGGTTGTCACACACACGAAGTCAATTACACAACTCACGATCTAGAGTTGGGAGCAGTGGTCTTTGCGTTAAAGATCTGGAGACATTATCTCTACGGAACCAAGTGCACTGTATTCACCGACCATAAAAGCCTACAGCATATCTTCGATCAGAAAGAGTTAAACATGAGGCAGCGGCGATGGGTAGAGCTACTCAGTGATTACGAGTGCGAAATACGCTACCATCCCGGCAAGGTCAATGTGGTAGCAGATGCCCTCAGCTGAAAGGAGTATTCAGGTCGTAGGGTGAAGGCATTGACAATGACCATCCATTCCCAATTATCCACACAAATCAGAGAGGCTCAACTGGAAGCCTTAAAACCAGAGAACGTGACGAATGAAGCCCTGCGGGGAATGGAAAAGAACTTAGAGGTCAAGGGAGACGGAGTTTACTATTTCATGAACCGGATCTGGACCCCAAAGTACGGCGGGTACAGGGAGGTTGTCATGAATGAGGCTCACAAGACTAGATACTCCGTTCACCCAGGTTCAGATAAGATGTATATGGATCTCAAACGACTATATTGGTGGCCGAACATGAAAGCAGAGATCGCTACTTTCGTGGGCAAGTGTCTGACTTGCGCTAAGGTGAAGGTAGAATATCAAAAGCCCTCGGGTTTACTTCAACAGCCAGAAATACCTGAGTAGAAGTGGGAAATGATTACAATGGATTTTATCACTAAGTTACCCAGATCTCCGACATTGCTAAACACATAGATTATTCGGGACACTTGAATTCTTGACATACAAATGCACATTTTTATACATTGAATAACTTTTAACATACAAGTACTAATTAAGTTTGACCGGTTTTGAGTTGTTGACTTTGACTTGAATTTGACGGTTGTCACACACACGAAGTCAATTACACAACTCACGATCTAGAGTTGGGAGCAGTGGTCTTTGCGTTAAAGATCTGGAGACATTATCTCTACGGAACCAAGTGCACTGTATTCACCGACCATAAAAGCCTACAGCATATCTTCGATCAGAAAGAGTTAAACATGAGGCAGCGGCGATGGGTAGAGCTACTCAGTGATTACGAGTGCGAAATACGCTACCATCCCGGCAAGGTCAATGTGGTAGCAGATGCCCTCAGCTGAAAGGAGTATTCAGGTCGTAGGGTGAAGGCATTGACAATGACCATCCATTCCCAATTATCCACACAAATCAGAGAGGCTCAACTGGAAGCCTTAAAACCAGAGAACGTGACGAATGAAGCCCTGCGGGGAATGGAAAAGAACTTAGAGGTCAAGGGAGACGGAGTTTACTATTTCATGAACCGGATCTGGACCCCAAAGTACGGCGGGTACAGGGAGGTTGTCATGAATGAGGCTCACAAGACTAGATACTCCGTTCACCCAGGTTCAGATAAGATGTATATGGATCTCAAACGACTATATTGGTGGCCGAACATGAAAGCAGAGATCGCTACTTTCGTGGGCAAGTGTCTGACTTGCGCTAAGGTGAAGGTAGAATATCAAAAGCCCTCGGGTTTACTTCAACAGCCAGAAATACCTGAGTAGAAGTGGGAAATGATTACAATGGATTTTATCACTAAGTTACCCAGATCTCCGAGTGGGCACGACGCCATCTGGGTAATTGTCGATCGACTGACTAAATCCGCCCACTTCCTGCCAATCAAAGAAAACTTCAAAATGGAGAGACTCACCCGAATATACCTTCGAGAAATAGTTCGCCTTCATGGGGTACATGTGTCCATTATCTCCGTTCGAGATAGCAGGTTTACCTCTAGATTCTGGCAATCACTACAGAAGGCTCTTGGAACTAAGCTGGATATGAGCACGACTTATCATCCACAGACAGATGGACAGAGTGAGAGAACAATCCAGACATTGGAAGATATGTTGAGAGCCTGCGTCATTGACTTCGGCACGTCGTGGGACACTCATCTACCCTTGGTCGAATTTTCTTACAACAACAACTACCATACCAGCATCAAGGCTGCGCCGTTTGAAGCCCTCTATGGCCGTAAGTACAGATCCCCTCTGTGCTGGGCTGAAGTGGGTGACACGCAGCTAGTCAAGGGTCAAGTCCCCGACAGCACTCTCACGGGTCCTGAAATCATCCGAGAGACGACTGAAAAGATCATACAAATCCGAGAACGACTGAAAGCATCAAGAGATAGACAAAAGAGCTACGCCGATAAGAGACGAAAACCCTTGGAATTCTAGGTTGGTGACCGTGTCCTTTTGAAGGTCTCACCCTCGAAAGGCATGATACGCTTCGGAAAGCGTGGAAAGCTAAATCCAAGATACATTGGACCATTTGAGATCCTTGCTAGGATCGGTCCTGTAGCATACAAACTCCGGTTACCCCGAGAACTTAGCAACGTACATCCCGTCTTCCACGTGTCGAACCTAAAGAAGTGTCTCTCCTATGAGACACTTGTATTCCCCTCGATGAGATCGAACTAGACAAGAGTTTACACTTCGTGGAGGAACCAGTTGAAATCATGGACCGGGAAGTCAAACGAACGAAACAAAGTCGCATCCCGATAGTGAAGGTTCGCTGGAATGCCAAGCGGGGACCTGAATTCACTTGGGAGCCTGAGGATTCAATGAAACAGAAGTACAATCATCTTTTTCCAAGTCCATGATTTGTATTTCTATTCTTGAATTTCGGGACGAAATTTCCTCTAACGGGGGGATGATATGACAACCCGGAACTTCTAGCTTGTACATCTATTCGATTCAATCAATGTTAAACTCATTTATGTTGCCTTTTAGCACTGTTTAAGGGTTCGTTTAAGTGTTCTAAGCTTGAGTACAACCAAGGTTGAGATTAGGGATGAGTTATCAAGTCCTAAAAGTAGCAAATCGGGCCATACACTCCTTTAGGAGGAGTGTACGGCCGTATACATGGGTGTACGGCCGTACACCCCCTCATGGCCGCACACCCAAGGTGGTGGGTCACCGACCCCTATATATATGTGTAGACCTCCCTTTCCTTCATTCCTTTCTCCCCTTGGCTGCACACTACTCCCTTTCTCTCAAGCTTATTGAACCGTGAACCCTCCAAGGCTTCAAAAGCGTAAGCATTCCATCCTATAGCTTGTTATACTTGAAAGACCTCTTGATATAAGCCTTGGTTCATAAAGTTTCAACATGTTCATCATCCTTTGAAGGAGTACGGCCGCACACCTTTGTAAGGTTGGCCGTACACCCCTTAAAGGCTCTCCAAAGTGAGAGTTTGACCCCTAATCTGTTGGATTAATGTCTAAGTCCATAACTATAATTGGTAAGACTTGACCCGACCCGGCATGGTCCATTTGGGTTGCATGGCATCATGCATTTGGATAGACTATAATGAGAGAAATAACACTTAAGGTTGGTTAATATATTATAAGTTCTAATATATTAATAAGGTTATTTAATTAGTATTGATCAAGAATTAATTTGGAATTAATTAAGTGATCAAAAGGAGACTAATTAAATATATGGGTTGATTGTGTAAATCATTCATTCTTATATATGTGGGCTTGTGATCCAAGATTCCTTATGTTGGACTAAGTCCATGGGGTGACCCATGGATACTCCATGGAGGTTAAAATCCATGGAGCATAAGGAATGGGTAAAGTTATGAGTTACATGGTGTAACCCTAATAGCCACCATATAAAAGAATCCCATGGCTCAAGAAATTGTGCACTAATGTGTGAGTGTGAGGGCTAGACGATTTCAAGGAGTGTTCAAGTTTCTCTCAAGTTATTCCAAGTGTATTTGGTGTTGTGTGAACCATTTGAGGTGTCACACTTGGGGCACTAGGCACTCAAGCTTCATGAAGACATTCTACATCAAAGAGGTATGTATTCTATCTTGTTATATTTATTATTTTGTATGCTAGATTAGGATAATACCTTGGATGTTCATAATTGTATGTATAATAGAGAAAACATAGATCCAAGGTATTTAGGGTTGCATGTACACTTAGGAGTGTTAGAATGCTCATAACCCAACATAATCTATCAGAGCCTAGGCTTGTTTTCTTGTTATACTTGCAAAAGTAGCTGAAAAATCGAGTTGGATGCATATATTCGATTGTTTTGGCTGGAATTGGACTAGGAACATTACCCTAAGATGTTTTTGGACTTATAAACTTTTTTTTGATGTGGTAATGTTCATGCTAATCCAATTTCTAAGATAATTGTCATAATTTCAAGATTTGTATTAGTTTGTATGTTCATGCTAATTTCTTGAAGATTGATGATTTGAATTATCTTGTTCTTATGAGGTTCTTAGATTAATAGAAAAGTTGTGTGAAATAGTTGTTTTCAATCCATTTTAATCTAAGAGTTGATTCCAAAGTGTGTTTTTGTAACTTGTCCTCAAGTTATATGAAAAGTCACATTTAAGAATCATAAAACTCATAAAAGTTGGCAAAGGTTACAAAATGAAGAGTCTAGTTCTAATTAAATGGTTTTATGACTCCATAACTTGTCCTCAAGTTATGGAGGTTCAAGAGTCTCTTCATTAAATTAAAAAAAAAGTGTAACCTTAATTAGTTCCATAAGTTACAATAAAAAAAAGTTATTTTTTTTATTAATTAGTTTAAAGTCTTCCATAACTTGTCCTCAAGTTATGGAACTTGAAGAGTTTTTTTTTTAATTAAAACTACTTTAAACACATAAGTTATGGAATTAATTAGTTTTGAATAATTTCAAAACTTGCCCTCAAGTTTTAAAATTTGAAAAATTTTCACTTATGAATACTTTAATTCCAAGTTAGCCCTTAGAATTTTAAAAGTTAAAATTCAACCCTTATACTTTATAATATTATAAGTTAATAATATTTATATATATGTATAAGAGTAAAGTCAGTCTTACCGTTAGTAGGCCTCATTCACGAAGCCGGTCTATAAGGGGGGTATAAGGTTACTGCCTATAAAATGGCAGTTTAATGGGTGTCCACTCTCACCCACCGCTTCCTTGACTGGTGGAGGGTCGTTAGCCGAACGGGTATGACAAGGACTATAATTCTCCTTTCATTAAAAGTATTAATGATAAATACTAAGTAACTAAACTCTTATTAATACCCAATCTTAGTTACTTAGGAAAATGTGAATTTGGTGCTAACCCATGAAATTACACTTTGCACTTTGCTTAAGTCGTTAGTGGAGCGTGTGTGGTTAACCGGCACACTAACCTGGACTTAACAAGGTAGGCAAAGGGTAACTTAATATTTATCATAGTATCGGTGGAGCGTGTGTGGTTAACCGGCACACTGATTAAGGGGTAAATATTAAGGGTACCAAGTATATTTGCATGGTTATTCACACCTTGTTTTGTGATCCTCGGCATCCCAGTCACAAAACCTGAAGGGCACACTCGAGATTGAAACATGCCTTTGAACAGTTCAATGAATCTCAAAGATCTAGGACTTTCAAATCCAATTAAAACCTAATAAATTATTTCGTTTTTCATGGTGGAAATTGGTGAATCGTCATTCACCTACCTTCAAATATTTTATAGCTTGGATTACGGCATCCCTCTTCTAAATTATAAAATAGTTTGTTGGGTCCTAGCCTTAATATTTCATATTGGGTGTCATATTAAGGACTTTAAATCAACTATCTTGAATATCTCCCAAAAAGATGTCTGGTCTAGACATTTATGATCTTCCCAAATCTCTTGAAACAAGCTTTCCTAAATGAAGATGATGTCTCATGGATATCATACTTCTTTCACCTCCTCCAATTATTCTCCCTAACCCACAAGTTCCTAAAAAATTTAAGGTCGCTCAAGCCCTATTGGCAAGGCAAGGTCTAGGTGTGATCACATCTTGGAGATGTAGTTACATATTGACAAGCCGGGAGAGTTGGGTGTCAAAGTCTTGAGAAAGTTGGTGTCTCAACTACTTTCTAAGTCACATAGTGAGTTCTTTTGGGAATCCTACGAAACAGACTAAGACAAGACGCTTAATGATCTTATCTATTTTCTAAGATCAACTTCCTAAAACGCTATGGACATTGACAATGATGACATTGGATATCCAGTAAAGCTCTCTCTTCCCAATGGAAATGGATCGTCCATAGTCAACTCGGTTGACCCAATGGTAAAGAGAGAGGCGAATTCTGAGATAGTCCCATTATCAAGGGTCCATAGGTAACTATTGCCAAAGGAAGGGGCATTGGTTACGAAGCTGCCAAATTTACCTAAGGATGTTAAAGTCAATAAGTTTGGCTCTACTTCAGGTAAAGTCCATTGTCTAACTCTATTAAGTACATGTTGATTCTGATCGCGAAGATGGATTTCAATCGCATGGTTCGGTGATCAGAATTTTGGGCTATTACTTAAGAGTTATGATATTTATATTGCTTAGGAATAGATAACAACAAGGTTTTCATATGGATTGTAAGGATAAGTTTTTCCGCAAAGTTTTAAAATAAAAGAAAAAGGTTTTGATTTTATTTATTTTAAGTATCCTTACAATGGCATTTGTGAAAAGTTGTTGCTTATAAGATTCCATTGATAGCAATATTGGAAAAATGGATTTGATTCTTTCGGTTGTGGTAGTGTCTAATATTACCAAATAAGGAAAGATTCTCATCACCCAAGGTTCAATTGGACCGAAACTTGGAATCATGCAAGTTGTATAGTATGATGAATGAGAACTTTCAGCTTGGAAAATTAAGACTAATTCCTTATGTGAATAAGGAAAGGACTAAGGGATCGAGTACACATTCTTGTGTACTGGTCAAGTCCACCACAAAAGATCAAGAAGACTATTCGTCATGATTTACTTAAGTTCAGTAAATATGGTTATACTTATAAGTTTAAGTATAAGTCTGTAGCATTGGAGAAGTTTCAATGTGAGACAGAACGAATAAGAAGAATCAAAGTATGGCAGAAAGATAAAAGTTTCTCAAATCTGAAAAGATGGGAGAGTACTTTAGTATCATGTTTATGATCATCTTAATGATTAAGATACCATATCACAATTGGTCCTCTAAAGTCATCTTAGTGCATTCTTATGACTAAGAAGAGGAGTCATGAATTGTTGAAATGGTTAAATCAAAAAGATGAGTTATACTTCATTCCAAAACAATTCTTAGAGTCATACTCCAAGATTGTAACTTGAGTGACATATCTTAAAGAGGGTTTGTTAACACTAGTCAAATGTAAGAGTAAAAGGTTATCTACTCTTGTACATTTGAAATTGGTAAGTTGTGATGTTTTGGATAAAACAGAGACCAACTTAGGCTAATTGTGTAAAGTGTTAGTCTTGATAAAGAATCCGCACTATCTCTTGAATATTTGACAAGGGAGTCTTATATATCAAGAGGACAGTGGGAGTCTTAAAGCTCTTGAAAGTTTCAAGACTTAATCAAGAATAAAACCTAAAGTCCTTCACTAGCACACGACTTGAGGTTTATAACCTATCGTGTTGAAATTTTTGTGCCTATTCAAGTTGGCTTTGCATAGGAGTTCTGAGAGTTCTCAATTGGTTGCACAACTACTTGGAAGCAATGGCAGGCACCTGAGCTGCCAAATGGCAAGAATTTAAGATTGCACAAGTTTAATCAATATGAGTTTGGATTTGTCACTAACCTTGTCTTATGATTATGGTTTTGACAAATTCACATGGATAAGAACACATACACTATTAAATCTAAGTGTCATAAGGTTTCTCTCCGATTCATGAAAATGATGGTGAGGAAACACTTTCACTAAGTAGATTTTAGCTAGATAGCAATTGTGATATTTGCATTCTCAAAGTCGTTAGTGGAGCGTGTGTGGTTTACCGGCACACTAACATGGACTTGTGAGAAGTGGCAAAGGTCTAAACAATTAAGACTATGATTACGGCATCCCTTTTCATAGTTCTAAATTGTTTAGACACACATGTGAGCTATCTAAGAGAGGTGTATGATTTTGATAAAGTTTTATCAAAACAATCTAGTATCAGAAATCTGAACTTTGGTAAGAAAGTCAGCTGATTTCTGAGTACATGTCAAAGCTAGTGGGAGCATAAGTGTTATGCTAATAATCATCATGTTAGTGGGAGCATGATAATTATGACAAAGGTTGCAAGTTAGCAATGTTAATTATAGAAAACAAAAGTTTCAATTCGTGAGGTTGCAGGGGTTGAAAAAGTTGTTTTGCTATAATTAAGGGAGAGGAAATTATACTTCATTTCAATTCTAAAAGCTTAGATTGAGATTTTAATCGTATTTAATCAAGGATATATATATGAATTTCATGTTGGAATGGCTCAACATAAGGAAATTCTATATATGGGTCCATTATTTGCGTTCTAAAATTCGATTATGATTACGGCATCCCTTTTCATAATCTGAATTTTGAGAACTTGGCAAATTGAAATGGAAATATTATAGCAAAAGACTGGTTTAGTCTTTATGTGAGACATCATGAATCGTGTCCCATATGCTTCAGATATAGGATCGATTACATGTGCTATATTCATCCTTTCTAAAATTTTCCAAATGCCTGGGGCATTATGAAGGGAAAAGGTCTAGAATTGGATATGACTAAAATGATTAAGCAATTGTCGAGGACAATCTAAGGTTTACCAAAGATTGGTTGCTCAATGACAGTTGGAAGTATAATGTTAATTCTGGAAGGACCATATTGACATAATCTGTAAGGAGGCAACTCTTGTTCAGAAGTGATAGTCAAAATGGAATATGGAAATGTTTCAAAGTTAGAAATTATTCAATCTGTGTAAGATTAGGAAACTTAATGAAAGAAGGATGTTTCCAAGGAGTTGATCTCCTTTGGAATGCTCTGTAATGATTGTTGTCAAGTCTTTCTGACTTCGTGCATAATCATTAAGAGGATCAATGCATATAAGTTTAGAATCTAACAGATTTCAGTAAATGGCATGAATTTGGAATTCTTGCATTTGCAGTAAGGATTTGGGACTGTGAAAAGAGGATCATTGGAGTGATGTTCAATTGATCTATTTTACAAAGTAAAGATCATAGACAAACATAGTATGCATACTTGGTGTATGGCATGACTAGTGTTTAGAAAACATAGTGTACATGCTTGGAGCATGGGACAACTATTGTTTTAAATTCAAGTATAAAGTTGATAAAACCGAAACAATGAATAATGAGTAATCAGTATGGTGATAAATAAAAGTGTTTATTTATATTCATAGGGTTTGATACCATATTTGATTCATTTATTCTTGTGTTTCACTTTGCATGTTTTGACTTCCAGAATAACTAAGTCGCTCTTCCTGAATGATTAAGTTATTCAAACCATCCACAGTCGGTCATATGTTGGAAGTAGATATGAATCAAGACTGTCATGGGTTGGTTTGTAGAGGTCCAAGTTGGTGGACAAAAGTGGTGCTACAACACTCATGAGTGCTCATAAGTTCTGAGTATTGGATTCAACCCGCGCTCATTTGAATCACTTCATGGATTTTATCACGAGTGATCATGAGACGATAATATCTTATATTCTTCAAACCTAGAGATATGAGTTGTTACTATGAGTTGGTTATACATTGATTGCATGAAAACGCATTGGTAACTCGATGTTATAAAACGTGTCTTTGTGTATGATTCAACAAGTAGTAGAACAAGCCATATGAGTCGAAGTTTATCCATTCCTTTTACCTTCGGGATAAAAGCGATATCTGTGGGCCCCTCGATGATTTAAAGATGATACATGTGAGTGCTTGGCCAAGCCAGGACTGATTTGATTTGTTCAATCAGTCAGTCATCATGAATCGGAAATCAGGAAACAACAAATGGACAGAGAGAATGATTGATAATCCATGTATCAGTCCATATGATATCTATAATGGAGGAATATATGATCCCTTATCTAATGGACAAGTCATTGACAAAGGTCAGAGTTCATCGACAAGGTCAGAGTTCGACATAAGCTTTTGAGAGCTACGATTGCTGATCGGTTCCTGAAGTCATACGCAATAATAGTTTTAGACTTATCCAAGTGGGAGACTGTTGGATTAATGTCTAAGTCCATAACTATAATTGGTAAGACTTGACCCGACCCGGCATGGTCCATTTGGGTTGCATGGCATCATGCATTTGGATAGACTATAATGAGAGAAATAACACTTAAGGTTGGTTAATATATTATAAGTTCTAATATATTAATAAGGTTATTTAATTAGTATTGATCAAGAATTAATTTGGAATTAATTAAGTGATCAAAAGGAGACTAATTAAATATATGGGTTGATTGTGTAAATCATTCTTTCTTATATATGTGGGCTTGTGATCCAAGATTCCTTATGTTGGACTAAGTCCATGGGGTGACCCATGGATACTCCATGGAGGTTAAAATCCATGGAGCATAAGGAATGGGTAAAGTTATGAGTTACATGGTGTAACCCTAATAGCCACCATATAAAAGAATCCCATGGCTCAAGAAATTGTGCACTAATGTGTGAGTGTGAGGGCTAGACGATTTCAAGGAGTGTTCAAGTTTCTCTCAAGTTATTCCAAGTGTATTTGGTGTTGTGTGAACCATTTGAGGTGTCACACTTGGGGCACTAGGCACTCAAGCTTCATGAAGACATTCTACATCAAAGAGGTATGTATTCTATCTTGTTATATTTATTATTTTGTATGCTAGATTAGGATAATACCTTGGATGTTCATAATTGTATGTATAATAGAGAAAACATAGATCCAAGGTATTTAGGGTTGCATGTACACTTAGGAGTGTTAGAATGCTCATAACCCAACATAATCATCTAGTTGGACATGATCCTAGCCTTGATGCACCTTAAAGTCGACAACTTTAGCATGAACATGAAGGGTATATGGCCGCACACCCCCTTGTACGGCCGCACATACCTCTTAGGGTCGTAAACCCACTTTGATGATCATGTTAGGCCTCAAACTTGCATTACAACTAAGCATGGGACCTAGAACACTTCTTGTATGCTAGTTAGAACCTTGGAAACACCTCAACATGCACACTTTTCATGAGTGTACGACCGTACACTCATGGGGCGTACACCCATGGCCATACACACCCTTAGGGTGGTCGTACACCTCCCTCACTCAATCACATATGGTTTTAACACTTAGTTCAAGTGTTTCCAAGTCCTTAGGGTGGTTTCCTATCATGTCTAGTCGTGAAATACCCTAATTTGAATCGTATATGTGTTAAATAGGATCCAATTGTGTTCGAGGCTTCACTTGACACTCAACATCTCTTATCGATCTTTCATACAAACCACTCACTCGAGGTGAGTTCATACCCCTACGCTTTTACGACTTTTAAACGTTTTCAGGGGGAATACACGCCAAACACAAATGCTTTTTGTGAACTAATACAAAAGGACTTTTAACAAGTATAAAACTTATGCAATTGATACAGACAAACGATTTTCATATTTGTATAAAATGTTTAGATATTTTATCCCTTTTGTACTATGTTGAGCATAAGGGACGTTTTTAACTTACAACCAAAATTGCATAGTTTTCATATTCAATATTCACATCATCTACACTATACATGCAAACTATAATAGGTATAGTTTGGGGTTTTCAATACATAGCTTTTACGAATTCAGAGTTATTCATTGTTAAACATATAAACTATGGCAGATTTAGTTTATGGTATACATTACTACAAGGGCATGACATTTCATAATTATTTAAGTATAATTATTTACCGTATACAGTATTCAACGGATTCAAATACAAGAGAACAATACAGATTTACATGTAAACTAGATTATACAACATTGTGAGGCTCTACTTCAAAATTGTACCCTTAGGTGTACTGAATTAAATCCTATCATAGTATAACCAGAGTCTCCTGGAGGGAGAACGTGAGATTTGTGAGTAAATCTATTCGGGATTGACAATCCCACACGTGAACTGCTAGCTACAGTTAGGCAGGCATGCCTGAGGTGACAAATGTCATTTAACCAACACTTGAAGAACGTTGTAAAGGTCACTAGGTCATATCAAGCATGGTTATACGACTCACAATAAGTATAAACTAATCATTTGTTTACGGGATTTAATTCTTCAATGGTTATATTTTAAGTAATAAAACTACTATACATATCGGTGTTAGCCAGGGTTTTCATACTATACATACCGGTGTTAGCCAGGGTTTTCATACTATACATACTGGTGTTAGCCATGGTTTTCATACTATACATACTGGTGTTAGCCATGGTTTTCATACTATACATACTAGTGTTAGCCAGGATTTTCATACTATATATACTGGTGTTAGCCAGGGTTTTCATACTATACGATACTTACATTACTGGTGGTAGCCAGGGATTTTCATACAAGAACTTTCATACATAACAATACAATGCAGCTGGTGGTACCAGGCATACATACAAGTACTTTCAGACATAAGAACAAAATTCAATAACGAACTTACAATTGGTCTTAGGGTTTAAGACTACTTTTCATTACTTAAGAAAATATTGGATTTTCTTGGAAACATACAAACATTTCTACAAATTCATTAACAAATTTTCACCACAAAACATCGCTTATGAACTCACCAGCTTTATGCTGATACTCTTTCAAAACTGATTGTATTCTCAGGAAATCAGTAACAGGTACCTCCGGGAGTTTTGAGAAGTCGAAATAATTAAAGTCATGTCTTTACTCATACTTTTGATGTATTCAAACAAGACTTAAACAAATGTAAACCTTTTTGATATGTGTATTCAATGTAGTGGTTGTGTTTAGTATGATTACTATGATACATTTGTTGTGATACTACACATGACGTCATCCACCCCTGAACGTTTCCGCCGTTCCGGTTTAGGGGTGTGACACCTATCATATGAACAAGGAGGAGGTCACTCTGAGCAAGCTTCAAGGCCTGTTGAGAGTAGTCTAAAAGGCAAATCTGTTGCATCTGCTCCTACTACTGCTTCCCTTATCTTTGCTATTGGGCAAGGAAAAGGGAAGAAGAGGAAGGCTCTTTCTAAGAGCCACAAGGGAAAGTCCCATGACGGATCGTCTTCTAGTGGAACCAAAGCTGGTTCTGTTGCCCCCTCTACCAACCCAAAAGAAGCAGAGTGCTTCTATTGCCATGAGAAAGGGCATTGGAAACGAAGCTGCCCGAAGTATCTACAAGACATCAAAGATGGGAAGATAATGCCCACCTTCGCAGGTATTTACACTATTCAATCTAATAACCCATCAAATGCTAGTTCTTGGGTCCTTGATATATGATGTGGTTTTCACATTTGTTATGAGTTGCAGGGTCTAAGAAGAAGTAGGGATGTGGAGCATGGGAAGATGAACCTGATCACATGGAATAGGAAAGTGTCGCCTGTCACCAAGATTGGAGTTTATTCTTTAGTGCTTAGTAGTGGGTTAGGTTTAGACTTGAATAATTGTTGCTACTCGTCTGATATGGCGAGAAACATTATTTCTTTTCATGGTTTTTATAAACAAGGTTTTAGATTTTCGTTTAATAATGAAATTGATTCTATTAATGCTTTCTTGAATGGTACTTTCTATTTTGAAGCATTGCCTTGTAATGGTATATATGAAACTGTGATGGTTGTAGACAACTTAGGAAATAATGTGTTGCAAATCGATTCGTCTAATGGTTTGGAAAAAGCATGCTTGTGGCATTGTCGTCTTGGACATGTCAACAAGAAGCGCATAGCCCAACTCCGAAAGGATGGAGTGTTTGAGTCATTTGACCAAAAATCAGATGACACATGCGAGTCTTGTCTACTTGGAAAGATGACCAAGTCACCCTTCACTGATACTTATGAAAGGGGTGAGGGTTTATTGGATCTCATACATACAGATATATGTGGGCCCTTTAGATCCACCACAAGGGATGCGAACCGCTTCTATTTGACTTTCACCGATGATTATAACATATATGGGTATATCTACTTAATTAAGCACAAGTCAGAAACATTTGAAAAGTTCAAGGAGTTTAAACAAGAAGTGGAGAATCAGCTGGGCAGGAAGATAAAGATGCTCCGATCCGATCGAGGTGGTGAGTATCTTAGTATTGAATTCCACGACTACCTCAATGAATGCAAAATTGTTTCGCAATTGACGCCACCTAGGACACCGCAGTTGAATGGTGTGGCTGAGAGGCACAATCGAACCTTGTTGGACATGGTTCGTTCCATGATGAGTTGAGCTTCGTTGCCTATCTCATTATGGGGGTATGCCTTGGAGACTGTCGCCCATATCCTTAATCTAGTCTCAACTAAGAAGGTTGCCAAAACACCTCACGAGATGTGGACTGGGAAGATTCCCTCATTGGCACATATCAAGGTTTGGGTTTGCGAGGCTTTTGTAAGACGAGAGCATCACGACAAGCTCGAACCTCATAGTGAGCGGTGTATTTTCATCGGCTATCCACAGAAGTCCTTTGGATATCTCGTCTATAGACCGAGTGACAATGTTGTCTTCGTTGCAAGGAGAGGGGTTTTCCGAGAGAGAGAACTCATATGGCAAAAGGACAGTGGGAGACAAATTGATCTTAAAGAGCTTCAAGAATCAAGCGATGAAGGAACCTCTAACACTGGCACTCAACCCGAGGATGAAACTCTTGTTGAACCGATTGACGAGTCCCTACCTTTTAGACGTTCCGGTAGAGTTAGTGTTCCACCCGTATTATATTGTTTCCATATAACTGCTGAGGGTGATACGTTTATTAGTGATAGGTAACTGATAAATTTGGATGAACTTAACAATTACAAGGAAGCCATGGCAGGCCCGGAGTCTGCATAATGGAAAGAGGTTATGGACAGTGAGATTCAGTCCATGTATGACAATCAAGTTTGGAACTTGGTTGACAATGTGCCAGGTCGTAAGACGGTCGGGTGCAAATGGGTCTTCAAGAAGAAGACCGACATGGATGGGAAAGTACACACGTATAAGGCACAATTGGTTGCAAAGGCCTTTACTCAAACTCCTAGAGTTGATTATGATGAGACATTCTCACCAGTAGCGAAGATTAAATCTATAAGGGTTATGCTAGCCATAGCTGCATTTCATGATTATGAAATATGGCAGATGGATGTCAAAACCGCTTTCCTAAATGGGAAGTTGGTTGAGGATGTTTACATGAGTCATCCAGAGGGTTTTGTCGATGCAAAGCACCCCAATAGAGTGTGTAAGCTTGAGAAATCCATTTATGGATTGAAACAAGCATCTCGCAGATGGAATCTTTGTTTCGATGAGAAAGTCAAAGAGTTTGGTTTCTCGAGAAGCGAGGATGAGTCAATTGTATATGTCAAAGCCAGTGGGAGTATAGTTAGCTTTCTTGTTTTGTATGTGGATGACATACTGCTTATAGGAAACGACATCCCAACCTTGCAGGAAGTTAAGTCCTGGCTTGGGAAGTGCTTCGCTATGAAGGACCTCATAGAAGCTGCTTATATTCTAGGGATAAGGATATTGAGAAATAGGAGTAAGAGACTAATAGGACTTAGTCAAAATACTTACTTGGACAAAGTGTTAAAACGTTTTAGCATGGAGAATTCCAAGAAATAGGAGTTACCAATCCAAAGCAATACCAAGTTGAGTAAGACTTAAAGCCCGAGTACCGAAGCTAAGATAGCAGAGATGAGGCGAGCACCTTATGCTTCCACTGTTGGCTCGATCATGTATGCTATGACGTGTACTCGCCCTGATGTGGCCTTCGCTTTGAGCTTGGTCAACAGATATCAAGGGAATCCTGGTAGAGCTCATTGGTGTAATGCCTCGTTCCTGGTATGCATTTAAATTTATTATTTTTTTTATTTTGGAAGGGATACTCGATGAGTTGGTGGCCTTAACTCGTCAAGTAGAAGGCAGAATAGGCGCGGGTTTTAAGTGAGCTACTCGACGAGTCGAAGTCCTGACTCGACGAGTAGGATATGTTGGATGAAACCCTAATCTTTAGGGCTTGCACCCTATTTAAGCATCATATCTGGCCTCCACCCCAGCCTCCATCACCTCCAAACCCTAATCTCGAAACCCTAACCAACCTTGAGTGATCTTGAGTTATTTCTTGCCATTTTTGTGATTTAAAGTTAGAAGAAGGAAGCAAGGACTTGGAGTTGCAAAAGGAAGGCTGAAGATCCAAAGCTAGGGACTCATTTCTGTCTTGATAGAGGTATAAAGCTTATACCTTGGCTGTTATTCACTTTGATCTCCTTTGTATCTTGTATGTTGTCATTTTTGGGCCATTTCCAAGGTCATTCTGAGATTTGAACTCTTGGGGATGAAAGGACTTCAGATCTAGGCACTCTTGAGCTTTAGAAGCTCAAAGTTGCCACCTTTATTCAGCCATGGCCCTATTCTATGACTTAGACCTTCATGTTAGCTTGTAATGGGTGTTTTAGCTTCATAACACCATGCATGCACGTAAAGTTAGCCACTTTACGTGTAATGCTAGTCTAAGGAGTCCAGATCTACAAGTTGCAAGCATTGGAATGGATTAGAATCGAATGAATGGATTGGTCATATGGAGGACTCGACGAGTTGTTCTTGGACTCGGCGAGTCTGGTCGTGAACCCTAACCCCTTTTCTGGTTGAGAGTGAAACCATTGAGTTTAAGAGATGACTTAGTGAGTTGGACAAGATTAGGACTCGGAAGCTGAAGAACTCAATGAGTCAAAGGAGGTACTCGACGAGTTAAACTCGATATGTCCCGATGTTATGACAGGAAGAACTCGACGAGTCTGGGAAGGGACTCGACGAGTTGACTTAGCTGACCACGTGTCTGAGTTGTTCATGAACTCGCCGAGTTGGGAGATGACTCGACGAGTTGGGGTTGACTGGGAGTTGACCTTGACTTTGACTTTGACCAAGATGTTGACTTTGACCAGGGGTAAAATGGTCATTTTACCCTGAGAAGGATTATCAGATTTTGACTAAGTATTATTGTGATATTGATAGTCGGGGAGTCGTTGGAGCAACTATCAGATATTCCTCACCGCGAGTTTTTGCAGACAGCTTTGCGAGGTGAGTTTCCTCCGGTAGGAACGGGTCTAAGGCACCAAGGCCGGCCCGTTTAGATAGTAGTAGTTCCGGTCCATGGTACGATGCTGGGCGGGGCCCAAAGTAGGTTTATATATCTTCCGGATTCCGATCCGATGCCTGGGCGGTCTCGAGGAATGCTTGTATGCTTGTATGCTTGATGTCTTTGTGATTCTTGCATGTGTTTGTTATGTGTTATGTGTTTTGAGCTTAGGTCCGATGTCGGGGCAAGCCCGAGGAATGTCTAGCTAATATGTTATGATAGTATGTTCCGGACTCCGGTCCGATGCCGGGCGGGGCCCGAGGAATGTTCTGATGCTAGGATTATGTGCTTATGTTATATGTTTGTTGATATGTATATGTATGTCGTGATCTGCTCGATGTCGGGCGGGGCCCGATGCCGAATAGGGTTCGATGCCCGGCGGGGCCCGATGCCGAGCTTGACTCTATGTAGCAAGGGCAGGGCCCAAGATATTTTATGTGATATGTGTATGGTATGTGGAAGTTGGGGAGACTCACTAAGCTTCGTGCTTACAGTTTTCAGTTTTGGTTTCAGGTACTTCCACTAGCAAGGGGAAGGGTTCGGGATGATCGCATGGCACACACCACAGTTTCAGTCTGGGATGTTTAGACTATGATATTTTTCTCATATGATTTTGATACAGTATTTGACATGATGTTTTGAGATACATGATTCTTGATTTTCTTTATGATGATAGATGATTTATGGTTTTATTATAAGTTTTAAAACGAAAATTTGGTCTGTATTTTTGGGATGTTCCAATTGGACTGCGGTAAAGAACATTCTTAAGTACATGCGGAGGACTAAGGACTGAGTTCTTATCCTCGGTGGGAGTGATGACTTGAGAGTGCGAGGGTCTACTGACGCCAGTTTTCAGACCGACCGAGACAATTTCCGCTCTCAGTCGGGCTGGGTCTTTACCCTGAACGGAGGAGCAGTGACTTGGAAAAGTTCCAAGCAGGAGACCGTAGCTGATTCAACGTGCGAATCAGAGTACATAGCAGCAAGCGAAGCGTCGAAGGAGGCAATATAGCTAAAGAACTTCATCAGAGACCTTGGAGTTGTACCTGCTATAAAGGAGCCTATGGAGATTTTCTGTGATAACGAAGGTGCGGTTGCCTTAACCAAGGAACTGAGGGATCATGGCAAATCCAGGCATATCGACAAAATATCACTTTATTAGACATCGGGTAGAAGAGGGACTCCTCGCAGTGAAGAGGGTATCATCAGAAGATAACCCAGCAGATCCCCTTACGAAGGGACTGAGTATGGTTAAGCACTTGCAGCACGCTAGGAGTATTGGGCTGAAGGCCGATATTAGTTTTAGTGATTAGATAGTTTTTAGAATCTTGTAATAGATAAATTGTAATTAAGATTTGATGATTAAACAAGGGAGTATTATTTATAAGTAATGTTACTGTCTTGTGTTAATTATTTACTATTGTTTCACTTTGCATGTTTTGACTTCCTAAATAATAAGATTATTTAAACCATACACAGTCAATCATACGTTGGAAGTAAGTATGAAAGAATATTGTCATGAATTGGCTTGTAGACTGTCTAAAGCTTTTAGACATAGCAAAAGTTTGCTGCAACTTTCATTAGTGCTTCTGAAATAAGATTTGAGTATTGGATTAAACTCGCGCTCACATGAATCACTTCATGGAATTAATCACGAGTGATTGTGAGACGATAATACCATATAGTCTTTAAACCGAGATATATGATTTGTTGTTTACGAGTTGGTTGTGCATTGATAGTGCGTAAACGCATCAGTAACTTGATGTTATAAAACGCATTATTGTGTATGATTCAATGAATAAATAGTACAAGCATATAAGTCGAAGTTTATCTGTTCCTTTTATCATACGAGGTTAAAAGCGATATATTGGGCCCCTCGATGATTTGGTTTGACCTATGTGTCAGGCCCGGTCAAGACTAAGTTGATGTGTTCAATTATGTTCTGTGTCAGACAAATCGGAAATCGGGAAACAAACTGTTGGACAATAAGTATGACTATGTTCCATGTATTTGTCCACACGATATCTTGAGAACGGAGGACTATACGATCCCTTATCTAAAGGACGTGTCAGAGTTCGACAACGGCTTTTGAGAGGTACGATTGCTAATCGGATTTTGAAGTCGTACTTGCATTTATAGTTATTAGACTTATCCAAGTGGGAAACTATTGGATTAGGTGTCTAAGCCCATAACTATAATTGGTATGTACTTAACCCGATAGTAGCATGGTCTTTTTGGGTTGCCTTCACCAAAGGAACTTTACTGAGTGAATTATGGAGAAATAGGTTAATTGTGATTTATTAATATATTATGTGAATAGTATATTAAAATAGAAATCATATTATTTAATTGATATTGGTCAAAAATTAATTTAGAATTAATTTTGTGGTCAAAAGAGTTTAATTAAATTAAGGGGACTGACATTGTAATTATGTGATAATTGCAAAATGGGTTCAGGATCCCTATGGATAGGGGTGGACAAAATCTTATGGATAGCCCATAAGGATTTCGTCCATGATAAGGATTCTGGAAGGATCTTATCGGTTGCTTAGAGCCTAAGCAATCGGATTAGGTCTTTGACTGAAACCCTAATTGTAACACCCAGTTCCCTATATGTACTTTTATTTCAAGTTTTTGCATATCTACACAGGGACTCGACGAGTTGGAGGCTCAACTCGTCGAGTAGATGCGAGTATTGGGACGCGGGTGGAAGTGTCTACTCGTTGAGTCGGAAGCCCCGAATCGACAAGTAGACCTGTCTGGATGAAACCCTAAATTTTAGGGTTTGCACCGTATTTAAACACATTAACCAGCCTCCCATGCAGCCCCCATCGTCTCCCTTAGTCCAGAACGCCCTAAATTGTGTCCCTTGAGTGTTGTTGAGTGTGTGAGCCATTTGTGAGAGTGTTTGTGTGATTTAAAAGCTAGAGGAAGAAGAAGGAGCTAGAAGGTTCAAGGAAACAGTAGATCCAAGGTTCAAGCTACATTTCCAGCCCCTTAAAGGTATAAAGTTGCTTCCTTGACATTCCAATTGCTGGATCTCTCTATATTTGAGTTTAGGGCCATCTTTAAACAAATTTGTGAACCTTTTTGAGTATGAAGTGTGATCTGAATTTGTAACTTCAAATCCAGATCCCTTTCAGCCCCTATAGCCATACATTTTACGAAATTATCATGCTTTAGCCCTTCCCTTCTGCCTAGACTTCATTTTAGACTTGGAAATGGTGTTTTTGGCTCATGATACCTTGCATGCACGTAAAGTTTGTAACTTTACGTGTAATATGGACCCTAGTAGGTCATATCTACATTTTAGATGTGTTAAGCCCGACTGAAAGTGGCTGTATGGATTTGGACATTGAGGGACTCGACGAGTCGCTCATACGACTCGACGAGTTGGGTCGCAGTTTCCCCAATCTCTTCTGATATTGAGCAACTTGTTGAGTTTTGAAGAGAACTCAGCAAGCTAGGCTCGTTTTTGGACTTGAGGATCATGTAACTCGGCGAGTTCAAGGCAATATCCCAATGAACATGAAGAAGAACTCGACGAGTCAAGGAAAGACTCGGCGAGTCAAGGAATAACATTCCAACTTGCCTGAAGAAGGACTCGATGAGTTCAAGGACGAATTCGGCGAGTCACTGACTAAAGGTCCCGATTCCGTATGAAGAAGAACTCGACGAGTTCTTGAAAGACTCGACGAGTAGGAGCGAATTTCCAGGACGTTAGTGGATTATGGAACTCGACGACCTGGTGGACCAAATCGGCGAGTTGAGTCAACCAGATGTTGACTTTGACTAAAAATGAATTTGACCAGGGTGTTGACCTTGACTTAACTTGATTTGACCCTTGAAAGGGTTAAGAGTATGAATTGGTAATTAAGGAAGGTTGTTATGTATAGGAGTTTGAGAGGAGTTGATCCCAGCATCGAGGACAGTTCAGACACTTCACGTCATTGAGGTGAGTTACCTTCCTGTAGGAGTGGGTCTACGGCCACAATGTCGGCCCGCTAGTAGGAGTTGTTTGATTAGATGATTGTCTTTGTGATAATTGTCTGGGTTTCCACTATCTGATATGCTTTATGTGCTAGGATGCTCTGTTATATGTGTTAGTAGTAGGAAGGGTGGAATAGTCTCGGATACCGGTTGAAAGATATTGAAGGGGCAGACAGCACCCACGCATGCCTAGCAGTATGTTCATGTTATGTTATTATATGGTAGTGGTAGGGGGTGGAATAGTCCCCGGTTGGAAAATACCGAAGGGAGGTCAGCTCTCGGTTACCGGTTGGAAGATACCGAAGGGAGGTCAGCTCCCGGTTACTGGTTGAAAGATACCGAAGGGGAGGTCAGCTCCCGACTATCGGTTGAAAGATACAGAAGGGAAGTCCAGCTTCCGATTATGCGAGTCAGATACCAGTTGAAAGATACCGAGGGATAGACAGTATATGTTTGTGCTATGTGGTATGATGGGGGAACTCGCTAAGTGAGAGAACCCCTCTCTAAAATTTCATCATATTACTCCAAAACATGCTACATGCATATTCATAAACAATATTTTACATTGATAATTTAATTACAAAAGACTGGATACAAACCGACTAAGTTTTAGTATATTACATAACTACCCAGGAAATTATAATTTTATACATACACGATCACTAAAAACAAAAGTAATATTATTAACTATTCTAAATCTTCCAACAGTATGTGTCTATACTATATCCTTATTACCTGCAATAGTTAAACACCGAGAGGGATAAGCGGTGACGCTTAGTGAGTTCAAAAATAGATACAATATAACGTTATGCCATATATATACCAATATGGCAGAAGCAAGAGGAACAAAGAACAATAAAGGCATATGTGAATCATGTGACAAGCTTTCCATATCAACAAATGATGTGATTCAAAGATTTACAATCAATGAGATACAACAATTTCAACTTGATATACATCAACAAGACTTTAGCCCAAGTGACACAGAAAATAAACGATTTCTGAATAAACATTTTGCTAGAATTTACAGGCTTTCAGCCCTATCCAACATTCTACCAGTACCAAAGTGATGCTTACTCATTCACTTCATGGTCAAAGGCTACATACCAATACCCAAGTGAATGCTTAGTCATTCACTTTGTGGTCAAAGGTATAGCTCATTTTCATAAAACACGGGAAAGCATATTGCACATATAACACATAACATACAATTGTTCCTATAATTTGAACTCACCGTGAAATAACCGGAGGTTAAAATAGTAATTTGGGCAGCACTTCGTTTCCATAATTAACTTTCTTCGATGAAAACCGGGAGCTTTATTGAAAAACTGGGTCGTGCGAGGGTTGAGCTTCAAACCGAAAAGATAAATTTCTCGGGGTCTTCGGGCACTTCGGGATGTTTTTCAGGTGTTAGGTAGGTTCCCGGGACTTCGGGGGTTGTAAAGAAGTTTATGGGAGTAAAAAATGTGAAAAAGGTGTAAAAAGTGTGAATTTTCCAACCAAAACCGGGAGGGTTCGCACCTTCTATATATAGTTGCGAGGCTCGGATCCGGAGGGAGGAGGAGAAGCCACGCGGTAGCTTCGCAGGCGAGGGGGAGGGCACGCGCCGGAGGCTCGCATGCGAGACGTGGCTCGCTTCGGACACGCCACAGATGCGACACGCGTCAGATTTCTGTTGGGCCGTGCATCGGATGAGTCATCGGGTCGGACACGGGGCAGGCTCGCGAGGAATGGGGCGACATGGCCGAACCCGGGCAATGCACATGCGGAAATTCTCGGTTTTTGTGTCCCGAACTTCAAAAATTCATAACTTTCGCATACGAGCTCCGTTTTTGACGTTCTTTATATCCACGCATAGGTGAAATTATAATCTACAACTTTTAATTAGACTTGTCGGCTAATTTTGACTTTATTTTTAATATTATTATATTTAACAGACCGGGACAAGAAAATCCGTTAAAAATTCATAACTTCTTCATCCGACGTCCGTTTTCGTCTGTCTTTTTACCGTTGTACTGCTATTGACGAGACCTTCGATTCTCGTTTAGGTTGCGTCGATTAAAAATCACTCGATCTTTATTTCGAGTTTTTAGTTGTATACTGCTATACTGAAACTTAGAAAAATCATAACTTCCTCATACGAAGTCAGATTTGGATGTTCTTTTTATGAAAATTCTCGGTTTAACGAATACTACGACTTTCATTTAGACCACTAAAGCTAAAAAGTAGTTTATCGAAAACTCACTTTTTACGCTAAATAGTGTTTGCCGGTTTTGTCGCGGATCTTCGATTGGTCATAACTTCTTCGTTATAACTCGGATTTCGATGAAGTTTTCGCCTAAATGTTTCTAACTATTTAATCTACAACTTTCAATAACATTATTTTTATTTATTTCCAACTTTATATTTTCGTTAATTTCAATATCTCAATATTTGACTTTTGATTGAAATCTCATAAGACTTCCAATACTTCCCAAATGATTCTAAACATAGTTTTACTTCAATTCTCATAAAACTATCTTGTTAGAACTTAACACTCAAAATTATATATTATTTAATAATATTCATTTTTAAACAAAACACAATAACTAAACGTGTATGTTACACTAAGTTTCGTGCTTATAGTTTTCAGTTTTGTTTCAGGTACCTCTTCAGCGAAGGGGAAGGAGCTGGCACGGTAGCAGCGCATCGCGCACATATGATTTCCGCATTTTGAGATCCATGGGATTGTACTCTGACGAGCGGTCGTTGTCGCGTCAAAAATAAAACCTTATTTCCACTAATCTAGCGAGTGGTAAGTAAGGGTCGGATCCAGGGGAGCTTATGGTTAATAGTTTAGTTACTATTTTGATTTAACGATAAAGAAATGATGATTAATTTGAGATTTATAAATATGATGACAAACAAAAAAATATGATTTTAATTCAATTAAAAAAAATGATCGCTTCCGGTTTCAGAATTAATAATTATATGAATTAGAAATGAGTGTTATTAATTTTTCATAGCCGATTCAATTAAAGTCTAAGTCAAAAATAGAAAATAAGTGTAACCGCACCCTCCGTCCTACACACCGCTATTGGATGATTTGGCACGGTGGGGAGATCACTTAAAATAGTTTTAAACTTGTGACAATTAATTGATAAATGAATAAAATAAGTGTAACGATTTTATAATGTTAAAAACATAAAAAAATCCACAAATAATATTCAACAAATTCAAATGTTCACACCAAAAAATAATACAATAAGTAAGAATTAAAACCTACTCCCGGTTGCGATCACGAGAGGATTTAGCCGCACATTGTAGACTTATACAAACTCATATTTGTATTCTTGAATTCTTGATGTCTTGATCTTGAATCTTGAAAAGTCTTGAATCTTTGATGGCTTGAATTCTTTGGAAAAAGAAAAGAATTTGGAAGACTAAAATTCTTCCAAAAAAAAATATAGAAATTTCCTAAAGAAAGTGGTGGTATGAAAATAGGTTGGTATAAGAAGTATATGAAGTATGTAAGAGTGTATGAGTGTGTAAGAGGGTGTGTAAGAATGTAAGAGGTGTGTTTGAAATGGTGATTTTGAGGTGGTATTTATAGTGAATTTTTGGAAAATTAAATACCAAAAAGAATGAAATAAAGCTAGGAATATTAAGCTTTTAGATTGGATCTAAGATCCAATCTAAACCTTATGAAAAAGAATTCAAAAGAATTAAAAAGATGGAATTATTTGGATCTAGGAATATTAAGCTTTTAGATTGGCTCGGCTGGCTCCGGCTGAGCTCGGCTTCGGCTTGGCTTGGCTTGGCTGGGGCCTTTTCTTTTCTTTTTCATTTTTTTTAATTAATTTAAATTAAATAAATTCAATTTAATTACTATAAATTAATTAGAAAATAATTAATTATTTCCCACTAATTTATTTTAATTAAATCTCCTTAATTAATTTAAATTCTTTTTATTTTTATTTTTAAAAACATGATTTTTATATATTATTTTTATTTTGATTATATTAAAAATACATTTAATTAAATTAAATTATTTAGAAAATAATAAAATTATTATTTCCTAAATAAATCATTTTAATTAAATTATAATTATTTTAAAAATACAATTTTTCATTTTTTTATTTTGTTTTCTCGTCTTTCCAAACCCGAACATCTTCAATTCTTTTGTTTTCAATCTTGATTTCTCTTCGTGTAATTCCTTGAACTTCTTTTTGCATCTTTTTGTACAATTTTCATCATATTTACCACCTACAAACATAATTCAAATACATGTCAAAGTAGCACCATTCTTAGATAAAATCGGTTATTTTACATAAATTATAGTATATTAAGCGTGATGTAAAATATACCGATCAAACCTCCCCAACTTATCTCTTTCTCGTCCCGAGAAAGATCCAAATGTAATTGATTAGCGTGCTAGAAAACTTCTTTGATGTTTTTGAAAACTAAAGATATGAATTATAAACTAGTTTTCACATGGAACCATAACAGAATTAAATAACACCAATCAATACCACCTGATCAAGATATAGCAACAAATGTTAGGATGAGGTCACATTTCTTTCTTTGAAGTGGGGACGTGTTTACACTCAAGGTCGATTTAAAGATATCGCTTTACCATAGGCCTGATCTACTGCATGAAATGTATCAGTCTGTTACGGTCCACTTTCTCACTGTTATGCATCCTATTGTTTGTTTCTATATCCATACAAGTAATACTAATTGGTGCTTCAAAATGTTTTTTTTATGTTTTCTGCTATAATTTGGTAAAAGCACACTAACATACTAACACAATTACATTCTTTCCTTTTTGGGATAATTTCTTATTTATATTAAAAAAAATCACACAAAACAAACAAAAAATCGAGATCACCTGATAGTTCTTGGTAGAGGAGGCTTTTATATCTTCAAAAATAGGAGAAAAATGTTGAATTTTTTTTTCTTGTTGGGCTCGATCAAAACCAAAAATTGCAGCATATTTGGTTTGTCGCCTTATTGCAGCATATTTGGTTTGTCGCCTTTTTCTCATTTAAGTATACCTCCCCAACTTTAAACTTTGCATCGTCCTCGATGTAAAACACAAAAGAAAACCATAAAACAATAAAATGAAATAAACCACAAACACACCAAATAAAATAAATCCATCATTTTCGCTGAGGATCGCGATTGCACTTGGCATGTGCAACAAGCCTTTTAAACCCCTAGGTTACCCTAATGGACGAGTGAAGTCTCGTGAGGGTTTGCAGTGAACATACCCACAAAGTTCTCGGGTTGCCTCCCGAAGTAGCGCTAAGTTTAACGTCTTCAGCCAGACGTGTTACCTCGAAGCAAAAACTAGATGACGTAAGTGGGTTGTTCTTGTAAAAAGTCAACCCGTTCTACTTGTACCTCATGTCGTGTGGCGGATGAAATATAGGGCTTGAGACGATGCCCGTTTACTTTGAATGACTCACCGCCTTTTTCATCTTTGATCTCAATCGCTCCGTGAGGTGTGACATCAACTACTTCATATGGTCCTGACCATTTGCTTTTCAATTTCCCGGGAAAAAGCTTTAATCGTGAATTAAATAGCCACACTTTTTGTCCTTTTTCAAAAGTTTTGATCTTTAATTTTGCATCGTGGAATGCTTTCATCTTGGACTTATATGTGACAGCATTATTGTATGCCTCATCCCGGAGTTCTTCCAGTTCACTCAATTGTAGTTTTCGTTCCTTTCCTGCTTGATCATACTCCAAATTTACTTCTTTGATGGCCCACAATGCTCGATGTGCTAACTCAACCGGTAAGTGACATCCTTTTCCATAAACAAGTCTATAAGGGGTTGTGCCAATCTATGTTTTGAAAGCAGTCCGATAGGCCCAAAGTGCATCGTCTAGTCGAAGTGACCAGTCTTTGCGGTCAGGTCTAACGGTTTTTTGTAAAACTTCTTTGATATGTCGATTAGACACTTCCACTTGACCACTTGTTTGAGTAGTTTGCCAAATTTAAAGTTTTTAAAATGTGACCCCCCATCACTGATGATCACACGAGGGATACCATGTCTCACAAAAATATTTTTCTTGACAAACTTACAAACAACATGGTGATCATTTGTTTTGGTGGCCTCGGCTTCAATCCACTTTGAGACATAATCGACAACCACCAAAATATAAATACTGCCGAAAGAAGTTGGAAAAGGACCCATAAAGTCAATTCCCCACACATCAAATATTTCAACAACCAAGATGGGGTTCAATGGCATTTGGTCTCTTTTTGAGATCCCCCCAACTTGTTGGCATTTCAAACAGGATTTAACAAACACATGCGCATCACGAAAAATTGTTGGCCAGAAGAAACCCGTGTCTAGAACTCTGTGACTCGTCTTTTGAGCACTGAAATGTCCTCCACATGCGTATGAGTGACAATGAGCCAATAAATCTTGAATTTCATGGTCAGGGACACATCTCCGAATTATTTGATCTGGTCCAATCTTGAATAAGTCTGGATTGTCCCAAATAAACCGTTTTGCTTGTGCCATGAAATGTTTCATCTTTTGCTTTGTCCAATACTCTGGTATTTTTCCTGTAGCCAAATAATTCACAATATTAGCAAACCAAGGTAATCCATTGATGTTCAATAATTGTTCATCGGGAAAGGTATCCCGAATTTCTTCCTTGAAAGTGCTTGATACATCAATGGGGAGTCTGGACAAGTGATCAGCTACTACATTATCACTTCCTTTCTTATCCTGAATTTCTAAGTCAAATTCTTGTAGTAGCAATATCCATCTAATAAGCCTCGGTTTTGCATCTTTCTTTTGCATGAGATGACGCAAAGCACTATGGTCCGTAAAAACAACAACTTTTGACCCCCAAACATATGAGCGAAATTTGTCTAAAGCAAAGACAACTGCTAACAACTCTTTTTCCGTTGTTGTGTAATTCAATTGTATATCGGAAAAAGTTTTGCTAGCATAAGAGATTACAACGGGCTTTTTATTCACCCGTTGCCCCAATACAGCACCAACCGCATAATCACTTGCGTCACACATGATTTCAAAAGGTTGTGACCAATCAGGTGATCGCAATATTGGTGCTTGGGAAAGTTGTCCCTTTAGATTTTGAAAGGATTTCATACACGATTCATCAAAAGAAAATGGTGCGTCTTTAGAGAGCAAATTGCATAAAGGTTTTGAAATCGCACTAAAATTTTTGATGAATCGTCTATAAAAACCTGCATGTCCAAGAAAAGATCTCACGCCTTTGACATTTGTGGGAGGTGGTAGTAAGGAAATGAGTTGTACTTTGGCATGGTCAACTTCAAATCCTCTTTCAGAAACAACATGCCCAAGTACAACTCCTTCTTTAACCATGAAATGACTTTTCTCCCAACTTAAAACCAAGTTTGTCTCCGTGCAACGTTTCAAAACTTTTACCAATTGTTGGAGACATGTGTCAAATGTTGATCCAAAAATAGAGAAATCATCCATAAAAATTTCCAAGGACTCCCCGACCATGTCTGAAAAAATACTAGTCATTAATCTTTGAAAAGTGGCAGGGGCATTACATAATCCGAATGGCATTCGTCGGAATGCGAAAGTACCATAGGGACATGTAAAAGTAGTATTGGCTTGGTCTTCAGGATGTATAGGTATTTGATTGTATCCAGAATACCCATCCAGAAAACAATAAAACTTTTGACCTGATAATTTCTCTATTATCTGGTCAATGAATGGTAAAGGAAAATGGTCTTTTAAAGTGGCAGTATTTAATTTGCGATAATCAATACAAACCCGCCACCCGGTTACCGGCCGAGTGGTTATCTTTTCACCACTTGAAGTTTCTACGATCGTGACGCCAGCTTTCTTTGGAACGGTTTGCGTTGGGCTAACCCATACACTGTCAGAGATTGGGTAGATGATTCCGGCATCTAACCACTTTAACACTTCTTTCCTCACGACTTCCCTCATATTAGGGTTCGATCTTCTTTGCGTCTCTCTTGATGGTTTTGTCGACGGTTCGGTAATGATTGTATGCATGCAAACTGCTGGGCTTATTCCCTTAAGATCGGCAATTGTCCATCCAACTGCGGCTTTGTATGTGTTAAGCACCTTCAGTAATGCTTGTTCTTGTTCGTCTGTCAAATCTGATGCAATGATCACCGGAAGCGTTTGATTTTCTCCCAAAAAGGCATATTTCAAATGCTTCGGTAACAACTTCAATTCCAATGCTGGTGGTTCTTCCAATGATGGCTTTATCTTTGAATCAATTGAATCTGGGAGATCATCAAAATTATTTGACCAAGTTGACGTGTGACCATGGATAGCATTCAGAAACTCTTTTTGATCTTCAATTGATTGAGATCTGTCACTGTCACAAAAAACATCCTCCAAATCATTGGTTATGTCCAGGAGCATATTTGCGGTATGCTCGTGAACACAATCCCCGATGGTATCTATCATAAAGCAATCATTATGATCTAGAGAGTTAGCGTTGGGTCCAAAGGCTTGTAGTCTCAACTTGCAGTTGCCAAAAGTCACGTCAATTGCACCATCTCGACAACTAATTTGAGCATTTATAGTTGCTAAAAAGGGACGACCGAGAATGACATTTTGTTGTTTGTCCTTGAAGTGTTTTTCAGAGTCCATAACTATGAAGTCAACTGGGTAATAAAAATCTTCCACCTTGACTATGACATCAGGCAACATCCCCCGTGGTAATTTAAGTGACAAATCGGCCATGGACACAGTAATGTTAGTTGGTTGCAATGGGCCAAGGTCATATTTATCATATAAACTACCAGGAAGGACATTGATACTTGCTCCAAGATCAAGAAGTGCCTTTTTGATTTTTATGTTTCCAATTTCAATTGTAATTAAGGGTGCTCCAGGATCTTTTAATTTGGGTGGAAGTATTCCTGTCAAAGCGGCACTAACATGTGCTGTACCGTTTGATTTTGTTGGAATTCGGTGACGTCTCTTTTGAGTACATAAATCTTTGAGGAATTTAGCATAAGCCGGAATTTGCTTAATGGCATCGATAAGTGGGATGTTAATTTTGACTTGTCGAAAAGTTTCCCAATTATCATCATTTTTTTTTAAAACTTGTTTTTCTGGGTTTTTCAAAGCTGTTGGGTAAGGGGTGGTATTTGTCTCCACATGTCCTTCCCCAACTTTAGACAGTTCCGACTCATGCAATTTTCCTTTCAATTTATGTTCTCGTTCAATGGTGTTTTAAGAGTCTTTTCACTTTCATTATCAGAAGATACATAATCCTCCACTAAAACCTCATCAGGATTTTTTAACGAGTTTGGTGTAGGCTTATGCACTTGATTATCATATGATTTACCACTACGCAGAATAGTTACCTCATTTACATGTGCGTTGTTGTTGGTGTTGGTGGTGGTGGTGTTGCTAGTTGAAGCTCTTGAGTGTTGAGGATTTACTTGCGTGGTGCCCGGAAGGTTGCCAGGTGGTCGCCGATTTATTTGCTCTGCTATTTGTCCCAATTGCTTCTCAAGTATTGAAATTGATTTGGAGTTAATTTCATTTTGCTTGAGACTTTCCTTCATCATGTTCATCAATTGTTCCATTTGCTTATCATGGTATGGTTCACTTGTCTTTCCATGATTTGCTTGAGAAGAAACTGGCCCATGATGTTGATTTTGACTGGATTGGCCCGAATTGTTGTTGCTGACCTTGTTGCCTTGCCAGTTTGGGTTGAAGTTGTTGTTGTTGTTCCGCCAATTTGAACTTGAATTGTTGTTGTTCCTCCATCGGTCATTGTTGCTTTGGTTGTTGAATTGATTGTGTTGTTGTTGTGGTCTATAGAAATTTCGCCTTTCTTCATTCAAGTCAGCCTGATCACCGGAAGAATAAAAGACTTCTTCAACTTTATCATTGTCTTGAGCGAACATGTTCCCTTTTCTGCAGTCTTTAGTCTTGTGTGGTCCTTCACATAAAGTGCAAACAGTTTGAACATTAGATTGAGGGTTTTGTTTAAGTTGACTGATTTCAGTTGTCAGTTTCCGCATTTGGGAAAGGACTTCAGTCAGCACTTCATCGGTTTGATGTACACTCTCAAATCTAAGTTGTTTGTTTTTGTTGCCACGATATTGGACCGAATGAGCGGGATTGCCATTCATTGCCATTTCATCTATGAGTTCATAAGTCTCTTCTGGTGTTTTGTTCCTTATGGAACCTCCGGCAGCTGCATGGAGTGATTGTTGTGTATGAATGTCCAAACTATTGAAGAATGTTTGGACCTGCCTCCACATAGGTAGCTCATGATGTGGGCATCTTTGGAGTAGCTCTCGGTATCTTTCCCATGCTTCGTATAGCGATTCGCCATCTTCAGCTTGAAATGAAAGGATTTCATTGATCATCATGTTTGTCTTTGATGGTGGAAAGTACTTGGTTAGGAATTTGTCAGCCAAGTCTTCCCAAGTGGTGATGGATTCAACGGGTAATGTTGAGAACCACCTCTTGGCACGACCTCGTAGAGAGAAAGGAAAGAGGCGTAGTCGGATTGCATCTTCAGTTACTCCATCCATCTTGAACATGTCACAAATGTCCAAGAAACTAGTGATGTGTGTATTGGGGTCACTATCGGGTGAGCCATCGAATTGCGCACTATTTTGCACCATGTGGATCACATGCATCTTGATCTCAAAGGTTGTAGCTCCTACTTCAGGTCGTTTAATGCATGATTTGGTCCCGTCAAGTGAGGGTCGTGCAAAATCTCCCATGGTTTTTCGGTCTGTCATCTTGTCGTCGGTTTTGTTGGCTTCTTCAAAAATTAAGGCCCGGTGAGTAACACGATTTCTTCTTGCCGCTCTTTCGATTTCTGAATTAAAAAGCAATGGAGAGGATCGTCTCGAATAACGAGTATGCATGCACAACAAAAACATACAAACGCGTAAAAGGAATTTAACAATTATAAATAAAGACTATAAGAATCAAATAAATTTTTTTTTAATTTTAAGAAAGACCAAAGAGAAAAAATTCTTAAACTAAAAAAAAAATAAACCCCTTTTTAAAATGAACATTTTTTTTCTATAAATTTTTTTTATAATTTTTTATATATGTGTTTTTTATTTATTTTCGAAAATTAAAAACAAATAAAAAAAACAGTGAATTAATTTTTTTATATGTATTTTTTATATTTTTTTATATATTTTCGAAGTTAAAAAAAAAATCAAATAAACAATTTTTTTTTATATTTTTTTATATATATTTTCAAAATTATACTTAAAAATCAAAAAAAAAATGTGAATTTTTTTTAATTGTATATATATATTCGAAAATTATACTAAAAATGAAAAAAAAAATATCAAATAAACAACTAAAAAGAAAATGTGAAATTTTTATCAATTTTTTTTTTAATTTTTTTTAAATTTATTTTAAAATAAAAATCAAAATAACTAAATATTAAGCGCAATAACTCCCCGGCAACGGCGCCAAAATTTGACGAGCGGTCGTTGTCGCGTCAAAAATAAAACCTTATTTCCACTAATCTAGCGAGTGGTAAGTAAGGGTCGGATCCAGGGGAGCTTATGGTTAATAGTTTAGTTACTATTTTGATTTAACGATAAAGAAATGATGATTAATTTGAGATTTATAAATATGATGACAAACAAAAAAAATATGATTTTAATTCAATTAAAAAAAATGATCGCTTCCGGTTTCAGAATTAATAATTATATGAATTAGAAATGAGTGTTATTAATTTTTCATAGCCGATTCAATTAAAGTCTAAGTCAAAAATAGAAAATAAGTGTAACCGCACCCTCCGTCCTACACACCGCTATTGGATGATTTGGCACGGTGGGGAGATCACTTAAAATAGTTTTAAACTTGTGACAATTAATTGATAAATGAATAAAATAAGTGTAACGATTTTATAATGTTAAAAACATAAAAAAAATCCACAAATAATATTCAACAAATTCAAATGTTCACACCAAAAAATAATACAATAAGTAAGAATTAAAACCTACTCCCGGTTGCGATCACGAGAGGATTTAGCCGCACATTGTAGACTTATACAAACTCATATTTGTATTCTTGAATTCTTGATGTCTTGATCTTGAATCTTGAAAAGTCTTGAATCTTTGATGGCTTGAATTCTTTGGAAAAAGAAAAGAATTTGGAAGACTAAAATTCTTCCAAAAAAAATATAGAAATTTCCTAAAGAAAGTGGTGGTATGAAAATAGGTTGGTATAAGAAGTATATGAAGTATGTAAGAGTGTATGAGTGTGTAAGAGGGTGTGTAAGAATGTAAGAGGTGTGTTTGAAATGGTGATTTTGAGGTGGTATTTATAGTGAATTTTTGGAAAATTAAATACCAAAAAGAATGAAATAAAGCTAGGAATATTAAGCTTTTAGATTGGATCTAAGATCCAATCTAAACCTTATGAAAAAGAATTCAAAAGAATTAAAAAGATGGAATTATTTGGATCTAGGAATATTAAGCTTTTAGATTGGCTCGTCTGGCTCCGGCTGAGCTCGGCTTGGCTTGGCTTGGCTGGGGCCTTTTCTTTTCTTTTTCATTTTTTTAATTAATTTAAATTAAATAAATTCAATTTAATTACTATAAATTAATTAGAAAATAATTAATTATTTCCCACTAATTTATTTTAATTAAATCTCCTTAATTAATTTAAATTCTTTTTATTTTTATTTTTAAAAACATGATTTTTATATATTATTTTTATTTTGATTATATTAAAAATACATTTAATTAAATTAAATTATTTAGAAAATAATAAAATTATTATTTCCTAAATAGATCATTTTAATTAAATTATAATTATTTTAAAAATACAATTTTTCATTTTTTTATTTTGTTTTCTCGTCTTTCCAAACCCGAACATCTTCAATTCTTTTGTTTTCAATCTTGATTTCTCTTCGTGTAATTCCTTGAACTTCTTTTTGCATCTTTTTGTACAATTTTCATCATATTTACCACCTACAAACATAATTCAAATACATGTCAAAGTAGCACCATTCTTAGATAAAATCGGTTATTTTACATAAATTATAGTATATTAAGCGTGATGTAAAATATACCGATCATACTCTGACATTTTTACTATTTTGATGATATGGTTGAGACATATGACTATGGTTTTATGAATTGATATGATTCGATGATGTTTTTCGGTAAACAATTTTATAAGTTACTTAATCAAAAACGAAAATTTTGGTCGTGAAAATTGGGATGTTACAAGTTGGTATCAGAGCCTTGGTTTGAGGGATTAGGACACACCTTCGGGGGTGTTTGGACTCAAATCGAGGGTTTGAAAGATTTTTACAAAAAAAATAGTCTTTCTAAAATTTAAAATAAGGAGTTTTGAGAAAGAACAAAGTGTGTGATGCGTGCAACCGGCCGAGCTCAAGTAAGTTTTCCCCAATATACCAATACATGTTGTGTTATGATATGATTATGAGAACCGCATGCTAGATTAGGGCCAAGGATCTAGGAATGATGCATTATATGCCTATTATCTTTGTATGAGAACTGCATGCTAGATTAGGGCTAAGGATCTAGGGAGATGCCTTATGTGCCTGGTATATGTGCTTATGGAGTTACATGCTAGAACTAACCAGTCAGTAATATGATGGCTTGAATAGGATATGTTTGGCATGGTTACTCAATGCTTGAATGCTGCTTGCTTTGTGCTTTTAGGGACTCTAGTTATCTTTAGCTAACTAGTAAGCGAATACATTAAGTTACATATTGCGAAGACTAAATAATTTCAGAAGGTTAGGTCTAGCCCTATTGCGCAGATCTTGTTTGAGTCCAACCGTTGTAGTGTAGGACCTCTCATTCGAAGAATTATCTAGTCGTAGTGATATGTAATGGTATTCGCAAGCTAGTTGGGTATAGGTAGCAGGAATTCCTTATGCAGCTGAGGGCGGAGAGTAGGTTGGAGGAGTTACCCTAGGGTGAGCCTAGGATGAGATTGGTACATAGTACAACAGTAGTAGAAGGGACTTGGTGAAGTCGAGGCAATCCTTGAAGAAAGTATGGATAAATGTGGAAGGTAGTATGCGCCCATACTACTGAAAGCAGAGAATCTGTACTCGAGTCAAGGAGGGCTGAGATAGAACCAGGGAACTTGTAGTATGTGAGACCTCTCGAGGTTATGTATGACCCTGATGATTATGTGTTTTTTTTCAGAAAGGTGATGATTACGCGACACGGAGGAAGAGGTTCAGGGTCAGGATCAGGTTCAGGATCAGGTTCAGGTTCGGGATCCGGGCCAGTGGATAAGGGAATACGCGATTTCATCGCGTCTGAGATCACGAGAGGCATCCTTGAGTCGACCCCGGTGATTTTCGGGTCGATCAAGGAGGGGATTATCGAGCTAATGGAGGATCGCCTCAGGGCATTCAGGAGTGACTGGGCGTCTAGCCAGTCAGGGGCGCGCACACTATCCTTTAAGGACTTCAGGGGATGTGGTGCGCCAGACTTCCATGGGGTGAAGGACCCCATTGTTACCAGGAGGTGGATTGCAGACATGGAGTCTTCCCAGTTGACAAGCTCCTGTCCGGATGGGTCGAAGGTCTGGTACGCTGCAGGTTGTTTGAGAGACAGGGCTAGAGATTGGTGGGAGTCGGTTGGTGATTCTTTGGGAGCCTCAGCCATTGAGGCTATGACCTGGTCTGACTTTGTGACCAGGTCTAGGGCTGAGTTTGCGCCGCTTGTGGAGCTTCAACAGCTGGCCATGTAGTTTCTTGACATAAGACAGACTACTGAGACGGTGGCGGAGATTACCGCCAAGTTTTGGGAGAGGGCCTTATTGGTGCCTCAGTATGCCGGAGATGAGAAGATGTGGAAGACCCGCTATCATGATATGTTGAGGGCTGATATTCGGGAGCATGTCAGCTAATCAGCATGTCCGACCCTGGATTCTATGATTGCCAGGGCGAGGGAGAGGGAGATTGACTTGGAGCACCTTAGGAAGAGGAAGGCAGAGACGGAGCAGGTTACTGGGGTTTCGGGGAAGAAGCCCAAGGGATTCGACTTTAGGTCAAAGGGCCAGCAGGGTCGGGGCCGCTGTGGGAAATACGGCAGGTCACATGAGGGGGTTTGCTGCACTGGGTCGAGATCAGGCTGCTACAAGTGCGACAAGACTGGACACTTTGGTAGGGATTGTACTGCCCCTACCCCCACCATTCAGACATCAGACCTGATTTTCTTTCATTGCAATCAGGAGGGCCACAAGAAGGCTAACTTCCCGAGATTGACAGCAGCAACGCCAGTGGCGGCGCCAGCTCCAGCGGCCCTGCGGATTACTGATGGTCGGCAGGGTAAGTTAGAGGCTCCAGTGGTGAGGAGCCGAGCCTTCCAGTTGACTACCGAGGAGGCACGCGCCGCACCCAATGTGGTGACGGGTATGATTTCTTCTCCCTAGCTTTTATTATATGTGTTTATGTTATTCATGTGCCATGTTATGTGTTTTGTTTAGGATCGTTCCATGTGAACGGTATTCCAGTTCAGGTGTTGTTCGATTCGGATGCTACCCAATCATTTGTCTCTCTTACACTTAACAAGAGGTTCCCTGAGTCTTCGGGCATGTTGGATTGCCCTCTAGAGGTCGAGATTGCTGATAACCGATCAGTACGAGCATCATAGGTTTTCAGAGATTGTGTTTTGAGGCTGTTCGAGGAGCGCTGCTTGGTGGACTTGATTCCTATACCATTAGGAAGGAACAAGGTTATCATCGGTATGGATTGGTTGAGCCATAATAGGGGCAGTGATAGACTGCGCGCAGCAGTTAGTACATGTCAGGAACCCAAGTGGGGGAGAGCTGGTGATTTAGGGCAAGAGGCCACAACGTGGACCAGCTTTATGCTCAGCAGCGAGGGCTAGGCGCTACCTTCAGCAGGGTTGCGTCGGATATGTTGCCTACGTCATGGATACCCAGGAGGAGGGTAAGGCGACTGTGAGTGATGTACCAGTGGTACGAGAGTACCCGGATATGTTTCCATTGGATTTGCCTGGGATACCTCCGGAGAGACTGGTGGAGTTTAGGATCGACCTAGTCCCTGGTGCGGCTCCGATAGCCAAGGCACCATATCGGTTGGCTCCTCCCGAGATGCAGGAGTTGTCTACGCAGCTGCAGAAGCTGCTAGACAAGGGGTTTATTAGGCTGAGCAGTTCACCCTGGGGAGCCCCGATCTTGTTTGTGAAGAAGAAGGACGGGTCGCATCGGATGTGTATAGATTACCGGGAGCTGAACAAGGCGACGGTGAAGAACCGTTACCCACTCCCGAGGATTGATGATCTATTCGAACAGCTACAGGGAGCATCTTGGTTTTTCAAGATAGATTTTTGTTCAGGCTACCATCAGATGAGGGTCAGAGACGAGGATGTATAGAAGACTGCGTTCCGAACTCGCTATGGCCACTATGAGTTCGTGGTGATGCCCTTCGGGCTCACCAATGCTCCTGCCGCGTTCATGGACCTCATGAACCGCGTATGCAGACCGATGTTGGATCGATCTATGATAGTTTTCATCGATGACATCTTGGTTTATTCCAAGACGCAGGAGCAGCACGAGGAGCACTAGCGAGAGGTGCTGTATACCTTGAGGAGGGAGAGCTCATACGCCAAGTTCTCGAAGTGTGAGTTCTGGTTGCGCGAGGTGTAGTTTCTTGGGCACCTTGTCAACCAGAACGGTATTTTGGTTGACCCGACCAAAGTGGAGGCCGTGATGAGATGGGAGGTTCCGAAGTCTCCATATGAGATTCAGAGTTTCCTAGGATTGGCGGGCTATTACTGGAGATTCATTCAGGATTTCTCCAAGATAGTCGTACCCCTGACCCGACTGATGAAGAAAGCCGTTGTATTTCGCTGGGGGCCTGAGCAGCAGGCAGTGTTTGATACATTGAGGCAGAGACTATGTGAGGCGCCGATCCTCGCTCTACCAGAGGGCGTGGAGGATTTCGTAGTATACTGCGATGCGTCCATTTCGGGTTTGGGCGCAGTACTGATGCAGAGAGGGCACGTCATCGCCTACGCCTTGAGGCAGCTGAAGCCTCACGAGGCGAACTACCCGACGCATGACTTTGAGTTGGGAGCGGTCATCTTCGCCCTCAAGATTTGGCGACATTACTTCTATGGGGTCCGTTGTACCATTTATATGGATCACAAGAGTCTGAGGTACCTCATGGATCAGCCGAATCTGAACATGAGGCAACGTCGGTGGCAAGACGTGGTGAAGGATTACGACTGTGAGATCCTCTACCACCCGGGGAATGCCAATGTTGTGGCCGACGCTCTTAGCCGCAAGTGTGACATCCCCTAATTTCTCGGCCAGAAAAGACCGATTTAATTTATGCTTTTTAAAATAAAATCAGAGAAATCCTTTTAAAAGATGTTGCAGAATTGGTCCCCAAAACAAAACATGATAAAAGTTTATCAAAACCTTTCTTTAAGAAATATATAATTTCATTTCATATCAAAACCTCGGGATGTCATGTTCCGATACAGATCAAAAGCATAAACAAGACATTATAAGCCTTTCAACAGTTATTTACAACTACTGGCCTATAATCCAAAAATCTCTCATCATCCTCCGACTATGCTCGGGGTCCACTACCTGTAACATAAAAAGATGAGTGGGTCAGGTTTGGGAGCCTGGTGAGCATATAGGGTTTTCAACCCACAATAATAATAAACTTATTAAGTTCATCAATCAACAATAACCCTGATTACCCATTCCCGTTATCCTCACTTTACGTCCCTAAACACTTATCACAAGGGACCTAGCCTAAAGAATATCATCGGGATGGACACTACTGCTAAGGGGACTCCTCAGCCATACATGTCCTAAAGGCAACCATGAGGGGGATGGAGTACAACAAATGAACACCCAAGTTCATTAACACTTACAGGTTGCGGGCCTGCCAGCGTTCCACTGGACTGTCTAGAAAAGTCCGTGGTCGTCATCCATACTCCGCTAGATGACTGGATCACTATCACATCGAGGCCTCTCATCATTTTATTTCATCACACATCAACTATCTACCCATGTTTTACCCAACATATTTGTAGATAAAAATACATATACAGTTTAAAACTTGTATAAAACATCTATTCAACAGTCACCTCAATTAAACAATTAATATAATTACACATAGCACGTATTTTATAGAAAATACTTCATATCTAGGTGTAAGATGAAGGTGACTATACACTCACTTGATTTAATGATAATCGGACAGCACTTCGTTTCCTAAAACGATCGTTTCTAATAAAACCGGGAGTTTTATTGAGAAACCGGGCTCTGCGAGGGTTGGGCTTCAAAATCGAAAAGATAAATTTCTCGGGCTTCTCGGGCACTTCGGGGCGTATTTCGAGTGTTTGGTATAATACCGGGGCTTTGGGGGAAGTTGGAATGAAAGAAATATTGAAAGAAGGGTTAAAAATGACAAGTTTCCAAAATATACCTGGGAGGTCTCGCACCCTTCTATTTATAGGGGCGAGGCTTCTGATCCAAGGGCTGAGAAGTCTCCACGCGTCAGCAGATCCGAAGCGAAGGAGCACATGGGTCGCACGTGTGAGGATGCTGGTGTCGCCTCCTGATTGGACCGAGGTCTAGGTCCGAGGCTTCGGTCGTGGCACACCATGCGAAGGTCGGACACACTTCTGATGACACATGAGATCGGACACGGGGCGACACGCGGACTGCTTTGGTTGGGCCTCCCTTCGGTCGAATCAGCAGCAAGCACGTGGCATGCATGTGAGATTCCGGGTGACGTGGCCGAAGTCCCACCATGCGAAATTCCTCGGATTTGACATTTTTCTCGATTTTTGTGCAAAAACTTCTAAAATCCATAACTTTCGCATATGGGCTCCGTTTTTGACGTTCTTTATATGCACGCGTAGGTAAAATTACGCTCTACAACTTTCGTTTAGACTTCGTCGGGTAATTTTGACTTTAATTTTTATATTATTATTTTTAACAGACCGGGACAGGAAATCCGTTAAAATTTCATAACTTCTTCATCTGACGTCCGTTCTCGTCTGTCTTTTTACCGTTGTACTAGTATTGACGAGACCTTCGATTCTCGTTAAGGTTGTGTCGGCTAAAACTCACTCGATCTAAAATTCGAGTTTTTAGCTGTCTACTGTTAAGCTGGAACTTAGAAATATCATACCTTCCTCATACGAAGTCAGATTTGGACGTTCTTTTTATACATACTCTCGGTTTAACGAACACTACGACTTTCGTTTAGATCACTAAGGTTAAAAAGTAGTTTATCAAAAACTCACTTTTTACGACATTCGGCACCGTGTCGGTTTTGTCGCGAAACTTCAATAGGTCATAACTTCTTCGTTATAACTCGGATTTCGGTATTCTTTATATATCCGTAATTCTTGTCACGACCACTACAACTTTCTTAATAGATATCGGCTTTATCTAATATTTATTTTCGACGCTCATTTTTATTCTTAATTAATTAAATCCTAATAATTAAGCATAAAACACATAATTCACATAATATTCACATAATTCCTTTTCATTTCTTCAAAATGAGTTACAAAGGTTAACCTAGACTATAACATCAATATTAATGCCTAGCCTAGAAACACGGGCGTTACAATTCTCTCCCCCTTAGGATGATTCCGTCCCCGGAATCACACATCAGCAAACAAATGCGGGTAGCGACTCATCATGTCACTCTCCGTTTCCCAGGTGAGATTTGGCCCATTCGTATGTTTCCAACGCACTAGCACTAAATCGACCATCTTGCGTCGCAACTTCTTTGTCTTACGGTCAACGATTGCCTCAGGTTCTTCAATCAACCTCTTGTTTTCATCCAACCTTAATTCAGAAATGGGAATTATGTCGGGCACATCTCCCGTGAACTTTCTCAAATAACACACATGAAAGGTGTTATGAATACCCTCTAGTTCTTCCGGTAACTCTAGCTTGTAAGTTTGATTCCCGATCCTCTGAAGAACTTTAAATGGTCCAATAAACCTTGGACTCAACTTTCCCTTTTACCAAATCTTATAAGTCCCTTCCACGACGAGACTTTAAGTAAAACCGAATCTCCAACTTCGAATGATATCGGTTGTCTTTTCTTGTCAGCATAGCTCTTTTGTCGATCTTGAGCTGCTAACATCCTTTCTCTAATCACTTTCAACTTTTCAGCAGTCTGATGGACTATTTCAGGTCCCACAAACTGCTTTTCCCCAACCTCCAGCCAACATGATGGCGTTCGACACTTTTCTCCATACAAAGCGTGATAAGGTGCCATCTTGATGCTTGAGTGGAAACTATTATTATAGGAAAATTCTACTAGAGGTAAGTGTTCATCCCAGTTACCTTGGAATTCCAGGGTACATGCTCTCAGCATATCCTCCAATGTTTGAATTGTTCGTTCGCTTTGACCATCGGTTTGCGGATGGTAAGCTGTACTCAAACACAACTTGGTACCCAATTCCTCTTGTAGACTTCTCCAAAACCTTGAGGTAAAACGACTGTCACGATCGGATACAATCGTTAACGGAACACCGTGAAGCCTCACAATTTCCTTCACGTAAGAATTCACAAGTTTATCCATATACCATTTCTCGTTGGCTGCTATGAAATGCGCACTCTTAGTGAAGCGATCAACGACCACCCAAATCATGTCGTGACCGTTCATTGTTCTGGGCAGTTTAGTCACAAAATCCATAGTGATGTCTTCCCATTTACCCATGGGTACAGGTAAAGGTTCTAAACTCCCATACGGTTTCTGATATTGTGCCTTAACCCTAGCACAAGTTACACACTCGGCCACATACTTAGCAACATCGAGCTTCATCGTCGGCCACCAATAATAGGGTTTTAGATCCCTATACATTTTTGTACTGCCGGGATGAATCGAGTACATGGTCTTGTGAGCTTCTTCCATCAGAAGATCTTTTACTCCTCCCGTCTTAGGTACCCAAATTCTATCTTTGAATACCTTCAGTCCTTGACCGTTTGTATCAAACACCAACGTTTTGCCCAAACGTTCTTCCTTTCGGTCATTTTTCTCTAAAGCTTCCTCCTGAGCTTTCTTTATACTTTCCACAATTGTCGAGACGACTTCAATTCTCAACGCTCTTGGCCCTTTCTTTTCAAGATTTACCTTCCGACTGAGAGCATCAGCAACAACATTTGCTTTACCAGGGTGGTAAAGTATCTCACAGTCGTAGTCCTTGAGTAATTCTAGCCAGCGCCGTTGCCTCATGTTCAATTCCTTCTGATTAAAGAGATATTGAAGACTCTTATGATCAGTGAAAATTTTGCATTTAGTACCATAAAGATAGTGCATCCATATCTTTAAGGCGAATACTACCGTTGCTAACTCCAGATCATGAGTGCGGTAGTTCTTTTCATGCTCTTTCAATTGCCTCGATGCATACGCGATCACTTTATCCCTTTGGGTCAGAACACAACCTAACCCAACTCCAGAGGCATCACTATAAACTGCGAAGTCATCAACTCCTTCAGGTAACGAAAGAATCGGTGCTTCACACAATATCTTCTTTAACTTCTCAAAGGCTTCCTTATGCTTCTCATTCCAAGTATAAGTAGCTCCTTTGTGGGTCAAAGCTGTTAATGGAGTCGCGATTGAAGAAAAGCCTTGGATAAATCGGCGATAATATTCGGCTAATCCTAAAAAGCTTCGAACCTCTGTAGGACTTTTTGGTTGTTCCCACTTCATCACAGCTTCAATCTTTGTTGGGTCAACCATTATTCCTTCTTGGTTAACCACATGACCTAAAAATTGGACTTCTTGAATCCAAAATTCACATTTGGAGAACTTTGCATACAGCTTCTCCTTTTTCAGGACTTATAGCACTTCACGTAGATGCTTGTCATGCTCCTGCTTGCTTTTCGAATAAATCAAGATATCATCTATGAATACTATCACGGATTTATCAAGGTATGATTTACAAACCATGTTCATCAAATCCATGAAAGCTGCTGGAGCATTGGTTAGTCCGAACGACATAACCAAAAATTCATAGTGTCCATATCTTGTTCTGATAGCAGTCTTTTTGATATCCTGCTCTCTCACCTTTAGTTGATGGTATCCTGACCTAAGATCGATCTTCGAAAAATAGCTTTTACCTTGCAACTGATCGAACAGGTCATCAATCCTCGGCAACAAGTACTTGTTCTTTATTGTCGCTTTATTCAGCTCTGTGTAATCGATGCACATTCTCATGCTCCCGTCTTTCTTCTTTACAAATAACACCGGGGCTCCCCAGGGTGATGAACTAGGTCGAATAAAACCTTTGTCCAATAACTCCTGAAGTTGTGTCATAAGTTCTTTCATCTCTGTTGGTGCTAATCGATACAGTGCTTTTGCTATTGGCGTCGTTCCTGGTAACAAGTCGATACATAATTCTACTTGTCGATCAGGGGGCAATCCGGGAAGATCTTCGGGAAAGACTTCCGGATAATCACACACCACCGGAATATTATGCACCTACTTCTTTTCCTTCTTAGCATCGATCACGAACGCTAGATATGATGTACATCCCTTGGCCAAACACTTTCTGGCTTTCATTAGGGAAATGATTCCAGAGGTTACTCTGCGTTTGTCTCCATACACCATAAACGACTCTTTCCCTGGCGGGTTTACTTTTACTATCTTCTTCCTACACAATATTTCGGCATCATTGGCGCTAAGCCAATCCATTCCTAAAACTATGTCGAAACCATTTAACTCGATAGGTAATAATTCCTCGTGGAACTTATTCCCATTCAAGTCAATGAGGATGTTTTTCATACGATGGCTAACAGGTACAAACTTGCCACTAGCAATCTCGAGTATTATAGCATTAACTAGTCTATCTACAGGCAAAGCTAGTTTTCAGCCAAATTCATGCGAAATAAAGGAGTAATTGGCTCCAGAATCAAACAAAATTTGGGCAGACAATTCGTTTACGAGAAAGGTACATGAAGCGACATCGGTTTCTTCTTTCGCAGCTTCAAGTGTCATTTGAAAGGCTCTCGCCTTTGGCTTTGGTGGAAGATTGGGCTTTGCTGCATCCTTCCTCTTCGGACAGTCTTTCAAAACGTGCCCTTCCCGTTATCCTCACTTTACGTCCCTAAACACTTATCACAAGGGACCTAGCCTAAAGAATATCATCGGGATGGACACTACTGCTAAGGGGACTCCTCAGCCATACATGTCCTAAAGGCAACCATGAGGGGGATGGAGTACAACAAATGAACACCCAAGTTCATTAACACTTACAGGTTGCGGGTCTGCCAGCGTTCCACTGGACTGTCTAGAAAAGTCCGTGGTCGTCATCCATACTCCGCTAGATGACTGGATCACTATCACATCGAGGCCTCTCATCATTTTATTTCATCACACATCAACTATCTACCCATGTTTTACCCAACATATTTGTAGATAAAAATACATATACAGTTTAAAACTTGTATAAAACATCTATTCAACAGTCACCTCAATTAAACAATTAATATAATTACACATAGCACGTATTTTATAGAAAATACTTCATATCTAGGTGTAAGATGAAGGTGACTATACACTCACTTGATTTAATGATAATCGGGCAGCACTTCGTTTCCTAAAACGATCGTTTCTAATAAAACTGGGAGTTTTATTGAGAAACCGGGCTCTGCGAGGGTTGGGCTTCAAAACCGAAAAGATAAATTTCTCGGGCTTCTCGGGCACTTCGGGGCGTATTTCGAGTGTTTGGTATAATATCGGGGCTTTGGGGGAAGTTGGAATGAAAGAAATATTGAAAGAGGGGTTAAAAATGAAAAGTTTCCAAAATATACCCGGGAGGTCTCGCACCCTTCTATTTATAGGGGCGAGGCTTCTGATCCAAGGGCTGAGAAGTTTCCACGCGTCAGCAGATCCGAAGCGAAGGAGCACATGGGTCGCACGTGCGAGGGTGCTGGTGTTGCCTCCTGATTGGACCGAGGTCTAGGTCCGAGGCTTCGGTCGTGGCACAACATGCGAAGGTCGAACACGCTTCTGATGACACACGAGATCAGACACGGGGCGACACGCGGACTGCTTCGGTTGGGCCAACCTTCGATCGAATCAGCAGCGAGCACGTGGCATGCATGCGGGATTCCGGGTGACGTGGTCGGATTCCCACCATGCGAAATTTCTCGGATTTGACATTTTTCTCGATTTTTGTGCAAAAACTTCTAAAATCCATAACTTTCGCATACGGGCTCCGTTTTTGACGTTCTTTATATGCACGCGTAAGTAAAGTTACGCTCTACAACTCTCGTTTAGACTTCGTTGGCTAACTTTGACTTTAATTTTTATATTATTATTTTTAACAGACCAGGACAGGAAATCCGTTAAAAATTCATAACTTCTTCATCCGACGTCCGTTCTCGTCTGTCTTTTTACCGTTGTACTAATATTGGCAAGACCTTCGATTCTCGTTTAGGTTGTGTCGGCTAAAAATCATTCGATCTAAAATTCGAGTTTTTAGCTGTCTACTGCTAAGCTGGAACTTAGAAAAATCATAACTTCCTCATACGAAGTCAGATTTGGACGTTCTTTTTATACATACTCTAGGTTTAACGAACACTACGACTTTCGTTTAGATCACTAAGTTTAAAAGGTAGTTTATCAAAAACTCACTTTTTACGACATTCGGCACCGTACCGGTTTTGTCGCGAAACTTCGACAGGTCATAACTTCTTCCTAATAATTAAGCATAAAACCCATAATTCACATAATATTCACATAATTCCTTTTCATTTCTTCAAAATGAGTTACAAAGGTTAACCTAGACTATAACGTTAATATTAATGCCTAGCCTAGAAACACAGGCGTTACAACAAGGCAGCCTCGATCAGAGACATTTGCTTACGGATGACAGTAGTGACTCCGCTGTTGGAGCAGATTTGAGAGGCCTAACAGGAGGCTATGGAGGAGGAACATCGGAAGAGCGAGCGTATTGTGGGTTAGGTTTCCTCCTTCGATTATGATATTCGTGGGTTGTTGAAACTACACCATAGAGTGTGGGTTCCATATCATAAAGGGGTGCGCCAGGTTTTGATGGCAGAGGCGCACAAATCCCGATTTTCTATTCATCCCGGGGCGACGAAGATGTACATAGATCTTCTTCCTAATTACTGGTGGCCCTGCATGAATCGGGATGTAGCTTGGTACGTCGAGAGATGCCTGACCTGCAGGAAGGTCAAGGAAGAGCACCAGAGGCCTCACGGCAAGACACAACCGTTAGATATCCCTATGTGGAAATGGGAAGATATTACTATGGATTTCATCACAAAGCTTCCCAGGACCACACGAGGAGTGGATTCGATTTGGGTCATCGTGGATCGATTGACCAAGATTGCTCATTTCATCCCGATCCAAGAGAGTATCTCGGCCGAGAAGTTGGCCGATATCTACATCCGAGAGGTAGTAGCTCGACACGGAGTGCCAGTCTCCATGATTTCTGACAGGGACGTACGGTTCACTTCCAGATTCTGGAAGAAGTTTCACGACGAGTTGGGTACTCGTCTGCACTTTAGCACCGCTTTTCACCCGCAGACGGATGGTCAGAGTGAGCGGACCATCCAAAATTTGGAGGATATGCTGCGGGCATGTGTTCTAGACTTCGGTGGTAGCTGGGATACCTACCTCCCCTTGGCAGAGTTTTCCTACAATAATAGCTACCACGCGAGCATCGACCGTCCTTCCTTCGAGATGTTGTACGGGAGGAAGTGCAGGACCCCTATTTGTTGGTGTGAGGTTGGGCAGAGAGTCATAGGGAGTACCGAAGTGGTACTCAAGACGACGGAGAGAATATAACAGGTCCGGAGCAGGCTCCAGACTGCTCAGAGTCGGCATAAAAGTTATGCCGACAAGAGCCGTTCGGACATGGAATTCCAGGTTGGGGATATGGTTCTCCTAAAGGTGTCACCTTGGAAAGGTGTCATCCGGTTCAGGAAGCGTAGCAAGTTAGGCCCCAGGTACATCGATTCTTTCAGGGTTGCAGCCCGGGTGGGCAATGTGGCGTATAGGATGGATCTGCCAGCCGAGCTTAGCCGGATTCATAGTACCTTCCACATCTCCCAGCTGCGAAACTGCCTGGTAGACGACTCTGCAGTGGTGCCTCTAGAGGATATTCAGGTGGATGACAGCCTGAATTACATTGAGCAACCAGTAGCTATCCTCGACAGGAAGTCAAAAGATCTAAGGAACAAGAGGGTTGAGCTGGTGAAGGTGCAATGGCAGCACCGCAAGGGCTCATAATGGACTTGGGAGCCGGAGGACGAGATGAGGGAGCACTACCCCGAGCTTTTTCTAGATGCAGTGGCAGACTTCGAGGGCGAAGTCTAAAATAAGTGGGGGAGATTTGTAACATCCGGTTCCCGGTATATACTTTTATTTCAAGTTTTTGCATATCTACACAGGGAATCGACGAGTTGGAGGCCCAACTCGTCGAGTAGATGCGAGTATTGGGACGCGGGTGGAAGTGTCTACTCGCCGAGTCGGAAGCCCCGACTCGACGAGTAGACCTGTCTGGATGAAACCCTAAATTTTAGGGTTTGCACCCTATTTAATGTTAGGTAAAATATGAAAGGTTGAAAACATGCGGCTTTCACATTTGAGTACTATTGTTACGACGACTCAACATTTGCGGCTTTCACATTTGAGTACTATTGTTACGACGACTCAATTTCATGTGCAAATTGCGGCTCTCTCACCTATATATATGCATGTATGTTTTGCATATTTTGTGTGCAAAAACTTGAGAGAACATCAAGTGTAGAGTGTCAAGCCAATTGTAATCTTGTGAGTTTTAATAAAATTCTCTAGTTGCAGCCCGTGGATGTAGGATTTGCACCGAATCCGAACCACGTAAAATCCTTGTGTTCTTCTTGCTTTATTTTCGTGAGTTTGTGTGTGTGTGATAGTGTGTTTCCGCTGCGTGTACCCGGTCCGGTTCCTAACAACTGGTATCAGAGCCAGATTAGCGAGGTTTGGAGGGTACAATCATTTTTTTTATCACGCACGAGTGTACCTGATTTGTATCATGTTTGTCGTAATGGCTGAAGACAAGGTTGTAATCAAAAAGTTCAACGGTTCTGATTTTAGCTGGTGGAAAATGCAACTAGAAGCATTGCTATGTCAGAAAGACTTGGACGTGGTACTCGGAGACAAACCGGAGAAAATGGAAAAAGCTGCTGAAGATGCGTGGAACTCAAAGGACAAGAAAGCCAAGGCGGTTATTACATTGTCGTTGACGAAGAGCGTTGCTTTCAACATCATGAATGAAACCACGGCACGTGGTATGATGGAGGCTCTGTCAAATATGTATGAGAAACCATCGGCGGCTAACAAGGTGTTCTTGATGAAGGAGTTGTTCACTACAAGGATGAATGAGGAAGGCTCAGTTACGGTTCACATTAACAATCTAAATTCAATTCTGTCCAGATTATCATCTGTGGGAATTAAATTTGATAACGAGACTCAAGCATCACTGCTACTAGCTTCTCTACCTGATAGCTGGTCCGGAACAGTTACTGCTGTTACGAGTTCCGTGGGGACCAGTGGTATGACTTTTGAAGGGGTTAGAGATTTGGTTCTAGGCGAGGATATCAGACGCAAGAATCAAGGTGGATCTTCCTCTTCTGATTTATTAAATGTCGGAAGAGGTAGAGGGAATAGCAAGAATAGTGGAAGCAGTGGGAGTCGGGGAAGAAGTTCATCTAGAACTAAGAAGAATGTGAAGTGCTGGAACTGTCAGGAGGTGGGACATGTTAAGAGTCAATGTCCAAAGAAAGAATTGAACATTGCCGGTGCTGAGAGTGTGTCTGAGGATGATGCATTGATACTCAGTATGGAAAGTTCTGTGGACTCTTGGGTCATGGATTCAGGGGCTTCGTTTCACGCCATGGACAACGGGGAAACGATGGTGAATCTAAAAGAAGGAGATTTTGGAAAGGTACGTTTGGCAAATGACGAGATGCTTCAGGTAACGGGCATGGGAGATATTGATTTGGTTACTTCATTGGGAACTACATGGAGCCTGAAGGATGTCAGGGTGATTCCGGAGCTGAAGAAGAAATTGATTTCTGTTGGTCAGCTGGATAAACAAGGACTGGAAGTAAGGTTTGGTGGTGGTAAATGGAGGGTGATCAATGATAATCTAGTGATTGCTCATGGTATGAAGTGTGGGTCATTGTATATGGTTGAGGTATCTGCTGAGGGAAGTATGACCGTCCCTGTTAAGCAAGACAAAATCTGGTTCGCTAAATCTACGGCTAAGAGAGTTCATTTTGCAAACATGAATTCTGGAGCCAAGGGGATGTTAGCTGAACGAGTCAGAAATTCTAAACCATTCAGGGGATTCTGTGACAGTGGGAGCACGGGGTGTGTTTCGGGTACAGTTACAAAGAGCCGTTGGGTTTTGAAGACTAAGACTGAAAAAGTCTCTCCTGTTGAAAGTTTGCAAAGTTGGGAGAGTGTTGGTGGTCCTCGGTGTATCTCTGGATCTGGTGGAGTGTCCAAACCGGTTGAGACAGAGGATGAGTCGGTGGTGGGATTAGCCACGACTGAGTTGGAGCTAGTGGGAGCTTCAACTGTCCCTTCTAGTACTTGAAGATGAGGGGCGGCTGCAATTAGAGAAATGGGACTAAGTTTAGCTTGTTCTTAGGAACTGGAGGCTTGGAAGACTTGGTTGTTTTAAGATTACTGGAGTTGGATGACAGAGACGGACCATGTTGTTCAAACTTTCAAGTGGGAGATTGTTAGGTAAAATATGAAAGGTTGAAAACATGCGGCTTTCACATTTGAGTACTATTGTTACGACGACTCAACATTTGCGGCTTTCACATTTGAGTACTATTGTTACGACGACTCAATTTCATGTGCAAATTGCGGCTCTCTCACCTATATATATGCATGTATGTTTTGCATATTTTGTGTGCAAAAACTTGAGAGAACATCAAGTGTAGAGTGTCAAGCCAATTGTAATCTTGTGAGTTTTAATAAAATTCTCTAGTTGCAGCCCGTGGATGTAGGATTTGCACCGAATCCGAACCACGTAAAATCCTTGTGTTCTTCTTGCTTTATTTTCGTGAGTTTGTGTGTGTGTGATAGTGTGTTTCCGCTGCGTGTACCCGGTCCGGTTCCTAACATTTAAACACATTAACCAGCCTCCCATGCAGCCCCCATCGTCTCCCTTAGTCCAGAACGCCCTAAATTGTGTCCCTTGAGTGTTGTTGAGTGTGTGAGCCATTTGTGAGAGTGTTTGTGTGATTTCAAAGCTAGAGGAGGAAGAAGAAGGAGCTAGAAGGTTCAACGAAACATTAGATCCAAGGTTCAAGCTACATTTCCAGCCCTTTAAAGGTATAAAGTTGTTTCCTTGACTTTCCTATTGCTAGATCTCTCCATATTTGAGTTTAGGGCCATCTTTAAGCAAATTTGTGAACCTTTTTGAGTATGAAGTGTGATATGAAGTTGTAACTTCAGATCCAGATCCCTTTCAGCCCTATAACCATAAAGTTTACGAAATTATCATGCTTTAGCCCTTCCCTTTAGCCTAGACTTCATTTTAGACTTGGAAATGGTGTTTTTGGCTCATGATACCTTGCATGCACGTAAAGTTTGTAACTTTACGTGTAATATGGACCCTAGGAGGTCAGATCTACGTTTTAGATGTGTTAAGCCCGACTGAAAGTGGTTGTATGGATTTGGACATTGAGGGACTCAACGAGTCGCTCATACGACTCGGCGAGTTGGGTCGCAGTTTCCCCAATCTCTTCTGATATTGAGTAACTTGTTGAGTTTTAAAGAGAACTCAGCAAGTTGGGCTCGTTTTTGGACTTGAGGATCATGGAACTCGACGATTTCAAGAACAAACTCGACGAGTTAAAGGCAATGTCCCAGTGAACACGAAGAAGAACTCGATGAGTCAAAAAAAGACTCGGCGAGTCAAGGACTAACGTTCCAACTTGCATGAAGAATGACCCGACGAGTTCATGGACGAATTCGGTGAGTCATTGACTAAAGGTCCCGATTCCATATGAAGAAGAACTCGACGAGTTCTTGAAAGACTCGACGAGTAGGAGCGAAATTCCAGGACGTAGTGGATTATAGAACTCGACGAGCTGGTGGACCAACTTGGCGAGTTGAGTCAACCAGATGTTGACTTTGTCCAAAAGTTACTTTGACCAGGGTGTTGACCTTGACTTTGACTTTGTAACACCCGGTTCCTGGTACGTATTTAATTCCAAGTATTATTGTATTTTACCCTGGGACTCGGCGAGTTGAAGGCCTAACTCGTCGAGTAGACTCAGCTTTGCGCGCGGATTTTAAGTGACCTACTCGACGAGTCGGGAGACCGACTAGGCGAGTAGGAGCTGTCTGGGTGAAACCCTAAATTTGAGGATTTGCACCCTATTTAAACAACTTATCTCCTCCCATATCAGCCTCCATCGTCCCTCTCACTTCCAGAAAAACCCTAACTCGAAACCCTAACCATTATTGAGTGTTCTTGAGCTTGTGGTGCCCTCTTTGTGTGTGTTTGAAGTTGGAGAAGAAGAAAGAAACTTGGGAGTTCAAGTAGAAGCAAGGAGATCCAGAAGTTTTACTTCATTCTCAGCTCATTCAAGGTAAAAAGCTGGAACCTTGACCATTTATCTCTTAGATTTTGATTTGGGGCTATTTCTACCCTTTTTATGAGTATAAAGAAGCAAAAAAATCAGATTTTGTGGATATGCTTAGAGTTGCACTTCGGATCTGGGGCTATTGGGGGTCTTTATGGCATAAAGGTGCCAACCTTGTTGCCATAAACACCCCATGCATCTTGTAGACCTCCTTTTATGGCTTTTTGAGCCAAAGGCCCCATGCATGTACATCAAGTTTGAAGCTTTACGTATAAAATGGACCCTAGGAGGCCAGATCTATGGTTTTGACGCGTTAAGACCCATTATAATCGACTGTACAGTTTTGAACAAAGAGGGACTCGACGAGTCACTTGGGTGACTCGGCGAGTCGGGACGCTTTTTTTTCCCCAAAACGTCTTCTGGAAATGGTTTTGGTTGAGTGGAAGGAACACTCAGCCTGCTAGGGGTTTGTCTTGGACCTGGAAATCATATGACTTGGCGAGTGTATGAACAGACTCGGTGAGTCCAAGGCAAACTCCCAACCCATGAAGATGGACTCGACGAGTTGTTCATACAACTCAGCGAGTCATAGACTGAGCACATTCTTATGAGGGAGATGAACTCGACGAGTTCAAGGGGAACTCGGCGAGTCGGTTGAAGATGGTCCCGATATTATGGTTGAAGAAGGACCCGTCGAGTTGTTGCTAGACTCGACAAGTAGAGTCGGGAGTTTGATCATTTTGGAGGAATAGGGTCTCGACGAGTTGGTAGACCAACTCGGCGAGTCAAGTCAACTGGAGGTTGACTTTGACCAGGATTTGGGTTGACCCTTATGGGGGTTGTGAGTTCGAATTGATAACTTAGTAGAGTTGTCGTGTAGGGATTGAGAAGTCGAGGAAAGTCGATTTTCATCCCGGGGACAGTTCATACACTACGCGACATTGAGGTGAGTTACCTTCCAGTAGAAGTGGGTCTAAGGAACTAAGGCCGACCCACTAGTAGTTGATTACAGTTGAGATGATTGTCTTTGTGATAATTGTCTGGTTTGCTATTACCTGATATGTTCTATGTGCCAGTATGCAAAGTTCTATGTGATAGTGGTAGTGCGAGGGGAATAGTCCCCCGATCGGTTGTTAGGACCGAAGGGTAGGCCGGACACCCCATATATATCTGACAACATGTCTATGATAGTTTATTATGTGATAGTAGTAGGGGGTGAAATAGTCCCCGTGACCGGGTGAGATAGACCGGAGGGTAGGCAGGCACCCCAGAATGGCCTGACACGGGTAGTCAGCACCCAAGAATGGCTTGACACGGGTAGTCAGCACCCCAGAATGGCTTGACATGGGTAGGTCGGGCACCCCAGAATTGCCCGACAACTTGTATGATTGTATAGTATGTGGTATGATGGGGGAACTCACTAAGCTTTGTGCTTACAGTTTCAGTTTTGGTTTTCAGGTACCTCTTCATCCAAGGGGAAGGAGCCGGCGGCGTAGCAACGCATCACACACACATGGTTTCTGCAATGAGTTTTCTGGGATTGTACTTTGATTTATATTACTGTTCAATGTTTTGATTTTGAGACAAGTTCACGATGGTTTATGGTTTGATATGATATTGACAATGTTTTCGGTAAACGATTTTATAAATTACTTAATTACAAACAAAAATTTTGGACTCGAAATTTGGGATGTTACAGACTTGACTTGAGTTGACCCTTGAAATGGTTAAGAGTATGAAATGGTAATTAAGGAAGATTGTTATATATAGGAGTTTGAGAGGAGTTGATCCCGACATCGAGGACAGTTCGGACACTTCACGTCATTGAGTGAGTTACCTTCCTGTAGGAGTGGGTCTACGGCCACAATGTCGGCCCTCTAGTAGGAGTTGTTTGATTAGATGGTTTTCTTTGTGATAATTGTCTGGGTTGCCACTATCTGATATGCTTTATGTGCTAGGATGCTCCGTTATATGTGTTAGTAGTAGGAAGGGTGGAATAGTCCCAGATACCGGTTGAAAGATACCGAAGGGGTAGACAGCACACACGCATGCCTTGCAGTATGTTCATGTTATGTTATTATATGGTAGTGGTAGGGGGTGAAATAGTCCCCGATTATCGGTTGAAAGATACCGAAGGGGAGGTCAGCTCCCGGTTACCGGTTGGAAGATACTTAAGGGAATGTCAGCTCCCCGTTACCGGTTGAAAGATACCGAAGGGGAGGTCAGCTCCCGGCTACCGGTTGAAAGATACCGAAGGGAAGTCCAACTTCTGATTATGCCAGTCAGATACCGGTTGAAAGATACCGAGGGATAGGCAATATATGTTTATGCTATGTGGTATGATGGGGGAACTCACTAAGTTTCGTGCTTACATTTTTCACTTTTGTTTCAGGTACCTCTTCAGCGAAGGGGAAGGAGCCGGCACGGTAGCAGCGCATCGCACACATATGATTTCCGCATTTTGAGATCCCTGGGATTGTACTCTGACATTTTTACTATTTTGATGATATGGTTGAGACATATGACTATGGTTTTATGAATTGATATGATTCGATGATGTTTTTCAGTAAATAATTTTATAAGTTACTTAATCAAAAATGAAATTTTTGGTCGTGAAAATTGGGATGTTACACTAATTCTTCAGCTATATAAGGAACCCCTTGGCATCACATTTTCGGCTACCAGAAACCCTGGAAGGATCTTAGAGCCGATTTTAAGCCTCCTCCTCTATCTCTCATATTCTCCAACTTGCTCTTGGTGTTTGTGATCGATTAGAGGTATTACACTTGTGATACTAAAGCTCTCAAAGGTTAAAGATCAAGATACAATTGAAAGGTAACATCCTAACTTAGTTTTTAGTTTTGATTTTCGCTTTTTATGTATGCTAGATTAGGGTTTGCAAGCTTTGGATGATTATTGCATGTTCAATTAGAAAAACTAGATCCAAAGCTTTAGGGTTTGCATGTGCATCATAGGATTGTTGTTTTGCTTAAAACCCATCAGTCACTCCATCCGCCCTTAGACGTTTCCGCCGTTCTGGTTTGGGGGTGTGACAATTTTGGCTTTGACTAGGATTTTGACCAAGTTTGACTAAAGGGTATTTTAGGTACTTTGGTCAATATATTGAGTTTATGTCAATAAATTCTTAGGTGACTGGTAGAGTTGGTTTCGGAGCAGAGTACTTTTCAGTCACTCCATCCGCCCTTAGACGTTTCCGCCGTTCTGGTTTGGGGTGTGACAATTTTGGCTTTGACTAGGATTTTGACCAAGTTTGACTAAAGGGTATTTTAGGTACTTTGGTCAGTATATTGAGTTTATGTCAATAAATTCTTAGGTGACTGGTAGAGTTGGTTTCGGAGTAGAGTACTTTTCAGCTTGCCTTTATGTCTGTGAGGTGAGTATCCTCATTATATCCATGGGTCGAAGGCACCAATGCTGACCCAATACTTGTTGTGTATAAATTTAGACGCCTTTAGTTTATTACGCGAAAGACCAGAATCCGGCCTATGGTAGTAGTTATATGGAAGACCAGGATCCGACCCCTAGCAGTTATATGAAAGACCAGGATCTGACCCCTGGCACTTGAATGTAAGACCGAGATTTGGCCCTCGACACATAACGGAAAGACCATGGTTTGGCCTATGGCAGGAAATAATGATATGGCTATGTTTAGGCCCATTGTATCTATTTTCTTTTATGTGTGATATGTGGTATTTTTTGGGGAACTCACTAAACTTTATGCTTACAGTTTATGTTTATGGTTTTCAGGTACTTCGAGTTCAAAAGGGAATGGTCCGGCGTGATAGCATATCATCCCCCCTTATGATTTCCGCATTTGATATGTATATGTACTATGATGTTTTGGATTTTATGACTTGGTGTTATTTGTGAACAATTAATGATTGTTTTGATAAGTTTTTAAAGAAAAAAAATATATTATTGGTTTTTGGGATGTTTCAAGTTGATATTGTAGGCTCAAGAGAGTGTTTCAACCGTAGGTTGTAGGCTCAGGAGACGGTCCAGCCCTGTGTTGTAGGCCTGGTGTGCATGCATTATATGTGTATTGTTGTGTGAAGTATTTTAGGGAACTCATTAAGCTTTGACTTACAATTGTAGATTAAATGTTTTTCAGGTACTTATTGGATTGCAAATGTGAGACTGTACACACATGCATCAAGAGTTTTGTGATTCGATTATGCGTTATTTTCCTTATAACTCTGATATTGAATTATGGTCTTTGAACAAATGGTTTTGACTTGGATGTATCTTATGAAAATGGTGTTTATTCTATTGAAAAAATGAAAATTTATTTTGAAAATTGAGACGTTTCGATTTTGAAAATTAGACCGGTCTTAGAACCCATCGTCTTATCGGTTTGATGGTTTAACTGGTCGGACCGGTCCAAAAAACCGAATAACGTTATTAGTATATTATAAGTAAATGTAGAATCATAAAAAAGAAACACAAAAATACAAGATATACACAAAAGAACCTTTCAAAATTAAAATACCAATAATATTTGAAACTTAAATAAAAAACCCTAAGAAACAGAAGAGTTGCACACATTTTGGAACACCCACCCTTTTATGTAATTTAGCTAACTAAAGAAAATTAATAAATATAATTACTACAATTTAAAAAAAGTGAAAGATTAATTACTAGAGACAAATGATGAAAACAAGGCTTTTAAGTTCTAGCATCTTCGTAGCTCCCACATTGGTCCATGAACAAAACAAGGGAAGGGGTTTCTTCACCCGGTTAGACCGAGTTTACTATCAAATTCAATTGTTTTCGCTTAAAAGGTTGGTTCACCTGATTCATTAATAAATGATTTTTTAGCAACTAAATACTAGTAACCTGACTGATTTCCGGTTAAACTGTTCAAACCTACGATCCAACTTTTAAAACCATGATAAATTGTTTGGTGGTAGTTAGGATATATTTATTGTGATGTCTAACCAAACCTTGATACCCTTTTTGGTCAAGACTAATATTAATTAAACTGATCAAATGACATATTCGTCCAACTAACATATACTTAAAATAACAAGGTATCATCAAGTGATCGTCGATCATATTTCAATGAAAAAATCAAGTTGAAAAAATCAAGTCTTAATGGGGTTGGCCATCGTATAGTCTTATTAGGCTTGAGGGTCATGCTTGCTACATCATCTTTAAAGCCACAATCTCCTCATCTTTAAAGCCATAAACTGCTTGTCATGTCAATTTTGTCATACAATATAAATGACATGTCATTTTCAAGGATGAGTTAACTTGATAAAAAAAGAAAAAAATAATAATAAACACACTCTCTCATATTCTATCTCTTCTCTCTCTCTCATCGACACTAAAATGTCATTTGAGTTTGCCATTATGCCATGCTACCTTTGAGGGAGTAATGTTTGTATGACATGCCAAACAAATACCCATTGTTTTTGCCACCTACTCCCTCAAGCCTTAAAACCAGTTACATAGTTTATATGGCATCTAGCATATACATATGCAAAACAATGGTGCATTTGAGATAATTGATGAAACTATAAGGCAAAAAATAACGATGTTCATAAAAGTGTAATGCATAAAGGCTAATCCTTTTCGAACAACACAAATGAGAATAAAAAAACAACAAAGGTGCAAGTATTTGTACTTTATGTAAGAAAAGTCGTATATTGCTCCAACTATTTTGGTTTTAAAAGGGTCAAGAATGGGCATATTCATATATATATTAATTCCTAAAGGGTTTAGGGAACAGTATACTTTATCAGCTTCAAAGTTTTGGCACAAAATTTTGTAGAGATTGCCACTTTTACTCCTCTTTCTTGTGGGATTTAGAATTTTCCCACAAAATTATAAAATTTTGGAATTTTTGTCCATCCACCGTCTATCTCATCCAATCACACGTTGCACCGCCTTTACTAATCTTTCTCTCACCTTCTTCTTTATCAGATCGATTATTTTCGTCTTCCTCCTCTGTATGAACCCACACACCGGCGAAATCGTTCACTTCCCGTTGTAGTTCCACCTTCGAACCCAAACCCAAACCGCCATTCATCGACTTCTTCTTCTCCACATCTACTTCCCACCGTCTACTCTAATCGATTTGTTTTCTGCAATCATCGACATCTTTGAACTGCTACGCCTCTCTTCTACATAGCTCTTGCTTGATTTTGGAATATGTCCAGAAAAGGGCTTGAAAATCCACCACCTGTGCTTCACTTGCTCGACATGTTTATGTGGACCGGATGTATAGGTAGTAATCGGAACTCCGGGAGGTCGACAATAGGTCGGGACTGCAACAGGTGAATCGGCTCAGCCTAACATCAATCAGGTACTTTATATATACGTAGATTTCTTGGGTTTATGAATTATTCAAATTTTGTGTTTCAGCGTATTCAACATCACCGAAATTGTTGCAGTATCCTTAGGTTCCTGTCAATTGATGAACAAAAAAAAAAGAAAAAAAGAATGCGTGTATGATTGGGAACAGGAGAGGTTCCGGTTCTCTTGCGACTCGGCTCCTGCTCATACGCTGCTTCTCTGCAAAGTCGACATCAGTGAAAGCTCAGGCCACAGGTTTGTTTCATTGGATTATTGTTTCTTTTAACTTTATAATTCCATCCAAATTTACCTACAGTTATCTGTGTATTGGTGTTTGACTAACAGGTGTTGGGTTAAATGTTTTACATAAATCATTATATCAGGGGATTATTGTTTCCCAAGATTTGTCCGCTAATCGTCAAAAGCAATCACCATCTCAAAACGATGCTCATAAACTTGAAGGTTTGCTTACCGAATTCGTTCATTATCTATGTCATTTGATTGATTGCTAAGTTGCTATTAGTGATTTTATAATTTTAGTAACTTTGATATAGAGTCGATTGTTAAGGCTTTAGCTGATTGCATGCTTGATGCAAAAGAAAACTTAGATATATCAAAATTTTACCGGTATGCTTTTTTTAAGTCTTTTATCATTGTAAAAGTCAAACTTACTTTGATCCTTAAGGAACAATATTGATCATTGTGCCACATGTTATTTAGATCCTACTGGAGCGGATTTCTTGGCTTGAACCTACAAATCAGGATCTATGTCGCAAACTTCATGAGAATCGTAGCAGAGGCGTCACTATTGATCATCAATCTGTCTCTAAAGTATGTAAAAGCTTGTAACTTTCTTCAACATTTATAAAAAATAACCAAATCTGCTGCAATTTTTCAGGTTGGTGATTTCTTTTGCGTGAAAACTTAACGGCTTATAAGGGGTTTGCAAAGTATCAATTCATCAGATTATGAAATGAGTGAAAGTGGTGTGATATAGGAAGAAACAACAAAAGAATTGGAGCATCCCCTTCTCCAAGAGTTGCATGAATTAAATAAACGATTAGAACAGAAAGAATCAGAAATGAGACTTTTTGAAGGATCGGATACCATGACTCTTAAGCAACATTTTGGAAAGAAATTAATGGAACTTGAGGATTCAAAAACAGGTAGTTCAGGTAAAAAACATAAGCATAAAAACACTATAGTTTTAAAGTTGGATTAATTTTTTTTAGAAAAATTGATGATCGATGTTTTCTTGCTCATTTTTATAATTGTTGCAGTTAAATTCAAGTCTCTTGAATCACAGGTTAATAATTATGAATGTTTGTCTTTTATAATCGTTCTTTTTTGTGGTTGTTGCTTCAAGGTCTTTGAAGATAAATACCCTTCAAGTAATATTAGTTTCCTGTTGAAGTATCATGTAAGTAAATCATAAAGCTCATAGTAATTAAGGGACATTTGCAGAAAATAGCAATGTAATTTACTTTTTTTTGTCGTAATAATATTGTAATCTTATTTTTATTAAATGATTATCTGGCTTCATACTTTGTTCGAGACCATGCCAGAGAGCATTGTGTGTTCCTTGGTCTCTACAAAATAGAAAAGAATCATACGTCTCTTTTTTTCTACATTACTCCAGGCACCAACTATTTTTAGTTGACCATTTTGTCTTTGATAAAAAAAAATATTTTTAATGTTGATTAAACATTCACTCCAATACTAGCCTTAATTGGTAAAGTATAGGGTAGTTTTGCAGTTTTTAACCACGGATATTTTATTTTCTTTTCCATTCAAACCATCAAAATGGTTATTTTGAAAAAAAAATGATTTGATTGGGAATAAAGCACAAATAGATAAACTGAAAAATTGCCCAAAATGTAACGGTTTTTCTCTAAGTATAGTGACAATTTAGTTACCTAACCTAATAGAGTAATAGTCCATTATAGGGTCATGATAAATACAACAACACAGTATTGCTTAGAACATGTTATATTTTTTTTTGAACGGCAAATCTAACCTACTCCTAAACTACACCTTAAACCCACATATGTCCACAACAGGACTTGAACCCTCAACCTCAATGAAGAAGTGCAACACCGGATACCGCTAGGCTAGAAGCCCTTTGGTAGAACATGTTACATGATCATCGACTTTATTTTGTTTCCTTTTTGTGGCTATATTGCAGATCATTTAATGTCCTTGGGAATTGCCTGTATTGCTCAGAACCCGTTGCAATCAAATTTAACAAAAAAAAATTGATTGTTTTGATTTATTTATTAGGGAAAGTTGTTCCAAAAACGTGACTACATTGCTATAATATGTAAAACATGAAATATATTGCTATTATCATTAAAAAACCGTAACAAGTCTTGTCCAGACCCGCGGCGGGCTTTCTCTAGTTTGTCCATAAATTATCCAATAAGTCCATAATGGTAATATCATTGAAATTTATATCTCATGTAATAAAAAATTACACTTTAATTTAGACTCTTCCTCGTTATAAATTAAGGAAATCTTTTACATAATTTTTTTCTTCTTAGACGTAAAAGTTGCGTGACAATGTATTATCGAGGTTTTTATTATTATTATTATTATTTTTAAGAAATGGAGAAAATAGAATTGAAATTTCTTATTGTATTCGTATTTTAGGTTTAGGAGAAAAAAAAAAGTTGACGGTGGAAAATGAAAGAAAACTGACAATTTTACAGAAAAAAAAATTATTTTTTTGGAAAAGTAACTTCCCTAACCAAGGTTTCACAATCATCCCACACTAATATGAAAACGAGATGGAGTATTTGAAGCCAATTTAAAACTCGAAACTAGTAAAGAAAAAGAAAACCATTTGTTCAATTTAATATGAGGATTTAGAGGGACAAAAATAGCATATACCATTGCAAGGCTGTTCGTTTGTATACTTAATATAAAACACAACGATGCCAAATGTGGTTTTTAAACCCTATGTAATAGCGTTTGTCTTTTTTAAGGCACATACACACTATGTCACTATGAAAGTGACATACAGGAACAAGTATAAACTACCAACTGCGTCCTCTATGAAGTTTACAACTTGAGACAACAAAAATAGGCCAAGTCACCATTGGACTTCACACCACCAATTGGCATATCTTTGTAATCGCCGGCAATCTTTCACCCTCTTCCTACTTATACCACACTCCAACCTTCTTCAATGCTTCCTAAATTATTAATGGATCCTCTCCTAAAATCATAAAAATAGCAGAATTAAAGGAAGAAGAAGAAGAAGAAAAAGAGATCAATCATGGATAGATTGATCAGTTTAGAGCCATCTAACATGGTTGTAATACGAATCGAACACGGTCAAAAGTGTTCAGGTGAGCTGACTTTGAAAAACGTTATGTACACCATGCCCGTGGCTTTCCGGCTGCAACCGGTCAACAAGGCTCGTTACATGGTCAAACCACAATCCGGGATTATATCTCCATTAACAACTCTCACAGTTGAGATCACTTATGACTTCCATCAGAATTCAAGTCTCCCGACTTCGGTCCCTTACTGTGATGACACGTTCTTGTTGCACAGTGTGGTGGTCCCCGGTGCAGCCATGAAGAATCCTTCATCCACTCATGATTCGGTCCCTAATGATTGGTTTACCGCAAGAAAGAAGCAAGTATTTGTTGATAGTGGGATTCGTGTCATGTTTGTGGGGTCCGTAGTCATGGCTAGCCTCGTGAAGAACGGATCTATAGATGAAATTAGAGATGTTTTGGAGAAAAGTGATCCAAATTCGACAGCAGTTGACTCTGTCGATAACGAAGGTCAACCACTGCTCCATTTAGCAATCGGTCAAAGCCGACCCGACCTGGTTCAACTCCTACTTGAGTTTGAACCAGATATCGAGGCGCGGAACCGGTTAGGTTCGACCCCACTCGAGGCGGCCGCCGCCTCAGGTGAGAGTTTAATTGTGGAGCTATTGCTGGCCCATCGGGCCAGCACAGAGAGGTCGGAGACATCCACATGGGGGGCTATCCACCTGGCGGCAGGTGGCGGACATGTGGATGTTCTCCGGCTTCTTTTACTTAAAGGCGCTGATGTCAACATGATGACAAAAGATGGGAACACGGGTTTACATCTGGCGGTGGAGGAACGGAGGAGGGACTGCGCGCGGTTGTTGTTGGCTAGCGGTGCTCAGGTTAATATTCGAAACTCCGGCGATGGTGACACCCCGTTGCATATTGCCGCCGCCCTTGGAGATGAGTACATGGTGAAGCTTCTGTTACAAAAGGGGGCTTATAAAGACATCAGAAACCAAACTAGGAAGACAGCGTATGAGGTGGCAGCTGAACAGGGACACACGAAGCTTTTTGATGCACTTGGGCTTGGTGACAGGTTGTGTGTGGCTGCAAGAAAAGGTGAGGTGAGAACCATTAACAGGATTCTTGAAAGTGGAGCTTTGATCAATGGTCAAGACCAGCATGGTTGGACCGTGTTGCACCGGGCCTCGTTCAAGGGTCGAACCGAGGTGGTTAGGTTTTTGATTGAGAAAGGAGTTGATATCAATGTGAGAGATGAAGATGGTTACACAGCCTTGCATTGTGCTGTTGAATCTGGACATGTGGATGTGCTTGAATTGTTGGTTAAGAAGGGTGCTGATGTGGACGCGAGGACCAGTAAGGGTGTGACAGCTATGCAGATCGCGGAGTCGTTGAACTATTCGGGGATCAAAAGAGTTTTGATTCAAGGAGGTGCAAGTAAGGATGAATTCACACATGTTACTAAAATTGCACCAGCATTTGCAGGTAAAAATGGCGGGAGGTCAGAGAAGGATATGGGGTCAATGAAGAAGAGGAATGCTAGAGCAAAAGCACTTCGTGATAGCTTTGATCTATCTTCTACACCATTGGCTGCCATTTGATAAACCCACATTTGGATTTCTGATGATTCATCAGTTTATTTCTTGATTAGTGTGGTAGCTGAAATGAAATTCAAAAATTGTTCATTCTTATATTAGTCTCAAAGATAAATGCTTGTTGTATTATTGTAAGATTCTTGATCTCTCAAGTAGTAAAACTGTAATATAACGAATCGTCTTCTTTGTGTGTAACCTGGGGACCTAAATCTCCATGAATGCTGTGTTACAAAGTGTCTACGTATTATGTACTTCTGAAAGTGTTATTTTTTGTTAACCATAGACCAGGATCAGGATCATTATCTCAACACATCTGGGCATTTTTTCCTCTATGGTTGTTAACATTCTGTACCTAGATCTTGCTAAGGCATATATACAAGAAAAACAACAATTTTTTTATCTGAAGATTAATCTAAGCCATGAATAGAGTTTTCGAGGATGCCTAAACCGGATAGTTGATCAAAAGTACATGATTAAAATGTAGAAATGGACGCAAGAATACTCCTTCTTCATTAACAGTGTAACTGTGTAAGGAAGTAAACGTAATGTAAGAGAAGCAGAAACAAAGCATGAGTAGGCATTGTATCGAACTGGTGGTGAGCAACCACGTTAACTAAACAAGTTCGAAAAAACAAACTCACACCAATTCGGATTGGAATCAAAGAAGCTCCATTAAGATTCAAAGGGTTGATAATCATGTAACGATACAAGTAGGTGCAAATCTCCAGGAAAATAATATATTAACCATCAATCTCGATCTTTTCGTACATTCTTTTTTCATTTGACACAGGGGTGTTTGGAAGTGCTTTTTCATAGTTAGGTAGTAAAAGTTTTAAGTTAAGTTTGAAAAGGAATTATATATAGTTAGAGGCGTGTTATGATAATAATGAAAACTTTAGGGGGTTATCGCAACAACTGTGTCGGGTGGTGTGTGTCACGTGAGCCACAGCCTGTGCTCGTCGGTTGTCGGCGACACCGACATTTTTGTACTCTCCGATCTATGAAATGCATAACTTCTTTATTTTCGATAGTTCTCAAAATTATTTTTTAGGTTCGTCTATTCATTCATAGCTATCGAAATAAATTTGTAAAATTAATTATCTTCTATAGTCTTTTACAACTTTATCTTGTTTGTCTTACACACGATTTTAACAAAGGCTTACGTCCGTTCCAAAAAAAAAACAAAGGCTTAACTCTTAAGTCGCTTTCTAAAAAAAACAAACGATTTTAACAAATGCTTAAGTGCCTTTCTAAAATTAGAAACGCATACATCTTCTATTGTATATTAAATATCATAAATGTACCAATAATAATAAAGAATTCAATTCTTTACATTCATTTTTGTTTAGGAAATTTTAAACAACTACGGCTAAAGATGTCTACCGACATCGGCACATCGCCACTTTGGCTACACATATAATTCATCAAAAGCGTTTGATAATTAAATTTGGTCCCTTTGCAGTGGCGGATCTAGAATTTGAAATGGTTGGGGCACAAAAAATACCAATTTTTTTTTTGGAGGTAGGGTTTATAATCTTAAAATATAAAAATTAAAATTAGAATAACAAAATTACCTAAAAAACAAACAAGAGGTGAGTGGACAAAGAAAAAAAAGTTGTTGGACGTTGTGGGGAGGTGAAAGGAGAGCAAAAGGCAGTTTTTTTTTTCAAGCACATCGTTGCTGTGTGCTTTTTGTTGCTGAAAAAAGAGTAAAAATAAAAACAACGGATCGTGGACTTACTTAAACTTTTAGCCCAATGCCCCCCATTACTTTTAATCCAACAACTTAAAACTCATATTGGGTTGAGGTCACCTTACGCTATATAAATAGTTTAGTCCACAATTAAGTCTAATCTAATATAAAAAAATTTAATCCATTGGGGGCACGTCCCCCCCTTGTCTTACACTTGCATCCGCCCCTGTCCCTTTGCTTTCTCAAAAAAGTTAAATTCAGTCCAAAATAGCAAAATTTGAAATTGTCCCAATATAGTCCTTCACTTTGCATTTTATTGCGAACATAGAACCTGATCCTTATGAAATGGTTTCAATTTTTTGATTGAAGTCGTGCTTTTGTTTTTGCGTAAAGCATAGGGACCATATCAACCATGTAATGCAAACGTAAGGACTATACTGTGGCAATTTAAAATTTGTTGCAATTTTGACTTTTAAGGAAAGTATAAGGACCAAATTTGTACTTTACTCTTGATTCAGTGACATCTTTATAAAAATAAAAATAAGAGAAAACTACAAATTAGTTCTATGTGTTTCTAATAAATTGAGGTTTGATTAGTGACATCTTTATAAAAATAAAAATAAGAGAAAATTACAAATTAGTGCTATGTGTTTCTAAAAAATTGAGGTGCAACCCACAAGTCTTTTAATAAATAGCTTATAAGTAGATTACGTTAAAAAAAATAATTGGATCAAAATTTATAGGTTCACTATAATTTACTCTATATATCTATTTTACACCAAAATGACTTTTTTACATCACATTCACATACACCATAGACATACATACCCTTTGTAACAATATTAAAACATAAGAAAGAGAATTCCCATCATGCAAACAAGTGGGATCGTCAAGGAACCTCACCACTAGCATCCTCTGTTAGATTGAGAGAGGATTGAGAGAGGATTGAGAGAAATCAACATTTTTCTCATTTCTAAATTCGTTCATACATCTGAATCAGTACAATACTTATTACATAAATAGTAATCATCTAACTAACTACTTTCATAACAACCAAATGATCAAAATTAAATATATGCCCTTACTACAGTAAAAAGGGCGATTCTACCCTTACAGTTAAAACTGTTGAAACTAAGGTGTTGTTTATTTTTTTTGAAACAAAAATTCATAAAGTCTGTGGACCACCTCTGCAGCCCTCTGCAGTAGAAGAGGTGGACCAAACAGCTGCAGACTGTAATAAGAAGCGTGTTTATTTTTTTAACATTTGCATACTGCTGCAGATATTAAAAAATTAAAATAAACTGATTTTATAATCCGAATATAGTTTTTTAATACCGAAAGTTTAATAATGTATGACATTTCGGCAATAGTTTATGATATTTCAGCAAAAAATAATGATATTTTAACAAAAAATAAAGATATTTTAACATAAAATAATGATATTTCATCAACAAATTATTATTATTCAATATAAAAAAAAGAAAAAAAATTTCAACAAGAATAAACAAAAAAAAACGAAAAAAAATGTGAAATAAGATTTCAATAATATATAATCAATATTTTATCAAGAAAAAAAGAAGAAGAAGAGGTTGGAAGAGGTAGGAAGAGGCAAAACAAGTGCTGCGCCAAGAAGAGCACGCGCAGAGGTTTTTTAATCCGAAGACTTCTGAAAAACAAACAGCTGGGAGATGAAAAGTGATGCGCGTGTGCTGCGCCGCGCAACAATAAAAGGTCTGAAGAGGTTTTTTCCAAAAAAACAAACACCACCTAACACCCCCCCCCCCTCTTAAGCTGGAGGATATGGAAGTAGACCAAGCTTGGAAATAGCATCTTGATGATGAATACCAGACAAATTCTTTGTCAAAACATCAGCTAATTGATCATTTGTATGCACATGATGTAAAGATATAAGTCCAGCTTGTAGTTTTTCACGAACATAGTGACAATCCAATTCTATGTGTTTAGTTCGCTCATGGAATACTAGATTGGTAGCAATGTAAATAGCAGCTTGATTATCACATTTCAAAGGTATAGGAGTGACACCTTCAACTTGAAGTTCACTAATTAAACGACTCAACCAGGCAAGTTCTGCACATATGTGACGCATTGAGCGATATTCAGCTTCAGCTGAAGAAAGAGAAACTGTGACCTGCTTCTTTGATTTCCATGATATTGGACTGTCACCAAACATAATGAAGAATCCACTAACAGATTTCCTTGTGATTGGACAGGCAGCCCAGTCTGAATCACAAAAAGCTTGAACTTGATATGAAGGAGCATCATTGAAGAACAAGCCTTTGTTGAGTGTGTCTTTGAGATATCGAAGGACATGTAGAGTAGCATCATAATGAAATTGAGATGGTTTCTGATTGAATTGACTTAGATATTGTACTGAGAAAGCAATATCTGGTATGAACCAAAAAATTTCAGTTTTCCAATTAATTGCTGGTAAATCGTGGAATCTTCTAAGGGAATGTCCATATCAGATGAGGGTGATAATTTGGATGGTAAAGGCATTGAAACAGAAGCACAATTAGATAAAGAATATGATTGGAGAATTTCCTTTATGTATTTTTGTTGATGAACTATCATGCCATTTGATATTTTGTTGAATTCAAGTCCCAAAAAATAATGAATTTGTCCCAAATCCTTGATTTGAAACTGAGTATGAAGAGAAGACTTGATATCTGTAATTTCATCCTCATCATTCCCTATAACGAGAATATCATCAACATAGACTGCAATCAACACTATCTTCTGATTTCTAAATTTTAGAAATAAAGAGTAATCATTAGCAGACTTATGATACCCTTTATTGAGAAGTGTATGAGAAAGCTTGTCATACCACTGTCGTGAAGGCTGCTTTAATCCATAGAGGGACTTTTTGAGCTTACAAACAATTGATGAAGAAGAAGCAGCAGGATGTCCTGGTGGAAGTTTCATATACACTTCTTCATGGAGATCACCATGCAAGAAGGCATTATTTACATCAAATTGGTGGATGTTCCACTTTCGTTTGACAGCTAGAGATACAAGGCAACGAATAATGTTGAATTTCACAACAGGAGAAAAGGTTTCATGAAAGTCTACTCCCTCTTGTTGTGTAAATTCTTTGGCTACTAAGCGGGCTTTATGTCTTTCAATTGTACCATCTGTTTTGTATTTGATCTTGTAGACCCATCGACAAGCAATTGGTTTTTTACCCTTAGGAAGTTTGACAAGTTCCCAAGTGTTATTGGCATCTAAAGCATTGAGTTCCTTAGTCATTGCTTCTTCCCATTCTGGGATTCCTTTTGCTTCATGATAAAAAGCTGGTTCTTTTAAAGTAGGTCCACATGAAAAGCAAATGAAGTAGTTGGAATCTCAGAAGAATTATGAAATGATGAAGTGTATATGCAAAGATTAGTGATAGTATGGGTACAAACATCAAATTTATCTTGAGAGTTAACATGATTACAAATGTAAACATGTAATTTTGTGGATGGTTGTCTAGTTCATGTGCTTCTTCGTGGCAAAGTTGATGATTGAGAATCAGAAGATGTATGAACAGGTGCAGAAGAAGTTTCTGAAAAGTTGTGAATCAACAGAAGATATTGGTAAATATGAAGGTGGGGAAGAGGATAAAGGAATGGATGAAGAATGTAATGGAAAGATGTTTTCAAAAAAATTGACATTTCTTGAAATGGTAATCTGTTTTGTGGTTAAATCCATTACTTTGTATGCCTTTTGACCATAAGGGTATCCCAAGAAAATGCAAGAATTTGACCTGGGCATGAATTTATCCCTTCCTTGTAAACTAGTGGAAACATGACACAAACACCCAAATGCTTTTAAACGGTGTAAATTTGGTGGCTTATTATAAAGAACTTCAAAAGGGGATTTGTTGTGAAGAACTTTTGAAGGGATTCTATTAATCAGATGGACTGCAGTCTGTACACATTCACCCCAATAAGCAATCCCAATTTCAGATTGAAAATATAATGCTCTAGCAGTCTCCAAAATGTGTTTATGTTTCCTTTCCACTATTCCATTTTGTTGTGGGGTGTAGGGTGTTGATTTCTGATGAATTATGCCCTTAGACTGAAAATAAGCAACACCTTCTGTATTAGATCCAAGTTCAAAAGCATTGTCTGTTCGAATAATTTTGATGGCAACTTGAAATTGAGTTTGAATCAATGAAATAAATGCTTTAATCAAAGAAAAAGCATAACTTTTGTGAGTTAACAAGTGAATCCATGTATGTCTGCTGTAATCATCGATAATGGTTAGAAAGTATTTGAATCCATCATAAGTGGCATGTTTATAAGGGCCCCAAACATCAATGTGTATAAGTTCAAATGGTGCATTAGAAACAGATACACTTGTAGGAAATGATAACCTTTGCTGCTTAGCTTTAGAACAAATCATACAACTTTGAATAGAAGAATGATCAGAATGATCAGAGGTTATTGACATCATTTTCATCTTATGATATGGAATGTGACCTAAACGATTATGCCACAACTGAGAAGATGAATTCATTACAGAATTGGAAACAAAATATTTAGAACTAGAAAAAGATGAAAAATACAGAAAAGTTGTAGGAAAGATTATGTTGAAGATGAATATGATCAAAGATATACAAATCATTGATTCTTTCTGCAAGAACTCCAAGAGAGAAGCTATTCTTCAATGAAGGGTCCTGCAGAAGGCAGGCTTCATCAGTAAAAATAGCAAAGGTATTGAGTTGAGATGTCAATTTTGAAATAGAAACAAGATTATACTTGAATTCTGGAATATATAACACTCCATGTAACATAATAGAATCATGTAATTTGACATCTCCAATATAAGAAACAGATGTGTTTTGACCATTAGGCAGTACAATCGTGTGAGTCTGAGTAATTGGTGTCATAGAAACAAAAAAAGATTTATTAGAGCACATATGATCAGTTGCTCCAGAATCAACAATCAATGAATGATGTTTGTGAAGAAGAAATGATGATTTGTAAACATTTGCAGCAAATGATTTGAATGAAAAAGAATTACCCTCTGGATTCATGGCATTATCAGCAATAGAAGCGTTGACATGGCTTATTGAAGGTTGAGAAGTATTATTGTTGAGCAATTGAAGTAACTGCTGATATTGCTCTGAAGTAAATGGAAAAGAAGTAGCATTATGAACACTGGACTTGGATTCTTCTTTCTTTGCTTTAGTAAACTTGAAGTTGGAAGGAAAACCAACTAATCGGTAACATTGACTCTTGCTATGACCAATCTTTCTACAATAAGTGCATGTTAGAGTTTTCTTGACTGGATTTGGGGATGAATCAGAAGACACATGCATAGCAATAGCCTCAGTATTGACAAAAAATGAAGCAGTAATATTGCGTTGACGTTCTTCTTGAATGATCAAGGAATGTGCAGTAGAAAGAGATGGCAAAGGCTGCATCATCAGGATTTGTCCTCGAATGATCTTGTATGATTCATTAAGTCCCATGGAAAGCTTAATTAGGCATTGATCTTCAAGGAATTTTTGTATTTTAGCAGCAGAGCCACAAGTACAAGAAGGAATGTCTTGAACGAAACATAATTCATCCCAGATCTTAGTCAATTTCGTGAAATAAGTGGAAAAGCCATCCGAATTTTGAGCAACAGAATAAAGTTGTTGTTGAATTTGATAGATCAATGCGTTATTAGACTGATCATACCTCTGTTTTAATTCTTGCCAAATCTCGTGTGCAGTTAGTAAGAAAAGAACGCTTTCAGCGATGTTCTTGTGTAAGGATTTGAGAATCCAGCTAATTACCATTGAATTGACACGATGCCATCCAGAATAAGTTGGAGAATTGATAGGTGGTGCAGTAATCGTGCCATCGACAAATGACAATTTGCTCTTAGCTGAAAGAGAGATGATCATCGATCTCTTCCAGGCAGAAAAACTGACGCCATTAAAGACAGTAGTAACAAGAACTTGACTTGGATTATCAGAAGATCCAAGATAATAAGGACTTGTGATGTCAGTATTCGACGATTGAGAAGGAATCGATAATGATGAAGACATTGAAACAAAGGAAATTGAAACAATTTGGATGAAGAACAATGAAATCAGCGGAAGAAAAAAGAAGGATCAGACTGATACCATGTTAGATTGAGAGAGGATTGAGAGAAATCAACATTTTTCTCATTTCTGAATTCGTTCATACATCTGAATCAGTACAATACTTATTACATAAATAGTAATCATCTAACTAACTACTTTCATAACAACCAAATGATCCAAATTACATAAATGCCCTTGCTACAGTAAAAATGACGATTCTACCCTTACAGTTAAAACTGTTGAAACTAACATCCTCACCAACCCTTTGCCCACAACCGATCCTTTACCATCATATAGTATACATTTATATTTATATTTTCATTAGAAAGAAAATCTGCAGTTATTCATTTATATTTTATTACAATCATATATTTGCGTTAGTTTTTTTTTTTTTTAATTTTAAGCAAATTAACTTATACAAATAAACAATTAGCATGAACGGACGATCCAAAGTATAATTTTTTTTTGAATAATGTTATCTTAATGTTCTATGTCACGTAATCCATTCAATTACATGAAAAAATGCAAATAAATAATTAAATTACAAGGTTGTTGAGTGTTAAAACCCAAACGCCTTCACAACGTCTCACATGCACGTCCTTATATAATTTGTTTTCATTTGACTATGCAAAGCGATAAAATTAAGGGAAAATGATTTAATATGGTAATGTATTTTTTTATTTTGTATATATTTAGTTATTAATTTTTTTTGTCCACATTTGACCATTTAAAATGTTTTTTCTACGTTCAATTCTTATAACCGACTACTCTAGGTTAATCCGAAAAATTGACTTAATAAGTAATATAATTTTTAGTTTGTACACATTTAGTCCTTAATATTTTTGTACACATTTAGCTCTTATAACAGGTTTCTTTTGGTTTTGTTCACGTCATCCTACGTAGGACAACAATTAATAAGGTGTTCTCATATGTGTCTCGTCCTTCACTTATACAAGTAACGTAATTCATAAATCGGTCAAATAATGTCGGTGTCTTAGTTTCTCTAATCAGAAGATGTCTCCGGGTTCAGTTTTATCTATCCTCATAGCAGCAATGAGATTTTTTATGATTGTTCCTTCCTAACTTGAATTTGCACTTTCAAGACAAAATAATTAAAGAAGACGCTGAAAGAATTTGCACTTCCAAGTCAAAAGAATACCCTGACAAAAAGTTTCATCTATCTCCATAACAGACAACAAGATTCTTTGTGATTGCTTCCTCTCAACTCGAATTTGCACTTTCAAAACAAATAATCTAGTTGTCTACTATGGAGATAAATGAAATTGAAACCGAAGACATATTATGCTTGGAAAAAACTAAGGTGCCAACATGTAACATCCGGGATTTACCATGTATTATCATTAATTATCTTATTGAATAATGGGTTGCTTTGGTTGGGCCAGGATAGTTGGGCTTCGAAAACTTGGGCTGAAAAGGGCATTACGCGGGGCGTACCATGCCAGGTAGGCTCAGCGTACTCAAAAGATTTGAACGCGGGAGCCATGAACGTACGCGCGCAGATACTAAAACCCTAACTTTTAGGGTTTGATCCATATATAAAGGACATTATGCCTTTGGACCAGCCTCCCTATCACCCTTAAGCAACCACCACGAAAACCTTAACCCACTCTTGTGTATTTTTGCCATTTGAGAGCTTCTTTGTGTGATTTTGGTGTTCTTAGAAGAAAAAGAGGTTGAGAAAGAGGCAAGGATTCAAGAGGAGCTTGTAGATCCAGGAGATTGGCATCATTTCTAACTCTTTTGAGGTATCAAGTTCCAAACTTGACCATTTCATGGTTAGATTTGTTTATAGGAGTGTTTAATGTCATCTTTGGACTCCATTGTTGAAGCTTCTTGCATCTTGATAGTTTCAGACCAAAAGAGATGTCCTTTTGAGCTCTTAGAGGCATTTAGAGTCATAAAAATCGTACCTTGATGGTTAAGCCACAACAATGCAAGTGTTTGATGGTCTTAAAGCTTGTTAAAGGACCAAAATCATGTTTTGAGCCTCAACCATGCATGTAAGCACATAAAGTTTGTGACTTTATGGATTAGGAGGTCTTAAAGGACCTGGATCTACATTTTGGACGTGAAGACTTATTGGATTAAGTCACAAATGAAGTCCCAAGAAAGCTGGCAAGTATGTTGAGCGTACACCGTGGTTGTAACACCCGTAAAAATCAAGCCAAATTTAAACTTTTAAAGACATTTCAAAACCATTAATCATTACAAAACTTGTTTTCAAAATGTATAATATAAGAGTATCCCATAAACATAAACATAAATATGATGAGCTGTACGATCACGCCTTTGCCTTCCCGTGATCAACTGATGTACCTAAAACAATAAACTGAAACTGTAAGCCCGAGGCTTAGTGAGTTCCCCAAAATACCGATATACTGCACATAACACTTATACAAATAACAGCATGTACTGGGTCGACAACTTTACAGACTGGATTACCCCTGGGCCCACAGTGTGAGTCTGGATTGCCTTCCGGGCCCCAACTCACATCTGGATTGCCATCGAGCCCACAGTACGAGTCTGGTATGCCCCATCTGGCCCTCAGCTCGTATCTGGAATGCTCCCGTGTCACAACTAGCAAAATTAGCTAGGAAATTCTATGCCTTGTAAACATTAACAATGACAACAATTGTAACCCCAACTTGATAATGCATATGATGTTATTTTAATAACAACAAACTTCCATAAAAAATCCAATTGTAAAGCCCAAAACTTCATGCAAAACATTATAAATAGTCAAATAAAGATTGGAAACCCTACAAATCCCAGCTTAAGTCCATGATGGACTAGGATTTCCTTATTGGGCCTAATGAACCAATAAGCTTCCAAATTGACTATTCCGGGCATAGAACCCTTAAATGGGGTCTAATTGGACCCACATTCACAAAACTTAACATTTTGGGCTAGGATGGGCCTAAAATGAATAGGTTTACTCTTAATGGGCTTAGTTGGGCCAAAATAAATCTAATTAACCCTAATAGTCCATAAAATCCATTCCTTTATACATTTAGGTCCGCGAACCATCCTATAGACCCAATGGGCCGAAAACCTTCTTAATGGGCTTCATGTTTCCGAAACAAGAACAAGAATGGGACAAACTAATTCACTTCTCTTTTCCTTAAACCCATTCTTGGCCCATGTGTTAAAAAAAAGAAGAAGAAGGGAAATGAAGGATTTATTTGGCATTTGACACCTCACTAATGTTTAGAGGTTAACCAAGCTTAAATCTCATACTTCCGAGGCTCTAAACCTCCATGTAATAACCAAAAATCTATTTCCTCCTTCTCTTCTTATCATTCTCGGCCAACACCAACATCCCACCACCTTCATTTCTTTTCAAATTTCTCTCAAGAATCCTCTCAAGAACACCTCTTTTTCCTCCATATTTTCGAGACTTTGTGGGGATCTTCAAGAGATTTTCATCTAGATCATCATCTTTGGTAAGTTGTCATCATCCTTAAGTCTTTGATTTTCATCCTTAAACCAAAAACACTCCCTTATAAAGCTTTATTTCGTGATCATGCCTCCTAGGACATTAAAGTTTTGAAACTTCTTCTAGGGAAGCATTCAAAACCGAAAATCACATCACTTTATTCCATTCTTCTTCAAAAATCGAAACATCAAACCCCAAGGTGAGTTCATACCCCCTTGTTTTCGTTTTTTACTTGTTTTTGGGGGGAGAATACAAGTTTTATGTGTTGATCTATGTGTGTTTGCATGTTATATGTGATTTCTTTGGTTTATGTTGTGGTAATGTGTTAATACTTATTATATTTCGAGATCTATAGCTAAAATGTGAAAGATTCATAAACAAAAACATAATAAACAACATACATCATAGATCTAAGAGTCCTTAAGTTTAAGAAGTGAAAAACAAAGCCAAAGATCTTTACAAGTGTCATTTTTGCAAAAATAACAAAGATTTGGTTGAAAGATGATAATTTCCGGTTTTATGAGGGTTATAAAGTATTTATTTATATAAAAGCTGATTTTTATGAAAATAATACTTTTCAAGGGCCAAAGATATAGAATTTTGCTTAATGGGCTTATATTTGGGTCTCACGGATTTTGGGCCCAAATTTTGCGAAAATGAAGAATTTTAGGGACTGAAATTATAAATTCATAAAAGTATGAGCCTAAAACATAATTAAACTATTTCAGGGGCTGAAAATGACTCTTTTTGCTAAATTGGACTAAAAATGCAAAGTTTTCAGTTTTTGGGCCAAAAGTGTAAAACTTACGGCAAATGGGCCAAAATGTAAATTTTTAACAAATAAGGGCTGAAAATGTCAAAAGTTGTATTTTGGGCTGAAATTATAATTTAAGATTTTATTTGGGCCGAAAATGCCAAGTTAAGTAATCAAATGGACTAAAATGTCGTTTTTCATCAAAAAGGACTAAAGGTGTCATTTTGCACCATTAAGGGCTGAAAAGGTAAATTTTGTATGAAAAAGGGACTGAAATGGTCAAATAAACATTTTGGGCCAAATATGTAAATTTCTAAACAATTTGACCAAATATATAAATTTTTACAACATGAAGGTTTAAAAATGGTATTTTTATAAAACTAAGAATATCGTTACAAACCAACATTGAGTATTTAACATCGAAAGTAAACACTAAGTGTAAACCAAATCCCATACCACAACTTATATCGATAAACCTATAAATGATACGACGATTGGGCCCAATGTTTCCTATTCGCGCTTATTGGGCTTCCGGTGACCCAGTTACACGATTATTGGGCCCAATATAATCAACACATGTTTATTGGGCTTCCGGTGACCCAATTACATGCCTAATGAACCCTCATTAGCTTTTACACGCTATTGGGCCTTCGTGGCCCATTTGCATTGCTAATATGGTCCAAATCAGTTATCATATGCTTGATGGGCTAACGTGTCCGTCGCATACTCGACAGTCTGTAATAACATACATGATTAGGGGGTCACAGTTGTCCTTTTTCGTGTTTGTTAGGCTTTCTTCATATTCATGTAAACATCAAACGGGTTGTAATCAATGTTATTCAAATTCATTGGGTAATAATAGGGATTTAGTGAGAATTATCGGTTGGCACCAATAAGTGTCGGTCGTAGCCTGTAGTTATAACCAGAGTCTCCTGGAGGGAGGGCGAGAGTTTGTGTATAGATCTATACGGGGGTGACTCCCCCACACCTGCGTTGTTCGCTACAGTTAAACTCGGCCAGTCTAGGGTGACAAAATCCTTATCAAAACCGGCGTTTGTAAAAATGCCAAGAAAGGCGAAATAGTCATTATCATGCATGGTTATAACGACTCACATAGATGCTATACAAGGAACGCTTTTGAAAGTCATTCATTTATACATGTTTTGAAATCACGCATACACATACATATATTGGATCATCACACCGTATCGTGAACAGTTTTTAATACAGAAAATATCGAATTTTCTGGGTTTATAAACAATACAAACCATTTTATATCAAACATGCTTATGAATTCACCAACATTATATATGTTGACCGTTTTCAAAATAACTTGTATTCTCAGGTAACAGATAAGTTGAAGAAAACTACCAAGTGTGTTAGGATATTATGTTTTGTGACTTTCAAACAAGTCATGTTATGGATATGTAATATTTATACAATGTACTTGATGTGAACAATGACAGTTGTACTATGTAATGTTGGTGATGTATGTGTTATGTTTCATGTATATTCATTGTGATGATATTTCAATTTATAGTCACACGAGCCCTCGGACGTTTCCGCCGTCCGGTTCGAGGGTGTGACAGGTTGGTATCAGAGCTTTGTTTATAGTGAACTAGCATATCTAACCATACATGATATGCAACTATAAACACAATGGGGCTAAATAACTCTGAACAAAGTAAATACAATACTTACCTATGTGCGGGTTTTAGAATAACAACATAATACTAAACAATAAAAGTCTTTGGGGGATTTGAACGTTGCGATTTAACCTGGACAGTTATGTAATCGTATTGGGGATCAATGTAGCCTGATCAACTACATTCATTCAAAGTACGATCAACATATGTTTGGGAATAATCGTGATGGTCAATAAACCAAAAACTTACCATCTAACTATCCAAATAGGTTAGAGGAACTAAACTTAAGAAAAATAAACACTGTAGGAGTATTTTAAGAATACTATCCTTATACACCCAAATGCACACACTTTTCACACCTACACTTCCCACGCAGGCGATATGGCAGGAATGCAGCAAGACGGCCCCTACTATCAAGCTCTAGTAGTCTATGGGGAGATTGAGGTGGGTCTAGATGACAATCCTGAAGAAAACGCTGAAGGAGGCCCTGCAATGGGTTAGGAGGTGGGACCTGAAGTGGAACCGGAAGAGTACGTGGTAACTGATTACGAATATGACGAATCTGACCGGGAGTCAGATGAAGGAAAGGACGTTAAGGAGACACCTAGTAAGCCCCACCCATCGGAAGCCCTATCAGACCCACACACGATTCAGGAAAGTGATACAGACTATATACGCTCTCTTGAGAAAGAAATAGCCAATCTCAATCGTCAACTCTTTGCGGCCGAAGCTAGAGCCGTTCGAGCCGAGCAAAGGGAAGAAGTAATCACCCAGGAGGTGAATGAACTGGCTGAACTCCTGATACGCCAGCTTGACGATTGAGTGTCATCTTCATCATAACTGATAGAACGCACTCTACTACTTGCTATTATAGGTTCTACAGTATATAGAACTAGCCGTATCTCCTACTAGTATTGTGTTTCTATGGATATTATGTCGTAATACTGTCGGAACGTACATTTTCCTATGGAATGTATGCCCTTCAGGAAAATTTTCCTGTATTAAAAATGGCTATTTCTAGTAGAAATGCTATGTGTTTTAATATGGGGTTTCACTTATGTGCGCAAACAAACCATCGAAACCGTTAGATACTCAAGAACCTTGAAATCAAAATAACCTATGAACTCTATGAATAAGACTTAATATTCGTGACAAGTTTACAAATTACCTACTATCATAAACACGCCATAGGGATATAGATCGAAACATTATGAACCATACGGCAAAACGCGAAAGTTACAGAGTACCACCGGAAATGACCGTCGCTACTTACGATCCTGCTTATCATCATGCAGTAGAAGATGTCATTCCACAGAAATAACAAGCACACCCGTGAAGCACCACTCTTGCAGATGGACTTTACTACATTCCAAGTTGCTGTCACCGCTGTCGTAACCGCTGCTATGGCACAACTCAACGCAAACAACACCAACAGAGGTGGAAATAGCATCGACAACACCAGTCGAAGTAACGACCACGGAAACCAACAAGTGATCGCTTATCAAGGAACTCCAAACCCCAAGCTTAAGAGCAGGAAGTGTGACAACCGTCAAATTTCGGTCAAGTCAAAGTCAAACAAAGTCAACAAGTCAAACCGGTCAACTCCATTAACCCTTGTATGTTAGGGTTTACATTATACAATTCGCTATTTCAATGAGAAAACATCATTTGAAAAATTCATGTGTTTGATTTTCCTTAGCCTTAACAGTGCTAAACAACGAACCAAAGCGATAAAACACTATTGCACAATCATCGGGATTGTGTAAGACACTAAATCATGGCTTAACGGGGTTTATGGACCTTTCTTTGCGAAGCCGGACACTCAAAAAGATCACAAACGAAACCTCTCACAATCTCTTTCACTCAACCTCTCTCTATTAAAATCTCTCCCAAATCTCTCTCAAAGTTCCTTTAAATTTTTGTAATCATTCGGGTCATCCCGACCCTTAACTGGGTCAAAAACCACTTGAAACGGGGTAAAAACGGGTAAAATAGGCTTAAGGACCCAAAACTGAAGCTTCAGGACCGAAGTCCCTGTCATAAAGGAAGACGACACACATTTGTCTGTCGTAACCTTACGACGCGCGTGTTGATGACACGCAATGAGTATCAAGGAAGCCCCTGTCATAAAAGAAGACGACATGCATTTTTGCGTGTCATAATTGTCCCGGTTTTTCGACTACGACTTCGTTTTAGGCCCGTTTTTCATTATTTTAACGCGGGATTTTCACCAAAAAAACTTTATTTTTACAGTTAGAACTCTATATTTCAGTAATCCCCACGTTTTTAGGGCCATTCATACCAATAATTAGTGGGGGAGGTGCTTGAGGTGGAAAGATGACTTTACTTTACTTTATGTCACATGCCACCACTCACACCCACTACATGGCCAACTCTTTTCCACTACATGACCAGCTCTTACCCACTACATGACCAACTCATACCCACTACATGACCAGCCCCACTCCTTGTCTAAGTATAAAAACCCATCCCCTCTCTTCATACTTCTTTCATTCTCTCATTTTCCTCCAAGGATCACACTCCAAATTCTCTCACCATTCTCTCTCAATTCCAAGACTTCCAAGGCTGATTATCAAGCTTTCTTCCACTCTTGGTAAGTATAATTCATTATTCTTATGATTATTACACATCCTTCTACTCAAAATCATAAGAATCTTACACAAACATCGTCACCTTCATGTTAGGTTCTCGATTCGTCAAGGCATCTTCTAAGTGTTCTTGGGTTGAACACTTCTCTTCTCCAACATCCATCCTCTAATAACACATAAGGTGAGTTCATACCCCTATATTTTCATGTTTTTCTTAAGTTTTAAGGGGGGGGGGGGGGGAATACAAGTTAAAACACCAAAAACACAACTAAACTCATTTAACAGTCTTCAACAGAAACGTTTAACTCCATTCATGAACTGTTTTGGTCAACTTAAACATTTTAGTTTTCAAAACTGTTTCAGACACATATAGTTCAGGTTCATACCTTTAAAATGACTACTTGCACATCACCATATGATTTTTCTACGATTTATGGTGATTTTTACAAAACTGTCTATCATTTCAGAAACAAAACCGGACCAGTCTGTGAATATGAATATTTTCACACAAGTTGGAGATCACTAAAATTATGAGAAAATTTATGAACAAACTAGACACACTTTATAAACTCTCAGAATTTGCGGTTTTTGATTTAGACCTTTGATGATTTTTCTATAAATTTTCTAAGAACAGTAACAGAAACGTTATTACTAGAAAAATACCATCAATTTCATTTACGCCTTGTAACTCGTTGAGCAAGGTGTATATCATTATGTAATCATATATTATTACATTATATGTCATTTTGTCTTGGTAATTAGACATACATCAGAAAACAAATGGATTTTTACCTTCACAAGTATGGTAAATAATTAATTTTTATAAACAAAGTTTACATCCGTTATACACAAACATTTGGTAAACTTTGACAATTATAGTTTATGAACACTACTACTACCCTTGTTGTGATAAACTATAATAGGTATAGTTTATGATACATTTACATAACAAACTATAATTTGTATTAATACTCTATTCTCGTTTAGCAGTTCCTAAACCAAAACTATTAATTATATTAGGTTCTACGTCATTTTGACCCGAACCGTCTATCGTACGACACACACATTTCGTTTTGGGACTAATGTGAGTAATCTACCCCATACTTTATAATTTTCAATACTTTTGGGGTGTATCATGTGGTTCTAATTTGTTCCAACTTCATTTTATTGTTTTATCACAATTGAGACATTGTTGGGACATTTATACGTGAGTCATTAATTGTATAACTATTGTTTGTTTACGCTACATGTACTTGTAGTGCATTACCATTTTTAGTCTAATCTCCATGACTATGCCCGTATTCTTGAGGTACGTTATGGACAATAATAGCGCTATTGGGTTGACCACCCCGCCTTGGGACGCTAAGGTGATTGATCGCACGTGGTTGAGTGTGTATGATGATTAGATGCTCCATCCTATATATTTATATATATATATATATATATATATATATATATATATATATATATATACATACATATGTATATATAGGGTGAGGACTTATTGTTGTTGTTATCATTTGTTAATCAATTTTTGATTTATAAACCGTTATCTCAAATACAATTGTTTGCCGACTTCAAAAGAAAACAAATTTCAAATTATAAATGTTTCAACTTCACAAATTTTCTCTACTAAAATTAGATTACTCACCAACTCTTGTAGTTGACCTGTTTTTACCCATGATGCAGATTTGAAGAATGAAGTTGATGAAAAATAGGTTGTGCCTTAGAAATCCACAAGACTATTTAAATTTGATGTAATAAATGTTGTTCGTATTTGAATTTGTATTTGTATGTTGTGGATCTTGTTTGCATACTTAGTACTTAATTGAATCTAATCATATTATAACATAGTTGTCATGAGACTTTGAACAATATATCACGCCTTGATCGATTCCGACAAGGATCGGGGTGTGACAGATTGGTATCAGAGCCCTTGACTATAGGGAATTAGGTTAATTGCCTTGACCTAGTCTATAGCCTCTAGGGTCCTCTCGTATGCTAGTTTATAAAATGCACACACAACTGCATGCAATTCACACTTAGAAAAGCGTAGGAATACCTTTATGTGTTAATTGCTCCCTTAAGTGCATACGTATTACTCCTGACGCTTATATGTGTGCATACACTGGTGAATATTCTCCTCTTTCTCTGAAAATCACACACATATTCAAGTGGTTTAAAAAAATGTATATACATATATATTCCTTAGAGCTCATAGGAAATTCAAAGTCATCCACTCTAGTTGGGTAGGATCATAGTAATGGACGCGTAGTAACTGGAAGGGGGAGGTGCCGGTAGCCCGAAAGTCCTGACTAGGCAAGCATTCGTATACATCCCAATCAACTGAGGGACCAGTTTGCTTACCTGGGGACCAAAGGCGAGAGTTCCCAAACCTATAGGCCAAAGTACGTCATTCACATTACTTTTGAGCCATCAAAATACCCGACCTTATCAAACGTATCCAAAAGGATACACTCCAAAATGGCCAACTCATTGGACTATTAAGTTCCCTAATGGGCCTAGAAGTGGGAAAGACATGTGAAAACTTAGTTTTGTGGGGGCCCACGCAAGTGCTACATGTTTCACATTTAGTAACCATGGAAAGCCCAAAAGGTGCCCAACACTCCTAACCATGGCCCAACAAGTGTTTTACAATTATTTTACCCAACAATGTCTAAAAACTTTATTTCCATAATCAATTTACAAATAACTCACAAGTCCATATGCGTGTTTCTCGTAGATAGCATTACGACCCCCATACGCTGCTCGCAACAACCGAAGGCTAGCTGCCCTTATCGCAAAGGAGGTAGAAAACGTCATCCCAACAATTGCAACCCAACTTCATTCTCTTCAGCCACAAGCTCCAGCAACCACTCCTCGTTGCTCGTTCAAGCACTTTCGTAACTGCAATCCACCTTACTACAAAGGCATCGAGGGTGCCACCGCACTCCTCACATGGATTGAAGAAATGGAGAGTACTTTCATCCATAGCGAGTGTCCTGAGAACCTGATGGTCCGTCATGCTACAGGGTGCCTCCAAGGTCATGCTCTCACATGGTGGAACCTAGAAAAACGCGAAAAGGGAGAGGCTGTATGCCTTGGTATATGTGAATCAAGTCTGGGAAGGATATAGCCTGATCAACTATATCTGTCCGAGGAGTGACTTGCATATACTGGGGGATAGTCATAATGGGCAACAAATCTAACAACCTAACTACATCCTACAGGGAATACTTTAAGAATCGAATCTAAACACCTAAAAATATTATAGGAGTATTTGGTGATACTATAACCAACTTATGTGAAAACTAAAGACCTCTATTAGTAGGCCTATGATAACTGAGTGCATACGCCAAGGTTATACATAATTAAAGATATTATAGACTCAGAATCTATGACTATTGCTCTACTTCTTGTTCCTTGTTTGGTTGTGGACTTAGGGTAGACTCATTAGGATCAACAGTCTAATAAAATTTTAATTACACATAACTGGGGGCATGTCGAGTGAATCTTAGGAGTGGATCAGACATGGAACAAATCACAAGATTATAATCAAATTATTCCTACTAAATTCATAAGTCTATTTATAAAGACCTCTGGTATAGAGTCGTCGGCGTAGTCGTGTCGGCAATCTAGAATATAGTTAAATACATAATACAAACTATAATACCCAAATTATACAAAATTTTCTGCATTAAAAATCAATAGATAAACACAATGAAACTGAAAAGGGTATCAAACTATCAAGAGAAAAACACATACAATGTAGATTAAAATCCACTAATTATAACAAAATGGCTAAAAGAAAAGGTAAGGACTAAGGATTGTTAAGTCCTCTCTTCTTATAAATAGCTTTGAAGCAAGTTTGCCTAAGCTTCTTTGTTCCTTCTGTCAATTCCATATCTGGCAATTTCTCCATCATCTTCTTGTGCCCTTCTAACGTCTCTATCTCCTCCTTTAATCCCAACTCCTAGTTTTTTTAAAGGTAGATGTAATATATTTTTTCGTGTGAGTTCAAAAAAAAATTACAATGAGTTAAGTTTATATAAATATAAATCAGGAAATCGTAGTAAATCAATTGATTTGATGTGGCATATGCCTAGGGCCTATGTTTATGTTATAAAGAAACTAATAATTAAAATTTTAGAAAATACCAAAACTACTTTGGTTACCAAGTGCATGCATACATGCATGAGTAATGTATAGAAGGTTATTATCGTAGTTTACCTTGGCATTTTGAATGAGGGATTGAAGGCTCTTAAGTTTTCTATGAGGCCATCTGTTTATGTTTAGCTCTCTGCATCTTTTCTTCAACACTGTTAACCCTATCCCTAGTTCCTTTGCTGCCATGATTATCGGCATCTCAAAGTACTTCTCTATCTCTTCAAACTCCAATGGTCTCAATCTCTTTGCCATCTTCCGGCCACCGTGATCAGTGGTGGCAGCACTAGAACTACATGTAGCCTCACCACCAGATTTACAGTCTTCACTGAAACTAACCAATGGTAAATTACCATCCTCCCAACAATCCCATAAGCTTATGTCTTCAAGGGGATCAAAATCGTGAAACTCATTTTTAGAAATGATGTTTTGATCTTTGTTAAGTACTGTGGAAACGTTCTGATCGAGCACTTCATGCAATTTTTCCGACAACTCGTAATCATGATGGTCGAGCATGTCACCACTGCAAAAATCCAAAAAAACTCAAGATAATCAAATCCAACACGATGAAAGACTCTTTTTGATCCCTACAAATCCAAACCATGTTTTGATCAATGTCGACAAAATCACTTTTCTGTGCGAAAGATGGTGTAATGAGTGACGTTTATATATACCTGAAAAGATCTTGATGATCAAAGTACTGAAACCAATCGAGGTCATCTATGGGGTTTTGATGATCTGCAGGTGGATCCATTTGTGAGGGAGAAGTTAAAAGTCGCGGTAAGAATGTGATGATTTATATAAGTGAAGTGGGAGAAGTAATTAATAGCAAATTGTTGGGAATGCAACAAAACAAGTTAAGCACTTCTGAAAAATTGATAAATGATTTCGGTAACACTCGCGGAATATAAACTAGTGAAAATTACAAACGAAATTGAATATATATAGTCTATGATGTTATGGTTATTGTGTATCTAACAAATGAAGAGAAAATGAATATATATATATATATATATATATATATATATATATATATATTCTTTGAGCCGTAACCTTCTTCTTCAATTCACACACATATACGTATCTGTTGCTGCAAATTATGACTTGTGTGCCTCATGCATTTAATGCATCACATGCCTACTGCATATTCTTGACTTTGAAGCTACGTATCAGTTTCCAATTTCCCCAGTAGCACACTTTTCATTAGAAAATACTCCAAGTCTTTACACATGAACCAGTTAGAAAGTACTCCAAGTCTTCACACATGAACCAATTAGAAAGTACTCCAAGTCTTCACACATGCAAATTATGACTTGTGTGTCGCTATAGGTATGTCGTTGGCTCTTGTTAAAAACCTATAGCAACAACAAGTCATCGTAATAGATTAAATCTGTGGTGACGATGAATGCCCTTGCAATCTTAATGATATACGACTAGTTTACGCCAAGCGACTATAAAAGAACTGGTAGGACTTATAATGCAAATTTCGTCAAAATTTGTTGAAACATTCGTAATGATGGAACTCGCTAACTATAAAATATTCATAGTGGTAATACCAAGGATAAAACAAGGAGTATAAAAGCACACATAGAATACTCTATCATCCTAAAACAATAAACTCCTTTTAAATTGACTCAGCTCAAGTTACAATAAGAAATTTCCAAGGTCGTCATGTGACATCAGGCAGGTTGTTCCTCACCATAATCAATTTCTTGTACTACGAGAAGTTTTCCACATCTTTTTCCAAACTCTTGAAGTCCCAGTCAAAATGCAAATTTCGGGACGAAATTCCCTCTAACGGGGGGATAATGTGACAACCGTCAAATTTCGGTCAAGTCAAAGTCAAACAAAGTCAACAAGTCAAACCGGTCAACTCCATTAACCCTTGTATGTTAGGGTTTACATTATACAATTCGCTATTTCAATGAGAAAACATCATTTGAAAAATTCATGTGTTTGATTTTCCTTAGCCTTAACAGTGCTAAACAACGAACCAAAGCGATAAAACACTATTGCACAATCATCGGGATTGTGTAAGACACTAAATCATGGCTTAACGGGGTTTATGGACCTTTCTTTGCGAAGCCGGACACTCAAAAAGATCACAAACGAAACCTCTCACAATCTCTTTCACTCAACCTCTCTCTATTAAAATCTCTCCCAAATCTCTCCCGAATCTCTCCCAAATCTCTCTCAAAAGTTCCTTTAAATTTTTGTAATCATTCGGGTCATCCCGACCCTTAACTGGGTCAAAAACCACTTGAAACGGGGTAAAAACGGGTAAAATAGGCTTAAGGACCCAAAACTGAAGCTTCAGGACCGAAGTCCCTGTCATAAAGGAAGACGACACACATTTGTCTGTCATAACCTTACGACGCGCGTGTTGATGACACGCAATGAGTATCAAGGAAGCCCCTGTCATAAAAGAAGACGACATCATTTTTGCGTGTCATAATTTTCCCGGTTTTTCGACTACGACTTCGTTTTAGGCCCGTTTTTCATCATTTTAACGCGGGATTTTCACCAAAAAAACTTTATTTTTACAGTTAGAACTCTATATTTCAGTAATCCCCACGTTTTTAGGGCCATTCATACCAATAATTAGTGGGGGAGGTGCTTGAGGTGGAAAGATGACTTTACTTTACTTTATGTCACATGCCACCACTCACACCCACTACATGGCCAACTCTTTTCCACTACATGACCAGCTCTTACCCACTACATGACCAACTCATACCCACTACATGACCAGCCCCACTCCTTGTCTAAGTATAAAAACCCATCCCCTCTCTTCATACTTCTTTCATTCTCTCATTTTCCTCCAAGGATCACACTCCAAATTCTCTCACCATTCTCTCTCAATTCCAAGACTTCCAAGGCTGATTATCAAGCTTTCTTCCACTCTTGGTAAGTATAATTCATTCTTCTTATGATTATTACACATCCTTCTACTCAAAATCATAAGAATCTTACACAAACATAGTCACCTTCATGTTAGGTTCTCGATTCGTCAAGGCATCTTCTAAGTGTTCTTGGGTTGAACACTTCTCTTCTCCAACATCCATCCTCTAATAACACATAAGGTGAGTTCATACCCCTATATTTTCATGTTTTTCTTAAGTTTTAAGGGGGGGAATACAAGTTAAAACACCAAAAACACAACTAAACTCATTTAACAGTCTTCAACAGAAACGTTTAACTCCATTCACGGACTGTTTTGGTCAACTTAAACATTTTAGTTTTCAAAACTGTTTCAGACGCATATAGTTCAGGTTCATACCTTTAAAATGACTACTTGAACATCACCATATGATTTTTCTACGATTTATGGTGATTTTTACAAAACTGTCTATCATTTCAGAAACAAAACCGGACCAGTCTGTGAATATGAATATTTTCACACAAGTTGGAGATCACTAAAATTATGAGAAAATTTATGAACAAACTAGACACACTTTATAAACTCTCAGAATTTGCGGTTTTTGATTTAGACCTTTGATGATTTTTCTATAAATTTTCTAAGAACAGTAACAGAAACGTTATTACTAGAAAAATACCATCAATTTCATTTACGCCTTGTAACTCGTTGAGCAAGATGTATATCATTATGTAATCATATATTATTACATTATATGTCATTTTGTCTTGGTAATTATACATACATCAGAAAACAAATGGATTTTTACCTTCACAAGTATGGTAAATAATTAATTTTTATAAACAAAGTTTACATCCGTTATACACAAACATTTGGTAAACTATGACAATTATAGTTTATGAACACTACTACTACCCTTGTTGTGATAAACTATAATAGGTATAGTTTACGATACATTTACATAACAAACTATAATTTGTATTAATACTCTATTCTCGTTTAGCAGTTCCTAAACCAAAACTATTAATTATATTAGGTTCTACGTCATTTTGACCCGAACCGTCTATCGTACGACACACACATTTCGTTTTGGGACTAATGTGAGTAATCTACCCCATACTTTATAATTTTCAATACTTTTGGGGTGTATCATGTGGTTCTAATATGTTCCAACTTCATTTTATTGTTTTATCACAATTGAGACATTGTTGGGACATTTATACGTGAGTCATTAATTGTATAACTATTGTTTGTTTACGCTACATGTACTTGTAGTGCATTACCATTTTTAGTCTAATCTCCATGACTATGCCCGTATTCTTGAGGTACGTTATGGACAATAATAGCGCTATTGGGTTGACCACCCCGCCTTGGGACGCTAAGGTGATTGATCGCACGTGGTTGAGTGTGTATGATGATTAGATGCTCCATCCTATATATTTATATATATATATATATATATATATATATATATATATATATATATATATATACATATGTATATATAGGGTGAGGACTTATTGTTGTTGTTATCATTTGTTAATCAATTTTTGATTTATAAACCGTTATCTCAAATACAATTGTTTGCCGACTTCAAAAGAAAACAAATTTCAAATTATAAATGTTTCAACTTCACAAATTTTCTCTACTAAAATTAGATTACTCACCAACTCTTGTAGTTGACCTGTTTTTACCCATGATGCAGATTTGAAGAATGAAGTTGATGAAAAATAGGTTGTGCCTTAGAAATCCACAAGACTATTTAAATTTGATGTAATAAATGTTGTTCGTATTTGAATTTGTATTTGTATGTTGTGGATCTTGTTTGCATACTTAGTACTTAATTGAATCTAATCATATTATAACATAGTTGTCATGAGACTTTGAACAATATATCACGCCTTGATCGATTCCGACAAGGATCGGGGTGTGACAGGAAGCGAGAGTCAGGGAATAAGAGAAAGGGACAGCCAACTCGAGGGTTCTCGAAGAGACAACATGTTGTTACTGTTCATGCGACCATGATACCCACTACATCGATACCATCAAGACCATATGCTGGAAGCCTCCCCAAGTGTAACAAATGCAATTCCCATCATCATGGAGAATGCAGGGAGATGTTTTGCGCAAAATGCAATCGGAAGAGTCATACTGCAAAATATTACAGAACTCAGCTTCAGGAAAACCGGCAGCCAAACAACGACAACAAAAACAACAATAACTGTGACAACAAAACCATCAACAAAAATGTTGGGGCCAATCACACCTGCTATGTGTGTGGGAGAACCGGTCATTTCAGACGCAACTGCTCTAATGCTAACAACCAAGGAACGGGAGGATCAGGAAGGGTTTCGAGCCTGGGTTAAGGCGAAGCAGTTCAAGACCCGACTATTGTCACTGGTACGTTCCTACTCAACAACACATACACATGCATTTCGTTTGATAGTGGGGCAGAGCAAAGTCTCGTTAGTCATAAATTCAAAAACTTACTAAATCAACAACCCCAGAAGCTCAACGAAGCCTTTACGGTGGAAATGGTTAATGGGAAAACAGAATCAACTAAAGATATCTATATAAGATGCACGTTAACATTAAACAACCACACATTCCAAGTAAATTTGATGCCTGCAAATATTAGGAGTATTGATGTGATTGTCGGCATGGATTGGTTGAGCCCCCATCATGCTGATATTATGTGCCACGAGAAGGTCGTTCGCCTTCATCTCCCCAACCACGAAATCCTAATTACCTATGGAGATAAACTCGGCGTCAATCTTTGTCTCATGTCGTGCATCGAGGCACAGAAGTGCCTACAAAAGAAGAACTATGCATTCCTGGCCCACATTGTGGACAAGACTAAAGAAGAAGCAAATATCCAAGATATCCCAGTGGCATGCGATTTCCCGGATGTATTTCCTAAAGATCTTCCGGGAATACCCCCAGAAAGGCAGGTTGAATTCTGAATTGACCTTGTGCCTGGAGCCACTCCAATTGTCAAATCACCCTATAGGTTGGCTCCCGCCGAGATGCAAGAGCTATTAAGCCAGCTGAGCGAGCTTCTGAATAAAGGATTCATCAGACCCAACTTCTCGCCCTGGGGAGCTCCAGTCCTTTTCGTTAAAAAGAAAGATGGATCATTTAGAATGTGTATTGACTATAGGGAATTGAACAAACTCAATATCAAAAATCCGATACCCTCTTCCACGAATCAATGATCTATTTGACCAGCTTTAAGGAGTTAGTTATTTTCAAAAATAAATATAGATCTGAGATCCGGTTATCATCAACTCAAGGTCCGAGAGGAGGATATTCCAAAGACAGCTTTCTGAACCCGCTATGGACATTACAAATTTGTCATGATACCCTTCGGTCTGACGAATGCCCCTGCAACATTTATGGACCTCATGAACCGAGTATGTCGACCATTCCTTGATCATTTCGTAATCGTCTTCATCGATGATATACTCGTGTATTCCCGAAGCGAAAAAGAGCATGGTCAGCACCTTCGACAAATCTTGGAAACCTTACGAGCCGAGAAGTTGTACGCCAAACTCTCTAAATGCGAGTTTTGGCTCCGTAATGTAAACTTTATGGGACATGTTGTCAGTAAGGAAGGGATTCATGTTGTCAATAAGTGCTTAATGGCTTAAGCACTTAAGCCCAAACTTCAGATCCGGTGACCAAATGTGCCTAGGACCCATAAAGTCACGAACTTTATCACTTTCGACGTCCAGAAAGCTCTTAATACTTGGTCTTAATCCATTAAGACCTTCCTACTCCATGCATGGGACATCTTAAGCCATTGGGACCTCATTTTTATCACTCAAAACTACTTCAAGAGTCTAGAAGGATAGTTCATTTCGTCCAAATCACATCATGTACCATCTTGGGACTTTTTGGGACAAGAAATGGTTCTTTAAAGCAAAATGGCTAGATCTATACATATATGTATAAAGTTTGAAGCTTTTTACCTTCTAGAGCTTCTAGGGCACAAACCAACTTCAGATCTACAAGCTTGATCTTCTTCTCCAACTCTTTGATGCAACACCTTCTTCTTAAAACACTCAAGAAGCACTCAATAAGCTCACACACTCAAGGAAATGGCTAGGGTTTGGGGGAAAACGACTCTAAGTAGTGGAGGTTGAGGTAAGGGAGGGTTTTGTGCTCATAATGTTGCTTATATAGCCCCAAACCCTAAATATTAGGGTTTCCTTCTGACATGAGTACGCCCAGCGTACACAAGTGTATGCCCAACGTACTAGGGCGCGCCTAGTACACTCAGCGTACCCTTATGTACGCGCAACGTACTCCTCCTTGTCCCAAAATTGCAACTTAGCCCTTAGGCTTCTCATGGTTTCACCTTTCCACCCCCAAGGACTATAAATAACAAAACTTGGGACGTTACACTGGTACGCTGCGCGTACTAGGTCAACTTCCTGTTTGCGGTCAAGGCCAACGTACGTTAGGCGTACGTGCCAGGTACGTCGCGCATACGCATGCAGAGTGGCTACCTTGGGCTTTTTGGGCCTTAGAGGGATGGGCCTGTACTATTAGGCCCCATAGCCCACTGTGGAGTATAGTTCTGGGCCTGGGAATTTGGAATTAGAAATGTTGGGCCTTTTGGGCCATATTGGGCCACTCGAGATTATTGATTTTGGGCTAAGGATTTATTGGACTTGTGAAAAGGCCCATTTGAAGAGTTGGGCCCAATGTAGCAAATTGGTCCATTAGTGGGCCTTAGTGTGTTAATTGTGGGCTGGGAAAGATAAGATGGAAACGGGCCTTAGGAATGGTCCAATTTAGACCAAAGGGGTAAAATGGTCATTTTACCCTAGGAAACATTATAGATTTTGATTGAGTGTTGTTATGATTATGATAGCCGGGAGTCATCGGAGCAGCTGTTAGAGTTACTTTCCGGGAGATTCGACACTCGGCTTCACGAGGTGAGTTACCTTCCAGTAGGAGTGGGTCTACGGCCACAATGCCGGCCCACTAGTATGAGTTCTTTGTTAGACGATTGTCTTTGTGATAGTTATCTGGTATGCCACTATCTGATATGCTTTATGTGATAGGATGTTATGATATATGTGTTACTAGTAGCAGGGGTGAAATAGTCCCCGGTTACCGGTTGAAAGATACCGAAGGGGTAGACAGTGCCCATGCATGCCTAGCAGTATGTTCAAGATATGTTATTATATGGTAGTGGTAGGGGGTGAAATAGTCCCCAGTTACCGGTTGAAAGATACCGAAAGGGAGGTCAGCTCCCGGTTACCGGTTGAAAGATACCGAAGAGGAGGTCAGCTCCCGGCTACCAGTTGAAAGATACCGAAGGGGAGGTCAGCTCCCGGCTACCGGTTGAAAGATACCGAAGGGAGGTCCAGCCTCCGATTATGCCAGTTGGATACCGGTTGAAAGATACCGAGGAATTGGCAATATATATGTATGGTATGTGGTATGATGGGGGAACTCACTAAGCTTCATGCTTACAGTTTTCAGTTTTGTTTTAGGTACCTCTTCAGCGAAGGGAAAGGAGTCGGCACGGTAGCAACGCATCGCACACATATGATTTCCGTATTTGAGATCCATGGGATTGTACTCTGACATTATTACTATTTTGATGATAAGGTTGAGATATATGACTATCGTTTTATGATTTGATGTGATTCGATTATGTTTTTCAGTAAACAATTTTATAAGTTACTTAATTAAAAATGAAATTTTTGGTCGTGAAAATTAGGGTGTTACAAGTTGGTATCAGAGCCTTGGTTTGAGGGATTCGGACACACCTTCGGGGGTGTCTGGACTAAAATCGAGGGTTTGAAAGATTTTTACAAGAAAATAGTTTTTCTAAATTTAAAAAAAAGGGTTTTGAGAAAGAACAAGGTGTGTGATGCGTGCAACCGGCCGAGCTCAAGTAAGTTTTCCCCAAGATACCCATACATGTTATGTTATGATGTGATATGACTATGAGAACTGCATGCTAGATTAGGGCTAAAGATATATGAATGATGCCTTATATGCCTAATGTCTTTATATGGGAACTGCATGCTAGATTAGGGTTAAGGATCTAGGGAGGATGCCTTATATGCCTATTGTATATGTATGAGAACTGCATGCTAGATTATGGCTAAGCATCTAGGAAGATGCCTTACGTGCCTGCTATATGTGCTTATTGAATTTCATGCTAAAACTGATTAGTCAGTGATATGATGGCCTGAATAGGACCGGGATGTTCGATTTACATCTAGATTTTGGAGGAAGTTCCACGAGGAACTGGGCACTCAGTTACTTTTCAGCACGACTTACCACCCCCAGACAGATGGCCAGAGCGAGAGGACGATCCAGACACTGGAGGATATGCTTCAGGCATGTGTTTTGGATTTCAGAGGGAGTTGGGATACATACCTCCCACTAGCAGAGTTTTCATATAACAATAGTTATCATGCTAGTATCGACCGAACGCCGTTTGAGATGTTGTATGGTCGGAGGTGTAGGACCCCTTTTTGTTGGGGTGAGGTAGGGCACCGAGTTATGGGGAGCACCGAGGTCGTGCTCAAGAATACTGAGTTGATTCAGCAGGTGTGTGACAAGCTACGAGTTGCACAGAGCCGTCAGAAAAGCTATGCTGACCGGCGCTGATCGGATCTTGAGTTTCAGGTGGGGGATTTCGTCTTGATGAAAGTGTCACCATGGAAGGGTGTCATTAGGTTTTGGAAGAGGGTCAAGCTAGGGCCTCGATATATTGGATCGTTCAGGATTACTGTCTGGGTGGGCAAGGTGGCCTATCGCTTGGATCTGCCAGACGAGCTTAGCCAGATACACAACACCTTGCACGTGTCTTAGCTTCGGAAGTTTTTTCACGGACGAGGCCGCGGTTGTTTCTCTGGACGACATTCAGGTGGATGAGAGTCTGAACTACATTGAGAGGCCCGTTTAGATTATGGATAGGAAGACCAAGGTTCTTCGTAACAAAGAGGTGAAGTTAGTGAAGGTGCAATGGCAGCACCAAAGAGGCTCCGAATGGACATGGGAGCCGGAAGAGGAGATGCGATATCACTACCCGGATTTGTTTGCATCAGCAGACTTCGAGGACGAAGTCTAGTTCAAGTGGGGGAGATTTGTAACGCATGTTCCACGTATCGTTTAATTTTCAAGTTTTTAGGGTTTTTCACTGGGACTCGACGAGTTGGGGAGCCAAACTCGACGAGTAGAGATCGTTTTTGGATGCGGGACTTAGGGTCTACTTGACGAGTTGGAAGGTCCCAACTCGACGAGTAGGCACTGTAAAGGAAAATCCTAATTTTCAAGGGTTTGTACCCTATTTAAGGAACTTATGGGTCATTTGTGGCCTCCCTCATCGTCCTATCTGTCCAGAGAAAAACCCTAGTCGCGCTTTAGTGTCTTCTTGAGTGTGTGTATGAGCTTTGGAGAGTGAATCTTGTGCTTTTTGGAAGAAAACTTGAAGGTTGAAGAGATTGAAGTGAGGAGAGGGCTTTAGATCCAACATCTACCTGGTGTTAGCATCCATTTGGAGGTAAAAAGTTACTACCTTGATCTCTATTTTCTTAGATCTCATCTTATGAAAGAATATGGTCGCTTTTGGTGCAAAATGGTGTCATACTCGGATTTGGACTTGTCATGAGGATATCTTTCCAGATCTGGACACCTTTAGGTATTCATAGACATAAAGTTGCTCCCTTTACCTAGTCTAGGCCCTTTTCCATGTCCTAAATATTGTATGAACCCTAGTTTAGTGTTTTAGCCATTTAAGGCCTTGCATGCACATAAAGTTTGCAACTTTACGTGGTATTTAGGTCTTAAGGGACTGGCTCTGTAGTTTGGAGGTTTGGATTCGAATGGAAGGACTGATTATGTTAAGGCAAGGGAAAACTCGACGAGTTGTCCTGGCAACTCGGCGAGTTGGAGCGGATTTTCACGTTTTTCGGTTTGCAAAGTAAACTCGGTGATTTGATAAGATAACTCGACAAGTTGGATCGGGTTTTTCCCGTTTTCGGTCTGACGAGTAACTCGACGAGTTGATGAGATAATCTGACGAGTTGGTTAGGGTTTTCCCCGGTTTTCTAAGCACCGAAGGAACTCGACGAGTTGCTAGATGCACTCGACGAGTTGGGTCAACATGGACTGTTGACTTTGACTGTTGACCTTGACATTGACCATGGTTGACCAAGTTTAACTTTGAGGGTATTTTTGGTATTTCGGGATTTTGACAAAACCAGTCACATGATGATTGTAGGAAGTTGAGTTGGAGCTGCGCGTTGGGACTTATCTGATCTTATTGTATCAGTTCAGCATTTTTGAGAGGTGAGTCTCCTCACCATACCAATGGGTCGAAGGCACCAAAGTCAGCCCATTTTATGATATGTGGTACACTAGTTGATGCAGTGATATGTGGCATGTTAGTTGGTTATATGCTAGGTGGTATGCTAGTTGTATATGTTGTGTACTTGCATGAAAGACCATAGGGGGAGCCTATGGCGCTTGGATGTAAGACCATGTGGGGGAGCCCATGGCTTTTCAAGTAAAGACCATGGGGGAGCCCATGACACTTGGATGTAAGACCATCTGGGGGAGCCCATGGATTTTCAGGTCAAGACCATGGGGGGAGCCCATGACACTCGGATGTCAGACCATGTGGGGGTGCCCATGGCTTTCCAGCTAAAGACCATGGGAGGAGCCCATGGCACTTAGGTGTAAGACCATGTGGGGGAGCCCATGACATCCTGGAGTAAGACCCTGGGAGGAGCCCACGACATCCTTATATGTTTGTATGCATGGCTTATATGGTTTATGTAGCTTTTATAGCTAATATGATATATGTGATTATGTGGATTGCGTGGGGTATGCTCTGGGGAACTCACTAAGGTAGTGTTTGTTTTTTGTCTGCAGATCTGCGTGGCTTCTTCTGTCTGCGCCGCGCAGACATTAGCCTTCGCAGACTGTTTTTTTTTTGAAGACTGCAGACCTAAAAATGTCTGCGCGCCCTCTTCTTGGCGCAGATGTGGACCAGAGTCTTCTAACATCTTCAGACATCTTCTATCCTAAAAAAACATATATATATCTTTGTTTTTTTTAAGTTTTTTTAAATTTATATTTTTTCCAACTTTATTAATGATAAATGTGACATCCCCATTTTCACGGCCAGAAAGGACCGATTTTGTTTATGCTTTATAAAAATCAGAGTACCTCTTTTAATAAAAATGTTGCGGAATTTGTTCCCAGTAAAACATGATAAATACGTTATCAAAGCATTTCCGAAGAACAATATTTTTTATTCATTTTAAAACATTTGGGATGTCATCGTCAATACAGAAACATAAGCATAAACAGAACTTACGTTCATTATCACTAGTGATTTATATCTCCTTAATCTCTCAGTGTAATGTGACTTCATATCAACACCTGTGATATAAATAAACTGAGTGGGTCAGGTTGGGAAACCTGGTGAGTACATAGGGTTTTCAACCCACAATAAATAAGTTTATTAACTTTATCAAACCAAACAAACCCGATTACCCGTTCCTGTTATCCTCACTTTACGTCCCTAAAACATCTAACACAAGGGACCTAGTCTAAGGACTTTCATCGGGGTGACAACAAATGCTTCGGGGGTTCCTCAGCAATTCATGTCAAATAAGGCAACCGTGTGGGGGATGGAGTACTGCTGGTGAGCACACAGTTCAAATAAACACCTACAGGTTGCGAGCCTGCTAGCGTTCCACTGGACTGTCTAGAATAGTCCGTGGTCGTCGTCTATACTCCGCTAGATGATTGGATCATCAATAACATCTATAACGAGGCCTCTCATTATTTTATTTTGTCACACAGCAACTATTACATCTACCCATGTTTTACCCAACACATTTTGTAGATATAAAATACATATACAGTTTAAATCATTTAAAACATGTATAAAATCGTTCATCCAACATAGATAGCAAGTATACAGATAATATGCACACGTAGCACGTAATTTATATAAAATACTTCATATCTATGTGTAAGATGAAAGTGACCATACACTCACTTGAAAAGGTGGTGATTCCGAACTCAGACAGCGCTTCGCTTCTTAAAAATAATTTCCTTCGACGAAACCTAGTATTATTACCACTAGAGTTTAGTATATTATTCGTCGAGACTAATTAATAGTCTAGCTATTATTACTATTATATAAGCGTTAAAAAAATACATATATAACCCATAATAATAGTTCAAGTACTTATTATAAGTTCATAATAACGTTACTATAATTAAATAAAAGCTATATTAAAAATAGCGTAGACGTAGTTCACTTACAGCGGGTTTTATAGAAAATTGGGCTTTGCTTGGAGCAGCGTTCCCGAACCGACAAGCTCTTCTTTTCGAAGCCGTCGAGCACTCCGGGGCTTCCGCCTCGTGCTAGGGAGGTTCCCTAGGCTTTTCGGGGGGGGGGGGGTTCGGGGCTAGAGAGAGGTTCTAGAGAGAGAGTAAAGAGAAGAAAGAATGGGAAAAGTGTGAAGAAAATGAGGGTGGGAGAGGTTCTATTTATAGGGTGAAAATGGCTGAACTTGGTGCCACATGTCACCATCTAGTGGCAAGACTTGGGGAGAAAGCAATGGCCAAGATTGTGCCACATCACCCATTTTCGCATAACACACTTCCGACTTCTAAAATCCGTAACTTTCACATATGAGCTCCATTTTTTACGTTCTTTATATCCACGCGTAGGTAAAAATAAGATCTACAACTTTCATTTTGACTCCGTCGGCTAATTCTCGACCGATCTTAGATTTAACAGCACGAGGATATTATATTGTTAAATGTCCGCGTAAAATTCATAACTTCTACATACGGACTCTGTTTTCGTCTGTCTCTTTACCGTTGAGTTCCTATTAATGAGATCTTCAATTCTCATTTAGGTCGCGTAGCCCAAAAACCGCTCGAACTAAAATTCGAGTTTCGGACCGTGCACTGCTATGCCAAATCTTAGAAAATTCATAACTTCCTCATACGAAGTCAGATTTGGGCGTTCTTTTTTCGTATATTCTCGGTTTAACGTATACTACAAATTTTGTTTATATCACTAAGGCTAAAAAGTCCTTTATCAAAAATTCACTATTTACGTCTCCCGGTGCCGTGCCGGTTTTCCGTAAAACTTCGACGGACCATAACTTATTCGTTATAACTCGGATTTCAACGTTCTTTATATGTACGGAACCCTTGAGACGTATTCTACAACTTGGTTAAGATTATTTATTCTAAATAATCTTTTGTCAAAAAGTCGTTTTCGATCCCTATTATCTCTAAATTGACTAGCCCGGATATACGGGCTTTACAATAAACAATTTGAAAAAAAAATTACAAAACTTAAAAAAAAAAACGTTCGACGATACAAACATGATATTTTTGACAAATTTATTACAATAGTAGTCGTTGAAGTTGTTTATATAAATATGAAAAAAAAAATCGTAATATATTCTTATATTTTTTTTCCAAATTTTGTAAAACATTATTTAATACAGTATCGTTAATTTCTCGAGAAAATATTTATGGTACATTTTTAATGGATTTAATTGAAAAAATCGAAGTTTATTTCCATCCATTTATGTATCAAATTATTTGATCACTAATTATAATGTTTAGTTATAACTTTGCAACCAAAGTTGTTGATTTTTATCAAATATATACGTTAATTAATACCATTTTTATTTTTATTTTTTATAGAATAATACATAAAAGTTGATATGGATTCGTTAATTATTTATAACAAAGTCATAAAAATATTAAAAAATCACTTTCAAGTTTAAAAAAAATCAATTTATTTAGATTTCAGTTTATTAGTAGCCCGCAAATGTTAAAAAAACAAACAATCTTCTTTTTTCAGACTGAAGACGTTTGGTCCACCTCTTCTACTGCAGAGGTCTACAGATGTGGTCCGCAGACTGCATACATTTTGCCTCAGAAAAAACAAACAACACCTAAGCGTTAGCTTACAGTTTGTTGATTGTTTCAGGTACATCTGAGCCTAAAGGCAAGGGCAAGGCTTGATGGCGCGACATGCACCCTTCGACATTTGTTTTGATGGAACACTCTGATATTTGAAATAAAATGTTGATGTTATGGATTTTGAAAACAATTGTCATTGAGATTTCATATTTATGGGAATGTTTTGGTTAATTAAAAATGAAAAATTTATTTGAAAATTTAGGTCGTTACACATATGGAGTGGTAGCACCTCTAGCACTCCTTGATTTTTTTTTTCAAATTTAAATAAATTATATTTTTTAATACACAAACATATCATATTAAATAAATTATATTTTTTAATAACACAAACACTTAATATTAAATAAAAAATGTTATAATAAATTAAAACATAAAATACGATTAATAAATTAAAAAATGACTTATTTCCTAAAAACTTGACTTAATACCTAAAAGCATGAATTAATATCTAAAACACGACATAATATTCGACTTAAAATATAAATTAAAACTACATTTAAGACATAAAAAAACTACTACTTATCCCAATAGTATTATTTAGCAATATTCGCCCTTTGCATTGTTGAAAATGCTACGATCCTCATCGGCCAAGTTCTTTTCTTTTTTTAAGAAATCATTTAGCGCACGGTTCCTTTCTTTATCCTTTTTCCATTTCCAAATTTCAAGCTTAGTGTCCAACCCTTGGATGTCAGTCCTTATCTCCTCCACTTCACTCGATGAACTTTGAACTCCTTTCAGCTTTCTTTTGCTTTGTCTCGTCCCATAAGACAACTTGGAGCTTCATATGGATATTCTTTGTTGAGGTCGATCCCGATTTACGCATTAGAAGATTGATTGTGGGTTGACTCAAAAGTTCTGCTTTGTTTGGACATACCCGCAAAATCATCATCACTTTTTAGATTAAGTCATTTTGGTTTGTCCCTCACAACTTCCCAAAATGCCTCATTTGCAAAAGTTCTACCAACTTTTGCCTTATAAATATGACAAACTTTTGCTATGACATCCACCTCATTTGCACCGCTTTGCGGGTTGCGTGTCGCATTCATGTAGATGTCATTGAATTCCATTGAATTTTTGTTGGCGGTCCTCCATTTCGAGTACACTTGACTAGTAAAGCGGTACTCCTTCTTCATACTGGCACAAAAACTTTTCCAAACTCTAAGTTTAAACGTTGGCCTACTTTGGTCGTCCCCTGTCGTTGTATCCTGCGATACATCTAGCCATGTTTGTGCAAATGCCTTCTCTTCTTTATTCGTCTATCCTTTGCATTTTGCATTTCATTTTCATTTGGTTCAACTTCGGGCTCTTGAACATGTCCTTCATCGTAAGAATTGGTAGACTCATCAACTAGGCGGCGTGGTTCGGATTGAAAATTAGTTTGGGGTTGCGGTTGGGAAAATAATTGAGTTTCTTGAACCAACTTAAACTAATCAAGATAGAATTTTGGATAGGGTATGGATTGGGATTGGAAATTAGTTTGGGGTTGGTTTTGGTAAACTGTCATGGGTTAAGATTGGAATTGAGAAGAGTATAGATTGAGTGGATACAATTATGGAGCCATAGTAGGATAATAGTAACTAGCGGGTGAATGAATTATGTATGTGAAATGTTGAGATTGTATTTTATTTATAGTGGTTGGATTAAAATTTAAAAATTTGAGTTTTTAGGGTAAAAAGCAACTACTTTTTTTTTATATATAAAAGAGAGTATTTTTTTTAAATTATTTAAAAAATGGTCAAATGTGGTTTAACAAGTTTTGTCAAAGTCTAAGATTCCAAGCTCCTCTCTCTCTCTCTCTCCCCCTCTCTCTCCCCCTCTCTATCTCTCTCTCACCACACATCTTGTTGAAATGGTGGCGTATCCCCGATGGCGAGCCCCCTAACACAAGTCAGGGGGCGGTGTGTAGCGCGCTTGGCGAGTGCTAGCGACCTTCTCCCAACGTCCGACTCTCTATGGCCTAAGATATTGTTGTTGAACTTGAATATGCAAATATTTTAAGGAATTGGTGAAATAGTGGCTTTTATTAACGGTATTAAAGAAAAGACAAAATTGCAAAAATGGTCCATGTGGTTGTCAAAAATATGCGGTTTTGGTCCAAAAAGGTTTGGTGGTGCACCAGTGGTCCTGCGGATTTGGTTCCTATGTCGTTAACTTTAACAGGTTGACTGTTAACTTTTTTAAAATTACTATTTTACCATCAGGGATCATTTCTGCAACTGAGTCTTTTTACCAAATCATAAGGACCATTTCTATATATCTTATTTTTAACTTTATTGAAGTATTATATACTAGTTTTTTTTAATTTTTTTATTGGATTAATTCTTTTTATTGGATTATTATATATTATTAAATATTATTTTTTAAATTTAATATTTAATATATTAATAATATTATTTTATTGGAGTATTGATTTCTTTTAATTAATTCTTTTTTAATTTTTTATTGGATTAATTATTTTTTGGATTATTATATATTAATAAATATTAATTTTAATATTAAATATTTATATATATTAATGAATATTACTTTATGGGATTATTAACTTCTTTTAGTTTTTTTTTAATATCTATTGTATTAATTCTTTTTTGTCGGACCGAGTTTTGAGACATATTTTGGACAAAATCATCATTTCCGGACCGAGTGATAGTGGTGATGTTGTCCAAAATATGATATCTCTCATATATTTAAAATAAATTAGAAGATGTGGGTTTTTGGGCCTTGTTCTTGTAATTTTGTTGGATTAAATTTTTTTAGTTAATTTCTTTTTTAAAACTTTTTTTATTATATTAATTCTTTTTTTTAATTGCTATATATGAATAAATATTATTTTAAATATATAATATTAATATAGAATATTATTTTATCGGACTACTGATATTTATAATTATTTTTTGTTAATATTTATTTGAATTATTGTACAACAATAAACGGAAAATTAAGTAATCTAACAACATTTTAATGTGTATTTGAAGAAAATAACCAATTTTTTAGCAAAAATAACCACTTCGTCCGAAATGGGCATTCCGGACGATAACATATTTTGGACAACACCACCGCTATCACTCGGTCCGAAAATTATGGTTTTGTCCAAAATATATCTCAAACTCGGTCCGACAAAAAAGAATTAATACAATAGAAATTAAAAAAAATAATTAAAAGAAGTTAATAATCCCATAAAGTAATATTCATTAAGATATATAAATATTTAATATTAAAAATAATATTTATTAATATATAATAATCAAATAAAAAAGAATTAATCCAATAAAAAAGAAATTAAAAAGAATTAATTAAAAAAAATCAATACTCCAATAAAATAATATTATTAATATATTAAATATTATATATTAAAAATAATATTTATTAATATATAACTAGCGGAAAAACCCGGGCTGCGCCCCAAACCGTTTTTTGTGTTTTTTATGAAAAAATATAAACGCTTTGATTGTATGGACCAAAAGTGTCAAAATGGCTAAAGAATTAAAGGGGTTGGAATTAGCAAGTTTTTTAAAAAAGAGACTAAAGTTGTCAATTCTTTAAAGTTTTGTAACCAAACTTTGAATATTAAAAAGTTCCTAAAAAATAAAACAATTTTGATTGAAAAGACCAAAAATATCAAAATAGCTAAAAAAATGAGGGGAAAATTGACAAAAAAACATGCAAGTTTACAACTCATAAGGAACAAAGTTTTAATATATATATAAATAATCGAATAAAAAGAAATTAAAAAAATTAATTAAAAAAAAACAAATATATAATACTTCAATAAAGTTAAAAGGAATATATGCAAAAATGGTTTTTATGGTTTAGTAAAAAGACTCAGTTGTAGAATGGTCAATGATGGTAAAATAGTTATTTTAAAAAAAGTTAACAATCAAAATATTAAAGTTAACGACATAGGGACCAAATCCGCACAAGGTATCCAAAATTGGACCACTGATGCACTATCAATCTTTTTTGGACCAAAACCGTATAATTTTGACAACCACACGACGTGTTTTGGAATTTTGTCTAAAGAAAAAAAAAACTATATTGGTTTTTTCATCGTAATATTTACGCTTTCACTGGCGCGTGAGCGGGCGTTTTTTTTTTTTTTTCAGATCTACCCAGCTCAACAACCCACTCACCCACCCCCATCCCTGCCTACCCCGCCTCACGCTTCTATAAATAACCCCATTTCCCATACTCTCCGATTCGTGTCAACCATTCTTCTCTCCTTTATCACTGGAAGAACGAAACAAACTAATAACAACTAGTCTCTTCGAGACTCATTTTGATTCGTATCTTCCTCTTCTACCGCCGTTTACAGGTACGCCCCTGTCTCTCGGTCATTCGTTCCTTGAATTGGTGGTATTAAGTTCGATTGGGACTATATAGACTTGTGTCGGCTACTATCCCTTCTGCTTTTTGCTAAAACATACGTGATTTGCACTAATTAGTTTGTTTATGTAAATTAAACTGAAATTTGAAAATTCTAAGTAAATAATTAGATCTGCATGTACGCATCCGTGATTTATCCCAACTCTCATTATTTATGTAGATTTGTGGTTCTGTATGTGTGAAGAAGAGGACATATATCAATCTATCTACGATATTTTATGCAATGTAGGTCCAGATAGATATGTTTATGATAATTGTGAAGTTTTTGGTTAAGTAAATGTGAATTAAGCGATAGGATTATCGAGATAACGGGATCTGGCAATTTTTTTTTTGTTTTTTTGTCTGTATATGGACTTTTACTTGATACTTGTACTCACATGGGTATGATAATTGGATAATATCTGGTGTTCTATGGTCTTTAGAGCTATCGATCTACTATTGGATCTTGGTTTTCCATACCTAATCAAAATCAATTTACTTACAAAATGATTTTGGTTCGATCGCTGAGATTTTGTCTTGCAATAAATAGAACAGCTTGCCATCCTCTTCAGTTTTCTAAAATGGATCTGTGTTTTAGGTGTGACATGTTAACTATAAGCTTTATGTACATGGGCCGGATAGGGGATTTGAGATGGCTCCTTTTACATTTCTTACATGAATAGAATAAAATTTATAGAAGTAGGTTTAAGTGAAAACTCTTCCTTCATGATAAAACGTATCCCTGTTATGTTTTTCCTTTTTTTATTTTTTATTTTTTTTATAATTAGTTCTAGTCAATATCAGATATAGTAAAAAAGTAGTATCTGGGGTTGGTGGGTAGGCAGATGGTTTTGACTATGGTCATGATTAGAGCAACATAAGTAAGCTTTAATTCTTTCATTTGATTAACTCTATCTTGTTGCGAAACGTGCTTTTTTAGTGGTAGAATAACCTAATCTGGAGTATACACTTTGTCGGACATCATGCATGATTGCTTCTGTACCTGGCCATGTTAGGATTAATTTGTTGAGAAGAACTCTTTTCTTTTCAAGAATGATGCTTTAGGATTTATATATATGGCATGCCCTTAAAAATATGATTGGCTGTTTTTGTTAAAATTTTTGACTTGTGGTTGAAACAGGACAATGGCATCTCACATTGTTGGTTATCCCCGTATGGGCCCCAAGAGAGAGCTGAAATTTGCTCTTGAATCTTTCTGGGATGGCAAGAGCAGTGCTGAGGATTTGCAGAAGGTGGCTGCTGATCTCAGATCATCCATCTGGAAACAGATGTCTGATGCTGGCATCAAGTACATCCCCAGCAACACCTTCTCTTACTATGATCAGGTTCTTGACACCACTGCCATGCTTGGTGCTGTCCCCTCAAGATACAACTGGAATGGTGGTGAGATTGGTTTCGACACTTACTTCTCCATGGCCAGAGGAAACGCCTCTGTCCCAGCTATGGAAATGACCAAGTGGTTTGACACCAACTAGTAAGTTTCATATTGCCCCCCTTAGGTTTTTGGATCTTGTCGATTTGAATCGTAACCATATTCTAATAATACTGATGCCTTGATGAACAGCCACTTCATTGTCCCAGAGTTGGGCCCTGACGTGCAATTCTCTTATGCTTCTCACAAGGCTGTGACCGAATACAAGGAGGCTAAGGCTGTATGTGTTGTTGATATGCTCTTTCCAGATTCTTTTAAACAGGATTTAGTAATCTTTTTTGGTTAATATGTTGGTTGGTTTTTCGTAATGCAGCTTGGAGTTGATACCGTACCAGTCTTTGTTGGCCCAGTCAGCTACTTATTGCTGTCAAAACCTGCAAAGGGTGTTGAGAAAACCTTTGATCTTCTGTCCCTTCTTGATAAAATCCTTCCAATCTACAAGTATGCCTCTTTTCTCATGATCATTTTCATGTTCTTCACAATAAAGTAGAATCCCAGTTTCATTACAACAATAATTACCCCTGCAGGGAAGTGATTGCCGAGTTGAAGGAAGCAGGTGCTACATGGATCCAGTTTGACGAGGCTACCCTTGTGAAGGATCTTGAGGGGTACCAATTGGAAGCTTTCACCAAGGCCTACTCTGAGCTAGAATCAGCCTGCTCTGGTCTTAATGTTATTGTTGCCACCTACTTTGCTGATGTTCCCGCTGAAGCATTCAAAACCCTAACTTCATTGCCTGGAGTTGCTGGTTTCACTTTTGATTTGATCCGTGGTGAAAAGACTCTTGAATTGATCAAGAGCAGCTTCCCATCTGGGAAATACCTTTTTGCTGGAGTTGTTGATGGAAGGAACATCTGGGCTAATGATCTTGCTGGTTCTCTCACTGTCCTCGAGTCTCTCGAGGGCAATGTGGGCAAAGGTGCTTTTCTTTCGTTTTAACCATATTAATCTTTTCCTTTTATTTACCCGAATGAATTCCCTAACATAAAATGTGAAATATGTAGATAAGCTTGTGGTTTCGACCTCTTGCTCACTCCTTCACACTGCTGTCGATCTTATTAATGAGACCAAATTGGATGATGAAATCAAATCATGGCTTGCGTTTGCTGCTCAGAAGGTTGTTGAAGTCAATGCATTGGCCAAGGCTCTAGCTGGTCACAAAGACGAGGCCTACTTCTCAGCCAATGCTGCTGCTCAGGCTTCAAGGAAGTCCTCCCCAAGAGTCACAAATGAATCCGTGCAGACGGCTGTAAGTGATTAAAAACCCCTTCCTTATATATATATATATATATATATATATATATATATATATATATATATATATACTGTTAAAAAAAAGTTGATGCTGACACCTGCATTCTCAGGCCGCTGCTTTGAGAGGCTCAGACCACCGTCGTGCCACCAATGTCAGTGCCAGGCTGGATGCCCAACAGAAGAAGCTCAACCTTCCAATCCTCCCAACCACCACCATTGGCTCTTTCCCACAAACCATCGAGCTCAGGAGAGTTCGTCGTGAGTACAAGGCTAAAAAGTGAGTGGTTTGGATACTTTTATATAATTTCACACTGATTCGCTCACTTTTTATAAAAAAATTCTCTAAAAAGTATATGTTTATATTTATAGAATCTCTGAGGAAGAATATGTTAAGGCCATCAAGGAGGAGATCTACAAAGTTGTCCAACTCCAGGAAGAACTTGACATCGATGTCCTTGTCCATGGAGAGCCAGAGGTATATTTGATAACACAATCTAAATTAATTCATTTTAATCGGTTTCATAAAAAAGGGGGTTGGCTAAAAAACTGCATGTAATGTTTGTTTCAGAGAAACGACATGGTTGAGTATTTTGGTGAGCAGCTGTCCGGTTTTGCCTTCACCGCAAACGGATGGGTGCAATCCTACGGATCTCGGTGCGTGAAGCCCCCAATCATCTACGGTGATGTCAGCCGACCCAAGGCCATGACCGTCTTCTGGTCATCCATGGCCCAGGAAATGACCAAACGCCCCATGAAGGGTATGCTCACCGGCCCCGTCACCATTCTCAACTGGTCCTTTGTCCGTAACGACCAGCCCAGGTATAAATCACTATTCCAACACAAAATCCAATATATATATATATATATATATATATATATATATATATATAGACACACACACACACACACAAAAAGTACGTTGCTAAAACTGACAATTTCTCTTTGTCTCCAGATTCGAGACTTGCTACCAGATTGCTCTGGCAATCAAGGATGAAGTTGAGGATCTTGAGAAGGCCGGAATCACGGTTATCCAAATTGACGAGGCAGCATTGAGAGAGGGATTGCCACTACGGAAGGCAGAGCATGCCTTCTACTTGGACTGGGCTGTTCACTCTTTTAGAATCACAAATGTAGGCGTTGCTGACACCACACAGATCCACACCCACATGTGCTACTCAAACTTCAATGACATCATCCACTCCATCATCAACATGGATGCTGATGTCATCACCATTGAGAACTCAAGATCTGATGAGAAGCTTTTGTCTGTGTTCCGTGAGGGAGTGAAATATGGTGCTGGAATCGGGCCCGGTGTGTATGACATTCATTCTCCAAGAATCCCCTCCATGGAGGAGATTGCTGACAGGGTCAACAAGATGCTTGCCGTTTTGGAGACCAACATCTTGTGGGTCAACCCGGATTGTGGCCTGAAGACAAGGAAGTACGGGGAGGTCAAACCTGCTCTTTTGAACATGGTCACCGCTGCCAAGAAGCTCCGCGCCGACCTCGCCAGCGCCAAGTGAGCGACCCTGATTTCTTCAAGAAGAAGAAAAGTCAGAAGTGTAAAGTATACTTGAAAGTTGTACACGATATGGGTATATGTGGGAAATGGGTTGCATCTATCATATCATGAATTGTAAGTGTCGTTTAGTGATTTATGTTTTCTATGTGTTATGGTTGAGTAATAAGTGTAGAATTTTTAAAAGGTTTAGGTCTTGAAAGTGTAAGCATAATGGAATATGGAAGGTGAGCTTGCATATATAAGACCGTTCATTGATGATTTTCGTATATGATACTTCTTATGCTTGTTTGGGATTGAACCAAGGATAAATTGCAAAAATTAGATAAATTGCAAAAATTATTGAAGTGAGTTCACATTGCAAAAATTAGGTACATACTCTTTTTTATTAATTATGACCGGTTTATGGTTTAGGCACGTATTCTTTTTCATTTACTATGATCGGTGAGAAATCATTTTTCTCATATGACAAATGTGAAATTGTTGTCATCTAAGAAAAACGATTTCTCATCTAGTAGCACCTCTCATCTAGTAGCAACGAAATTGCAGGTTTCCTGGCATAATCTTATATTTTTCAATTTTCCGTACCGATGACTCTCACATTAATATTGTACATTTAAGAAAAAATAATGGTTTTTCTTAAACATTAAACCTTTATAATAAACAATTGGTCAGTATCATTTACATGGCAAAATACTATGGATTCAAATTTTACTAAGTATTTTGTTGTTAATTGTATCGGTGGTTCATGACAGTCAGTAAATAGTCAAATTAATACATTAGGCTTTTGTTAAGATCCATGGTGTAAAATTTTCGTCAAATATAAACTTTCCTAAAATATTAAATTTGGTCAAAAAGATAGGTGTGGAAGACATACTTAATATGAATTTTATTTCTAACATCTTACATTGCAGTATGTTATAGAGATAGTCAATGAGAATACGTGAACCACTTGAGAAACATTATTCAAAAAGTTTCAAGTGTTGGTAGATAGTGGTGGTTCTCCTATGGAATAGGCTTTAATGTAATGCACCCAATCGATTAGTTGTTGGTGGGAACCAATCTAGCAGAAAACGCTCCGGTGAGAAATGATCTAGTGGAAAAAGAAAAGGCAACGAAAGAGGAAGCAACAATTAAGCATGTATTTTCATCTCTCAAAGTGTTCCTTGATATCATAGCTTTCATGAACATAATGTATATGAAATACTACTATAATTACAAATTCATTATGTTGATCCAAAAAATTATGAACACGTTGGTCCTAATGAAGGTCTAAAGCAAAAGTCCTATGAAAAGTCAACGAAAGAGTCGAGTCGTCCCTCCTACCCACACACCCCTCTAGATAACCTTCAAATTATCAAGCCCTACACAAATCGGACAAAACTCTGTTAAATCCAACCCCTGACTCCTATGAAGAAAAATGTGATTTAAATGGTGACATTGACAACAATGTGAGAGATATGGTCGGCAAGGAATACAAAGCTATTCCATCTTAATAACTTTAAAGGAAAAAAAAGTTGTTTGAAAAAGTTGTTTTATATTCTTTTAATTGGGTAGTTTCTAAAAATAACAAAAGTATCACTCATTTGGGTATCTTGGTTACAAAACTCAACTTTTGAATATTTTGATGTAATTGTTTGTTTAGCTCTTTGGGAGTTTACTTAGCATGAATGCATTTAATTTATTTTACTACTAGGTGTAAAACCCGTGTATTACACGGATTGATTAAAGAAAATAAAATATTAAAATATAAATAATAAGTATTTTTTAAAATAAAATTTTTAAATAAGAAATGAAGAAACATATTAATTGCAATTTAGTATAATATTTATTACATTTGATACTTTATATATATAAGTATAAGATTATGTGACTTTTTAAATTTTAAAGTTGAAAAAAATCATAAATTGACATGTGGATATTATTTATTTAAAAAAATATCACAAAATGACAGATGTCAAAACTAAAGAGATTAATATATGGCAAAATTATTTTCATTTATTATAGTAGATTTTATTTTATTTTATATATTTATTTATTTTCCTTTATTTTTTAATTTAGAACGGCTTTTGCCGCTTAGACCGATCGGTATGGGTCAAAACGAGACACAACGCGGCTTACGTGGCACACCGCAACGCCGTCTTAACGGGGGGAACACCGCCCCCCCCCCCAACTTGTTGCATCTCGTCCTTCAGTTCTCGTGGCCATCGAAACGAAGTGAAACGCGGAAAAACTTACCGTTGTGGCTTATGACCGTTTGCAAACGGTCTGCATTCAAACAAAAAAAAATTACCTTTTTACCTATATATATATATATATATATATATATATATATATATATATATATATATATATATATATATATACTCATTTTATTTCAAATTTTACATCTTTTTTAACATTCTCTCTATACTTTTATAAACTTTCTTACTTAAAAAATGGAGCAAAACCCAAACACCCCCCCTCCGTCATCAAACCCAAACACAACCTCGCCTCTCGGATTCGCGGGTTATGAAAATTATTTCAACATTTTATCGTCTCAAGGCTCACCACAAACTCATACCAAGGCGTCGCTTTCAATCCCGCTTCACCGCCACTGCAGTTTCCTAACTCACCTTTCATTCAACAAAATTTATTTGGTCAAAACCCAAATTTACAACAAAATATTTTCCCTAATTTTGCTTCAACGCAACAAACAACCAACCAACCATCGCCTACAACACAACAATCGGTTGAAGTGGAAGCGGGAGGTAGTAGGAGAGGGAAAGGGAAAGGAAAATCGAAAGGGAAATCGATAGCGGTAGAAACAGAAAATGCAGACGTTCCACAATGGTGGACACCGGAGGAGGAATACGCTTTGACGGCGGCTTGGTGTGCTACTTCAAAAAACGAACTTTGCGGAAATGGAATGAAAAAAAGAGCTTATTGGGGGGCGGTGCTCGACAAGTTTCACGCTATTTTAAAGAAAAATCTGTATCGCAACAATGACATGTTGAGCGGCAAATGGGTCAAATAACTAAGCGGTGCAGCAAATTCAACGGTATTTACAACCGGCTTGAGGCGCAACAACAAAGCGGAACCAACGACTTCGATTTGTTCAAATCTGCTAAGGAACAATATCGGGTTGAAATGGGTCATGTTTTCGACTTTGAAAAATCATGAGAATTGTTGCGAGCGGATCCAAAGTGAAATAAAACGCCTACATCGTCGGAGGTTCAATCCAAAAGGTCTCGCAATTCTAGCTCGGTCGACGTGTCAGACGCACGGACTAACATCGACCTAAACGCCGACGACGATGAGATCCCGGATGATATCCAAGAGATATCCCCACCACGACGACCGCCCGGACGCGACAAAGCGAGGCGCACTGCAAGACATGCGAAGGAGGTGGAGACGAGAGCAAAAGAGGCGGCAGAAATGAAAGCGAAATTCGACGAACACAATTTATTAATAAAAGAAAAAAATGAGTTGAAACGTCGTCATTTGGAGTTCCTGGAAAGGCAGGCACGGGAGAAGCAGAAGCAAAAAGAGAGGGAACTAATGACACATCAGTTGTCAATTCTTCGGACGAGCGAGAAGGGTTTGACGCCTGCTGATCTAGCGGTGCTACAAGCGATGAAGGAACAAATTATGAAGAAATATTTGGGTTAATTAGGATTGTTATGTGGTTTTAGTAGTAATTTGAATGATATTTTAGTTATGATTTTAGGTTTAAAATTATGTTTTTTTTAATTGTAATCGTAATTTTAGATTTTAAATATTATGTCTTTTTTTTGTTTTTAAAATTTTATGTTTTATAAAAAATATATTCATGTTAGTGATTAAAAAAATGCAAAAAGGAAATAAACGAAAAAAAAAATAAGTAAAAAAAAAAACCAATTTTGAAAAAAAAAATCAAAAATAAAACATATTTATTTTCAAAAAGTTTGTGTTATATCTTGTTGTCCATTTCCCTACTTGGTGTTATAACACCACTTGCTTATGTGGCATGTGAGGTGACACATTTGGTGTTGCACCTTGTTGCCCACACCCAATGCTCTTATTAACATGAATTTCTAGCACGATTTGATAAACCGAATTTATATGTACATGACCTTCTCTTCAATTGATATAATTTATTAAATAGTTCATGATTATTTGCTGGTCTTGACAACCTTCAAGAATTTTAAAATATGTATTATTTTAATAAAATATAATTTAACATATATTTATTTTAGATTCAATTTACTTTTATGGCATAATTAAAATCATATTGAAAGAGGTTCCATCATGCAAACAAGTGAGGTTGTCATGGAATCTCACTACTAACATCCTCGTCAACCACTTCCCACCACCAATCTCTACCCTCATGTAATATAAAAAAAATAGAAGGTAGAATGTATATCATATTTATGTGTCGATTAAACAAAAGCCATCAGTTAGACATTTATAATTTTATATCATAACATTTTTGCTATTTTTGTCGAACTTTTTACAAATTTACATATACACATTATCAACTGCGACGAGAGAAGTCGAGAAAGCCCCTTACAATAATTTGGTGGAATAACGTTATTCACGTTAATGTTTTATCACATTTCATTAAATTGAATTATAAGAAAACAATGTAATTTATATGATTATGACATATTTACAAACATATATATTCAAATAAACAAAACCAACTTACATGCGCCTAACCAAATTTCATATACAAACCACAAAACTTTGTAAGATAGTAGATAGTTTGATATTGCTTGATTATATAGATGATTTAACCTCGGATAAATAGAAATACAAAATGGACTCTTGACCTAACATAAACCCTAATGGATACTTGGATAGTAGTCTAACCCTAATGGGTATTAGCATAATCCTAGTCACTAACATCCTTCCCCAGTTTGATAAGGAAGAGATCGATTTAAGCTGAAAAAACAAAACAACAAAACATAAAAAATATAGATGAAGATAACATCGGCGGTGGCATAACTCTGATGATGGCGACTAACAACGATTCTCTAATGCCTTATTTGTACGATATGATGCAAGCAAGGAATCCTATTAGAGTGATGCAAGTCAGCCTATAAGATGAAACCGAAGATACTAAGCCTGGAATCAGTCGCTCTCTATGTAAATTTCTCTTTAGCAAGAAGCCCTGTGAAAACTATCAGATAATGACTTGATAGAGGTCCCTCGCTGACGCCTTCATTTTTCTTTTTTTCATCTCTTTATGATATGCTATCTTCCTTTAGCCAGACTTCCCGCATTACTGTGATCAAGAGGAAGCGCTAAGGTCTATCCTTTCCTTAAGTTAAGAGTGAAGGACGAATACTGACTCTTTAGGACTGATAGTAGCTGCTCTTCTGGTAGTATAGCTCGTAGCTCTGCTTATGCTAGCTCTCTTCTTTCTTATGAGAGAGATTCGCAATAGGGGAATTTCTCTGTAAGAAGAAGGCCTGTTACAGCTATCAGATATAGGGGATTTACTTCACCTTGAATAACTATCGAAAAATGGCTTTCTTTTCAGCCGCTTTCATATTTCATTAAGGTAGTTTGCTTACTTAGTGCTTTCGCTAAGGTGACGACTTGAATGACACTTTAATTGTTGATCAGAGGAAAGGGAAGACCTCGATAAGGAAGAACGTCGGAAAAGAAGAGAGAAGAAGCAACAATTAGAGGCGATTTCATTGTAGAAGAAGAGAGGAACGACGACAACGATGATCATGGAGCTGACAATAGAGGAGTCCGAAGAAAGGCAACGAGAAAAAAAACGGCTCGAGATGCGTCGGACGAAGCCAATTTCGGCGAGATCGACGACTGCAATGTTGAGAGAGAGAGAGAGGGAGAGACGATTGCAGATATGCTTGACAGTGGGGTAGGTTGAGCACCCCGGTATGCACAACAGGGTAGGTCGGGCACCCAGATATGCCTGACATGGTAGGCCGGGCACCTAGATATGCCCGACAGTATGTGATTGGTATGGTATGTGGTATGATGGAGGAACTCACTAAGCTTCGTGCTTACGGTTTACCGTTTTGGTTTCAGGTACTTCATTTTCAAAGGAAAGGGGCCGACTTGATCACAACGCATCACACTATGTTTTCCGCACATGAGATATTGGGATTACACTCTGATATGGTTTTATGATAATATGTTTTGATTATTAACACTTTGGTTTTGACATGAGATATTATTATGAATGTTTTTATACTGTTGGTTTTATATAATAACTTAATTAAAATGGAATTTTTGGTCTTGAATTTTGGGATGTTACAGTCTATTGAGGAAATGGTCGAACGAAGAATAATTGAGGCACTAGCCGCCCATGGGAATCACACAAACTCTGGAACGGGAGGAGAAGGCTCCCAAGGAAATGATAAATGTGCACCAAGAACATGCACCTACAAGGATTTCACGAACTGCAAACCCAAGATGTTTAATAGGAACGAGGGAGTTGTAGGACTTACCAGATTAATCGAGAAGAATGAGTCTATCTTCGAGATCAGCTCTTGTGCGGAGGAGAGCAAGGTCAAGTTCACTGCCTGCACATTTGCAGATTTGACTATGTCTTGGTGGAATGGATACACCAAGACTTTAGGTCTCGCCAACGCCAATGCTCTGTCTTGGGAGCAATTGAAACAAATGCTCATCGAGGAGTACTGTCCTCCGGAGGAAATGCAACAACTAGATCAGGTGCTGTGGAACTTGACCATGAGAAATGCCGACATCTCGACCTACACCAATAGGTTCAACGACCTCGCTACCCTTTGCCCAAACTTTATGACTCCTAAGCACAAGAAAGTGGAAAGGTACATTTTGGGATTGGTTCAACCCATCCAAGGTTTGGTCACGGCCTCTCGACCGTCGACATACGATAGTGCCAAAAGGTTGGCTTTTAGCCTGACCAAACAATAAATAAGATGAGGCACGTTGGTCTAGAAGACTGGAATCCCTAGGTCGAGGGAGGGAAAGCACAAATCTAGAAACGGATTCAAGGGTACCTCCAAGCAATCTCCCAGCAAGAGACAGGACACTGTCAAGGCTTACACCATTAGTCCGGCCCCGACAACAGTCGTAACCTCCACATCTCTAGGACAGTATGCAGGAAAGCACCCAAAGTGCCAATTGTGTCACTTCCACTACTCTGGCAACTGCATGCACTTTAGCATGTGCAATCATAGAGGGCATACCGAGAAATACAGCTGCCAGCCCGCGACTGATCCTACTGCCACAACCAACCAAGGCATGGCTGCTTTACCAGATAATCAATCCTGCTTTGAATATGGGATCGTTAGGCACATCAAAAGGAACTGCCCAAGGCCGAGGAACGAGGGAGGAAAGGCTAGAGGAAGAGATTTTCTGATTGACACGAAGGACGCCATTCAGGACCCCACCGTTATAACAGGTATATTTCTTGTTAACGATTTATATGCATTTATACTCTTTGATTCCGGTGCTGAAAGTGATGGGTTTTAGGTAAAACAAATAAACTAGAAAAACAATTCCTAAGTTCACATGCAACCTACTTTGGATCTATGTTTTAACTATTGAACATACAACTTTGAATTGCAATACAAGAACCCTAGAGGAGAGAGGCTATTATCGAAAATAGTAAACTAGGGTTTAGGGTTTACATACCTTTCAATTGTTATAGCAAACAATTGATAATCCCTTGATCTTGATCTTGATCTTCTTGGAAGCTTTAGCACCACAAGTGTAATGCCTCTAATGGAATCACACCCAAACTAGCAAGAAGGAAAGTAGAAGAGAGAGGGGAGAGGGAGTATGCAAAATCTCGGCCTTAAGGTTTCTTCAAAAGAAAGAGTCACCAAAAACATGAACCAGGAGGCTCCTTATATAGCTGAGGGATCTAGGGTTTAAGGGAAACCCTAGTTATCCTTTGCTTAGGGCCTAAGCAAACCCAAGGGCCTTATCCAAGCCCCTATGGACGAAATTATTAGGGTTTCCCCTAAAGATTTCGTCCACCCTCTTCCAAGGGGGTTCTAGAGCCTTCCACTCAACTATTAGATAATTGCAAACTAGTCCCTGCACCTTATAATTAATTCTTTTAACCCCAAAATCAATTCTGATTAATTTCTGGCTAACAATTAATTAAACATAATGATTTCTAATTAATATATTAATCCAATAACATATTAATAAATCATTTATATATATATATTAATTTATTAATCTTATAAATTAATATCTCTCCTTTCATAATTTCCTTGTCCAGTTGCTAGGTTGAGGGCAACCCAAAAGGACTGTGCTGCTATCAATTCAAGTACATACCAATTATAGTTATGGGCTTAGACACCTAATCCAACAGTCTCCCACTTGGATAAGTCTGTAACTATAATTGCTAGTATGCCTTCTAAATTTGACCAGCAAATTGTAGCTTCCAAAAGCTGCTGCCGAACTCTGACCCAGTCAGTTACGTGTCCTAAGATAAGTGATCATATAACCCTTCGTTCTGCTTGATATCCCCAGACAAAAGACATGGAATGTAATCAATCTGTTTGTCCAGAATCTATGTTTCCCGATTCCTGATTTGTGATGATGTAGGACTTCTAATCGAACACATCAATTTAGTCCTGGCTGGGCCCAGCACATAAGTCAACACCAAATCATCGAGGGGCCCACAGATATCGCTTTTCCTGTTAGGGCAAAAGGAACGAATAAACGTTGACTCATATGCTTGTATCTTTTACTCATCAAATTATGCATGACAATACGTTTTATAACACCAAGTTACTGATGCGTTTTCGTATCACGAATGCACAACCGACTTGTAAATTACAACTCATATATCTTCGTTTCAAGATTATAAGATATTATCGTCTCAGTATTACTCGTGATGAATTCCATGAAGTAATACTCTGAGCGAGGGTTTATCCAATACTCAAATCTCAATTTCTGAGTACTCATGAACATTGCAGCAATTCTATTGCCATGTCTATCCTTAGACAATCTGCAATCTAATTCATGACAGTCTTAATTCACTACTTACTTCCAAGAGTACGAGCGACTGTGGAGTTTGAATAATCTCATTATTCAGGAAGTAAAACATGCAAAAATGAAACACAATAATAAACAATTGACAAAAGGTAGTAGCCAAACTTATAAATAATACTTTATTATTTAATCACCAAAAGTCAATTACATTTACTTTGTTACAAGTTTCAAAAACTAATCTAACTACTAAAACTAATATCATCTTTCAGTCCTATGCTCCGAGCATGCTGAATATGCTTAGCCCTACTCAGACCCTTTGTGAGGGGATCTGCTGGGTTATCTTCAGATGACACCCTCTTTACTATAAGATGGCCTTCTTCAACTCTATGTCTAATGAAATGGTACTTTCTGTCGATATGTCTGGTCTTACCATGATCTCTCGGTTCCTTTGTCAAGGCAACCGCTCCTTCATTATCGCAGAAGAGTTCCATAGGCTCCTGGATGGTTGGAACAACTCCGAGATCCCCGATGAAGTTCCTCAACCAAGCTGCTTCTTTCGACGCTTCACTTGCTGCAATGTACTCTGATTCACAAGTAGAATCAGCCACCGTATTTTGCTTGGAACTCTTCCAAGTAACTGCTCCTCCATTCAGTAAAAATACCCAGCCCGACTGAGAACGGAAGTTATCTCTATCCGTCTGAAAGATGGCATCACTGTAACCATCTACTCTCAAAGTATCACTGCCACCAAGCACAAGAACCCAGTCCTTTGTCCTTCGCAAATACTTGAGTATATTCTTAACTGCTATCCAATGAGCTCTACCTGGGTTTCCCTGATAGCGACTGACCATGCTCAAAGCAAATGCCACATCAGGGCGAGTACATGTCATAGCGTACATGATCGATCCGACAGCGGAAGCATAAGGTACACGACTCATGTCATCTATTTCAACATCTGTACTCGGGCATTGAGTCTTACTCAATTTGGTATTGCTCTGGATAGGTAGCTCTCCCTTCTTGGAATTTTCCATACTAAACCTCTTTAGTACCTTATCCAAGTATGTGCTCTGACTAAGTCCAATTAGTCTCTTCTTTCTATCTCTCAATATTCTGATCCCAAGAATATAGGCAGCTTCTCCAAGGTCTTTCATTGCAAAACACTTTCCAAGCCAAGACTTAACCTCTTTCAAGGTTGGAACGTCGTTACCAATGAGTAATATGTCATCGACATATAACACCAGAAAAGTTACTATACTCCCACTAGCCTTGATATACACACAAAACTCATCTTCACTTCTAGAGAAACCAAACTCTTTGACTTTCTCATGGAAGCAAAGATTCCAACTGCGAGATGCTTGTTTCAATCCATAAATGGATTTCTCAAGCTTGCACACTCTATTGGGAAACTTTGCATCAACAAAACCCTCTGGCTGACTCATGTAAACATCTTCAGCCAACTTCCCATTAAGGAAAGCAGTTTTGACATCCATCTGCCAGATTTCATAATCATGAAAGGCAGCTATGGCGAGCAATATCCTAATAGATTTAATCTTAGCCACTGGCGAAAAAGTCTCATCATAGTCAACCCCTGGGGTTTGAGTAAAACCTTTTGCAACCAGTCGAGCCTTGAATGTATGCACATTCCCATCCATGTCTGTCTTCTTCTTGAAGATCCATTTGCACCCAACTGTCTTGCGACCTGGTGCACTATCAACCAAATTCCAAACTTGGTTGTCATACATGGACTTAATCTCGCTGTCCATTGCCTCTTTCCACTTGGAAGCCTCTGGGCCTGCCATTGCTTCCTTATAAGTGACTGGTTCATCTAAGTTTACCAGTGTTCTGTCACTTATAAATGTGTCACCATCTGAAGTAATATGAAAACCATACAACTCAGGTGGCACACTCACCCTAGTGGATCTTCTAAGAGGTAATGAGTTATCAATTGGTTCAACAGGAACTGTTTCCTCTGGTTGAGTGCTAGTGTCATCTAAGGTTCCTTCATTGGCTGACTCTTGAATTTCTTCAAGGTCAATAGTGCTCCCACTGTCCTCTTTGAATATGAGCTCTCTTTCAAGAAAGACTCCTCTTCGTGCTACAAAGACCACGTTCTCACTAGGCCTGTAGAACAAATATCCAAAAGACTGCTTTGGGTAACCAATGAAAACACATTTCTCACTTCTAGCTGCTAGCTTGTCGTGAGTCTCTCGTCTTACGAAAGCTTCACAACCCCAGACTTTAATATGTGCTAACGAGGGAACTTTCCCCGTCCACATTTCGTGAGGTGTTTTGGCAACCTTCTTTGTAGGGACAAGATTGAGGATGTGGGCGGCTGTCTCTAAGGCATACCCCCAGAAGTGAATAGGAAGCGAAGCCCGACTCATCATAGAACGAACCATGTCTAACAAGGTTCGATTGCGCCTCTCAGCTACACCATTTAACTGTGGTGTCCTAGGAGGAGTCAATTGTGAGACTATCCTACATTCTTTCAGATAGTCGTTAAACTCGATACTAAGATACTCCCCGCCTCTATCGGATCTAAGTATCTTTATCTTTCTGCCCAATTGATTTTCGACTTCATGCTTAAACTCTTTGAACTTTTCAAAAGTTTCTGACTTATGCTTGATCAAGTAGATATATCCATATCTGCTATAATCGTCAGTGAAGGTCACATAGAATCGATTAGCATCTCTTGTAGTTGATCTGAAGGGTCCACACACATCCGTGTGTATGAGATCCAACAGACCCTCACCTCTTTCACAAGACCCTGTGAATGGTGATTTTGTCATCTTTCCCAAAAGACAAGACTCACACATATCATCTGACTTTAGGTCAAATGATTCCAACACTCCATCCTTTTGGAGTTGGGCTATGCGTTTCTTGTTAATGTGTCCAAGACGACAATGCCACAAGCATGCCTTGTCTACACTATTAGACAAGTCAATATTAAGTACACTATTTCCTAGGCTATCAACACAAGTCACTGTTTCATACACACCATTACAAGGCAAAGCTTCAAACATAAAAACACCATTCTTATAAACAGAAATTGAACCATTCAAATCATTAAAAGAATATGTAAAACCTTGTCTGAACAATGCATGAAATGAAATAATGTTTCTCGTCATCTCAGACGAATAGCAACAATTTATTAAATCTAATCTAACATCATTACTAAGCAGAAGCTGATAAACTCCGATCTTGGTTACTGGTGAAGACTTTCTGTTTCCCATGATCAGGTTTATCCTTCCTCGCTCTATCTCCTCACTTTCCTTTAGACCCTGCAAATCAGAACAGATATGAAAACCACATCCTGTATCAAGGACCCATGAACGAGAAGATAATGAGTTATTAGCAGAAATAGTGTAAATACCTGCCGAAGATGGCTTCACTTTGCCATCCTTGATATCTTGCAGATACTGTGGGCAAGATCTCTTCCAATGCCCCTTTTGGTTGCAGTAAAAGCAAACTGCCTCTTTTGGATCAGAAACATGGGGAGTGGAACCATTGGGCTTAGCCTTTGGGCCATTACTAGATGACCCAGCTTGAGCCTTGCTCTTCCAGTTTTGCTTGGGAGGACCTTTCCTCTTTTTCCCCTTTCCCTGTCCAATAGCCAAAACAGGGGCACTAGCAGGTGTGGAGGGTATACTTTTACCTTTCATCCCTGCCTCAGCTGTCTGCAACAAGTTGTGCAATTGGGCCAAGGTCTGCTCAGTATTGTTCAAATGGTAAGTTAGAATAAACTGACCATAACATTCAGGAAGTGAGTTCAAGACCATGTCAATGGCCAATTCCTCATCAAAGTGAATATTGAGCTTGACCAAACGCTCTATGTAGCGTTGCATTCTTTGCACATGTGACACAACTGACTCCCCATCTTTCATCTTGCAAGCCATGAGTGACTTGACTACTTCGAACTTTTCTTGACGAGCTCGCTTATGGTACTTTTCCATAAGGTCCTTGTTCATCTCGAAAGGCCAGTAGTCCTCATAGCACCTCTGCAGTTCTGGGGACATAGTTGCCACCATGATGCATGCCACTTTGGTAGCATCATCGTAATGTTTCTTGTAGGCAGCAAGATCTTCAGGAGTAGCTTCATTCTCATCAAGCTCTTTGAGCTCCTTTTCAAGAACATATTCTTTGTTCTCGAAACGAAGAGCCATCTTGATGTTGCGCATCCAATCATTATAGTTTGAGCCATCCATAACGACTTTGGAGCATATATTGAGCAAAGAGAAGTTTTGGTTAGAGGAGGACGAAGCAGAAGTGTTTCCAGGAGTAGACATCTGAAAAGAAAGAAAGTTTTAGTTAGATTTCAAGATACCTTAATAGAATAACCCAAAGATATAGTATCAAGGTTAGGATCCAACTATGAAGATTCACAACTTAGAAATGGGATGCCGAGATCCAAGTGCAAATTTCATAAAGGTAGGTGAATGACGATTCACCAATTCCACCATTAGACGAAACAAACGAAGTGAAATTCCTAATTCTTTTGAGATACATTGAAACTATTCAATGGCATGTTTTATTCTCAGATTATGCTCTTCTATTTGTGACTGGGATGCCGAGGATCACAAACAAGATGTGAATAACCATGCAAATGTGCTTGGTAACCTCATTGTCTTTATCATTAACTATTGATGTGCTGGTAAACCACACACGCTCCATCAAAATGACAATTATGAGATACCCATTGCTACTCTTTATTAGTGCCTTTTAGTGTGCTGGTTAACCACACACGCTCCACTAACGACCAATAAAGCATAATGTGCAATTTCATGGATTAGCATACTTTTCACATTTTTCCTAAAGTAACTAGAGTTGGGATTTTGAAAATAATGTTCTAGTACTTTCTTTAATATCATTATACTTTTAATGAGAAGTAGTTGTCCTATCAAATCCGTTCTGCTAACGACCCTCCACTAATCAAGGAAGCGGTGGGTGAGAGTGGACACCCATTCAACTACCATTTTATAGGCAGTTTCCTTATACCCCCCTTATAGATTAGCTTCGTGAATGAGGCATACTAGCGATTTGACTGACCATATTCTTATACATATAATATTAAACCTTTAATTATAATATATATATAAGGTGTGTTTTAAAACTTTTTAAAACTTCAAGGGTTTATATAAATTTCGAAATTTAAGCTGTTAAATTCAAATTTAAATAAACCAATTCACTAGATTTAATATTTATCTATTAATTAACTATTAATCAAATTATTAAATCTTGTAAGGATTATCTAATTTAAATTAATCAATTAATTTAATCCTAATCCTTATCCCTCTAATTTCGAAAAATAGGGTAAGGATAATTATCCAATTAATCTAATTAAGTGACAATTATCCAAAAAACAAGAAACCCTAGTTATCCTCTAGCATATTTCAAAATTTACAAGGGAGGAGGCTAGGGTTTTCAAAACCCTAACCCTAATTTCGATTAGGGTTCTTTGGAGGCTAGGGTTTTCGAAAAAACCCTTTGATCCAAAACCCTAGAAATCGAAAATTTGGCCTTTAGGGTTTAATAGCTATAAACCCTAATTTGCAATTCAACAATTGTAGCAATTCAATTTAAAACAACCAGTCTCTGATACCACTGATGGGTTTTTTAGGTAAAACAAATAAACTAGAAAAACAATTCCTAAGTTCACATGCAACCTACTTTGGATCTATGTTTTAACTATTGAACATACAACTTTGAATTGCAATACAAGAACCCTAGAGGAGAGAGGCTATTATCGAAAATAGTAAACTAGGGTTTAGGGTTTACATACCTTTCAATTGTTATAGCAAACAATTGATAATCCCTTGATCTTGATCTTGATCTTCTTGGAAGCTTTAGCACCACAAGTGTAATGCCTCTAATGGAATCACACCCAAACTAGCAAGAAGGAAAGTAGAAGAGAGAGGGGAGAGGGAGTATGCAAAATCTCGGCCTTAAGGTTTCTTCAAAAGAAAGAGTCACCAAAAACATGAACCAGGAGGCTCCTTATATAGCTGAGGGATCTAGGGTTTAAGGGAAACCCTAGTTATCCTTTGCTTAGGGCCTAAGCAAACCCAAGGGCCTTATCCAAGCCCCTATGGACGAAATTATTAGGGTTTCCCCTAAAGATTTCGTCCACCCTCTTCCAAGGGGGTTCTAGAGCCTTCCACTCAACTATTAGATAATTGCAAACTAGTCCCTGCACCTTATAATTAATTCTTTTAACCCCAAAATCAATTCTGATTAATTTCTGGCTAACAATTAATTAAACATAATGATTTCTAATTAATATATTAATCCAATAACATATTAATAAATCATTTATATATATATTAATTTATTAATCTTATAAATTAATATCTCTCCTTTCATAATTTCCTTGTCCAGTTGCTAGGTTGAGGGCAACCCAAAAGGACTGTGCTGCTATCAATTCAAGTACATACCAATTATAGTTATGGGCTTAGACACCTAATCCAACAGAAAGAAGTTTTATTACACCTAAGTTTAGAAAACTTTTAAGCCATAAGTCTAGGAAATTAGACGAGCCTTATGTAGTAGAAATGGACAACGAAGAATCTAGTAGTACTCAGTAAATACTAGAAAATGACCTTCTAACTCTCAATAACCACTCCTTTCACGTCAACCTCATGCTTATGACCATCGGTAGCTTCGATGTCATTATCGACATGGATTGGTTATCGCCGCACCAAGCAGAAATCTTATGCCACGACAAGGTTGTTCGACTACCCTTACCCAACAAATAATCTCTAATAATCTACGGAGATAAGGCCAACAATGGTATTAGAATCATCTCCTGCATGAAGGCGCAGAAGTACCTTCACAAGAAATATCACGCTTTCTTGGCCCATATCATAGATAAGAGGGGTGTGAGGAAGGAAATCAAGGACATACCCCAAGTATGTGATTTTCCCGACGTATTTTCGGAAGACTTGCCTGGATTACCGCCAATTCGTGAAGTTGAATTTCAAATTGACCTAGTCCTAGGGGCAGCTCTAGTGGCAAAGTCGCCCTACTGATTAGCCCCTTCGGAAATGCAAGAATTATCCAGTCAACTCGAGTAACTTCTGGATAAAGGCTTTATAACACCAAGTTTCTCACCATGGGGAGCCCCGATGCTATTCATCAAAAAGAAGGACGGAACCTTCAGAATGTGCATCGACTACCGAGAGTTGAATAAGTTGACGATCAAGAATAGATATCCACTACGAAGGATTGATGATCTGTTCGATAAACTACAAGGATCCAACTTCTACTCAAACATTGATTTGAGGTTCAGATACCATCAACTTCGAGTACAAGAAGAAGACATTTTGAAGACAACATTCAGAACTCGTTGTGACCACTACGAGTTCCTAGTTATGCCTTTTGGCTTAACTAATGCCCCAACAATTTTCATGGACCTAATGAACCATGTCTGTAAACCCTACCTTGACAAATTCGTGATAGTATTCATCGATGATATGTTGATATACTCACGAACAGAGGAAACATGGTCAACACCTTCGAATCATTTTGGAGTTGTTAAGGAAGGAGAAATTGTACGCAAAATTCTCGAAATGTGAATTTTGGATCATAGAAGTACATTTCCTAGGACAGGTGGTCAGCGATAAGTAGGGCTGTAAACGAACTAAACGTTCAATGAACTGTTCGTGAACCGTTCGGCGGGAAGTTCGTTCATGTTCGTTTATTTAATAAATGAATGAACACGAACACAAATTCTCGTTCGTTTAGTTAAACGAACGAACATGAACAATGGTCTCGTTCGTTCAATTATGTTCGTGAACGTTCGTTTATGTTGTTCGTTTACGTTTGTTTATGTTCGTTCATATAAGTTCCTTTTATCTTTATATATGTTTAATTGTGTTTGATTACATTATTATATTATATGTTCATTTATGTTCATATATGTTTGTTTATCTTTGTTCGTTTATGTTCGTTTGTTTATGTTCGTTTAGCATGTTCACGAATATAAACGAATGAACATGAACAATGTAATTTGTTAAAAGAACGAACATGAACAAGAAAACTCGTTCGTTTAACCGTTCGTGTTCGTTCATTTGTTCGGTTAACTTAAATGAATGAACATGAACAAGCCTCGTTCGTGTTCGTTCGGTTCGTTTACAGCCCTAGCGATAAGGGAATTCACGTAAATCCTTCCAAGATTAAGGTCATAAAGAATTGGGAAGCACCCACAATGCCAACAGAGGTGTGTTAATTGCTAGGATTGGCAGGCTATTATAGGAGCTTTATAGAAAATTTCTCAAAATAGCAAAACCTCTCACTACGCTTACACAAATGGATATAAAGTTTGAATGGAAAAAAAAACAAGAATTCGCGTTTCATAAGTTGAAACACATGTTGTGTAGTGCGCCAATTCTTTCACTTCCGGAAGGAACCGAAGATTTTGTCGTCTATTACAACGCATCACATCAGGGCATGGGATGTGTACTCATGAAAGAGACAAACTGATCGCTTATGCTTCACGCCAACTCAAGACTCACGAGAGTAATTACACCACCCATGACTTGGAATTGGGAGCTATAATCTTCACCTTAAAGATCAGGCGACACTACTTGTATGGTACAAGGTGTGTCATATAAACGGACCACAAGAGTCTTCAACACATCTTCAACCAAAATGAACTCAACATGAGACAACGAAGATGGCTTGAGCTGCTGAATGACTGTGAGTGTGAGATTCGAGACCACCCGGGTAAAGCTAACGTAGTAGATGATGCCCTAAGTAGAAAGGAACGAGTCAAACCTCGCAGAGTGAAAGCACTCATTCTAACAATACATTCAAACCTTCTTGCCCAAATTCGAGAAGGTAAAGTAGAGTAACTCAAGGAGGAGAACAAGGCAGAAGAATGCCTAAAAGGCATGGAGAAGCAACTCGAGTCCAGAGAAAATGGAACCTTGTGAAACTGTTTGAAACAACACAAAGCATGACTGCCTCAAGCTGACCCACCATAATATGTCGACATATATAATCAAAGAAGCAAACAAGTAAAGACATAAACATGAGAAACTATTTGAATGAATCTACATGTCGAAAAATTCACTACTGCCTACTACGCTCCTTCCAACACAATACACACACTACCGATAAATCTCTAAGGAATGCATATCTATATGTAACCAGAGGTGAGATAGACAGCCGAACAAATGATCCTACTCTAGAGCCACAACCAAACAAGGAAAATGCAAGAAAGCCTAGATCAAGAGTTCTTAGGCTATCCTACATGACTACATATAACCCCTAGGGCACTCCAATAGATGATAAGTAGCATATTGGTACTCTAACCAACATACTGCTACTCCTATATCCTAACATACAAGGATATATATATATATATATATATATATATATATATATATATATATATATATATATATATATATATATATGCGAAAATTTGTGAAATGACCAAGAAAAAGGGGGTTGTTTGAAAAACAAATGACCATGAAAATGCAACTTTCATAAAATGACCACGATTTCCACAGAGAGGGTCTCTGTGGAACTCATTCAGCTCTGAGGAATTGAAAAAGCTCTGAGGAAGTGACGTGGCAGGGGTAAATTTGTAAAAACACAAAGAAAACTTAACAAAATTGAAAGGGTGCTGCGAAAAACATAACGTTTGAAACATAGTTTTACAGTCTAATTTGTTATATTGAATCAATGGTATGTGCGAAATTGTGAAACATCGTTAAATTAACAAGACAACACTTACCAAAATCGTTTTTTGGCCATGGTTATGCGAAGAACAATTCTTCAGACGCATGTGTTTGAAGAACAATTCCTCAGAGGGACCTATGAGGAATTGTTCTTCAAACACATGCATTTGAGGAATTGTTCTTTGCATAACCATGGCTAAAAAAACAATTTTTGTAAGTTTTATTGATTTCAAACACAATTTTTTCAAACGATTTCAAACACAATTTTTTCGATTTTTGTAAGTCCAAATACAATTTCTTCGATTTCAAACACAATGTTTTCGCAACACCCTTTCAGTTTTGCTAAGTTTTCTTTGTGTTTTTACGAATTTGCCCTTGCCACATCACTTCCTTAGAGCTTTTCCAATTCTTCAGATCTGAACGAGTTCTGCAGAGAGGACTCTCTGCGGAAATCGTGGTCATTTTCCGAAACTTTGATTTTCTTGGTCATTTTTTTCAAACAACCCCCTTTTTTGGTCATTTCACAAATTTTCCCTATATATATCTAACAGATCACTACAGCACAACAACATCCTATACACAAGGATACATAGCAAAATCTGGTGGGCCGACATTGGTGCTTTCGACTCGCGAACCGCCTAACACCAAAACACGGAAGGCCCTTAATCACAACCCAATTCCTTAAAGTTTGGCCCAAAGTCAAACTGGTCAAAAGTCAATGACCAACTTGGTCAAAGTCAATGCCACTTCGTGGGCCCTCTTGGCCACGTCGTGGGAACGCAATGTCAAAAGTCAACACCAGGAGATTGCCATGTCATGGGCCCTCCTTGGCCACTTGGTGGCTATATCAGAATAAAACAGTCGCGACTTGGGACTTAGCCACGACATGGGCCTTCTTGGCCATGTAGTGGGGAACTGTCTAAAGTGTCATTTCTTCATTAAGTGCTTAATCCTTACAGATCTAAGCCCAAAACTTCATATCTAAATCTTCTCAATGACTTAATGGATAAAGTTTTCAACTTTATCCATTAGGACGTCACACCAAAGCAAGATCTACAACCCTAAGTCCTATAAGCTCTTAATTTGACTAAAACTTAATCATGAGACCAAGAACACTCAAGCTAAGACCTTTTTCTCCATTAATCAGAAGTTCATGACAATAAAAATGTCATATTAAGCTATGTAGTTCCTTAAACTCCAAGAGCATCCAAGAATGGGACCAAAACCAACTAAAAATGACCAACAACATGAATCTCAAAAGAACAAGGTCAATGTGCAAGTTTTTTACCTCCAAAGGTCTAGAAACTTGAAGAAGATGATGGATCTAGGTTTGATCTAGTGCTTCTTGCACCAAGATGGATTTCCTTCCTTCACAGACTTCACCAAAACAAAGGAACAACCCCAAAAATCAAGTCACCAAGCTCAAACTCATGGAAAGGAGGCTAGGGTTTCGAGATGGAGAGGTGGAGGTTGAAGGAAATGACCTAGAATAAGAGTTAAGGTGTTTATATATATGAGGAAAACTCTAAAAATCTCGGGTTTGAGCTGCAGCGGATGCCACGACGTGGCCATCTTCTTGCCACGACGTTGTTTCTCCAAACCCTATTTTTGATTCCTTAAGTCTTTAGCCAACCTTCTTGGGGAAACAGGTGTTACAAGTAAGTACCGCCAAAAGTGTGGTTGAACAGGTTGGTCAAGCCGCATGAAATATACTCTATCTTTCTTTGTGACCGTGCATATATTTTTTTAAATATTTTTTAATTCAACTATATAAGCTACAATCATCAAATTTTAAAAGTAAAAAACCACCAAATCACTCCAACTCCATTCTAACAATCTTCAATTTCATTTCAACATTTTCCAATTTCATTAAACCTTTTTAAAAAGAAAACAAATACATCCATCAGGAAGTATGTTATGGAAGAAATGCATATCAACAATAGTTCAATGAGTGTGCTGCTATATCTTCGGATCATCATACTAATCCTCTTATCGAGGTAGAAGTGAACACACATACGATCTATGAATTGCGTGACACATATGACCACACCAACTTTGCTGAGATGTTTGTAATTACATTGAGCATAATTACATACCAACTCTAGATAACTAATTTATTTTAGTCGTCACTTTAACATTTAAATTGTTGTTTTACCATTTCATGTAGTATGTTATTAAATAATTTTTTTTGATAAAGTTCAAAAAGAAAATATATTAACTGTAATTTAGACAACTAAAATCAGCTAAGGACTGGTATCCCAAGATACAAGAGTAGTCTGATGATTATATACCTTTGCAACGCCAATATATTTTGGGTCATCGGCTTTGTCGAGAACCTGTTACACATCCGCATGAAAAGAAATCAAGGATGGCCAAAACCAAATCATAGAAATGATCTATGTTATATAAGAAAAATATGAAGAAAAAAGTGAAAAAAACAAAATAAGCAAACTGCCAATACGGACCATTCGTCTAATTTACTTTTTGAGTGAATTTCACGAATAGTCATTATTGTTTGAGTTAATTTCCACGTTTGGTCCCTAACTTATTTTTCGTTAACTCGGAAGGTCCCTACTGTTTGTTTTTGTTGCGCGCTTGGTCCATGTCTTACCTAAAAAGACTATTATTCCCTTATTAATTTCTTTTTTATTAATTTTTTTTATTTATGTATTTATTTTAATTTATATTGTATATTTATTATTTATTATCAATCTAAAACTCAATCTCCCATCCAGATCCTTTTTGCCGGAGTATGCCACCGAAGTAAACTATCACCATTTATGCCACCACCAGATTAAACCCACCACCACTAAAATAACCAACATCCATTAATCACAACATCCTCCTCCTTCCCTGCTAAAACAACTACCATCCACCACTACCCACCAACAACCATTGTCATATTCTTAAGACAAAATTTCACAATTGGTCCCTGTCGTTTACAGAATATCACACTTTGAGGACTTTCTAGAAAAAAGTCATGCGATTGGTCCCTATGGTTTGTAAAATTACATGAAAGGTCCTCCTGCCATTAAATTTAACTTTTTAGCTGTTAGATTTTAATGAAAAAGACTATTTTGCCCTTGTACGAATATTGCAATACACTACAAACTCAAGGACCATTTGTGTAATTTTCTAAATTTGAAATTTTGTATATATATAAATTATAAATATAAATTATAAATATAAATTTCGTATATACATAAATTATAAATATAAATTTTATATATATGTATATATGTAATTTCAACAATTTGATAATTTTTTTTTTATCTATTTGACATTTTGTTTTTTATTTTTATTTTATAGTTTTAGTTATTTATGGTTTTTTGTTATGTTTTTATTTATTTTGATTCAAGTAAATAAACTTAAATTCGATAAACAACGTCGAAATTATTTTTTCTTTAATTTTTGTTATTTGTGAATTGAAGCGTTAATGTTTTTTTAAAATTTATTTATTTATTTATTTTTTTTTTTTTAATTTTATACCGTTACGGTTCATGTTTTTTTTTTACTTAGATGCTCCATAGTTAATATCGTTAGCAACTTTATGTTTGCATTTATCATTATCATTATTTCACCTTTTGTTTTCTATTTTTGTTATAATTTTAATTATTTATTATTCTTCTATTGTTTTTATTTATTTTGATTCAAGTAATGAAAAATAGAAAAACAAAAAACAAAAACTCAAACACCAAATTCTAATATACTCTAATATATTAATACATTTTACATTTTCATCTTTTTTTGGTTTTTTTCGTATTTTTTTAATTTTTTAGTATTATTTTAAAAAAAAATTTCATATTATTTTTAAATTATTTCCTATTTTTATTTTTTCGTTGTTTCGTTTTATTTTTCATCAACTTGATAACTTTTTTTTGACCTTTTCCAAAAAGTGTAAAATGTATGAATATATTAGAGTATATTACAATTTTGATGTTTGAGTTTTTTTGGTTTTCTAATTTTTTTTATAATTTTGGTTACTTATGGTTTTTGTAACTTTTTTTTTTATTTTGATTCGCGTAAATAAAATAGTTATATTTACAAATATAAATAAAGAAAATAAACATAAGTTTTTTATTTACACAAATCAAAATAAAAAAAAAAGTTACAAAAACCATAAATATCCAAAATTAATAAAAAATACGAAAAAAACCAAAAATATGAAAAGTGTAAAATGTATTATTATATTAGAGTATATTACAACTTTGATGTTTGGGTTTTTGTTTTTTTTGTTATTTTATTTTTCATTACTTGAATTAAAATAAATAAAAACAATAGAAGAATAATAAATAACTAAATATATAAAAAAATAAAAAACAAAAGATGAAATAGTGATAATAATAAATGCAAACATAAAGTTGCTAACAATATTAACTATGGAGCATCAAAGTAATAATAAATAAAATAAATAAATAAAATAAACCGTAACAACATAAAATTAAAAAAAAAAACATTAACGTTTCATTTCACAATTAAGAAAAAAAAGGTTTCGATATAGTTTATCGAATTTAAGTTTATTTACTTGAATCAAAGTAAATTAAAACATTAAAAAACCATAAATAACTAAAATTATAAGATAAAAATAGAAAACAAAATTTAAAAAAAAAATTATCAAATTGTTGAAATTATATATATACATATATATAAAATTTATATTTATAATTTATATATATATATATATATATATATATATATATATATATATATATATATATATATATATATATACAAAATTTATATTTATAATTTATATACATACAAAATTTCAAATTTAGAAAATCACACAAATGGTCCTTGAGGTTTGTAGTGTATTGCAATATTGGTACAAGGACAACATAGTCTTTTTCATTAAAATCTAACAGCTGAAAAATTAGATTTAACGGCAGGAGGACCTTTCATGTAATTTTACAAACCACAGGGACCAATCGCGTGACTTTTTGCTAGGAAGTACTCAAAGTGCGATATTCTGTAAACCATAAGGACCAATTGTGAAATTTTGTGTATTCTTAAAAACAAATCCAAAATTAAGAACAAACATGATAAATCAAAATCAAAACCTGTATTCAGTACCAAATTAAACCAAAATCAAGAGCAATCATGAAACCTATTTCCAGAAAATCATGGTGGTGGCTCCGATGAAACGAGGGGAAGGGAGAAGTTGGAACCACATGAAGGGAGAAGAGGGAACCATATCAGAGTTTACATTTGAAGGTGGTGGCTTTGCTGTTTTCCCTTTCGACATCAAGATGCAGAAAAAAAGACATCAAGATATCACTCTTCCCTTCCTCATTACGATTCAATTGCAACGAACGATTTCTAAACCACATAAAGCTGCCATCGTGAAATCAAAACCCTAGATCGTAGTTTCCGAGCTGTTCTGAAGAACCAGACGCACGAGACTTCATGTTACAGTTGGTTTACAAGAATGAGAAATCGGTATCAAAACCCTTTTTCGATCAAAACCCTAGATGCATCTTGAACTTACAAATGAGTTATAAGAATGAAAATGAGAAGATGTCAGCGAAGGAGAACCTTTAACTGTTGATCGCCGGAGGAAGAATGTGATGGGGAAGATGGTAAGGTTAGGTGTAGGGGAAATGAGAAGATGAAGTATATGTTGGAAGACGATGGTAAGGGGTTGTTGACGAAGGAGAATCTGGGTGGCTATGACGATTTCCAACGGATATAGAGGTTTCTGACACTGTTTTGGTTTCCGGTTGCTATAATCTTCCAAGCCACTCCAATGATTTAGGATTGAGTTAGAAGAGAGAGATATCGAGTTTAGAATGAGAGAGGAGGGTGTGGTTCCCATGATATTTTTTAATAATTTAAATAATAAATATATAATAATAAATTAAAAAAATACATAAATAATAAAATTAATTTAAAAAGAAGTTAATAAGGGCATAATAGTCTTTTTAGATAAGACAAAGACCAAACATACAATAAAAACAAACAGTAGAAACAGTCCGAATTAAAAAAATAAATTAGGGATCAAAAATACAAATTACCCAAACTATAGGCACCATTGGTGTAATTTGCTCTTACTTTTTTTACCCTTTTTCTTTTCGTCGTAATATTTACACTTTGGCAGGCGCGTGACTGGACGTTGGGATCCTGAGATCTGATCTACCCAGCTCAACAACCCACTCAGGCACTCACCCACCCCCAACCCCTGCCTACCCCGCCTTCTATAAATAACACCATTCTCCATTCTCTCTGATTCGTGTCAACCATTCTTCTCTCCCTTATCAACGGAATTACGAAACAACTAGTCTCCTTCGAGACTCCTTTTGATTCGTAACTTCCTCTTCTACCGCCGTTTACAGGTACGCCCCTGTCTCTCGGTCACTCATTGCTTGAATGGGTTGTATTAAGTTCGATTTGGACTCTTCTAGACTTGTGTCGGCTGCTACCCTTTCTGCGTTTGATAAAAACATGCTTGCTTTGCACTAGTTAATTTGTTTTATGAAGATTAAACTGGATTTTTAAAATGTTAAATAATGGAGCTAGATCTGCATGTAAGCGTCCATGATCTGATCCCATATCCCATTATCTATGTAGATTTATGTTATCTATTTGTGAAGAAGAGAGCATTTAGTCATTTATCTAGGATATTTTATCATCTTTATGCAATGTAGAACCAGATAGATATGTTTATGATAATTATGAAGTTTTTGGTTAAGTAAATATGAATTAAGCGATTGGATTATCGAGATCACGGGATCTGGCAATTTTGTAGGTTTTTTTTTTTGTCTGTATATGGACTTTTACTTGATATTTGTACTCGCATGGGTATGATAATTGGATATTATCTGGTGTTTTAGGATATTGAGAGCAATTGATCTACTCTTGGATTTTGTTTTTTTCATACCTAATCAAAATCAATTTGGTTCGATCACTGAGATTTTGCTTTGCGATAGATAGAAGAACTTTCCATTTGCTTTAGTTTTCTGTAACAATTGTCTTTTAAGCGTGACATGATAACTTAAGCTTTATATGCATGTGATAAGAGATTTAGGAGGCTCCTCTTACAAATCTTACATGAATAGAATAAAATTGATACCAGTTGGTATTTAAGTGAAAATTTCCTGCATGACAGCACTTATTCCCAATTATGTTTTTCTAGTCAATATTAGTATAAGCAGAGAATTTTGACAATGGTCATGATTAGTGCAACGTAAGAAACCTTTGATTATCTCATTTGATCAAGTCTATACTGGTTCAAAATGTGTCTTTCTAGAGGTAGAATGACCTAATATGGAGTATAGTGCAACTTTAAAGTTTTAGGTGCTGTGTCATCATTGCATGATTGCTTCTGTACCTGGCCATGTTAGGATTAATTTGTTGATAATTGGATAATATCTGGTGTTCTATGGTCTTTAGAGCTATCGATCTACTATTGGATCTTGGTTTTCCATACCTAATCAAAATCAATTTACTTACAAAATGATTTTGGTTCGATCGCTGAGATTTTGTCTTGCAATAAATAGAACAGCTTGCCATCCTCTTCAGTTTTCTAAAATGGATCTGTGTTTTAGGTGTGACATGTTAACTATAAGCTTTATGTACATGGGCCGGATAGGGGATTTGAGATGGCTCCTTTTACATTTCTTACATGAATAGAATAAAATTTATAGAAGTAGGTTTAAGTGAAAACTCTTCCTTCATGATAAAACGTATCCCTGTTATGTTTTTCCTTTTTTTATTTTTTATTTTTTTTATAATTAGTTCTAGTCAATATCAGATATAGTAAAAAAGTAGTATCTGGGGTTGGTGGGTAGGCAGATGGTTTTGACTATGGTCATGATTAGAGCAACATAAGTAAGCTTTAATTCTTTCATTTGATTAACTCTATCTTGTTGCGAAACGTGCTTTTTTAGTGGTAGAATAACCTAATCTGGAGTATACACTTTGTCGGACATCATGCATGATTGCTTCTGTACCTGGCCATGTTAGGATTAATTTGTTGAGAAGAACTCTTTTCTTTTCAAGAATGATGCTTTAGGATTTATATATATGGCATGCCCTTAAAAATATGATTGGCTGTTTTTGTTAAAATTTTTGACTTGTGGTTGAAACAGGACAATGGCATCTCACATTGTTGGTTATCCCCGTATGGGCCCCAAGAGAGAGCTGAAATTTGCTCTTGAATCTTTCTGGGATGGCAAGAGCAGTGCTGAGGATTTGCAGAAGGTGGCTGCTGATCTCAGATCATCCATCTGGAAACAGATGTCTGATGCTGGCATCAAGTACATCCCCAGCAACACCTTCTCTTACTATGATCAGGTTCTTGACACCACTGCCATGCTTGGTGCTGTCCCCTCAAGATACAACTGGAATGGTGGTGAGATTGGTTTCGACACTTACTTCTCCATGGCCAGAGGAAACGCCTCTGTCCCAGCTATGGAAATGACCAAGTGGTTTGACACCAACTAGTAAGTTTCATATTGCCCCCCTTAGGTTTTTGGATCTTGTCGATTTGAATCGTAACCATATTCTAATAATACTGATGCCTTGATGAACAGCCACTTCATTGTCCCAGAGTTGGGCCCTGACGTGCAATTCTCTTATGCTTCTCACAAGGCTGTGACCGAATACAAGGAGGCTAAGGCTGTATGTGTTGTTGATATGCTCTTTCCAGATTCTTTTAAACAGGATTTAGTAATCTTTTTTGGTTAATATGTTGGTTGGTTTTTCGTAATGCAGCTTGGAGTTGATACCGTACCAGTCTTTGTTGGCCCAGTCAGCTACTTATTGCTGTCAAAACCTGCAAAGGGTGTTGAGAAAACCTTTGATCTTCTGTCCCTTCTTGATAAAATCCTTCCAATCTACAAGTATGCCTCTTTTCTCATGATCATTTTCATGTTCTTCACAATAAAGTAGAATCCCAGTTTCATTACAACAATAATTACCCCTGCAGGGAAGTGATTGCCGAGTTGAAGGAAGCAGGTGCTACATGGATCCAGTTTGACGAGGCTACCCTTGTGAAGGATCTTGAGGGGTACCAATTGGAAGCTTTCACCAAGGCCTACTCTGAGCTAGAATCAGCCTGCTCTGGTCTTAATGTTATTGTTGCCACCTACTTTGCTGATGTTCCCGCTGAAGCATTCAAAACCCTAACTTCATTGCCTGGAGTTGCTGGTTTCACTTTTGATTTGATCCGTGGTGAAAAGACTCTTGAATTGATCAAGAGCAGCTTCCCATCTGGGAAATACCTTTTTGCTGGAGTTGTTGATGGAAGGAACATCTGGGCTAATGATCTTGCTGGTTCTCTCACTGTCCTCGAGTCTCTCGAGGGCAATGTGGGCAAAGGTGCTTTTCTTTCGTTTTAACCATATTAATCTTTTCCTTTTATTTACCCGAATGAATTCCCTAACATAAAATGTGAAATATGTAGATAAGCTTGTGGTTTCGACCTCTTGCTCACTCCTTCACACTGCTGTCGATCTTATTAATGAGACCAAATTGGATGATGAAATCAAATCATGGCTTGCGTTTGCTGCTCAGAAGGTTGTTGAAGTCAATGCATTGGCCAAGGCTCTAGCTGGTCACAAAGACGAGGCCTACTTCTCAGCCAATGCTGCTGCTCAGGCTTCAAGGAAGTCCTCCCCAAGAGTCACAAATGAATCCGTGCAGACGGCTGTAAGTGATTAAAAACCCCTTCCTTATATATATATATATATATATATATATATATATATATATATATATATATACTGTTAAAAAAAAGTTGATGCTGACACCTGCATTCTCAGGCCGCTGCTTTGAGAGGCTCAGACCACCGTCGTGCCACCAATGTCAGTGCCAGGCTGGATGCCCAACAGAAGAAGCTCAACCTTCCAATCCTCCCAACCACCACCATTGGCTCTTTCCCACAAACCATCGAGCTCAGGAGAGTTCGTCGTGAGTACAAGGCTAAAAAGTGAGTGGTTTGGATACTTTTATATAATTTCACACTGATTCGCTCACTTTTTATAAAAAAATTCTCTAAAAAGTATATGTTTATATTTATAGAATCTCTGAGGAAGAATATGTTAAGGCCATCAAGGAGGAGATCTACAAAGTTGTCCAACTCCAGGAAGAACTTGACATCGATGTCCTTGTCCATGGAGAGCCAGAGGTATATTTGATAACACAATCTAAATTAATTCATTTTAATCGGTTTCATAAAAAAGGGGGTTGGCTAAAAAACTGCATGTAATGTTTGTTTCAGAGAAACGACATGGTTGAGTATTTTGGTGAGCAGCTGTCCGGTTTTGCCTTCACCGCAAACGGATGGGTGCAATCCTACGGATCTCGGTGCGTGAAGCCCCCAATCATCTACGGTGATGTCAGCCGACCCAAGGCCATGACCGTCTTCTGGTCATCCATGGCCCAGGAAATGACCAAACGCCCCATGAAGGGTATGCTCACCGGCCCCGTCACCATTCTCAACTGGTCCTTTGTCCGTAACGACCAGCCCAGGTATAAATCACTATTCCAACACAAAATCCAATATATATATATATATATATATATATATATATATATATATAGACACACACACACACACACAAAAAGTACGTTGCTAAAACTGACAATTTCTCTTTGTCTCCAGATTCGAGACTTGCTACCAGATTGCTCTGGCAATCAAGGATGAAGTTGAGGATCTTGAGAAGGCCGGAATCACGGTTATCCAAATTGACGAGGCAGCATTGAGAGAGGGATTGCCACTACGGAAGGCAGAGCATGCCTTCTACTTGGACTGGGCTGTTCACTCTTTTAGAATCACAAATGTAGGCGTTGCTGACACCACACAGATCCACACCCACATGTGCTACTCAAACTTCAATGACATCATCCACTCCATCATCAACATGGATGCTGATGTCATCACCATTGAGAACTCAAGATCTGATGAGAAGCTTTTGTCTGTGTTCCGTGAGGGAGTGAAATATGGTGCTGGAATCGGGCCCGGTGTGTATGACATTCATTCTCCAAGAATCCCCTCCATGGAGGAGATTGCTGACAGGGTCAACAAGATGCTTGCCGTTTTGGAGACCAACATCTTGTGGGTCAACCCGGATTGTGGCCTGAAGACAAGGAAGTACGGGGAGGTCAAACCTGCTCTTTTGAACATGGTCACCGCTGCCAAGAAGCTCCGCGCCGACCTCGCCAGCGCCAAGTGAGCGACCCTGATTTCTTCAAGAAGAAGAAAAGAAGAAGAAGAAAAAGAGGTGTCTTGAGTTTTAATATGTTATACATTAATTGATATGTTCAATAACTGTTGTTGATGGTATGTTTTTTTGGGGGTTTTGTTGTTCTTTCTGGCTATTATGCCACTGTTATGTTACTCTTAGAAAGTAAATGGAATTTGAAAGCATACGTTTCATTCAAAGGGAATTGCATTGAAAGTGTAGCCAATTGATGTGGACTTGTTAATTGGTTGATTCTTGAAAATATATTACGTAGTAAAATATTAGTTGTGAGACCCTGTATTATATGGGTTAACTTAAAAAAATTAAAAAAAATTTAAATATAAAAGTATAAATATTTAAGAACTTTGAATTTATAAGAAAATAAGAAAAAATAATGAATTATTGTAATGAAAATGTTTTTTATTTTTTAAATTTAAACAAATAATTTAAATAAATAAACAAAAAACTAATTGCCTTTAATTTTGAGAATTTTGAAATTAAAATGTAAGTTTATTAATGACATTGATATCCATTTATAACTATATTTATTGCAAATATTACATTAAAGTATTATGTGAAATTTAAAAAAATAGAGAAAAACTTAAATAATGACATGTGGAAAAAAAAATTAATTTCAAAATAACTACAAAATAACATTTGACAATTTAAATGAGAATATGACAAATGTCAAAAAAACCTTCATTTATTAGAGCAGACTAGATACTTTGAGATCCCGGTTATGTGTGTTCAGATCTGATTGGATATAACTGGATTTGTTGGGCTGCTTATCCCATCTACAACTTGAAGCTGAAGAATAGGAGAATAAGGCAATATATATATATATATATATATATATATATATATATATATATATATATATATATATATATATATATAAAGCCACCTTTGATCATTGAATAAACTATTAGTCTTGAGCCTCCTTTATTCCTTTTTATGGTATCTGAGTGTGAAAAGGGGACATGGCAAGGGAAAAACACAAAGAAATGGCAGGTAATTTCAGTGCACCATGTGTTCTGAAATTCCACGGAGACTAGGATCAATCACTAGAGAACCTTCACCTTTCCAAGGAATATTGGAGTGTCATTGAACTCGGCTTTGAAGAACCTGTGGCAAACTAAGCCATAACCACAACACAACAAAATGCACTAGATGAAGCAAGACTCAGAGACTGTATATAGAAAAGACCATCTTGAAGACCATTACTCTAAAGGAAGTGCCAAGCAACTATGAGATTTAATGAAGGTCAGGTGCCAAGGAAGTGCTAGAGTAAAACGTACACAACTTCAATGGATTCACATGACATTCGAAACTCTAGAGATGAAATCAGGAGAAAGTGTGTGTGAGTACTTTTAAGAGTCATGTCCACTGCCAATGACATGGATGATGCCAAAGTTGTTGAAAAAATATACTTTGAAGTCTCACAGACAACTTCAACTTTGTGGTATGCTCCATTGAAGAATCAAAGAACATTGACAAACTTACAGTTGATGAATTGCAAGCGTTGCTTGTGCATGGACAAAAAAAGAGTGAGGAAGGTCTACATGCGGAAAATGAGTCAAGTAATACACAAGGAGGAAGAGGTAGGTCTAAAGGACGAGGAAGAGGTCTATCTTTCGTCAACAGGTCGGCCATTATCTGTTTTCAATGTAAAAAACAACGACATTATCAACAGGCACAAGCGTCAGAAAAGGCTGGCAAGCGAGCTCCAGGAGAGCGCTAGGCAAGGCTGGCGCGTCAAGTCTTGACGTCTGGACCATGCTAATGGACCATACGTTAACAAGTCCCCACAGTCAGATGTGATTGGTGAGCGGCCAATGACATTGGATTGGATACATTCAAAGCAATAATGCATTAAAGAGATAAAAAGAACGACCGAATCTCGACAACGAAAGACGTGGTGTTGCGCGATAGGCTTATGTAGCACTGGTTGGCTTGATACTCCTTTCTTCTTAAGAGTATGATCTGATTGATGTGATGCAACGTAGTTGTTGCTGGTAATGTGATGCATGGTAGGGCTACTAATGATGTTTATGCAGAGCGAGGCTGCTACCAATGTTATGCAAGGCAAGGCTGCTAATGTGACAAATGGTGTTGATAAGATGATAGGCCAAGGTAGCTAGGAAGCGCGACCCTGCTACACAGTTTCTGAGATTGTTACTCGGTGCGGATGTTGTACCAAGCTTTAAGGTTTTTAAAACAACTGCGATATACTTGATCCGTTGTTCCTGCCTCCTAGTCACAGCCGAAAGTTGTCCATAAAAACATTTGTTAAGGAAAGCACGCATGCCCCAACGAGGGGGATGAGATCTGTAGCCAGCGTCGGGAAGGGGGGTTATTTTTCTATGCCCAGGGGAAACTTTGGGACCGGCCAGCAGTGCACACTTCGCGAGTCCCCTGTAAATGATTTACAGACCGAGCTTTGCTCCGCGAGCCTGCCGTCGGCACGCTCTGAGTGTCATGGCGCTGGAACGGTTTTCTTGAGAGGAAAACACAATCAAATCATACGTCGACTCAAATTTTCTCTTACGGTTGTTTTGAAACGCTTCACAAAGTAGTAGTAGTGGCACACTACTCTTCCCCCCCCCCCCCCCCTTTATTTAAATTCGATTGGACCGAGCTGCAACGCTTATTCTGAAATAGTATATTGTTTAGCGGGCACATAGTGCGTGAACGCTTGAGCGGGGCTGATTTTTGTCCTGCAGAGTTCGTCGGCTATTTGTTGTCTTAAGCTTGCTTGCTTTGGTCCTGGATGGTTCATGCTGGTTTGGTTTCTTCTCCAAGGATAATGTTGGTCCATGAGATTTATTTGTTCATGTTTTTCCCATCAGAGGGATTTCTTTCCAAAGGTTTGTGTTGGCCTTAAGAATTGACTGAGAGTGACTCCTACTTGATCTTTAGGGTTTTAAGGCTCGAAGGATGCTTCCCCTTGATAGGGGAAAGTAGTTTGGTTCAATGACTTAGGATTTATACTTAACCAAAGTTTTTTGTCTTTGGCCTGGGAGTTCGCACTCGCAAGCTTGGGATTCGTCCTTTCTTCGAGTCGTCAACCTATATTTTTAGGCTAAGGCCTTAGCTATACTTTTATATGGACCTTGGATGGTTCACTTTTATTAGGGTATTCGCCTTTAAGCAAAGTTTTCTAGTTACCCTTTAAGACTTTGCTCTAAGTCTCAGGCCGAGGAGTGTTGCACTCCGAGCCTAGTCGTCTAAGGTATTTTTATATCAAGGGAAAGGTTATGAGCCTTTAAAGCCTTTGTTCATATCTTGGGCAAAGGTAGTGGACCCTTGGATTAGACTGACATGTTTAGGGAAATGTTATGAGCCTTTGAACCCTATTGGTTGCATTCTCGTATCGATTTCGCTCAAGTGACGCGGATGATCAGTCCTTGTTAACACTCGATAAATGTGCACAACTTCTTATTGAAATGATATCAAGCTTGAATAATCTTTGACATGAAAATGGGTCCAGAACAATAGCTAACTGTTGGGGTGTGACTATCCACTTGGATTTAGATGACATTGCCCTTGCCCTTGTTGTGTCTTATTCTGTCTTTTCTCCTTGCTTTAGGAGTAAGGGTGGTGTGAATTGTGCGTGTTTCAAGTCCGGGGGATGGGCCTCCCATCTTGTGCTTCCAAGACGCAAACCCCGTTCTGGTGCGTCTCCTCTATTCGACTGGTAGGCCAGAGCTGTCCAGGCCATGCTAATGAACCTGACATCAACAAGTCCTTCTGATGAAAACATATAGAGCGAGGTTCCTATATGAATATTCAGCATGGATGTCGTGGTGTTTCTATCGTGACTTGGTGGGATGTCACCAATTAATCGTTTACATAGTTTTTTTTCATGAGAATCGATAGCCATCTTCAATTCGTTTCTTGCACAGGCCATACCTAACTTATTTCCGCCCAGTCTGATGTGGGTAGCTTAAGTAGTCGTATCAGACTATGGTGCATATGACAAGGCTGCTATAATAATATACAATTAAGTTGTTTTCATGATAATCGATAGCAAGACTGTTGCCAAGAGCCAGGCAATAGAGACGTTGAGGGATTTCAAGTAGCAGGGTTGTCGTTGTGATATCACTCCTTGCCATAGTAAGATGTGATATATGAAACGCCTTATTGATAGTCTGAGCATAGGAAGACCATGCTGATTATAAGAGAAGGGACACAAAATGTGTGGTGCTAAGCATGTCATAGACTTGTGACATGCGACTTACGATGCGCGACAGCGCGCGACTTAGCAAAATGGATCAGACTTAGTAGACAGTGATTGTGGAAATGTCACGCATGAGAGCGTCACCTAGGAAATATCGGGCTTAACAGCTGGCGATCATGAATACATCACGCGGAATGACATTGCGTGGAAATGGATTGGGCTTAGCATCCAACGATTCATGAATATGTCACGCGGGATGGCATCGTGTGGAAATGGATCGAGTTTTACAGCCAACAATTCATGAGTCTGTCATGCGAAATGACATCGCGTGAGAATGGATCGGCAAAGGTTTTGAGCCTTCATTCCTTGTTCGCATAGCACATCGTGATAGTGGGGTTAGGTCAAGCGATTCAAGGCGAATGTTGTGAACCTTATGATCCTTGTAGGAGGAGCAGGCCGCAATGACGGAGTCGGGCTGAGAAACCAAACAAATCAAGGAAAATGTTATGTCTGAACCTTGCAAGCAGAGCTTGCCGCTATAATGGAGTCGGGCTAAGAAACCAAGTGATTCAAGGCAAGGGTTATGAACCTTCTGAACCTTTAACAAGATTGGGTTTAGCAACTTTCAATTTATGTGTCCGACCCGGGTGGTCGGTTTGGCCAGAATGTAACAACACTCAATGCTTTGCTACATCATTGGTTGTAGTGACAATCGGTGCTCCACTATCTTGGGAATACTGATACTGTTTTCCGAGAGCTAAGGCTACTGAGAGTTGGACAACAAGGTTGTTGAGAGCCTGGCGGTGTGACTGCTGAGAGCTGTGCAACGAGATTGTCAGGAGCTGGTCAACACGACCGCCATGAGCTGGGCAAAGAGATTGCCAAGAACTGGTCAGCACGATTGTTGAGAGCTTGGCAAAGAGATCGCCAAGAACTGGTCGGCATGACTGTTGAAAGCTGAGTAGCGAGATTGCATGGGATTGGTCAACACGGATGCTCATAGACGGGCAACGCGACTACTAAGAGCTGGGCAAAGAGATTGCCAGGAACTGGTCAGCGCGACTGCTGGGATCCAGGAAACGCTGCCATTAATGATTGGGCCATGAATCTGCTCCTTCATTTATAACACTAATGTCTTCTCGGGATGCACAATCATATACAATGTTTACTTTCTATATAGTTTAGCTCTTTGCTCGAAATAGAGTTAACACTTCTGCATAGTGTTGTGTGGCTTGTTTACACGTTGATGGTGATCATGTTGGATAAGGTGTCTAAGTCCATAACTATATTTGGTATGTACTTGACCCGACCCGGCATGGTCCATTTGGGTTGCACTTCACCAAAACAATTTGTATGGATAATCTTTTGAGAATAGTATATTTATGATTTATTAATATATTATAAGTTATAATATATTAATATGAAATCATATTATTTAATTAGTATTGATCAAGAATTAATTTGGAATTAATTTGGTGATAAAAAGAGACTAATTAAATATGGACTCTTATATATATAAAATGGGCCAATGTTCATTTAGGATGGGCTAAGCTTGCATGGAAGTCCATGGATAGTCCATGGAGCTTTTAACCCATGGATCCTATGGAAATGAAAGGTCATGGGTATTAGGGTTTACATGGATGTAACCCTAATCCACCATACTATATAAAGGAGTCCTTGGCACTTGAAATTGGCACTAGTGTGTGAGATAAGAAGGCATAGCCGATTTCTACAAGAGCATACCATTCTCTGAAGTTTTCCAAGTTAGTTTGGTGATTTGTGATTCCACTTGAGGTATCCACATTATTGGTGCTAGGCTCTCATAACTCCAAGAAATCAACCACAAGAAAAGGTATGCAATCCTATCTAGATTTTATGTTACAAGTACCCCATAACATGCTAGTTAGGATATGAACCTTGGAAAAATCAAATTTGCATGTATATTAGAGAAAACATAGATCCAAGATTTCTAGGGTTGCATGTACACCATAGGAGTGTTAGAATGCTCAAAACCCTTCAGTGGTATCAGAGCCTAGGCTTGTTTTCCTTGTACTTGATGCAAATTGCTGAAAAAAGTTGAAATTCTGCTCACTGTTCAGTGAACTCGTCGAGTCCATGGGGGGACTCGACAAGTCCATGTGTTATTTCATCCTACTCGTCGAGTAGGTTCTTGCACTTGGCGAGTAGGAGGCCCTGTGTGCAGATTTTTGAGTTTTGCTGCTGGAAATGAACTAGAATCATTACCCTAAACTGTTTTGGACTTATAAAACCTATTTTTGGTGTGGTAATGATTATGCTAATCCATTTACAATGGTTATTATCAAATTTTCAAGTTTTATATATGTTTATATGATTCTTGAAATTGTTGATATGAATGTTCATACTTATGAGTTTTAGTAGATCATATGAATTATTTGCAAATTGTTTGTTAGTGTAATTCTTGATCTAAATGCCAATTAATGGACTCCATAACTTGTCTTCAAGTTATGGAATTCCAAAAGTCATTTCTTTAAAACCATTAAAACTCATAAGTTATAGAAATGAAAAAGTCTTGAATAGTTTCAAAACTTGCCCTTAAGTTTTGGAATTTGTAAAGTCTCACACACACTTTAATTCCAACCCCTAGAGTTTTAAAAGTTAAAATTCAACCCTTATACTTTATAATATTATAAGTTAATAATATATATATATATATATATATATATATATATATATATATAAGATCAAGTCAGTTTTATCGTTAGTAGGTCTCATTCACGAAGCCGGTCTATAAGGGGGGTATAAGGTTGTTGCCTATAAAATGGCAGCTTAATGGGTGTCCACTCTCACCCACCGCTTCCTTGATTGGTGGAGGGTCGTTAGCCGAACGGGTAGGACAATGACTATAATTCTCACTAAAAGTATAATGATAAATATAAAGTAACTAAACCTTTTATAAATTCCCAATCTTAGTTACTTAGAAAAATGTGAATTTGGTGCTAGCCCATGAAATTACACTTTGTACCTTACTAAGTCATTAGTGGAGCGTGTGTGGTTAACCGGCACACTAATATGGACTAGTAAGTGTGGAAAAGGGTAACTTAATGTTTATCATAGATCGGTGGAGCGCGTGTGGTTAACCGACACATCGATTAGGTGATAAAGTTAAGGGTACCAAGTTAATTTGCATGGTTATTCACACCTTGTTTTGTGATCCTCGGCATCCCAGTCACAAACTTGAAGGGCACAATTGAGATTTAAACATGCCATTGAAAAGATCAATGAATCTCAAAAGAATCTAGGAATTTCAATTCATTAAAACTTAATAATTTATTTCGTTTTTTATGGTGGAAATTGGTGAATCGTCATTCACCTACCTTCAAATATTTTATAGCTTGAATTACGGCATCCCTCTTCCAAGTTATAAAGTATTGTGTTGGGTCCTAGCCTTAATATTACATTTGGGTGTCTTATTAAGGATTCCTTATCTAATTTAAACTTGTCTTTCTTCCTTTTCAGATGTCTTCCAACAATACTTCAGGCTCAAACCCTACCGGCTCCTTCTCTCTCATGAACCTTTGTGGGAGGGTCATTTTTTATGGAACTAATTTCAATGACTGAATTAGGAACATCAGAATGGTCACACACTATGAGGACAAGGAATATGTCCTTGACAAGGAGCTTAAGGAACTTGATGAGTCGTCTGCTACTCCACAGGAGGTTGCTTATTTTAGGGCATATGAGAAAGATGCCATCAAGGTGGCTTGTATCATGCTTGCCACTATGGCACCTAAACTCCAAAAGTCCTATGAGGACTTCTACCCTTTTGAGATGCACCAGGATCTGATGGAAAGGTATCATCAGAGTGCACGTCAAGAGAGGTATGAAATAATCGCCTTCACGATAACAACTAAGATGAAGGATGGAGAGTCCATCACGGGCCACCTACAAAAATGCAAAGATTTGTGGATCGTCTGCTCAAACTGAATGTGAACTTTGATGAGGAGCTGGCTATTGACATCATACTACACTCCTTACCTCCCTGTTATGATCAGTTCCACATAACCTATCACATGAATAAGGAGGAGGTCACCTTGAGCAAGCTTCAAGGACTTTTGAGGACTGCTGAAATCAACCTCAAAGGGAAAAATGTTGTTTCTACTCCTACCACTACCCCTGTTCTGGCAATCGGGTATGGAAAAGGGAAGAAGAGGAAGACCCCTTCGAAGGGTACCAAGGGAAAGTCTCTTGAAGGCTCCTCTTCAAGTGGAACCAAAGGCGGTTCTGCTACTCCCACTTCCAAACCAAAAGAAGCACAATGCTTCTATTGTCAGGAAAAGGGGCACTGGAAGCGAAGCTGCCCCAAGTACTTGCAGGATATAAAGGATGGGAAGATCAAGCCCTCCTTTGCAGGTATTTACACTATATTGTCTAATAACTCACCACATACTAATTCTTGGGTCCTTGATACAGGGTGTGGAATTCACATTTGTTCTGATTTGCAGGGACTAAGAAGAAGTGAGGAAGTGGAGCATGGGAAGATAAACCTAATCATGGGGAATAGGAAAGCATCATTTGTCACCAAGATTGGAGTTTACTCTTTATTGCTAAGTAGTGGGTTAACATTAAATTTGAATAAATGTTGTTACTCGTCTGAAATGGCGATAAATATTATTTCTTTTCATGGCTTGTACGAACAAGGTTATAGTTTTTCATTTGATAATGAATGTGGTGCTATTAATGTTTTTTATAATGATGTGTTTTATTTTAAAGCATTACCTTGAAATGGTGTATATGAAGTTGTGAATGTTGTAGATAACTTAGGAAATAATGTGTTGCATATTGATTCTTCCACTAGTTTGGATAAGTCATCCTTGTGGCATTGTCGTCTTGGACATGTCAACAAGAAGCGCATAGGCCAACTCCAGAAGGCTGGAGTCTTGGAGTCGTTTGACTTAAAGTCAGATGATAGTTGCGAGTCTTGTTTACTTGGAAAAATGACAAAGTCACCCTTCACTGGTTGTAACACCCAGAATCCGAAAGACCAAGAAAGGAAAGAAAAGCCCTTAGTCAAAGGAGTCAACTCGTCGAGTCCAAGGAGGAACTCGACGAGTCGAAGTGTGACCTGTGTCGCGGATTAAGTGACCGACTCGGCGAGCCGGGGAGACTGACTCGACGAGTCTGGTCTGGGTTGAGAAACCCTAATTTCGGGACCCGGCACCCTATTTAAGCATCTCATTCTCATTTCTAGGGTTTCATTTATAGCCTCCATTGTCCAGAGATGAAACCCTAGCCACCCAACTTCATTCTTGAGCTTGTGTGAGAAGATTAAGGCTCTTGGTGTGCATCTTGAAGATTGTAGAAGAAAGGGAGCAAGGAAAGGAGTATAGATCCAGAGTTTGGGTGACATTCCAGATCATTTGAAGGTATAAAGCTTATACCTTGGCTGTTAATCATCTAGATCCCTTTTCTAGCTTATCTTTTGTTACATTTGGACCATTCCCAAGTGGAATCCGGGTGATAAGCCTTGGAGGATGGATTGGACATTAGATCTGGACACTTTTGAGCTCTAGAAGCTCAGAGTTGTTGGCTTTATCTAGCTAAGGCTCCATGTCTTGACCTTGAACTTCTTGTTAGCTTGGATTTGGTGTTCTAGCCTCATAACCCCTTGCATGCACGTAAAGTCAGCAACTTTACGTGCAATGCTAGCATAGGGAGTCCAGATCTATGAGTTGGAAGTGTTGGAATAGACTGAGAGAGACAGAATAGAGTTGTCACAAGGAGGACTCGGCGAGTCAGTTCTTGGACTCGGCGAGTCCAAGGGAATCTTCTTAGCTGATGAAGATGGACTCGGCGAGTTGTAGAACAACTCGGCGAGTCGGTTGAAGAAAGTCCTGAAGTGATAGATGAAGGGGAACTCGTCGAGTTCTCGCTAGACTCGACGAGTGGAGTCGGGGTTGTTTTGGGATTTGAGGAGCATGGACTCGGCGAGTTGGTAGAACAACTCGGCGAGTCGAGTCAACTGGAAGGTTGACTTTGACCAGGACCTTGACCAGAGTTGACTTAGTTGACCTCTGGAGGACAGCTTAGGCTAAGTTCAATTATTTGGTGTTGGTAGCTCGGTGAGCTAGGAGAGCAGCGCTTCGGAGAATAGTCGATTAGCAGCCAGAGGATTATCAGCAGAGTTCAGCAGTACAGGTGAGTTTCCTTCCAGTAGGAACGGGTCTACGGCCACAATGCCGGCCTGTTTAGATAGCAGTAGTTCCGGACTTTGGTCTGATGCAGTAGTACAGTATGCTTGATGTCTTTGTGATTCAGGCATGTTTATGTATTAGTTAGTCCGGACTTCGGTCCTATGCAGGGGGCAAGGCCCCAGTTAGTCCGGACTTCGGTCCGATGCAGGGGGCAAGGCCCCAGTTAGTCCGGACTTCGGTCCGATGCAGGGGGCAAAGCCGCAGTTAGTCCGGACTTCGGTCCGATGCAGGGGCAAGGCCCCAGTTAGTCCGGATTTCGGTCCGATGCAGGGGGCAAGGCCCCAGTTAGTCCAGATTTTGGTCTGATGCAGGGGGTAAGGCCCCAGTTAGTCCGGGCTTCGGTCCGATGCAGTGGGCAAGGCCCAATATGTGCTTTATATGTTATTGTATGGTATGTGGTAGTTTGGGGGAGCTCACTAAGCTTCGTGCTTACAGTTTTCAGTTTTGGTTTCAGGTAATTCCGGTAGCGGAGGGAAGAGCTCGGGATGATCGCATGGCACACACCATAGTTAGTCAGCCTGGGATGTTTTACTCTGATGATAAGAATATGTTTTGAATTAATACTCTGATTTTATGTTATGATTCATGTTATGGATTGACAATCGTGGTTTAAGTAATGTTTTTCAAACGAAATTTTTAGTCATGATTTTTGGGTCGTTACAAGTTGGTATCAGAGCCTTGGTTTGAGGGATTCGGGCGCACTCCCGAGTGTGTCTGAACTCAAACTAAGGAAGTGGTATAAAGTTTTCAGAAGAAAAGAGTTTTAGAAAATCAAAAAAGAAACTTAAAAAGGAAAAGAGTTTTAGAAAAGCAAAAAGAATTTTTAGAAAGAAAAGAACTCTGAAAAGCGAAAAAGGGTGTGGTGCATGCAATCAGCCGAGCTCAAGTAAGTACTCCCAAATTACTCATACAAGATCATGTTATGTTATAATTATCAGTTCCAGTTTCAGTAGAACAACATGCTAGAATAGGACTAAGGATCTAGGAGGATGCCTTATGTGCCTGTTATATGTGTTTCAGCTTATTGAGAATTGCATGCTAGTATTGAGTAGACAGCAGTAGGATAGCCTGTTTAGGTTATGCCTGATAGTATGAGCTTAGCATTGTATGCTAGTACAGTTTCTCGTTATGAGGATAGATTTGCTTGAGTAGTTTCCTGTGTCCGAATGCTGCTTGCTTCGTGCTTTGTAGGACTCGGAGTGATGGGAGTTAGCCATTAGGTGAATACGTCACGTCACATGTGATCAGGGTTGAATAATCTCAGAGTGCTGGATTTGGCCCTATTGCGCAGCTCTCGTTTGAGTCTAACCGTTGTAGGGACGAGTCTTTTACTCGAAGGATTATCTGAGCCTCGTCACATATGATGGTATTCAGGTGATGGCTAATTGGCATTACAAGGAGGCCTTCAGCAGTCGAGGACTGGATTGGGTGGAGTCAGAGATTTCCCTAGGGCAAGCCTAGGATGAGATTAGCATGAGATCAACAGTAGTAGTAGAAGGGACTTGGTGGAGTCGAGGCAGTACTTGAGGAAAGTACGGGTAGATTTGGAAGGTAGTATGGGCCCGTACTACTGAAAGCAGAGGATCCGTACTCGAATCAAGGAAGGCTGAGATGAACCCATGGAACTTGTAGTGTGTGAGATCCCTCGAGTTTGGATGAGTATTGTGGTGTTAGTGATGGTATATTACCGAGTATAGTGACGCTACGTGGTAAACCAGATGGTAGTTCTAGTTTCGACGAGGGATCAGGCTCGGACTCTGTAGCCGGGCAGCTTAATGGTCAGATGAGGGAGTTCATTCTATCTGAGAGTACACGCAGTATCATTGACCAGACTCCTGTGATCCTCAGTGTGATCAAGGAGGGCAGTGTAGAGATTTGTGATGAGAGGCCGAGTGCATTCTGCATTGAGATAGCAGTCATGATAGAGACCCGTACGTTGATGTTTCGGGAACTCAGAGTTTGTGAAGCGTCAGATTGTCATGGGGGTTAGGGACCCCATTGTTAGCAGCAGATGGTTGGCAGATGTCGCTAACACTTTTCGTACCAGACGTTGTCTCGAAAGGAAACAAGATCCGACTTACTTCCTGTCTCCTGAGGGACCGAGCACGAGATTGATAGGAAGAGGTTGGTAGTGAGTTGAGTGATGAAGCAGTTGATGTTATGTCATTAGATGACTTTTAAACCAGATTCTGGGCAGAGTGTGCCCAGGCGATTGAGGCGCAGCAGTTGGCGCGAGAGTTGCTATATCTCCTTCAGACGACTGAGACTGTGGCAGAGATCACTGTCGAGTCTCGGGAAAGAGCTTATATGGTACTACAGTATGCAGCAGATGAGGAAATGAAGAAGGTAAGTTATCAGAACATACTGTAGAATGATAGCAGGGAGATTGTAAGTATATAGGGGTGCAAGACCCTGAATGATATGACTTCTATATCTCGAGAGCGGTTTATTGACTTAGAGCACACTGGGAAGAGGGAACCAGATCAGTTGCTTATAGTGAGGGGTCTCGGGAGGAGACCGTAAATTTCAGATCAGCTTCTGAGAGGCCAGCAGGACCAGATTTGGTGCAGCACTTGCGGGAAACTGCACAAGGGAGCCTTTCATTTCAAGGGTTTGGGTAAGTGTAGCCCTGAGTTATCCTCGGTTTGTGTCTGAATTATATTTTTTCAAGAGATGTCATATGCCAATTGCATACCGAGAAGTATTAGCGAGTAGTGATAGAGCATTTCCCAAATTGTGGGAATGGGAGAGTACAGCGTCATATTGATTTATTCCAAGGCTGAGTAGTAGCACGAGAAGCACCTGAGGGAGGTGCTAGAGACTTTGAGGAGGGAGAGATTTTCGTAAGGTTCTTCAATTGTGAGTTCTGGTTGCGCGGGGTGCAATCTTGGGCACCTTGTCAATCAGAAGGATCTTCTAGTCAACCCGGCCAAGATAGAGGCCGTGATGCAGTGGGAGATTCCGAGGTCTCCAATTGAGATTCGGAACTTCCTGGGTCTAGCGGGTTATTACCGGAGATTTATTCGGATTTTTAGAAGTTGTGTGATCTTTTGGATTAGCTGGTGTTGAAAACACTAGCAATGGTAAGCGTGGTTTCTAGCAGATTGGTCATGGGTGGTGAAGGGTCCAGTAAATGGTTTGGTCTAGGCTTTCATTGTATTTTGTTCCGTATGAGTCTGTAACACAGTTATTGAGTTGTTTATGTGTTTTAGATCAGTAAGTGTGTTTACGACCGTAAACAGAGTTTACGGCCGTAAACATGTTTACGACCGTAAACCCTGTTTACGGTCGTAAACCCCGTTTGCGGTCCAATTTAGTATAAATAGTGGAGGTGTAGGTCTTTGTGTGGTTGTTGATGCCATTGCGTTTACAGAGAGTCCCATTGAGTTGTACCTGGCGTTTTTCTGAATATAAACATGTGCAAGCTCGATTTCTTTTCATCTTATTCTTCTATTCGTGATTGTTTGTTGCTTGACTACTGGTAAAGATCCTTATTAGGACCTTACAATTGGTATCAGAGTAGACACCGGTGTTAAAGTTTCATTCAATCGATTTTTGGGCTGTTTAATCCGATATTCTTATTGTTCGAGCCTGGTTTTAGTGTTTTCGTGGTTAAGGGAATTGAGTCTTCTGCAAAAACGTGTTTCTGAAGGCTTTCTGGGAGTTTGCTGCCAACCGTAAACCCTATTTACGGTTGTAAAATCTAGATCTTGAAGAACCGTAAACTTTTGAATTTTCAAAAACCGTAAATCAAGTTTCATTAACCGTAAACACATAAACCGTAATCACATAAACCGTAATCACATAAACCGTAAACTGCTCAACCGTAAACACAGTTTACGGTCGTAACCGTCCTAACCGTAAACCAAGTTTACGGTCGTAAACCCTTCAACCGTAAACTCAGTTTACGGTCGTAAACATCATCAACCGTAAACACTTTGTGACTTTAATTTGCTTCAATTTCAAATGGAATCTCAAAGTCAAAATCATTTTCACGAACTTAACACAGTCATGGGCACCACTACGCGTATTCCAAGATTAATGTTTGCATATGGTTTCCCAGAATGGAAGTACAGGATTGAAAAATATATTAAAATGAAGGATTTCAAAGTCTGGAGAAGCATTCTTAGAGGACCTGTCAGAATCACTGTTACAGTTGGAGGACATGTAATTGACAAGGCTGTTGAGAACTACACTGATGAGGAGTTTGAGAAAGTTGAAGAGCAGGAAAGGGCTTTAGCCACTTTAACCATGGCATTATCTCATGATATTGCTCAAGGTTTTAGAGAATACACTTCAGCTAAGGATTTGTGGGAAGCCCTAATTGAGGTATATGAGGGCAATGAAGATATGAAAGCGAGTCGCCAGGACATGTTGAGACAAAAGTTCAATATGTTCAACTACATTCCAGGAGAGACTCTTGAGGCTCAGCTGCAACGGTTCACAACTCTCACCACTGACATGAGCATATCTGGGATTTTTCTGACCAAGTCAGAGATTAACAAGAAACTTCTGAATGCTCTTCCTAGATCATGGGACATGAATGTTGCTGTGATCAAGAAGACCAAGGATTTAAATCGCCTCACTCTTGCTGAAATCATGGCGATCATCAAAGCTTGTGATATTGATGACAAGCAGAGAGAGATAAACCATGTGAACTCGTACTCTACTGCAAATCTTGGAATCTCATCCAACAATGCTCTCTCATCAATCATGTCTTCCTCAGGTCAAGCTTTTGCTGCTCAACAACCTCAGATTCAGACTCTTGCTACTGCATCATCCATCCCTCATTCACAAAATCAGTCATTTGTCACTCCACAAGCTGTTCCCCATCTAAATGTGCCAGTTGTAGCATCTTCTTCAAACACAAAGGATACTGATGAAAATCTGGCTCTAGCTACTGGGCTAGTTAGCTGATACAATGCTTTTGTAGCTGGAGAGCTTCCACCTCAGCTATCATTTGCTGACCTGGATCAGATTCATCCCGAGGACGTGGAAGAGATGGACATCACATGGCAGATTGCTATGGCTGTTTTCAGGGCCAAGCAGTTTGCTAAGAAGACAGGGAAGAGCAACTGGGGCATGAATGCAGACAAGAAGGTGGGTTTCAACAAGAGCATACTGAGATGTTTCAACTTCCACGAGCCGGGTCATTTTGCTCGTGATTGTCCAAAGCCTGATTGTAGGACGAACAATAACATGACGATGGTTGCAGTGGGAAACAACCGTACAGGTGCTGCGGCCAATGGTGAAACTGCTATGGTCACTCAGTCTTTTGACTGGGAGGACCAGATTCAGGCTTTGAATATGTCAGGGCCAGAAAATGCTCACCTAGCTCAGATTGATGATGCTTCCTTGAAGAATGATGCAGCCGATCCTGAAGCAGAGATGATGGAGCTGCAGCTTGCTCTAATGGTGTCTACTTCTTCCGAGCCCAAGAAAAGCGAGGTAAATCTACCGTCTTGTTCTCATGCATGTAATGAATATGTTAAACTTCTTCATGATGAAATTCAGTTATTACGTAGAGAAGTAGAGGATCTCAGATATGAGGGCTACCAACTTAGGAAAGGACAAAAGCCACTTAAGGCCCAGTTAGAAACTAAAATAAAAGATTTTAGAAGAATTCAGGCAGAATACAGTGAGAAATGTGAACTGTATGATTATGTTAAAAGACAAAATGATGAGTTAATTACCGAGCTTGATACATTGAAAAGACAATTTGAAACTGCAAATTTTGATTTTAGAAAATTTGATGGATCAAGCGAGGTAGTTGCCAACATGATTGATCACTGCATGCAGTTCAAACGAAACCAACAAAAGGGCTTAGGATATGATAGTGTACCTCCTCCTTATAATCATACATATCAGTATCAACCCCTATCCAAAGATGAGATTGCCAATGAATCTTTCATGGTTTATGGCAAGCCATCTGGTTTCGTTTCCGGAGGATTTATAAATGTTGAAAGTACTGACGCTTCTACTTCCTCTGCAGATCAACCCTTAGATCAGGCGAAGCATGGAGTTGGAGTTTATGTTTCTGTTTCTGTTCCTAATTCTGATATTTCTGTTTCTGTTTGTGATTCTGATGTTAAGACTGATAATGTTTTGTGTGATGTTTCTACTTCTGCTACTGTTGAATTTAATTTCTTTGATATGTTTGATGAACTGTTTGGTAATTCTGATGCTTGCGATTCTCATGAAAAACCATCAATTCCACAAGTCACATCATCTGAGACACCCTCACTTATCTCACAACCTATTTCTCATGCATGTTCTTCTGAGAAGAGTAAGAGTGTCTGTCAAGAAAATAAATCTGAGAAATGTAGTACAAGTTCAAATAATAAACAGATTTGTTTTAATTGTGGCGTTGGTGGTCATATAGCTAGGAATTGTCAAAATAGGATCTTTGTAAACTATATGTCACCAAGAGGAGAGAACGAATCTCGAGGAAAGTCTTTAATTAGAAAATCCTCAAGAGCTCGTTCTCGAAATGATGATTGGGAAGATGATCGAAGCAGAAAAAGGGCTATTTTTCAAAAGAATAAAAAGGTTTTTAATAACAAATCTCCAAATAGTTTGCCAAAACCGAACAAGGCTCCGCCAAGATAGGTTTCGTCAAAAGGCAATTCTGGATCTTCAACCACTTCTGGTAGAACATCCAGAGGCTCATTGCAAACTCATAAGAAACCTATTTCAAAACCACCTGAGAATGTTTTAAAACCTAAATATCATTGGATGCCCAAATCAATTTCCAATCCATCATTACCATCCTCTGAAGTGATTAGGAATGAGGATTCTAATTTGAAAACATTAAAGAATAAATCAGAGAAAGCGAAAAGGAAACCCAGGACAGTAATGACCTGGGTTCCCAAATCTAAATGATCCCGCTCATTTTGCAGGGACAGTTGCGGAGGAATGTCGTCCGTCTTTGGTACGTCGACAACGGCTGCTCCCGGCATATGACAGGAGACATCTCCCAATTGAGCGAAATTCAATCTTTTAATGGGGGGTATGTTTCCTTCGCGGGCGGAGATGGTGGCAAGATCACACAAAGAGGAACTGTTACGAATGGAGTGCTAAGCTTTGAGAATGTCAACTTCGCTCCCGAGTTAAAGCACAGTTTGTTGAGTGTGTCTCAGATATGTGACAAAGGCTATTCTACCCACTTTACCGATAAAGAATGTATGATTCTCAAGCCAGGCATTGTCATCCCGGAAGAGTGGATTCTCGTCAAATCTAAGTGGGATGGGAATGCTTACATTATTGACATGAACAGTAACCTACCTGAACAAGTCACTTGCCTATTCTCAAAAGTCTCCGAACAAAACGCAATGTTGTGGCACCGACGGCTCGGCCATGCTAACGCGAAATCCCTGAATCGCCTTGCCAAGAATGAGATGGTCCGAGGCTTACCTGTCAGAGACTTCATTACATTTGAGAAGTGTGTGTCCTGTGCCCAAGGAAAATCATAGAAAACCACACCTACCCAAGCAAGTCAACTCAATCAGTCAGGTGCTCCAATTATTACATATGGACTTATTTGGTCCGGTCAACGTCCTGAGCATCAACAGAAGCTCATACTGTCTTGTTGTAATCGATGATTTCTCTCGGTTCACGTGGGTCTTCTTCCTTTCTAACAAAGCGGGGGTTGCTGATATGATAAAGAAGTTTGTGGTGATGATTGAGAAACAAACCAACAAACAGGTGAAGGCGCTTCGTACTGACAATGGAACTGAGTTCAAGAATGCGGTTCTTGACCATTTTTGCGTAGAAAGGGGGATCGGGCGTCAATACAGCTCTGCTCACACGCCTCAACAAAACGGTGTTGTTGAAAGGAGAAATCGAACTTTAAAAGACGCCGCAAGGACAATGCTTTGTGATTCCAAATTACCTGTTTTCTTTTGGGCCGAGGCGATTAACACTGCTTGTTACGTGCAGAATCGTGTTTTAATCGACAAAGCTCAGATGAAGACTCCGTACGAGATTCTCTATGGACACAAGCCTTCAGTTAGCCATTTCCATGTATTTGGCTGCCCTTGCACCCTTCTTCACTTGGAATCCAACCCTAAATTCAATGCCAAAGCCGATGATTGTTACTTTATAGGATATGCTGCGCGCACCGCGTATAGGGTTTACAACAAGAAGACTAAGCAGATTGTTGAATCTTATGACGTGCGCTGGTTAGAGGAGAATGAAACAGACGCTCGAGTGGGTCCTGACTGTTTATTTGATTACACATCGCTTTTCAAATCCTTAAATGTGTCTTCAAATGGCTCAAATGGATCCTCTTCTGGTTCGAAGATTGTTTCTGAAGACGAAGACGAAGAAGTTGTCTACAGACCTCCAACGGTTGAGGGGGAGTCCTCTGCTCCTCATGAGGGAGAGTCCTCTGCTCCTCTTGAGGGGGAGTCATCTGATCAACCTAATAGTCCATAGTCTAAAGTTCCAGATGGAACTCCTGATGCTGATGCTACACCTCTTACCCCTATTGAAAGAGAGTTCATGTCTAGAGATGCTTCCGCTACCACTTCAACTTTTATGGAACTACTCTTTCCTGAAGAAATTGCAAATGAGTTTGTGGCAGATTCATCCAATGTGGATCAATCAGCAAATGATGGAGGTTTCAACATCCACACTCTTCCTGTTTCACTCAATGATATCAGCCAAGACATACCTTCAAGAATTCAACGCGATCATCCGATCGATAACGTCATTGGCCAGCTGGGTGACGGAGTTAAAACCAGAAGTCAGAGTGGAGATGTCAATGCATGTCTCTATTCTTGCTTTATATCTCAAATAGAGCCGAAGAATGTTGAAATGGCTCTGAATGAGCCCAGCTGGGTAGATGCAATGCATGAAGAGCTAAATCAGTTTGAAAAGCTCGGGGTTTGGAAATTGGTTGAGTTACCAAAGGGCAAAAGGTCTCTTGACACGGGTTGGGTCTATCGTAACAAGCAAGATGATTCTGGTGTAATAGTGCGAAATAAAGCAAGGTTGGTGGTTCGCGGGTTTCGACAAGTTGAGGGTCTTGATTATACTGAGGTGTATGCTCCTGTGGCTCGTTTGGAGGCTATTCGTATCTTTCTCGCATACGCTTCCTACATGAAATTCACGGTCTACCAAATGGATGTCAAGACTGCCTTCTTGTATGGCAAGGTGAAGGAGGAAATCTACGTTGATCAACCCCCTGGGTTCGTTGACTCGAAATTTCCTAATCATGTCTACAAGTTGGACAAGGAATTGTATGGGTTACATCAAGCTCCTCGAGCGTGGTATGCGACTCTAACAAAGCATTTGCTCGAGCATGGATACTCTCGCGGCACAATTGATCAAACTTTATTCATCAAGCATGTTGGTAATGATCAGATACTAGTTCAGATCTACGTTGACGACATTATCTTCGGGTCTACCAGTCCACAGCTTTGCAAAGAATTCGAAGGCGTGATGAAGAAGCGGTTTGAGATGAGTTCACTGGGTGAAATGACCATGTTTCTGGGGCTTCAGGTCAAACAAAATTCAACCGGAATCCTGCTACATCAAGCTAAGTATGTGGAGGATATTCTTGAGAAGTTCGGGTTTGAAGACGCAAAACCTGCATCGACACCAATGGCTGAAAGACCCCTGCTGAATCCAGATATTGATGGCGAATCCGTAGATCGAACTCACTATAGATCGATGATCGGATCGTTGATGTATCTTACTGCAAGTCGTCCCGACATCATGTTTGCAGTTTGTCAATGCGCTCGCTATCAGGCTAATCCTAAACTTTCACTTCTTATTGCTGTCAAAAGAATTTTTCGGTATATCAAAGGCAGCCCAAAATTGGGTCTTTGGTATCCGAAGAATTCTGAATTTGATTTATATGCTTTTGCTGACAGTAATTATGGAGGCTGTGAGCTTGACAGGAAATCAACATCAGGAGGATGCCAATTCCTTGGTGATAGGCTGGTATCGTGGCAGTGCAAGAAACAACATACCGTCTCTACCTCAACAGCTGAAGCGGAATACGTTGCTGCATCTGCTTGCTGTTCTCAAGTTATATGGATCCAACATCAGCTGTTGGACTACGGTTTGAATTATCTAGAAACCCCAATTCACTGTGATAATGAGGCTGCAATTCAAATCACTAAGAATCCGGTCCAACATTCCAAAACCAAGCACATTGATATCAAAATTCATTTTATCAGAGATTGTTATGAACGTTCTCTAATCCGGCTGGAACAGGTTCCCACTGCTAACAATGTGGTGGGTCTGTTCACTAAGCCTTTTAACAAAGCTCGTTTCGATGTGCTTGTGGGTTTTCTGAAAATGATTCGTTTTGAGGATTAAGTTTTTCTGTTTTATTTTTTCTGTTTTCTTAATTCTTCTTAATCTTTAACTTTATTTTTGTTTTTGAAGGAAAATGTTTTAAATTTGCGCATTTTATTTCCTTTTATTTTTACTCTCACCCATGCACAAATTTAGGGGGAGAAATAAACAAAAACAAAAAAATTAGAAAATTAAAAATTCCAAACATAGTGTTATTTCTGTTTTATTTTTTTTCAGAAAACATTAAAAAATCCAAAAACATTAAAAATTCAGAAAAATCAAAAATATTGTCGTTCACAGTTTTGCTTGTTGATATAGTACTGGGAAGTGATATTATCAAGTGATAACAGGCAATCTGAGTCTGCGTAACGTACCCAAAGTTGAAGGGTCTATGCTCTGGTTTGATGCGCCGGTAGGCACGAAAGATTCTAAATGGACTTGACTAGGCAGAGTTGAACTTAAGAAATTCTTAGACTTGACAAATCTTGACCTAGTTAGATCCGTTTAGCCTGACAATACGACGCTCGGATAGATTGAGCAGGGAGATATATATGGGAATCTACTGGTCACATTAAAGAACTTGTACTTGGAACCGTGGATTAACTTTTCCTCGATGTGCAGATTCTGTCCTTAATTCCGGTATTGATGGGGCGACTGGTGAATTCCGATAAATTAGGTCTGTAGAAGGTTATATTCTTTCTTTCTATCTGTTAGTCATATGTTGCCTCATCTGCGTGATCGAAAGATCCGACCTGGAATGTAGCATATGCAACTCTATTTCTCTGCATCCTCTATCTATGCAATTATTTCTATCTGTTAGCCATATACTATCTCCTTTGCGTGACTCACAATCCGACCTGGTACACAGTATATGCACCATTCTACTTCTCAATCCCTCTAAAACTTCAGTTAGTCATATGTTTCACCCTCTGCGAGATTGGAAGAGATCCGACCTGGGTGTATAGCATATGCATTCTAGATCTATCTTCTCTCTTAATAATTGTCTGCTCACCCGATGTAAGGAGTATTCTGGAAGTCCTTGATTACTGGAGCATATCAAGAAGCGGGAAACATGTTCTGATTCAACTAAAACTGAACACTTACAGATTGTCTGTAGATCTCGCTGCTCAATTTAGGTGGACAACAATATCTTTGATCGTCGTCAGCTGAATGGTCCTTATGATATAGTATCTAGGAACTTAGGATCAGATATAGTATCTAGGAACTTAGGATCACCCTGTCTTGCAACTAATAGTATGTCCTAAATCTGTCATAATTTTTCGTGTTTAAGTGGACCACAATACCGGCGATCGACCAGACAAAGATGTGAAGATGAAAGGTACCGACAAGTGGATTAAGGCTGTCTAACAACTTTGATCCCAGTATCACAAGAAAATTTTTCAGTGAATTCTAAGATAAATTCTTGTCTGTGTTTATTCTTATTTTTATTTTTATTTTTATTTTTATTTTTATTTTTAATTTTAATTTTATTTTATTTTTAATAATTGTCAAAAATTTAATTTTTAAACATTTTAATTCTTAAATTTTAGAAATTAGTTTATTTTATTTTTATTTTTAGTTTAATTTTAATTTTACTTTTATTTTAATATCCTCAAAATGTTTATTTTTGAAAAATTTAATCGAAATTTGAACTGGGCCTTACATTGTGTGGGAGACAGGTAAAAGTTAAGGGAGTATATAAGGAAAAGCTTACTACCGTAAATCCTTCCCTTTTCTACCTCTCCCTGTTTACAGCCGCAAGCGTCCTCTCTCTCTACTCTCTCTCCTCGAAAAATTTTCTATGAGTTTTTGCGAAATCGACTAGTCTACTTCGAAGGTATGCTAAAACCGACTGGGGATATGCTACTTGTTCATCGAATCGATCAAAACTAGAGGAGTAATCTGGGTTTTTGTGTTCGTCGGCATTCTGGGAGGGTTTACGGTTTTGGGAGATTCAAGAACCGTAAACTCAATTTGCCCTTACGACCGTAAACCCTTTTTGGCCTTACGACCGTAAACTCTCTTTGGCTTTACGACCGTAAACTCCTCTGAGCTTACGACCGTAAACTCAGTTTACGGTCAGTTGACCAGTTTGGACCGTAAACCCGGTTTGACCCACTTTGACCGTAAACTCAATGTTGACTAATTTTGACCGTAAACTCAAATTTTTTGTGGTCAAACTAATTTTTAAGGTTAATTAAGAAAACTTAAAGCCTTAAATTGTTAAATACTTTGTTTTCTTACTTGGCCTGTTTAGTGTAGATCAATGGCGAATCTCAAGTTTACAGACATGCACAACCTGGCGATTGTGTTGGATGAACCTCCAGTCGCTCATGGAGAATTCAAATCAATGATCTACAGATTAAGAGAGTGTTATCTGTCCTTTGCCATCACTATGAATCCCGTTATTTATCAGAACATTGTCCGGGAGTTCTGGCAGACGACCAAGATATCAAAAGAAAATGGTGCATTTGCTGTTAAAGCTATGGTCAAAGGATGCAAGATCGTAATCACCGAGCAATATATCAGAGACACATTGCTGATCAATGATCAACCCGATTTTCCTACTGAAATTGGGATTGATGATGTTCAAAGGATTCTCAGAAGGATGGGATATGAGGGCATCTACCCTCCAACGGTGAAGAAGCTTTTGCCTCCCTACTGGAGATTTTTGGCACACGTGTTCGTGAGCTGCATATCGGGGAGGAGATCAGGAGCTGATGAAATCTCTCTTCGGAACACAGGGGCAATCGTTTCATTGGCTGCTGGCATAAAATTCAACTTCTCGAAGTTCATTCTAGATGAGTTTTTGGTGAACATAAATGCTATATCCCGGGGAACCAGAGATGCATTCTTGTTATACCCGAGATTTATTCAGGTGTTCATCAACAACCAATTCCCGGAAATGATCAAAGACGGTGACAAGCTGGATATAAAGTCACTAGGCCCACACAAGGTTGGTCTAATCAAGCAAAATCGAAAGGGCAAAGTCGTTTTCCAGGGCTTACATCCTCTCGAGAAGTTTGGAAAATTCGCTGAAATCAATGAATCTTCCAAATCTCATGGGACTTCGGACAAGATGTCTTTAGAGCCCACTTCCTCCGAGAGAGTTGTTTCTAAGGATTTCATCACAGTCTCAGATCATGATGAAGAAGAAGCTCCAGCTACTAATGCTCAAGTAGCTGAGGAACACGAATTGACATCTGCTCAGGTGCAAGGAGATTACCATGAGGGGTCTGAAACGGAAACTGATTTATACGAAGACCTCAACCTCACAGGATTCGACAATGATGAAATCCCTCTCAATTTTGGGAGTAATGAAGATTTTATGACCGGGATGAACCTCAATACATTGCTTGACAATGTCGATGAAGTTGCTCCTCTAGCAACAGAGACAAGGGAAAAAGAAGACGTTCTCGAAGCCACACCTCCTCCTACCAATCCATCGGCGGAAATAGCAATTCCTATGGTGACAGCGTCAGGGATTCCTCCCCTTGATGTTGTTTTACCTACTTCTGCGCCGTTGGAAGGTGATCACCCAGCCACACTAGCCTCTCCTTCTCCAAGTAAAAGACGAAGACTCGACCCTAGACAGGGATTTACTGATTCTAGTGCACTTCAAAGTTTTACAGCTCAACCAACATCAACTCCAATTATAGTCTCATCTGAACCTATCAATGAAGGTCCTAGTACCTTCTTCGAAGCTGGTGGCTCTTCCTTCCCAACAGATTTCTCTCCTCCTAGGCCAGAGCATGATGCTACCTCTGTTAAGCTAGCCAGGCTCTTGGCCGAAGAACAGTTTTCAACGCCTCCCCCACATGGCAAAGAAATTTCTATCGGGGGTGGCAGCTCAGGAGAAGAGAGTATTTCCCTTCTTGGACTTCAGAAACAGATCGATACTCTGAACCAGAAAAACGTTGAGTTGGATCAGAGAAATATTGAGCTTGATATCAAGGTCGCAGACCTTCAAACTGAGAACATAAAGCTCATTATTCAAGTGGCTGAGCTTACCGAAGACAAAGCTCTGAAGACAAAACAGATTACGAATCTTCAGACACATTTTGGCCTACTGACCGCCAGCTACTACGATTTGAAGAAGAAGCTGGAAGATACATTTGGCGACGAATTCAAGTCATCCGTTGACGAGCCGCAGATCTATCTTCCCAACCAAGATGCTCCCATTGCTCCACAATCTACCAGGACCACCACCGTTGTGAATCGCTTTGAAAAGGAACCGGCTCAAGCTCCGATTATAATGAAGTTGAAACGCGCTAAGTTGGCCCAGTCAGCTGAAAATGGTCAACTTCTATTTAAAAGGAGCTCAGAACATAACGCCCCCTGGGATCAACAAAAGATCACCGTTACGGATCTGGGCGAACATCGCTTCAGAGACGTCTATGGAGATCGATCAGGAATCATCTCGTGGGGATTCCATGATACAATGAATATGTTTATGGTAGGGAGAAAGAGCGGCAAAACTGAGCTATACAAGGATGCTCACGATTTTAGTTCCTTTACAAGAATTGATCTTACGGAGCTATCTAAAGCTCCCTTCTCAAACCCATCAAACAATCCCAGGGCGGGTCAGTTCAAATCATTTTTGGAAGATCAAGTTGCTAAGGGTTTTCCTTCGATGAAGACGACTGAGTCAATAATCAAGGTTTACTCTGACGTAATTGATCCCAAGACAAGTCAGCCACTAAGATCAGTGATGTGGCCCGCTACAGCTCAAGTGAAGCAAGCTCCCATTCTTCAAAGTTATCCTGATGGATCTCTCACATCCATGCTATATTGGGTGTATGATGAATCCACAGATGCTGCTGTCATCAAGCTCAAAGATGACTGTATCCGCTTATATGACAAGAGGGATTTGCTTCAATTCGGCAAGTGGGACATTCATCAACTCTCGATTCATCAGATCAAGGTGGCTGAAGATCTTTTTGAGCCTGCTGCAAAAGAATACACTTCGATGGTGGCTGAAATTATAGAGAAGGAAATGTGGAACGGAGCGATGGGAAAGTCCGATGTACTGGTGGTCGACAAGAGCTGAATCCAAGCTAGCACCAAACCAAGGGGGAGATTGAAGGGTCCAGTAAATGGTTTGGTCTAGGCTTTCATTGTATTTTGTTCCGTATGAGTCTGTAACATAGTTATTGAGTTGTTTATGTGTTTTAGATCAGTAAGTGTGTTTACGACCGTAAACAGAGTTTACGGTCGTAAACCCCGTTTGCGGTCTAATTTAGTATAAATAGTGGAGGTGTAGGTCTTTGTGTGGTTGTTGATGCCATTGCGTTTACAGAGAGTCCTGTCGAGTTGTACCTGACGTTTTTCTTAATATAAACGTGTGCAAGCTCGATTTCTTTTCATCTTATTCTTCTATTCGTGATTGTTAGTTGCTTGACTACTGGTAAAGATCCTTATTAGGACCTTACAGGTGGTGAGAAGGATTGGGAATTCTTCCAGGTTTGTGTGCTGTAAGGCATTAGCTTAATCAAAGTGGGGGAGAATCGTCCAAGGATTCAGAAGCGGGAGCAGTTTTGAGACTAGGATAAGTTTTGCATCCTTGTCTGAAAGGAAGACAGCCCATGTGGCTGTATGGTTCGAGGAGAGTGTGATATGGAAGTCCGGAAAAACTTACCAATGATGAGATCGTGTTCTCGGAATGTTTGCTAGCAAGCCTTAGGGAATCAGTCCAAGGATTCCAGTCAGGACATGGGTTCAGTTTTGGGTGAGGTCGCGTGTATGCTCGACGTCGGATGCGTTCGGATTAATAAACATCGACTGAGATAGTGTGCGAAAGTGTTGTAAGTCTATGGGTGTAGCCGTAACATTCACTAGCAGCCAGGTAGTGTTAGAGTGTTGTAAGTCTGCGGGTGTAGCCGTAGTATTCACTAGCAGCCAGGTAGTGTTAGAGTGTTGTAAGTCTGCGGGTGTAGCCGTAGCATTCACTAGCAGCCAGGTAGTGTTAAAGTGTTGTAAGTCTGCGGGTGTAGCCGTAGCATTCACTAGCAGCCAGATAATGTTAGAGTGTTGTAAGTCTGCGGGTGTAGCCGTAGCATTCACTAGCAGTCAGATAGCATCAGAGTGTTGTAAGTCTGCGAGTGTAACCGTAGCATTCACTAGCGGCCAGATAGTGATAGGGTGTTGTAAGTCTGCGGGTGTAGCCGTAGCGTTCACTAGCAGTCAGATAGTATCAGAGTGTTGTAAGTCTGCGGGTGTAGCCGTAGCATCCACTAGCAGCCAGATAGTGATAGAGTGTTGTAAGTCTGCGGGTGTAGCCGTAGCATTCACAAGATTAGCAGATAGTGCTAGAGTGATGTAAGTCTGTGGGTGTAGCCGCAACATTCACTAGGTTGGTAGATAGCGTGAGTGTGTTGTTAGGACACGAAAAGAACAGTAGTACCCACCAGTTCGGGCGTAGCAGTAAGGATGTGGAAATCCACGAAGTGGATTTCAGAATTGTCTAGATGGATTAGACCTAGTTGAGCCAGTGATAAGACTGTAGGAATGCCACTGCAATTGTGAGATCGAGGAAGCAATGGATTGCTTCAGGTTACTTGTTATATAAGGCTACAATTGGTCATGTAGCAGTTGCGTTTAGCTGTGGGTTGGTAACCTCAGGATTCGACGTGTGGAATCGAACAGTTAGATCAGAAGGCCGCTAGGGCCACAGTGACAAGATAACTAGTAGTTGTTAGTTTCAGAGAAGGATTTCGTTCAGAAGTTGTGTGAGGCGAATAAGTAGGGAGTCGTTGGGGCTCCGAAGTCGGGCGGGAACCCGGTATTCCAGATGACTGACGAATGAATTGAGACCAGGAAGGTCTCGATAGATGTTGGAAAACAGCCATGTAGCAGCATGCTGTTTCAGGCAGTTCAGTGTTTCAGGCAGTTTAGCGTTCAGGCAGTTCAGTGTTTCAGGCAGTTCAGTAATCAGACAGTTCAGTGTTCTAGGCAGTACAGTGTTCAGGCAGTTCAGTGTTCAGGCAGTTCAGTGTTTCCAGGCAGATCAGTGTTTCAGACAGTGTTGGGTCTCCAGCGGTAATGATATTTTGGATTTTCATGGATAGCTTGGGGAGTGGCAAGTCACTCATAGCACGATTATCTGAGTTATGGCTTAGTATAAGTGGATCACAGGGATAAGTAGATCTGTGAATTCTGTTGTTATAGTGGGGACCTGGAGTAGTTAGCATGTAAGGAATGGCAAGGAATGATAAGGAATGATTTCGATGATGAAATCTAATTTAAATGGCTGGAGTAATGGATAGCGTGAAAGGAATGCTCTTCGCAGTGGCAGGGGAGATGGTTAGTTATGGAGAGTTGCCTTGGGGAAGCTGGAAAACGCGTAAGGAAAAGAGGGTGAGCCCCTAGGATGTCCATCATAAGTACCCGGGGAGTATGGGATGGATGGTCAGTTGGGTAAGATGTGTTCTCAGGATTGTTGAGAATTAGAGTGCACTCAAGGTGATTAGCTACAAGAACTAATATTAGTCTGAATGACCGGGTGAAAGGTCAATGGAAGTGGCCAGCGGGAGTTAGATTCTTCCGGCAGCAGTGTTGAAAGCAGATTGCAGAACAGTTGGACATAGCGGACTTCGAGGACGAAGTCTAGTTTAAGTGGGGGAGAGTTGTAACACCCAGAATCCGAAAGACCAAGAAAGGAAAGAAAAGCCCTTAGTCAAAGGAGTCAACTCGTCAAGTCCAAGGAGGAACTCGACGAGTCGAAGCGTGACCCGTGTCGCGGATTAAGTGACCGATTCGGCGAGCCGGGAAGACTGACTCGACGAGTCTGGTCTGGGTTGAGAAACCCTAATTTCGGGACCCGGCACCCTATTTAAGCATCTCATTCTCATTTCTAGGGTTTCATTTATATCCTCCATTGTCCAGAGACGAAACCCTAGCCACCCAACTTCATTCTTGAGCTTGTGTGAGAAGATTAAGGCTCTTGGTGTGCATCTTGAAGATTGTAGAAGAAAGGGAGCAAGGAAAGGAGTATAGATCCAGAGTTTGGGTGACATTCCAGATCATTTGAAGGTATAAAGCTTATACCTTGGCTATTAATCATCTAGATCCCTTTTCTAGCTTATCTTTTGTTACATTTGGACCATTCCCAAGTGGAATCCGGGTGATAAGCCTTGGAGGATGGATTGGACATTAGATCTGGACACTTTTGAGCTCTAGAAGCTCAGAGTTGTTGGCTTTATCTAGCTAAGGATCCATGTCTTGACCTTGAACTTCTTATTAGCTTGGATTTGGTGTTCTAGCCTCATAACCCCTTGCATGCACGTAAAGTCAGCAACTTTACGTGCAATGCTAGCATAGGGAGTCCAGATCTATGAGTTGGAAGTGTTGGAGTAGACTGAAAGAGACAGAATAGAGTTGTCACAAGGAGGACTCGGCGAGTCAGTTCTTGGACTCGGCGAGTCCAAGGGAATCTTCTTAGCTGATGAAGATGGACTCGGCGAGTTGTAGAACAACTCGGCGAGTCGGTTGAAGAAAGTCCTGAAGTGATAGATGAATGGGAACTCGTCGAGTTCTCGCTAGAATCGACGAGTGGAGTCGGGGTTGTTTTGGGATTTGAGGAGCATGGACTCGGCGAGTTGATAGAACAACTCGGCGAGTCGAGTCAACTGGAAGGTTGACTTTGACCAGGACCTTGACCAGAGTTGACTTAGTTGACCTCTGGAGGACAGCTTAGGCTAAGTTCAATTATTTGGTGTTGGTAGCTTGGTGAGCTAGGAGAGCAGCGCTTCGGAGAATAGTCGATTAGCAGCCAGAGGATTATCAGCAGAGTTCAGCAGTACAGGTGAGTTTTCGTCCAGTAGGAACGGGTCTACGGCCACAATGCCGGCCCGTTTAGATAGCAGTAGTTCCGGACTTTGGTCCGATGCAGTAGTACAGTATGCTTGATGTCTTTGTGATTCAGGCATGTTTATGTGTTAGTTAGTCCGGACTTCGGTCCGATGCAGGGGGCAAGGCCCCAGTTAGTCCGGACTTCGGTCCGATGCAGGGGGTAAGGCCCCAGTTAGTCCGGACTTCGGTCCGATGCAGGGGGCAAGGCCCCAGTTAGTCCGGACTTCCGTCCGATGCAGGGGGCAAGGCCCCAGTTAGTCCGGACTTCGGTCCGATGCAGGGGGCAAGGCCCCAGTTAGTCCGGACTTCGGTCCGATGTAGGGGGCATGGCCCCAGTTAGTACGGATTTCGGTCCGATGCAGGGGGCAAGGCCCCAGTTAGTCCGGGCTTCGGTCTGATGCAGTGGGCAAGGCCCAATATGTGCTTTATATGTTATTGTATGGTATGTGGTAGTTTGGGGGAGCTCACTAAGCTTCGTGCTTACAGTTTTCAGTTTTGGTTTCAGGTACTTCCGGTAGCGGAGGGAAGAGCTCGGGATGATCGCATGGCACACACCATAGTTAGTCAGCCTGGGATGTTTTACTCTGATGATAAGAATATGTTTTGAATTAATACTCTGATTTTATGTTATGATTCATGTTATGGATTGACAATCGTGGTTTAAGTAATGTTTTTCAAACGAAATTTTTAGTCATGATTTTTGGATCGTTACACTGGTACTTGTGCAAGGGGTGCGGGTTTGTTGGATCTCATACACACATATGTGTGTGGACCTTTCAAAACCGCCACAAGGGATGCTAACCGCTTCTATGTGACTTTTACTGATGATTATAGTAGATATGGTTATGTCTACTTAATCAAGCATAAGTCAGAAACCTTTGAAAAGTTCAAAGAGTTTAAACAGGAAGTGGAGAATCAGCTGGGAAGGAACATTAAGATGCTTCGATCCAATCGAGGAGGAGAGTATCTTAGTACAGAGTTCCTTGACTATCTTAAGGAATGTGGAATTGTTTCACAATTGACACCTCCCAGGACACCACAGCTTAATGGTGTGGCTGAGAGGCGCAATCGAACCTTGTTGGACATGGTTCGTTCCATGATGAGTCGAGCTTCGTTACCAATCTCATTCTGGGGGTATGCCTTAGAGACTGCCGCCCATATCCTTAATCTAGTCCCTACCAAGAAGGTTGCCAAAACACCTCACGAGATGTGGACTGGGAAAATTCCCAATTTAGACCACATCAAGATTTGGGGTTGCGAGGCTTTCGTGAGGCGCCAGACTCATGATAAGCTCGAACCTCGAAGTGAGCGATGTAGTTTCATCGGCTACCCACAGAAATCCTTTGGTTACCTCTTCTACAGACCTGGTGAGAATGTGGTCTTTGTGGCAAGGAGAGGGGTCTTTCGCGAGAGAGAATTTATAAGCCAAGGAAACAGTGGGAGGCAAATTGACCTTGAAGAGCTTCAAGAGTCAAGTGGTGAAGGAACCTCAAACCCTAGCAATCAACCTGAGGAGGAAACTCCTGTTGAATCAACTGACGAGCCCATACCTCTGAGGCGTTCCAATAGAGTTAGGAATGCACCTGAACATTACTATGGTTTCCATATTACTGCGGAAGGTGATACATTTATCACTGATAGTACACTGGTAAATCTGGACGAACCTAACAACTATAGGGAAGCCATGGCAGGCCCCGAGTCTGCTAAATGGAAAGAGGCTATGGATAGCGAGATCCAATCCATGTATGACAATCAAGTTTGGAACTTGGTTGACAATGTACCGGGTCGTAAGACAGTCGGGTGCAAATGGATCTTCAAGAAGAAGACCGACATGGATGGGAAAGTACACACTTATAAGGCGCGACTGGTTGCGAAGGGCTTCACTCAAACTCAGGGAGTTGACTATGATGAAACCTTCTCACCAGTAGCGAAGATTAAGTCGATTAGGTTTATGCTAGCCATTGCTGCATTTCATGACTATGAAATATGGCAAATGGATGTCAAAACCGCTTTCCTTAATGGAAAGTTGGCTGAGGATGTTTACATGAATTAGCCAGAGGGATTTGTCGATGCAAAGCACCCTAATAGAGTGTGTAAGCTTGAGAAATCCATTTATGGATTATAACAAGCATCTCGCAGCTGGAATCTTTGTTTTTATGAGAAAGTCAAAGAGTTTGGTTTTTCGAGAAGCGAAGATGAGTCCTGTGTATATGTCAGATCTAGTGGGAGTATAGTTAGCTTTTTGGTACTGTATGTGGATGACATACTACTCATAGGAAATGACATCCCAACCTTGCAGGAGGTTAAGTCCTGGCTTGGGAAGTGTTTCGATATGAAGGACCTTGGAGAAGCTGCCTATATACTAGGGATAAGGATATTGAGAGAGAGGAGTAAAAGACTAATTGGACTTAGTCAAAGCACTTACTTGGACAAGGTGTTGAAAAGGTTCAACATGCAGAATTCCAAGAAAGGTGACTTACCGATCCAGTACAATGCCAGACTGAGTAAGACTCAGAGTCCGAGTACAGAGACTGAGATAGCTGAGATGAGTCGGTTACCATATGCTTCCGTTGTTGGCTCGATTATATATGCTATGACTTGTACCCGCCCTGATGTGGCCTTTGCTTTGAGCATGGTCAGAAGATATCAGGAGAACCCTGGCAAAGCCCACTGGACTGCGGTAAAGAATATTCTCAAGTATCTGCGAAGGACTAAGGACTGGGTCCTTAACTTCGGTGGGAGTGATTACTTGAGAGTGATTGAGTACAGTGACGCCAGTTTCCAGAATGATAAGGATAATTTCCGCTCTCAGTCGGGGTGGGTCTTTACCCTAAATGGAGGAGCAATTACTTGGAAAAGTTCCAAGCAGGAGACAGTAGCTGATTCAACTTGCGAATCAGAGTACATAGCAGCAAGTGAAACGACAAAGGAGGCGATATGGCTGAAGAACTTCATTGGAGACCTTGGAGTTGTACCAGCTATAAAGGAGCCTATGGAGATTTTCTGTGACAGCAATAGTTCGGTGGCCTTAGCTAAGGAACCAAGAGATCATGGCGGATCCAGACACATTAACAAAAAATATCACTTCATAAGACACAAGATAGAAGAAGGACTTCTCGTGGCAAAGAGGGTATCGTCAGAAGATAACCCAACAGATCCCCTCACGAAGATAACCCAGCATGCGAGGAGCATCGGGCTGAAGGACGATATTAGTTTTAATAATTAGATAGCTATTTCTGAAACTTGTAAAATGTAATTGACATTTGGTGATTAAATAAAAGTTGTTATTTGTTTATGAGTAAAGTGTTACTATCTTGTGTCAATCGTTTACTATTGTTTCAAATTTTGCATGTTTTGACTTCCAGAATAATTACTTTATTCAAACTTTCCACAGTCAATCATACTTTGGAAGTAGGTATGAATCAAGACTGTCATGAACAGGGCTTGTAGATGTCTAAGGTGTTTAGACATAGCAAGTGTTGCTGCAACATTCATGAGTGCTCATAAGTTCTGAGTATTGGATTAAACCCACGCTCACTTGTATCACTTCATGGAATTTATCTCGAGTGATCGTGAGACGGTAATATCATATAAATCTTCAAACCTAGAGATATGAGTTGTTGGCTGTGAGTTGGTTGTACATTGATTGTACGAAAACGCATCAGTAACTTGATGTTATAAAACGTACCTTTGTGTATGATTCAACAAGTAGTTAGTACAAGCATATGAGTCGAAGTTTATATGTTCCTTTTAGTCCTTGGAGTATTAAAAGCGATATTTTGGCCCCTCGATGATTTTGTTTTGACCGATGTACCGGGCCCGGTCAGAACCTAATTGATGTGTTCAATTTAGTTCTATGTCAAACAAATCGGAAATCAGGAAACAAACTGTTGGACAATAAGTACGACGTTGTTCCATGTATTTGTCCAGCTGATATCTTGAATAAAGGATTATATGATCACTTATCTAAAATGGCACTTCATAATTCAACAGAGTTTTAAGAGCTACGATTGTTGGTCGGTTCCTGAAGTCATACTTGCAACTATAGTTATCAGACTTATCCAAGTGGGAGACTGTTGGATAAGGTGTCTAAGTCCATAACTATATTTGGTATGTACTTGACCCGACCCGGCATGGTCCATTTGGGTTGCACTTCACTAAAACAATTTGTATGGATAATATTTTGAGAATAGTATATTTATGATTTATTAATATATTATAAGTTATAATATATTAATATGAAATCATATTATTTAATTAGTATTGATCAAGAATTAATTTGGTGATAAAAAGAGACTAATTAAATATGGACTCTTATATATATAGAATGGGCCAATGTTCATTTAGGATGGGCTAAGCTTGCATGGATAGTCCATGGAGCTTTTAACCCATGGATCCTATGGAAATGAAAGGTCATGGGTATTAGGGTTTACATGGATGTAACCCTAATCCACCATACTATATAAAGGAGTCCTTGGCACTTGAAATTGGCACTAGTGTGTGAGATAAGAAGGCATAGCCGATTTCTACAAGAGCATACCATTCTCTCAAGTTTTCCAAGTTAGTTTGGTGATTTGTGATTCCACTTGAGGCATCCACATTATTGGTGCTAGGCTCTCATAACTCCAAGCAATCAACCACAAGAAAAGGTATGTAATTAGATAAAACATAGATCCAAGGTTTCTAGGGTTGCATGTACACCATAAGAGTGTTAGAATGCTCAAACCCCTTCAAATCAGCAAGGCAATGTTTTGGCGGTTTTTCTGTAAGCATGTGTAACATCCCAAGATTTTGCAGGTATTTCCGAATCCTCTCTGTTATTATTATTGTGTCGTTTATAGTCCCTGGGGATGGAAGAGTGAAGCCAAAAGAAGTCTAAGGGCTAAAGTTGCAACTTTGGGATCAAGAAGAGTACGCTAAGCGTACATAAGGTACGCTAAGTGTACTAGGCGCGCCCTAGTACGCTGGGCGTACACTTGTGTACACTAGGCATACTCACGTCAGGTGGAAACCCTTATATTTAGGGTTTGGGTGCTATATAAACGTCTTTATGAGCTCATAACCCTCCCTTATCTCAGCCTCCATAGTTTTGAGCCGTTTTCCCCAAACCCTAACCCCTCTCTTGAGTGTGTGGGCTAAAAGTGTGTGTTTTGAGTATGTTGGAGGAGAAGGTATTGCATCAAGAAGTTGGATAAGGAAGGCAAGCTTGTAGATCTGAGGTTACTTTGTGCTCTAGAAGCTCCAGAAGGTAAAAAGCCCAAACCTTTGTGCTTGTATGATGTAGATCTTGCCTTATTAGCTTCATGACACCTTTCTTGTCCCAAAAAGTCTCAATATTGTGCATGTGGTGTTTTGGACGTGACAAGCTATCCTTTTAGACCCTAGGAAGTGTCCTAAGTGATAAAAATGATGTCTCAATGGCTAAAAGTGTCCCATGCATGTAGTAGAAAGGTCTTAATTGGTTAATACCATGTATTAAGAACTTCGTGGACGTCCAAAGTCTTAAAGTTTGAGACTTTATGATTCTAAGACACATTTGGTCGATGGATTTGGAATTTGGACTTAAGTGCTTAAGCCATTAAGCACTTATAAGAGTTTTTGGAAATAGCCGCGTACGCCCTGCGTAAATTCTGTACGCCCAGCGTACTGAGTCAACCACCCCGGTGGTGGTTAACGCAAGGAAGAGTACGCCTAGCGTACCAGAGGAGTACGCCCCCGCGTACGCTCTCTGTTGGGCTTTTGACGATTTGGGCCGCCTTTGGGCCAGTCTGACTTGGGCCTTGCTGGACTTTTTGATTAGGTGTGTTCGGGCTAGTTTTAGTAATGGATTATAAAATGAGGCCCAATTAGGTAGTTGGGCCCAATTTGGAAAATTAGGCCAATAATGGGCTTTGTATATGTGGACTTTTGAATCATGGATTTGGTATTGGGCCTTGGCCCAAATTAGAGAAAAGGCAAAAATGGACTATTATCCTATGTGGGACCCTTGTTTAAGATTGATATCCCAATTGTTGACTTAGTATTCGTTATTTTGGATAGGTCGGGATTTTCGGTGAGACAGCGGTCGGAGACTTTCAGTCCAGTTCAGCACTACTTGTGAGGTGAGTTGTCCTCACTATACTAACAGGGTCGAAGGCACCAATGTCGGCCCTTCTTTTGGATTGATATCCTGGTTATTGCATGATGATATGCTTAGTGACCTGTTAGGTCGGTATCCTGGTATATCGGATGATGCTATGTTAGTGACCGATTAGGTCGGTAACCTGGTATATAGGATGATGCTATGATTAGTGATCTGTTAGATCGGTTTGACTTTTTGTATATGCTAACGTTTGTTATCTATGTGTTGATTGTATGATTGGGGGTGGGTTGAGGCGGACATGCTTTGTGTTGTAGGCCAACATACCCAGGGCGGCTCGGATAGACTACAGTCCATGGAGGCATATCAGTCAGGCCGAAGGCCCGAAGAACGGTCCAGACAGGATGAAGGCCCAGTGAGGCGGACCAAACATGCTGAAGGTTCTGAGAGTGGGCCAGACAGACTGAAGGCCCGGTGAGGGCGGTCCAGTCATACTGTAGACTCTATATGCATGCTGTCTGTTTGTTATTATATGGTTATGATTTGTATGGCGTTGGTATTTTGGGGGAATTCACTAAGCTTCAGGCTTACAGTTTTGGATTTTGTTTCAGGTACTTCGGATGATCGCGGGAAGGCGAAGGCATGATCGTGCACCTCCTCGCATTTTTATGATTTGATTTTTGGGATACTCTGATATGAAACTATTTTGAAAACATTTTGTAATAAATGATGATTTTTGAATGCTTGAAAAAGTTTTAAAATTTTATGAATTTTATGGATGTTACACTGTTGGGTTTTGAGCACTATAACACTCCTATGGGGCACATGCAATCCTAGATGCTTTGGATCTATGTTTTCTCTAATTATACATGCATTTTTTTCAATTTTCCAAAGCATACACCCTAACTAGCATACAATTTAAGCTATATAACATAAAATCTAGTTTAGATGATTACCTCTTATATGTAGGGTGTAGTTCTTGACCTTTGAAAGCTTGAGCACCTCAAGTGTGACACCTCTAATGTGTCACAAACACCAAATGCAATAGGAGGCTTGAGAGAATAAGTTATTTAGCGCAAAATCAATATCACTCTCCTAGAATGAATTGGGGTAACCGATTTTGGCTCTAGGGGTGTGCTTTTATAGTGTGACAAGTGCTAGGGTTACATCCATGCAAACCCTAATGCACCATGACCTTTCATATTACTTAGGCTCCATGGGTTAAACCTCCACGGACTATCCATGGACTATCTCATTGGTTTAGCCCATCCTAAATAACCATGGATCATTAGCTCACACTATAAGAATCATTGATTTACATAATGAATCCCCATATATTTAATTAGTCTCTTTTGATCACAAAATTAATTCCAAATTAATTCTTGATCAATACTAATTAAATAATATGATTTCTCAATTAATATATTATATTTATAATATATTAATAAATCATAAATAACCTTATTCTAAAAAGTCAATCCTTTCAAATTGCACTGGTGAAGGCAACCCAAAAGGACCATGCTACTATCGAGTCAAGTACATCCTAATTATAGTTATGGGCTTAGACACCTAATCCAACAGTTACAAGTTGGTATCAGAGCCTTAGTTTGAGTGAATTGGAGGAACACTAGTGTGAATCCAGTCTCAAACTAAGGAAAAAGGTTTTCAAAATGATTTTCAAATGGTTTTCAAAATACTAAATGAGGATGCAAAGTGTACGATCAGTCGGAGCCAGTAAGTAGACCCCAAAATACCATACGGATATTTGATATTATGATATGTTAGAACAGCATGCTAGTGATAGGCTAGGGATCTTTAGAAATTGCATGTTAGAATTGCCTGACTATATGATGCCTTAGTTCCTATAGAGTTCTCTTGTTGAGATGATTTGTTACTCTTTCGCGTGTGAACTGGCTATTAAGTGGATGCGCTAAGTCACATACTGCATGGTTTAAAGGATCCTAAGCTGAGAGGTTTGGTCCTGCTGCACAACTCTCGTTTGAGTCCAACCGTTGTGGGACTAAATCTTTTAGCCTAAGATTGTTTAAACTGTGGGGTATGTGATTGTATTCATGCAATAGTCATCTGGCACCAATGGAGGGTCATGTGGCAGTTAGGGGTAGGATGGGTGAGTTATGCGGGGTCAGTCGGCCAGTTATGAGATATTTAGCCTTCCTCTAGGAGTGAGGATTGAGCGCTCGCCATGCTTATGTATATTGTTAGGGCGTTGTGATGATACTTGAGACAAATATGGGTAGGTATGGAAGGTAGTATGGGCCCGTACTACTGAAAGCACATGACCCATACGCATAGCAAGGAAGTCACAACCCCTAGGGTTTAGTTGGGAGTTGGTTCTCCGTTATTATATGGAATGTCTTATATCTTCCTGGTATATTTTCAGCATGGTCGTTACGAGACGATTTGTGACTGGATCCGGGCCAGGATCAGGAGATGGCGGTCAGGATGGACCAGCAGTACTCGAGGCTATTGGTCAGATGAGGTTAGATAAGTTGGACGCCAAGATTCGAGAGATCCTGCATGATAAGGTTGCTACTCTATTCCGGGCACAATTGTCGGAGATGTTTGGGTCTATTAAGACCGCTATGGTATAGTACTTTGATGAGCGCTATGCAGCTCTTGCTGAGACGGCCGCCACTGCAGCCTTCGCAGTAATAGTAGCCGCTGGTAGTGGGACCGGTCGGGCTTTTCAGTATTGGGACTTTGATAACACGAAGCCCCCGACTTTTGATGGGATTCAGGACCCGATCATAGCCATGATGTGGCTATCTGACGTGGAGGGATGTTTCTTCACATGCTCATGTCATACTGACCAGAAGGTCAGGTGTGCTCTGAACCTGCTGAGGTCCGGAGCCAAGGACTGGTGGAGGTTGATGACAGGATCGTATACTGATGATCAGAGAGTTGTAGTTACTTGGGATCGGTTCGGGGAGATGTTCCACGCTCGCTACATTCCACGGGTTGAGCGCGAGCGCCTGGCACATGAGTTTCTGGATTTGAGACAGGGTTTGGAGTCGGTGAAAGAGATCATCCATATGTTCACTGAGAGGGCAATGTTTTTCCCGGAGTTTGCTTCCGAGCAGGCTCAGATGACATGATATCTGAGCATGTTCAAGAATGACATTCGTCAGTTTGTTGCTACCCAACGTTGTGATACATTGTTGGAGTTACACGAGGCCGCTAGGCGGCGGGAGCTGGAGATTGAGTTACAGCTGCGGGAGCAGAGGCAGGCCCCGACGCAGTCGCAGCTTACGCCAAAGCGGTCCAAGACCGTTGATTCTAGGTCAGGGGGCCAGCACGGCCGCACTTGTGGGAAGTGCTGGAAGGATCATTCGGTAGTTTGTAGATCGGGTAGTGCGTGTCGCAAATGCGGCAAGCAGGGGCACTTTGCAAGGGATTGTCGCCAGCCAACCCCGGTTCAGGATATGAGGATCGGTTACTTATAAATAAGGCGGAATCACTCACTCTAAATCTATAAATCTTACTTATAGATGACCCTGAGGTATACGCTAAGTCGTACTAGCTCACATGCGAGGATCCTTATCTTTCATATAGATGATTGGGTTTATCTGGGTGAGGGAATAATTTATGAGTTTTTGCCTTAAATGCGGGAATTTTTAGAGTAAAATTTGATGTTAAATTATCGTTGTTAGGATACGTACCAAAAATTGTAGTAGGGTTCCTTATTGTTTCACCATGTCCCGTTGCTAAACACCTCCTACTCCTCCGTCATTCTTCTCTGTTGGATAATCTCTCTTGAAATGCCCTAATTCACCACATGCATGACATATCTGACTGGTACTAGCATCGGTGGTTGAAGTTATGTGTTGGGCTGGGTTTCTACAGAAAGAGATAGTATGCCCATTTTTGTTGCACCCAACGCAACGCAACACTCGGCAGGCTCCGGTATGATGGTAGTTGCACTTGTTGCAGTTTGGAAGCTTTCCAGCATATTGGCGCACTGGCGTTGGTGCTGGGGTAGTAGATGTTATGGTTGCAGGGGTTGCTGCAGTTTGCTGCCTCCTGGCAAGTTTTGGAGATACTCCGCTCTTTTTTTTGTTCCAGAACTTTCGTTTATTGATCTTAGATTTGTGAGTTGAAGGATTCTTATAGGTAGGTACTTGTCGATTTCCTTGGTTGTTACTACAGTTTGAATTGTCTACACCACTTCCATTTTCACTAGTGTTATTTGCATTGAGATGTGCCATAACGGCGGACACGACGGCTGAAACCACAGCTTGAAAGGTAGCAGAGTCTATCTGCAGGAATGGTGTTTTGTTGGTTGACTGGTTATTTCCATGCGGAGGCATGATTCTGTTACAATGTATGAAATAAGCTGGTAAGTAACAATAGTTGTTTGTAGATGTAACCCATTTTTTTATATACACGCATAAATTTCTTGTTTTGATATACGATTTCTAATGTCTCATCTTACATTCCCATGATGTACTTGTGGTAGAGAGTAGAAATAGGTATTTTATCTAGAATTTAGTTCGACTATAATCGAGTATCGATACTGATTTTTAAGAGGGTCGATTTTTATGGTTTTGGAAGGGAGTATTTCCTTTCTTTCGATTCTTTCTCAGAATCCTCCTTGTGAACCCTTTTTCTGGTTCTGTCTCGACTCTTCCGTTGACTGCTTGCTCTGTCTATGTGTGTTGGTTGCACGAGAATGAAAATGCCTAATGAATCTATGAGATTAGTAAAATATTGAGATTTTTATGGTGATCCTCACTAGGTCCTTCTATAATTACGTAGTGTATACCGATTATACATAACCAAGATTAAATAGACCTTCGAATAAGTGATCCTACTCTAAGTCCACAACCAAACAAGGAACAGGAAGTAGAGCGAAGATCACAGATTCTAAGTCTATAAAATCTCAATTATATATAACTCTGAGAGTATACACTCCGAAATCATAGACCAACCAGTCAGGGTCTTTTTAGTTTTCATATAAGTTAGTTATAGCACCTCAAATACTCCCATAGTATTTTAGTTGCATGATTGATTTTTGAGCTTCTTGATATACAAAGCTGATGAGTTTTTAGATTTGTTGTTTATTGCATGGTATCATAAAATACTCCTATAGTATTTTAAATATTTATGTTTGGTTTTAATATTCCTTCATGTAGAATTGGTAAGTTTTAGTTCCGTCGACACACCACTATCACTACTGAACACATGTTGGTCGTATCTTGAATAAATATAGTTGATCAGACTATATTTATCTTAGATATGATTACATAACTGTCTAGGTTTGACTCTAGTGTCCAACTTCTAAATACTTTTGTTTTGTTCCTTTTGTGATACTTGCTCTAGTATGTATATATATAAATAAATATATACGTGTATGTATACTCTCGTAAAAATATTGTTATATTCTAAAAGTATAATTTAAGTCAGAGCACTTCGGCCCCATTGTATTTATAGTTGTATATCTTTTATAGGTTGATATACTTAGTTCACTATAAACAATGCTCTGATACCAATCTGTCACACCCCCAAACCGGAACGGCGGAAACGTTCGGGGGCGGAGGACGTCATGCACAGTATCACAACAATTGTACGATAGTAATCAAAGCAACAACAACCTTTTCATTGATAACATATAGTTTACATTGTAATTGATTTACATAGGTTTAACTTCCAAAAGTAAACAGCAAAACTAAGTCTTGGTACTATGATGCTCCGTCTCCTCGAAGCCTGTACGCATACTTGACTTACTAACTTTCTGAGAATACAAGTAGTTTGAAAGAGTATCAGCATTAAAGCTGGTGAGTTCATAAGCATTTTTGTTGTAAAATGAGTACGTCCTTTTGTTCTTTGGAAAAATGGAATGTTGCCTTTGAGTCTTAAGACCAAAATACATATGTGTTTCTCATGTTTTTAAAGAACGTTTCAAAATTTGAAAGACTAGTATACAAAATATGTTCCTGGTGCGATTTCTTGGTGTGTACATGTTATTAAAGTTTTTAGATCGAACGGATCCACTACGTATTTACTAAGACACTATTTTTGTAAGTAAATCTCCACACTTAAAATAGCATATGTAGTTTTGTATGTGCATAAAACCCCTTTTTGTGTGGTTCTTAAGTCTCTAATGTTTCCAGAAAATCTTATATTTTCCGTAAAGTGTGTGATAGCCTTAACTGAACCAAGGCCAAAATATGTAAGTATAAATACCATACTTAGTTTACAAGTGTGTAGTTTTGCTATTAAGAAAACTAGTTTGAAGATGTCATCACTTTGCCAATGATGACGTTTAACCTGGTGGATTCTGTGTTTTTAAGAAGATGGCTTGTAGCCTTTATTGTATTAAGACTCCATTTTTGTAAGTAAAATTCCCATACTTAAAATAGTATAAGTAGTTTTAATACCATAAAAGCCAATTGTGTAGACCCGGTACTTTGTAATGTACCCTTTTTGTATAAACCCGGTACTTTGTAATGTACCCCTTTTGTATAAACCCGGTACTTTGTATAAACCCCGTTTATATGAAAACTAAGTCTTGGTACTATGATGCTTCGTCTCCTCGAAGCCTGTACGCATACTTGACTTACTAACTTCCTGAGAATACAAGTAGTTTGAAAGAGTATCAGCATTAAAGCTGGTGAGTTCATAAGCATTTTTGTTGTAAAATGAGTACGTCCTTTTGTTCTTTGGAAAAATGGAATGTTGCCTTTGAGTCTTAAGACCAAAATATATCTGTGTTTCTCATGTTTTTAAAGAACGTTTCAAAATTTGAAAGACTAGTAAACAAAATATATTTGTGGTGCGATTTCTTGGTGTGTACATGTTGGTAAAGTTTTTATATCGAACGGGTCCACTACGTATTTACTAAGACACTATTTTTGTAAGTAAATCTCCATACTTAAAATAGCATTTGTAGTTTTGTATGTGCATAAAACCCCTTTTTGTGTGGTTCTTAAGTCTCTAATGTTTCCAGAAAATCCAATATTTTCCGTAAAGTGTGTGATAGCCTTAATTGAACCAAGGCCAAAATATGTAAGTATAAATACCATACTTAGTTTACAAGTAGTTTTGCTATTAAGAAAACTAGTTTGAAGATGTCATCACTTTGCCAATGATGACGTTTAACCTGGTGGATTCTGTGTTTTTAAGAAGATGGCTTGTAGCCTTTATTGTATTAAGACTCCATTTTTGTAAGTAAATTCTCATACTTAAAATAGTATAAGTAGTTCTAATACCATAAAAGCCAATTGTGTAGACCCGGTACTTTGTAATGTACCCCTTTTGTATAAACCCGATACTTTGTAATGTACCCCTTTTGTATAAACCCGGTACTTTGTATTCGTATCCCGTTTATATGAAAACCCGTTACTTTGTAATGTACCCCTTTTGTATAAACCCGCTACTTTGTATTTGTACCCCGTTTATATGAAAACCCGGTACTTTGTAATGTACCCCCTTTTCGTATGAAAAACTTTTGTTATGAATTTGAAATGTAAAAGAAATATAAACCATACCATTTATAGTTTATCATAATGTTTGTATTGTACATGCAACCTAACTATACCTATTATAGTTTTAGCATGTTTGTTTGTGGTGTATAATAGACTTAACTTTACTTATTATAATTTATTATAATCATTAGTAGTAGTAGTACTTCTTTGTATATGATTCATACCTTTAAACTAAGGTAAATAATGTGTACTATCAGCAACATGTATTCAAATAATACTACACACATTGCTCAGCAAGTTACAAGGTGTAAATAGGATTGTTAACTATTTATAGGTTTTAACTTTTCTGTTCCTGCTATTGAAAAAATTTATAGAGAATTCGTCAGAGGTCGAAATTTAGATCCGTAAACTCTGAGGGTCTATAAAACGTGTCTATTTTATTCATAATTTTTATCATGATTTTTAGTGACCTTTAACTTGTGTAAAAATGTCCAACTTCACAGACTGGTCCGAAGTGGTTTCTGAAATGATAGGCTGTTTTGTAAAAATCGTCATAAATTGTAGAAACATCGTATGGAGATGTTCAAGTAGTCATTTTAAAGGTATAAACCTGAATTATTTGCATATTAAACAGTTTTTAAAGATATTAAGTTTAAGATGGTCAAAACAGTCCGTGAATAGAACTCAACTTTTATGTTGAAAGATGATGTTTGAGTTTAGTTAAGTTTTTGGTATTTTAACTTGTATTCCCCCCCTGAAAACTAAAGAAAACTGGAAAATGTAGGGGTATGAACTCACCTTATGTGATTTCTTGAAGGATGGAAGGTTGAAGATGATGAGTTTCAAGTCAAGAACATTTGATGAACACACGAAGTTTTTGGATGATCCTATGAACGATTTCGTGTAAATATGTGTGTAGATGATCCAAGAGTGTTATGAAAACATGTAATAGCACTTGAGTTAGAAGGAAATACTTACCAATAAGTGAATAAATAACTCAAGAACACTTCAAAAGTGTGGCTGGAAGTTGAGAGAAAAAGAGGCAATCTTGATGGTTAAGAAGTGTGTAAGTGTTTGATGGTGAAGAAAATGATCAAGGAAATTCAAGAAATCCTCCAGGGATTTCCTTATATAGAAAGTTGCTGGAGCAATTTGCAAGGTTGAGAGGATGTTTTCCTTGGTTTGCGTGATGTGGATAAGGTTGGACCAATGAGAAAGTGATACATAGGTGCAAGTGGACACACTTGACCCACTTGAATCATAAAATATCCTAAGCTATTGTCTTTAATGTAAAATAATGATTTATAATTAATAAATACTTAGGATGTCATTAAAATATGAGTTTAGGGAGTTTAAAATACTAAAAATGTGAATTTGGTGAAAAATCCCCGTAAAAAACGTCAAAAACGGGCTTAACATGCGAAAGTAGTCGAAAACCGGGAAATAGGGGCAAAGCTGTGAGGTTCGGTCCTTAAGAACCGAGAGGGAGGTTCGGGTCCGAAGGTGAGAAGGAGCGAAATGGACCGAAGGCTCGGTTTATTTCGGTTGTGTATGCGGTTCGGTTCGCTCGTCAGGGTCTCGGTTCCAAAGGGACCTTCGGTCCTCCGAAGTTCAGCCTCGGTCTAAGGTAGATTCGGTCCACATGACATGTTTCGGTCTTAGCAGGGTTCAGCTCTAAGAGGTTCGCCTCTTAAGAGGGTTCGATCCTGAGAAGGGTTTCGGTCCTAAATGGCTGATTTTCAAGTTAACTCCCCGATTCAAGTGGTTTTTGACCAAGTTAAGGGTCGGGATGACCCGGATGACTATAAAAAGTTGAGAGATATTTTGAGAGAGATTTGGGAGAGATTTGACTGTAGTCTTTGTTAGTGTTTATCCTCGCCATGCAAGGTTCGTAAACTCATTTAGGCTTTGTTTATGAATGTTTTAAGCCCCCAAAGGGTCCATAATCGTGTTTTGGTGCATTTACTCTCCCTTCTTAGGGTTTTACATTGCTAAACACTTAAAATCTTCGAGACACTTGCATTCATGATACATAATTGTACATTTGCACACATAGAATAACTTCTATAATAAAAGTACTAGTTGAGTTGAGCGGTTTGACCCTTTGACTTTTCTTGACTTTGACTTGACCAAAGTTTGACGGTTGTCACATTATCCCCCCGTTAGAAGGAATTTTGTCCCGAAATTTGCATTTTGAATGGGACTTCAAGAGTTTGGGGAATAGATGTGGGTACTTTTTCTTCGATTGGTGCTCGCGTTCCCAAGTAAATTCGGGTCCTCGCTTGGCATTCCAACGGACCTTTACGATGGGAATACGACTTTGTTTCGTTGATTTGACCTCTCGATCCATGATTTTAACAGGTTCCTCTACGAAGTGGAGGTTCTCGTTGACATCAATTTCGACAAGTGGAATGAGAAGGGTTTCATCGGACAAGAATTTCTTCAAATTAGACACATGAAAGGTAGGACGAACGTTGTTAAGTTCCTGCGGTAATTGAAGCTTGTATGCTACCGGACCAATCCTGGCAAGGATTTCGAATGGCCCGATATACCTTGATTTAAGTTTCCCATGTTTCCCAAAACGTATCACTCCTTTCCAGGGCGAGACTTTCAACAGTACTCGATTCCCAACTTGGAATTCCAAGGGCTTCCTTCTTTTATCCGTATGACTCTTTTGTCGGTCTGAGAAATCCTCAGTCGTTCTCGAATTTGGACGATTCTTTCTGTCGTTTACCTTATGATCTCAAGGCCGGTGAGACTGCTATTAGGAACTTGCCCCTTAACTAGTCGCGTGTCTCCCACCTCAGCCCAGTACAAAGGTGATCTACACTTGCGGCCGTAGAGGGCTTCGAGCGGAGCAACCTTGATGCTTGTGTGATAACTATTTTGTACGAGAATTCACTAAGTGGTAAATAAGTATTCTAAGTCTTACCGAATGTTATCACTCGGGCTCTTAACATGTCTTCCTATGTTTGAATGGTCCTTGGTCTCTTTCCGTCGGTCTGTGGGTGGTAGGTTGTACACATGTCCAAATCTAGTCCTAGTAGGTTTGTGTAGTGACTGTCAGAACTGTGATGTAAATCTACTATCCCTATCGGGGATAATAGATATCGGTACTCCGTGTAGTCGTACAATTTTCCTTAGTGTAAGTCCTCGTCAGTTTCTCCATTTCGTTTGTCTCTTTTACTCGTAGGAGGCGTGCGGTTTTGGTTAATCTATCAATGATTACCTTAATGGTGTCGAGTCCATCCGTACTCCCGACAGCTGCGTCCTGAAGTCGTGGTAGGTTCCTATACATGTTTCCTCTATCATCACTTAGTGTATTCAAATTGTATACAGTTGAGATCGGTTAGATTGTTAGTTGTGTGGTTCTGCCCCAAGTCCACAACCAAACGAGGAATAGGAGATAAGGCGGAATCACACATCCGAAATCCGTAGGGTCTTAATTATATACCACCCCGATGCATGCCCCAAGCGGTGGTAGTTTAACCGTATGGCCCACCTGTCGCTACCCTCGAAGTTGACTTGCTATACGTGTGGTATTCTTGAAAGGTTTGTTGAGGAAAACTACGAAAAGTGTGGTACTCCTCACACGAGTACTTCGAAGGTTTGAGGCAGGCGATGATTCTGGGGTTTACGTCGGGTTCACCGCTATGAATGACGATGGCTTTGTTAGTTGGCTAGTTAAGGTGAATATTAAATCCGTAGAACACACAATTGGTATGGTGAGGACCAAGCCAATTGAGTTTGAATGATAACGTCGGGATCTCTTAGGTATTAACTCGATCTGGAAGGAGTGTTTGTTAGACGGTAATGCCTCCCTTGTATATGTTCTCGGTGTTTTCAGTTTTTCCTTTTGTTATTAGTACTGTGAACATTTGTGTATTGCTTCTTAGTGAGTATTAATAGTACGTGAGTTTTGAGAAGTTGAAAATGATGCCCTCTTTAGAATAGAATCCCTATCAGGTGTATTTATTATTACTCGGGGTACACCAGTCATGCATAATTAAGATTTGAAATATTGTTGACTGAGCGATGCCACCCTAATTCCACAACCAGACAAGGAACAGGAAATAAGGAGAAATCACTCACTCTAAGTCTATAAATCTTACTTATAGTTGACCCTGAAGTATACGCTAAGTCGTACTAGCTCACATGCGAGGATCCTTATCTTTCATATAGATGATTGGGTTTATATGGGTGAGGGAATAGTTTATGAGTTTTTTCCTTAAATACGGGAATTTTTAGAGTAAAATCTGATGATAAATTATCGTTGTTAGGATACGTACCAAAAATTCTAGTAGGGTTCCTTGTTGTTTCACCATGTCTCGTTGCTAAACACCTCCTACTCCTCCGTCATTCTTCTCTGTTGGACAATCTCTCTTGAAATGCCCTAATTCACCACATGCATGACATATCTGACTGGTACTAGCATCGGTGGTTGAAGTGATGTGTTGGGTTGGGTTTCTACAGAAAGAGATAGTATGCTCATTTAAGAGGGTCGGTTTTTATGGTTTTGGAAGGGAGTATTTCCTTTCTTTCGATTCTTTCTTAGAATCCTCCTTGTGAACCCTTTTTCTGGTTCTGTCTCGACTCTTCCGTTGACTGCTTGCTCTGTCTATGTGTGTTGGTTGCACGAGAATGAAAATGCCTAATGAATCTATGAGATTAGTAAAATATTGAGATTTTTATGGTGATCCTCACTAGGTCCTTCTATAATTACGTAGTGTATACCGATTATACATAACCAAGATTAAATAGACCTTCGAATAAGTGATCCTACTCTAAGTCCACAACCAAACAAGGAACAGGAAGTAGAGCGAAGATCACAGATTCTAAGTCTATAAAATCTCAATTATATATAAATCTAAGAGTATACACTCCGAAATCATAGACCAACCAGTCAGGGTCTTTTTAGTTTTCATATAAGTTAGTTATAGCACCTCAAATACTCCCATAGTATTTTAGTTGCATGATTGATTTTTGAGCTTCTTGATATACGAAGCTGATGAGTTTTCAGATTTGTTGTTTATTGCATGGTATCATAAAATACTCTTATAGTATATTAAATATTTATGTTTGGTTTTAGTATTCCTTCATGTAGAATTGGTAAGTTTTAGTTTCGTCGACACACCACTATCACTCCTGAACACATATTGGTCGTATCTTGAATAAATATAGTTGATCAGGCTATATTTATCCCAGATATGATTACATAACTGTCTAGGTTTGACTGTAGTGTCCAACTTCTAAATACTTTTGTTTTGTTCCTTTTGTGATACTTGCTCTAGTATGTATATATATAAATAAATATATACGTGTATGTATACTCTCGTAAAAATATTGTTATATTCTAAAAGTATAATTTAAGTCAGAGCACTTCGGCCCCATTGTATTTATAGTTGTATATCTTTTATAGGTTGATATACTTAGTTCACTATAGACAATGCTCTGATACCAATCTGTCACACCCCCAAACCGGAACAACGGAAACGTTCCGGGGCGGAGGACGTCATGCACAGTATCACAACAATTGTACAATAGTAATCAAAGCAACAACAACCTTTTCATTGATAACATATAGCTTACATTGTAATTGATTTGCATAGGTTTAACTTCCAAAAGTAAACAGCAAAACTAAGTCTTGGTACTATGATGCTTCGTCTCCTCGAAGCCTGTACGCATACTTGACTTACTAACTTCCTGAGAATACAAGTAGTTTGAAAGAGTATCAGCATTAAAGCTGGTGAGTTCATAAGCATTTTTGTTGTAAAATGAGTACGTCCTTTTGTTCTTTGGAAAAATGGAATGTTGCCTTTGAGTCTTAAGACCAAAATATATCTGTGTTTCTCATGTTTTTAAAGAACGTTTCAAAATTTGAAAGACTAGTAAACAAAATATATTTGTGGTGCGATTTCTTGGTGTGTACATGTTGGTAAAGTTTTTATATCGAACGGGTCCACTACGTATTTACTAAGACACTATTTTTGTAAGTAAATCTCCATACTTAAAATAGCATATGTAGTTTTGTATGTGTATAAAACCCCTTTTTGTGTGGTTCTTAAGTCTCTAATGTTTCCAGAAAATCCAATATTTTCCGTAAAGTGTGTGATAGCCTTAATTGAACCAAGGCCAAAATATGTAAGTATAAATACCATACTTAGTTTACAAGTAGTTTTGCTATTAAGAAAACTAGTTTGAAGATGTCATCACTTTGCCAATGATGACGTTTAACCTGGTGGATTCTGTGTTTTTATGAAGATGGCTTGTAGCCTTTATTGTATTAAGACTCCATTTTTGTAAGTAAATTCTCATACTTAAAATAGTATAAGTAGTTCTAATACCAAAAAAGCCAATTGTGTAGACCCGGTACTTTGTAATGTACCCCTTTTGTATAAACCCGATACTTTGTAATGTACCCCTTTTGTATAAACCCGGTACTTTGTATTCGTACCCCGTTTATATGAAAACCCGGTACTTTGTAATGTACCCCTTTTGTATAAACCTGGTACTTTGTATTCGTACCCCGTTTATATGAAAACCCGGTACTTTGTAATGTACCCCCTTTTTGTATATACCCGGTACTTTGTATTCGTACCCCGTTTATATGAAAACCCGGTACTTTGTAATGTACCCCCTTTTCGTATGAAAAACTTTTGTTATGAATTCGAAATGTAAAAGAAATATAAACTATACCATTTATAGTTTATCATAATGTTTGTATTGTACATGCAACCTAACTATACCTATTATAGTTTTAGCATGTTTGTTTGTGGTGTATAATAGACTTAACTTTACTTAACTAGCTCGCGAATACCATTACATATTACTAAGACCAGATAAATCTTCGAATGAAAGGTCCTACCCCACAATGGTTGGACTCAAACAAGAGCTGCGCAGTAGGGCTAGACCTAACCTTCTGGAATTATTTCGTCCTCACAATATGTAACTTAATGTATTCATTTACTAGTTAGCTACAGATAACTAGGACTCCCGAAGCACAAAGCAACAGCATTCGGGCATTGAGAAACCCAATCCAATCGTACTCTATCCAAGCTATCATATAACTGACTAATCAGTAACATCTCGCAGCTCAAAAACACATATAGCAGGCATATCAGGCATCTTCCTAGATCCTTAGCCCTAATCTAGCATGCAGTTCTCATTCACATACAGTAGGCATATAAGGCATCCTTCCTAGATCCTCTAGCCCTAATCTAGCATGCAGTTCTCATAATCATATCATATCATAACATAACATGTATGGGTATCTTGGGGAAAACTTACTTGAGCTCGGCCGATCGCGCACATCACACACCTTGCTCTTTTCCAAAGTTCCTTTTTCTCTTTTCAAACTTCTTTTCATAAAATGATTTTCTTTTGAAAATTTTCATACCACGTCCTCAGTTTGAGTTAAGACACACCCAACTCTCAAACTAAGGCTCTGATACCAACTTGTAACAACCCAATTTTCAAGGCCAAAATTTCATTTTTAATTAAGTAACTCATAAAATAGATTACCAAAAACATTACCAATGACATATCAATTTATAAAATTGTAACAACATGTCTCAAAACCATATTATCAGTAGTAATAAAAGTCAGAGTTCAATCCCAGAAAACTCAGTGCGGAAATCATGTGTGAGTGTGATGTGCCGCTACCGCGCCGACTCCTTCCCCTTCGCTGAAGAGGTACCTGAAACAAAACTGAAAACTGTAAGCACGAAGCTTAGTGAGTTCCCCCATCATACCACATACCATACAATCACATGACATACATACTGCCAGACATATCTGGGTGCCCGACCTACCCTTTCGGTCCTCTCGACCGGTGACCTTGCCTAGCATATCTGGGTGTTGGCCTACCCCTTCGGTCCTCTCGACCGGTGACCTTGCCTAGCATATCTGGGTGCTGGCCTACCCCTTCGGTCCTCTCGACCGACAACCGGGGACTATTTCACCCCTACTACTACCACATAATATCATATCACATATATCATAATCTGTCTAGCATAGCTGGGTACTAATCTACCCCTTCGATCCTATCGACCGGTAACTTGGGGACTATTTCACCCTATTACCACCACTATCACATAACATCATATCATGCTAGCACATAAAACATAACAGGTAGCAGCAACCTAGATGAATATCACAAAGACAAACATCTAACATGCATCTCCTACTAGTGGGTCGGCATTGTGGCCGTAGACCCACTGCTACTGGAAGGTAACTCACCTCGGTGTCGTGTAGTGTCTGCACTGATCTCGATGCGGAAATCGACTCCCCCCGACTCCTCAATTCCAACACGACAGCTCTTCTAAGTTATCAACTCATACTCATACTCGCAACCCTTACAAGGGTCAACCCAAACCAAATCAATCTCCAAGTCAAATCCATGGTCAAAGTCAATCATCTGGTTGACTCGACTCGCCGAGTTGTTCTACCAACTCGTCGAGTCCATGTCCCACTAACCCGATCCAACCCCGACTTCACTCGTCGAGTCTAGCAAGAACTCGACGGGTTCTCCTTCATCCAAACCATCAGGACCATCTTCATCCGACTCATCGAGTTCATCCTCGAACTCGTCGAGTTCATCTCCTTCCTATGAATACATCCAGTCTATGACTCGCCGAGTTGTATGAACAACTCGTCGAGCTCATCTTCAAAGGTTGGGAAATTGCCTTGGACTCGCCGAGTCTGTTCATACACTCGCCGAGTCCTATGATTCCCAGGTCCCTTTACGTGTCCAAACAACTAAGGGGTGGTTTTCCATCCTAACAACTGGTCCATCCACGGAAGGGATTTGGGGGTCAAAACACCCCGGCTCGCCGAGTCCCAAGAACGACTCCTCGAGCCCAACCTTGACCCTTAATATACAGTCGATTTAAACGGGTCTTAACACTTCAAAATCATAGATCTGGCCTCCTAATGTCCATTTCACACGTAAAGCTCCAAACTTGGTGCACATGCATGGGGTCTTTGGCTCAAAAAGCCATAAAAGGTGTTCTACAAGATGCATGGGGCTTTCATGGCCTTAAAGTTGGCACCTTTATGCCATGAGGCCCCTCCAATGACTCAGATCTGAAGTCAAGATTCCATGCACACCTCACAAACCGAAAATGGCTTGGAAAGCCCTAAATGTTCCCAAAGTCCAAGCTTCTAAGAATGAATAACACATGGAAGACCAAGACAGGGGTATTTTACCTTGATTGAGCTGGAAGTGGACCAAATCTCTGGATCTCTAAGCCTCAACTCGAACTCACAAGCTTCCTTCTTCTTCTCAAGCTTCACACTTCACTAAATGCACCAAAATGACCTTAGAACACACAAAAACGACTAGGGTTTCGATATACAGCTCTCTGGGAGTGATAAGGGCAATGGAGGCTGAGATAAAGTGTTTAAATAGGGTGCAAACCCTCAAATTTAGGGTTTCACTCAAACAGCACCTACTCGCCGAGTCAGCCTCCGACTCGTCGAGTAGGTCACTTAAACTTCCCGCGGATCCCGTCTCTACTCGACGAGTTGGGCCATCAACTCGTCGAGTCCCAGAGATAATACATACAATCCTTGAATAAAATACATACCAGGAATCCAGTGTTACAAGCGAAATGGACCGAAGGCTCGGTTCATTTCGGTTGTGTATGCGATTCGATTCACTCGTCAGGGTCTCGGTTCCGAAGGGACCTACGGTCCTCCGAAGTTCAGCCTCGGTCTAAGGTAGCTTCGGTCCACATGACATGTTTCGGTCTTAGCAGGGTTCGGCTCTAAGAGGTTCGCCTCTTAAGAGGGTTCGGTCCTGAGAAGGGTTTCGGTCCTAAATGGCTGATTTTCAAGTGGTTTTTGACCAAGTTAAGGGTCGGGATGACCCGGATGACTATAAAAAGTTGAGAGAGATTTGGGAGAGATTTGACCATAGTCTTTGTTAGTGTTTATCCTCGCCATGCAAGGTTTGTAAACTCATTTAGGCTTTGTTTATGAATGTTTTAAGCCCCCAAAGGGTCCATAATCGTGTTTTGGTGCATTTACTCTCCCTTCTTAGGGTTTTACATTGCTAAACACTTAAAATCTTCGAGACACTTGCATTCATGATACATAATTGTACATTAGCACATAGAATAACTTCTATAATAAAAGTACTAGTTGAGTTGACCGGTTTGACCCTTTGACTTTTCGTGACTTTGACTTGACCAAAGTTTGTCGGTTGTCACACATTTTTAGTGAACTCCTTACCTGCTTTGGTATTATTCGACTCGGGGGCGAGTCGGTCATTTGTCTCTCGATCGTTCAGTATGGAGTTCGGTTTGCCTATAGGAGAGCTAGAGTGTCCGTTGCGAGTCTCTATCGCCAACGAACACGGGGTTTCTACTTCTTCAGTCTATTGAAGTTGCGTTATGGAGATCTTCGGGGTATCCTTCCCGATAGACTTGATTCTGATTCCCGTGGGGGATGTATGTCTGATTGTGGGTATGGACTGGTTGAGTCGCTTCGGTTCCATGATCGACTGCGAGGGTCAGCGGGTGGTAGATCGAACCCCAAGTGGGGGGGGGGGGGACTGGTTATCTATAGAGAGGGCACCAGATTGGGATCAGGGTTTTGCTCAGCTGCCACGGCTCATCAGTATATTCAGCACGGGTGTGCGGGTTATTTGGCGTATGTGGTGGATACGCGGGTCAAGGATCAGGTTTCGGTGTCGGGCGTTCCGGTTGTCAGAGAGTTCGTTGATGTGTTTCTGGAGGAGTTACCCGGAGTGCCTCCGGAGAGGTAGGTCAAGTTCAGGATCAACCTAGTGCCAGGTGCGGCCCTTATCGCCAAGGTGTCGTACCGATTGGCACCACCTGAGATACAGGAGCTGTCATATCAGCTCCAGGAACTGCTAGGCAAGCAGTTCATCCGTCTGAGCAGTTCTCCGTGGGGAGCACTGATTCTCTTCGTTATGAAGAAGGATGGTTCGCATCAGATGTGCATTTATTATCGGGAGTTGAACAAGTTAACGGTGAAGAATCGTTATCCACTCCTAAGGATAGATGATCTCTTCGATCAGTTGCAGGGAGCATCTTGGTTCTCCAAGATAGACTTGAGGTCCAGGTATCATTAGGTTAGGGTTAGGGAGGAGGACGTGGAGAAGACCGTGTTCAGGACTCGTTATGGACATTACGAGTTCGTGGTGATACCGTTTGGGCTCACCAATGCGCCGACAGTGTTTATGGACCTGATGAATCGGGTATGCAGACCGATGCTCGATCGCTCGGTCATTGTATTTATCGATGACATCCTGGTGTATTCCAAGACCAGGGAGCACCATGAGGAGCATCTCTGTGAGTTATTGGGAGTTTTGAGGCGAGAACGGTTGTATGCCAAGTTCTTGAAGTGCGAGTTTTGGTTACGAGAGGTTCAGTTCCTTGGACACCTCATTAACCAGGAGGGGATTTTGGTCGACCCGGCCAAGATCGAGGCGGTTATGCAGTGGGAGGTTCCGAAATCTCCCTCGGATATTAGGAGCTTTTTGAGATTGGCAGGGTACTACCGGAGATTCATATAGGATTTCTCCAAGGTTGCGGTAGCCCTCACTCGTCTGACGAGGAAGGGGTGGATTTCTGGTGGGCCCTGAGCAGCAGACTGCACTTGAGACTCTGTGAGGCGCCAATTTTAACACTCCCTGAGGGAGTTGAGGATTTTGTGGTATTTTGTGATGCTTTTATCACCGGGTTGGGAGTAGTCCTTATGCAGAGAGGACGGGTGATAGCTTATGCTTCGCGGCAGTCGAAGCTGCACGAGACGACATACCCCACTCATGATCTGGAGTTGGGAGCAGTGGTATTCGCTCTCAAGATCTGAAGACATTAACTCTATGGGGTCCGTTGTACCATATACACGGACCACAAGAGTTTGAGGCACATCATGGATCAGCCGAACCTGAACATGAGACAGCGTAGGTGGCTTGACGTAGTCAAGGACTATGACTACGAGATCCTTTACCATCATGGTAAAGAGAATGTGGTTGCGGACGCCCTGAGCTGCAAGTCAGTTGGATCTTCTGCTCCAGCTGCATGTATGAGGATATATATGGATTCTCCACTCGAGAGCTGGGAGGAAGATCAGGCTGAGGGTATGCGACAGGAGAACTGGAAGCTTGAGAGGATCAGGGGAGAGAACATCCGATTTGTGCAGGATAGCCGGGGATTGTTGACCTGTTGCGGTCGGGTATGGGTTTCGATGTCTGGTGGGGTCAGACAGATTGTTCTGGAGGAGGCTCATAAGTCTCGCTTCTCTATTCACCCGGGGGCCACCAAGATGTACCAGGATTTGCGACTGAGTTACTGGTGGCCATGCATGAAGAGGGAGATCGCATGGTACGTCGAGAGGTGCATGACCTGCAGGATGGTCAAAGCCGAGCATCAGAGGCCGCATGGCAAGCTACAGCCTATGGAGGTTCCCAAGTGGAAATGAGAGCAGATCATGATGAATTTTATCACCAAGCTGCCGAGGACGGCAAAGGGATATGATGCTATATGGGTCATCGTGGATCGATTGACCAAGAGTGCCCACTTTCTGCCTATTTGGGAGAGCTCATCGGCCGATAAGTTGGCCGATATGTATATCCGCGAGATCGTTGCTCGCCACGGGGTACCGGTCTCCATTGTCTCAGACCGTGATGTTCGATTCACCTCCCGTTTCTGGCCGAAGTTCCACGAGGAACTGGGCACGCGGCTGCATTTCAGTACAGCTTATCATCCGCAAACGGGCGGTCAGAGTGAGCGGACCATACATACCCTCGAGGATATGTTGCGGGCCTGCGCTATTGACTTCGGTGGGAGCTGGGATTCCCACCTACCGCTTGCAAAGTTCTCCTACAACAATGGCTTTCATTCCAGTATTCGTGCTCCACCATTTGAGTTTTTGTATGGACGAAGATGGCGTACCCCAGTCTGTTGGGGTGAGGTCGGTCACAGGCTGATGGGTCGGACCGAGGTAGTTATGCAGACTACCGAGAAGATTCAGCAGATCAGACAGCGGTTGCAGACCGCTCAGAGTCGGCAGAAAAGTTACGTCGATCGACGCCGATCCGAGTTAGAGTTTCAGGTTGGCGATATGGTATTGCTGAAGTTCTCACCCTGGAAGGGTGTGATCCACTTCAGGAAGAGGGGAAAGTTGGGTCCCCGATACATTGGGTCATTTCGGATTATTGCCAGGGTTGGCAAGGTGACGTATAGACTAGACCTTCCGGAGGAGCTCCGTCAGATTCATAGCACTTTCCTTGTTTCGCAGTTGCGAAAGTGCATGTTGGACGAGGACGCAGTAGTGTCCTTTGACGACATTCAAGTCGATGAACGCCTAAATTATGTCGAGCAGCCGGTGGCTGTATTGGAGAGGAAGATAAAGGTTCTGCGCAACAAGGAGATACCTCTGGTAAAGGTATAGTGGCGGCATCGGAGGGGATCCTAGTGGACTTGGGAGCCGGAGTCCGAGATGCAGGAGCATTATCCGGACCTGTTTGCTACAGCAGACTTCGAGGACGAAGTCTAGGTCAAGTGGGGGAAAGTTGTAACATCCTGATATTTTGCAGGGCCGGTCCAAGACTATTTGAGGCCCAAGGCAAAATAAAAAATGGTGCCTTTTAGATTGTTTTTATGAAAGATGACTGAGCACCTCAAAAAAAAAATTTATTAAAAAAAATTCAATACAATTGCACGCGGGGGATTCCCAGCCTAAAGGAAAAAAATGACTCCGGGACAGTCTCTGAGGGTCAAACAACCTAACAACTATTTATACAAAACAAAAAAAATAACCTAACAACTATTTATACAAAACAAAAATAAATAAATAAACATGCACTGAACCCTAATACATAAACATATCACAGAAAAACTAAAAAATTTACATTTACTAGCTCTTTTGATTCAAAAATCAAAATCATCAACTGTCTGTATTTTCGGCTTTTCACTTCTAGACATACATTTGCTGGGAAACATATCAAACAACAATAAGTAATAGCAGATTAACAATTGCAGATAAGACATTAACAAAAAATATTTACCGAGACAAGGAGACTACCTGTTGTAGGGATGATTGTGGTATTTGCTGTTATACAAAACTCTAAGCAGTTGTAAAAGGGCCTAATACAGCTGCAAATCACGATTCATGAAGTATGGAAAACTCGAAATTAAGAAGATTAACTGAAACTGAATTTAAGCAAATAAAGTTCAAGAAACGTCTCTAATGTACACAGATTAAAACAATAAACCCGATTTCTCCACTAACTTGCACAACTTCATAAAAAATTGAATTTCACAAACAAAAGGAGATTTCAAAAAGGGTAGAACTTACACATATTCATAATCAGATTATCAGAAGTCGATTTTGTCTCTGGACCTCAATTCCGAATGACCGCAACTTGAAATTTCCAGCGATTGGGAAAGAAATAGAAGTGACACAATGATTGTAACTCTCGATTCCAGTCTCTAAAAGGTTTGAATTAAAAATAAATCAAATAATTTCCCATTCATTCATAGATTCACTGGTGCTATTTCAGAAAAAGGAAAACAAAAATAAGAAGGAAAAGATCGAGTTTCACTTTTGTGAAATCGTGAAAATAAGGAGAAGTATGAGACTATCAATTGACTTAGATCTTTAATAAGATATAGAAGAAGATCTAATCGTTGGCTTCTAGAGAAGTATACTGTGTCGTTTGCATTCTCCATGAAAATTGATTTTGAAGAGTTACGAAGCCTTGGAAATCGTAACTCGGATGCACGCTTGCTTGCACCTGCTCCCGCTCCCAGATTACAACTGATTAGAGTATTGTACTTTAAAAAATCAGTCCACCATGCTTAAATTTAATGGGATGTTATTATATAATCCATATTGTAAGTCCAAAATAGGGGCCCTTTTGCTTTTGGGGCCCCGGGGCGGTCGCCCAGCTTGCCCAGGCCCATGGGCCGACCCTGCTTATCTCATCCTCCATAGTTTTGAGCCGTTTTCCCCAAACCCTAACCCCTCTCTTGAGTGTGTGAGCTAAAAGTGTGTGTTTTGAGTGTAACATCCCAAAATCTAAGACCAAAAATTTCATTTTAAATTAAACAATTATAAAACCATTTGTCTAAAAACAATCATAATATCACTGATAACAAAAGCCAATGTATCGATAATCAAAACATGTAATAATATAAAAATATCAGAGTATAATCCCAAAGATCTCATGTGCTGAAAACATAGTGTAATGTGCTGTGATCATGCCGGCTCCTTTCCTTTAGAAAAAGAAGTACCTGAAACCAAAACTGAAAACCGTAAGCACGAAGCTTAGTGAGTTCCCCCATCATACCACATAATCACACACTGCCAGACATAATTGGGTTCCCGGCCTACCCTGTCAGGCATATCTGGGTGCCCGACCTACCCTGTCAAGCATATATGGGTGCTCGACCTACCCTCCGGTTTATTTCAACCGGTTACGGGGACTATTTCACCCCTACCACTATAACATACTAACATAACCCTACTGTCAGCATATCTGGGTGCCCGGCCTACCCTGTCAAGAATATCCGAGTGCTCGACCTACCCTCTGGTTTATCTTAACCGGCTAAGGGGTCTAACCTACCCCTCCTACCACTATCACGTAATATCATAGCACACTAGCACATAAAGCATAACAGATAGTGGCATACCAGACAATTATCACAAAGACAATCATCTCTACTATAATCAACTACTAGTGGGCCGACATTGGTGTCTTCGACCCACTTCTATTGGAAGGGAGAGTTAGTTCAGGCCTTGGGCCGACCCAACTCATGCCCAACTAGCAAGGAGTTGGGTAAGAACACCCGGGTTCCTGGCGAGGGTCAGGCGCGGACGTCGGACAAGGCTGACAGGTGATATGTACATATTCAGCCTTATATTTAATATAGATTTTTATCATTTATTAGCTAAATATTTGCATATTATGGACAAAAAGGTACTTAATTATCTTTGAATTGTATTTTCAGTCCAAAAGAAGTACTCGGGAGCAAAAGGAAGCAGGAGCAACTATCGGGAAGCTGTGGAATGAACAAAACAAGAAAACACCAAAAAAAAACCACAAGGGACTCGGCGAGTTGGTCACCGACTCGACGAGTCGCCACGAAGTTTCGCGAAGCAGAAGAAGTCCCTGACTTGCCGTACACGGGAATTTAATGATGGACTCGACGAGTCAGTCTTGGACTCGACGAGTCGGGTCGAATCTATAAAAAGAGACCCTCAGATCGATTCACGCTGTTTTGGGGGAGAGAACCCTTGGGGAGAGAAGCTGCGATTAAGAGCCAGAGGAGACCTGGAGAGTGAAGATCCAACCCTAGATCCAATTTCAAAGGAGAATTAAGGCACAAATCATAACTCTTTACTTAGATCTTTAGTTTTAATTATGTTTAAGCTTTTAGCATCTGTGTTTGAGTTCGTTTTTACCTTAATCATGAGCTAAAACCTTTGTTGCTTCTGTTTGGGGAGACAATATTGATACTATGGTTTGATTTATGGTAGGATTAGTTTTATATTGGTGATTTTGTTAATTTAAGTTTGTTAAAGAACCTTATGTGTGAATGAAAACTATTTTTCTGTTAATAGGAAGATAATTAAGTTGCATGAACATCTCTTAATTGTTTACCTCGTATAATTTATGTGAACACTTTATTATATGACTAGGATTAGCGAATGTGAAACTAGAATTAATAAGAAAATAGGTAAATTTACGTGTGAGCTTGTGTGATGACCATCAACAAGAGGACAACTAAAGGGGCAAATTAGTTAACCACAACAAGTCTTAATTAACCCGAATAAATAACCTAGGGAATTAAATTAATTTAGACAACTGGCCACTGTTTGAGTTAGTTAGTTTTCTAAGGATTAGTGTAGCGAATGTGAACCTAATCACCTGAATCGGTAGCCAATAAAAAGTTAATCCATTGCACTATTACCATAAAATCAACCATATGATCAATTGAGTCGAACCTGAACAGAAGTCCCTTTAGATATTGAATTTAGTTGGTCTTTGCTTGCTTAGTTGCTAGTTAGTAATTTAGTTTAAGTGTTAGTAAGTTTCTAGTCTTGTAAAACTAGAGAAAAACCTCTATTTTATTATTTGTTAGTTGCTATTAGATAATTTTAGTAATTAGTTTAAATTGTCGTTCCCTGAGTTCGATACCCTGCTTACTAGAACTATACCACCAATAGACATGTCCACTGCCTTTGTGTGATTAATTTAAATTTTATAAGTAGGATTAAAACTAGTTAGTTTCACATACATCAAGTTTTTGGCGTCGTTGCCGGGGAACGGTTCTAATTTTAAATTGATTGCTATTGTTATCGATCCTTTGTGTGAGATTTATCTTGCACAAAGTTACTGCTTCTATTAGATTTAGCATTAGGTTTTAATTTTAGCTTTAAGTTTTTAGGAAATTTTAGTTAAAATTTTTTGTTGTTTTTACACTGAACTCGCCGAGTCCATGCGAACAGACTCGACGAGTCCATCGCTGAACAGCTAATTTCGTTTTTAGTTTTCTTTTGTTCTTTTTACGTGTGTTTTTCTTTTTGTTTGCAGGACTTTTATGACCAGAGGAGGAAATACACCTCTGATCCCACCGTTTGACGACCCGGAGGCAACACTTAGAAGGAACAGAGGCATAATGATTGGAGATCCCGAAAAACCGAAGAATTCACCGCTAAAGAATCTCAAATCCATTTTCAGCAAGAAGAAGGGCAAGAAAGTCGGAGAATCCAGCACCTCTTTGGCAAGCGACGACCCAATCAAGGAGGACTCCGAGTACGAAACCGAAGGAGAAGAAGACCCTACATTCGGGCACGATTCCGATTCCGACGACGAATTAGCTATTCCCATGGCTAACATCAATGAAGTCCCCATGGGGGAATGGAAGAAGAGGATACGTGATGACACCGGCCTGGGACTTGTGCAACCCGCAATTCCAGCAACTGCCGCTTTTGAGCTCAAGGGTCACATCCTTGCTCAACTCAAGGAGATACCCTTTTACGGAAAAGACCACGAAGATGCTTATAAACACTTGGATGAAGTCAATGATGTAGCTAATTACTTTAATGTTCCAAATGTGCCTCGCGAAACCCAGCTGCTTCGTATGCTTCCAGTTACATTCAAGGGTGCTGCAAAAGATTGGCTCAAGTCACTCCCTCCCGGATCCATCACTACATGGGCCAAGATGAAAGAAGAATTCATTGACCAATTTTGCCCACCTTCTAAAATAGCCAAGTTGAAGAAAGCTATAGCCAACTTTGAACAACAACCCGGAGAGTCCCTTTATGAGGCGTGGGAGAGGTACAAAAGTCTACTAAGGAATTGCCCACACCATGACCTTAATAGCCAACAAGAAGTCTCCATCTTCTATGATGGAGTCAATGTTACAACTCGACAGCTCCTTGACTCGCAAGGACCCCTCACAAAGAAGGAACCCCCGGTGATAAAGGAATTGATTGAGGAGTTCTCTAAACATTATAGAGAATATCACAACCCACGAAATGAAGTAAGTAGGGGGTAGTGAACACGGTTAACGATGGCATGGCGGCAATGATGGCTAAACTAGATAGTTTAGATAGTAGGATGACAAAGATGGATCAAACAATCCATGCTATTCGGGTGGGTTGTGAAAATTGCAATGGACCTCACCTTACGAGAGATTGCGACTTGGACGAGAATGGAAACAAAAAGGCGCAAGTATGCTATTCAAGCGGTGATAGGTTTGATTATGATTGGCGGAAACCGAAGAAAGAATGGCTACCCTATGATGAATACAAGAAGGCAAAGGAGGATAAGTTTAGACAACAAGCAAGGGGTATATACCAAAAAGAGGAACCAGTGCAAGACAGGAAACCCAACTTGGAAGAGATGCTAACAAAATTTGTAGCTGCTTCTGAGAAAAGACACAATGATCACGATGCTGCAATACAAGAAACAAGAACTATACTAAGGAACCAGCAAGCATCCATTCACAACATCGAGAAACAGATAGAACAGCTGGCTCAACAAGTTAATCAAAGACAAGCGGGTGAACTTCCAAGCAACACCGAAAACAATCCGAAAATGGCGCATATTAATGCAATAACAACTAGTTCTGGGAAAATTTTCACTCCTCTGACCCCTGCACAGAAGGCCTCAACAAAGGTGCAAGCAGAAAAGACAGAATACTCAAGTTCAGCAAAACCCGACTCGACTCGCCGAGTCCATCTCATGGACTCGACGAGTCCAAGGCCTGATGACAAATCTGTTGTTTCTTTAAAGCCTTACAGGCCACCTTTGCCATTCCCGATTCGAGCCATACCTGATGAGAAGGTTAAAGAATACAGAGCTTTCATGGAGCATGTAAAGGCCCTTCAAGTCAATATTCCATTTGTTGAAACAATACTTCAAACGCCTAAATATGTAAGCTTGCTTAAGGGTCTCTTTACCGCTAGAAAAAATATGGCAGAAGTCGTTGAGTTGGTGTTAAATGAGCTGCCAAAGAAGAAGGGCGATCCAGGTTGTATTACCTTACCTTTCCAATTTGGGAATCTAATTACCACTCGAGCGTTGACGGATTCGGGTGCAAGCATTAATCTCATGCCATACTCTTTCTTCAAGAAGTTGAACTTGCCGGAGCCAAAGCCTATTGACATGAAGATCCATCTAGCCGATAAGACAGTCATTCATCCAAAAGGTGTTTGTGAAGATCTTCTTATCAAGGTAGATAAGTTTGTGTTTCCTGTGGATTTTGTAGTGCTTGACATGGAAGAAGACCCCAAAGTTCCAATTATTTTGGGGAGACCATTTTTGAACACCACTTGTGCATTGGTCGATGTATGCGAATCCACCCTAACACTAAGGGTGGGGAACGATTCGGTGGTGTTTAAGACTACACAAGACATTAAGCATGCAGAGTCAAAGAAAGAATAAGTTTCCTCAATTGATTTGAATGATGAAATGTTAGAGAAAGAGCTTGCACTTTTACAAGAAGAGGATCCAAGTAAATTTCTACTAACTTCTGGAGGAAATTTTGATGCTGAAAAAGATTTAAAGGAGATAGAAAAGTTACTAGAGGAGGCTGATTCAGAAGAAACAATTAAAATTGTGGAACACGCATTGACTCGCCGAGTCGCATCGACTGACTCGACGAGTCCAGTCGAGAATTTCAATTTTACTAAAAACCTTGACCTGCCACTTTCAAGTTCTCTTTATGGCACAAACTTGCATATTTTTTCTGAGTCTTTGGAAGGTCCAATAGCAGAAGGAGAATTTGTTAAAAATTATTGTGACTTCCAAAACGCACAAGTAGCTTACCTGGACACGTTAATACAAAAAGATGAAGCAATTCGACTTAACGAGGGGGCAAGTTTGGGAGAAAAGGAGAATACAAGGTCTGATAATAATGACTTGTCGAATTCGTCCATTGAGTCACAAATTGCTAATCAGAAGAACAAGTCACCTACACTTAAAAGAACAAAACCTCGAGCCCAAGTGTCGACTAATTATGCAGTGTTCACATTTGAACCATCGGATTCTTTGGAAGGTGATGAGAGTGATTACGAATTCCTAATATCAAGTGACGATGAAGTGGAAGTTGAACGAAAAATCAAGGTTGATAAAGAAGAAGTCCGAAAGATAGGTGCAAGAAACGGGTTGAAGAAAGAGAAGTGTGGAAAAAGGATAAGGTATGAATCTGAAGATAATGCTCAAAAGAGGAGGAAAGAAGAATTAAGAAGAGCTTACAAAAGGAAGATATACGCTTACAAGACGAAGTATAAGCAACAAAAGATCAAGCATGGCATCCCGATGAAGAGCACCGAAGAAACGTAGAGCGGGAGGGAGTCCAGCTAAAGACTCCTCAAAAAGAAGCGCTTGGCGAGAGGCAACCCGTTACGAGAGTTTGCTTTTCTTTTTCTTTCTAAACTTTTAGTATTTAGGGATAATTTAGGATTTTTATTTTTATTTTTTTTATTACTTGGTATTTGTTTTTGATCTTTTCAGAATATAGGGTGAGGGATAGAATGAACGAATAAAGTGTGAGGAATAAAACGTGGGATCGAGTCTAAAACGAGAAGAATTGGAGAATTGAGTCTAATTACGAGTCCGATAATTAAACAGCTGAAGGGATGTGTTTTTACTGAAGAAAAATGAGGGGGAATATTGCTATAATAATCTCCAAAAAACCCCAGAAACGAACCTGAAGCAGGAGCTAATTTTTTTCACTCAGTGAAGAAAACTCGTCGAGTTCCATTCAGATACTCGACGAGTCCACTTGGTAAAACCCGACTGTTATCGACTTAACTCGGCGAGTTCACTCTGGACTCGACGAGTTACTCTTTCTCTTACCTTCAAGTTGGTGATTGGATTACATTTGACATGGGCATTTGGCTATACTATTAAAGATCAATTTCCGAGAATTTCCAAGACCTTTTCCTCTATATTTTGGAGCATAACCACACGAGACGAATGACACCCAAGGCATGGATGAGCTGTTCCCATGTCTAAAGTCAGCTGAAGATGGAGCTCAAAAGAAGAAATATCAACCTCGCCACTACTATCCCAGGGGAGTTTGTTCCAATTCTCTCTTTACTTTTATGTTCTTTAATTGTCATGATATGCAATGGGGACATTGCATGAATTAAGTGTGGGGTAGGGGGTTGGTTACATTAGTTAAAATTTTAGTTAAATTTTGAAAATTTTGAAATTTTTGCATTAAAATTGTTAGGGTTAATTTAGGAAATCTTGGTAAAAACAATTAGGATTACATGCTAGTGTTATGTTTGATGATTTTATGAAGACCCAAATGTTTAGTTGAGCCTATACACGTTCTAGTGCATTTGTGGCCCCCTTTATTCTAGTGAAATCATGGGACAAAAACACAACATCGCTTAGTTTGAGGATCGCAATATGTTTAGCATCGTGTACTTGAAATGTATCCAGGAAGACTAATACTTTAACCAATAAAGATTGAAGTTGAGTGCCCTTGCTTAAGCATGTAGGTATTGAGTGAAAAAAAAAAAAGTGAGATACATGTTAAAAGAGAGAGAGAGAGAGAGAGAGAGAGAGAGAGAGAGAATTACAAGAAAAGTTGTAAGAATTTTGGAGCTTTCAAAGTGAAGATCAAAAGATCAAAATTCCGAAAAATCAAAAATTTTGAAGATACCAATAAAGGTGGTGAATTCAAAGAAATCAAGATAAATTATCAAAGAAGTGATGAATTCCAAAGAGCTCCATAGTGGTATCAAAAAGTTGTAATTTTCTAGATTTTGTATGCTTGGGTTGCTCAGCCAAAAATACCTTGAGGTTAAAAAAGTTTTCTGGGGATGGATTCGGAGGGATGCATAAAATGAGCGTTGTTCAAAAGAAGTGGGCGAATGTTTATGAGGATTGTTAGTATTCAGAATTAGGGGGGTCCTTAGGAAAAAATTTAGACACAAATGCATGCGTTGCGGTCTTGAGATAATGGCTGGGATAGATTGGGATTGTCTTATGTGATGCTAGTATGTTTAAAATTCAGTTTTGCTTGGGGGCAAGCAAAAGTCAAGTGTGGGGTATTTTGATATGTACATATTCAGCCTTATATTTAATATAGATTTTTATCATTTATTAGCTAAATATTTGCATATTATGGACAAAAAGGTACTTAATTATCTTTGAATTGTATTTTCAGTCCAAAAGAAGTACTCGGGAGCAAAAGGAAGCAGGAGCAACTATCGGGAAGCTGTGGAATGAACAAAACAAGAAAACACCAAAAAAAAACCACAAGGGACTCGGCGAGTTGGTCACCGACTCGACGAGTCGCCACGAAGTTTCGCGAAGCAGAAGAAGTCCCTGACTTGCCGTACACGGGAATTTAATGATGGACTCGACGAGTCGGGTCGAATCTATAAAAAGAGACCCTCAGATCGATTCACGCTGTTTTGGGGGAGAGAACCCTTGGGGAGAGAAGCTGCGATTAAGAGCCAGAGGAGACCTGGAGAGTGAAGATCCAACCCTAGATCCAATTTCAAAGGAGAATTAAGGCACAAATCATAACTCTTTACTTAGATCTTTAGTTTTAATTATGTTTAAGCTTTTAGCATCTGTGTTTGAGTTCGTTTTTACCTTAATCATGAGCTAAAACCTTTGTTGCTTCTGTTTGGGGAGACAATATTGATACTATGGTTTGATTTATGGTAGGATTAGTTTTATATTGGTGATTTTGTTAATTTAAGCTTGTTAAAGAACCTTATGTGTGAATGAAAACTATTTTTCTGTTAATAGGAAGATAATTAAGTTGCATGAACATCTCTTAATTGTTTACCTCGTATAATTTATGTGAACACTTTATTATATGACTAGGATTAGCGAATGTGAAACTAGAATTAATAAGAAAATAGGTAAATTTACGTGTGAGCTTGTGTGATGACCATCAACAAGAGGACAACTAAATGGGCAAATTAGTTAACCACAACAAGTCTTAATTAACCCGAATAAATAACCTAGGGAATTAAATTAATTTAGACAACTGGCCACTGTTTGAGTTAGTTTGTTTTCTAAGGATTAGTGTAGCGAATGTGAACCTAATCACCTGAATCGGTAGCCAATAAAAAGTTAATCCATTGCACTATTACCATAAAATCAACCATAGGATCAATTGAGTCGAACATGAACAGAAGTCCCTTTAGATATTGAATTTAGTTGGTCTTTGCTTGCTTAGTTGCTAGTTAGTAATTTAGTTTAAGTGTTAGTAAGTTTCTAGTCTTGTAAAACTAGAGAAAAACCTCTATTTTATTATTTGTTAGTTACTATTAGATAATTTTAGTAATTAGTTTAAATTGTCGTTCCCTGAGTTCGATACCCTGCTTACTAGAACTATACTACCAATAGACAGGTCCACTGCCTTTGTGTGATTAATTTAGATTTTATAAGTATGATTAAAACTAGTTAGTTTCACATACATCAACAGGCGAGCGTCAGACAAGGCTGGCGCGTCAAGTCTTGACGTAAGGAGCATGCTAATGGACCATACGTTAACATTCACCATCAGTAACAACTACCTAATACACACACAGTTAATAAAAAGACAAAAAATCATTCCAACCCATACGAAACATGGGAACTACACTAGTTAATATCATATAGCCTATAAAGTTTTTGAACCCCTTAAAACAATAGGCCCTCGGTGGATCTATTAAATAACTAGAATCAAAGGGTAAAACAATAGGCCCTCGGTGGATCTATTAAATAACTAGAATCAAAGGGTTGTGTGTGGTTATGCTCTAACGACGTGTAGTATATCATATCATCATATATGCATAATAAGTTCTTAGGCACAAAATGAGACAATATGAGTAAAGGGTGCTTTTTGAAATTTAACATAGCACAAGGGTGTAATCTGTAACGGTGTCTTATTCCTAGTCAAAGCATTGCCAGATACGAATGAAGTGGAAAGGAGCGATAGGATATCTACAAAAAATAATATTTATTTTATTTTTTATTACATTTATTTATTTTAACTTTTTATTATATTTAATATATTAAATAAATAATAAGATATGGCACCTCCAAGGCTCCAACCCAAATTCAAATCAAATTTTTTACGTACCATTTTGATGTAAAGTCTACTATTTTTTTTTATCAAAATGATAATATAACAATAAATTTAATATATATATATATATATATATATATATATATCTTTTTTTTTTATCACATCTTGAATTTTAAAAGTTACAATTTTTTTTTACAAATCAATAATACATAAATAAATTATTAATATTTGTCAAAAATGTAAATACGTTAATCTAAATATAAATATTTTATTTAAAAGTGATAAATATAAAATTAACTTTTCTTGGTTAAGGCCATGGGTATGGTTATTCAAGCATACTCTCTCTCACTCTCTCTCTCTCTCAAACACCACCACAATAGTAAATGGGTGGTGAAAATGTATAATGATGATGTGGAATGGCTTTTACGCTTATTGATACCCCATAGCCTAAGAGTTTCGTCACAACTATTTGTATTATTGCTAGTTGTAGCCCTCATCATAAATTAAAAACTTTTGCTCTACTATTTTCAGGGGTTGACATTTTTAGTCCCTCTAACTTGATGGGTACCCGACTTTTGTTTTTTGAAGTTAGGCGGTCTCTACCCACTAACTTAAACTTTTTTTGTTTACCAACTTCATAAGAAAACACACTCATGTGAAAAACTTTTTCTAAAAAAATAGAAATGACGCCATTACTAACTTACACAAACCAGATTTATATATTTTTTAACCAAAGTTTTTTTACAACACCCCATTTCTACCTACAAACTTCATCTGAAAAACTATTTCCAGATAAATATAAATCACGTCGTTTCGTATAAAAGAAAACTATTACTAATCTAGCTAAATCAGATTTACATCAAATAATATATGTAAAACAATATCAACGTATTTTCTTCTGGCCAACTGATTTATTGATGTGTGTAAAACCAACTCGTTTTATTCGTACTTTAAAAATATAATTTAAACACACAAAGGCAGTGAACCTGTCTTTTAGTGGTATAGTTGAATAAGTAGGGTGTCGAACTCGAGGAACGGAAATTAACTAATAACTAATTTTAACCAACAAGTAATAAAAGTAAAGGGGTTTTCTCTAGTTTTACACTACTAGAAACTTAGACACACTAACTAACACGCTAAAAATTCACCAAATTTGATAAAAGGTTTCTGCTTAGGTTCAACTCATTCACTCCTATGGTTAATTTTATGGCAAGCAATAGATTAATTGTTATTGGTTACCGACTATAGTGATTAGATTCGCATTCGCTATTACCAATCCTTAGAAAATCAATTAATTTAAGCAGTGATCAAGTGTTTAAGCTAATTAATTCCCTAGTTTAATTATTCGGATTAAATAAGACTTGTAATTGGTTAATCAAATTAATAATTCAATTAGCCTCTTGTTGTTGGTTTATTAACAAGCTCACACATTAATTTACCCATTCTCTAATTAATCCTAGTTTCGTATTCACTAGTCCTAGGCACATAACAAAGTGTTCACATAAATTATATGAGGTAAACAATTAAGAGATGTTCATGCAGCCTAATTGCCTTCCTATTAACAGAGAATAGTTATAGTTAATGCATAAGGATCTTTAACAAGCTTAATTTAACAAAATCACCAATTAACAATTAATCAAACCATAAAATTAATCCATAAGAGTAAAATTGTCTTCCCTAAACAGAAACTAGTAAATTTAGCTCATGATACAGTAGTCAAAAAGCTAAAAACGAAAGTAATCAACTCAAACATTGTTCAATTCAAAGATAAAGTGGAAAATTAAACCTAAGTTGCCTTGAATCTTCTAAGAATGAGAGATTAGGGTTCTTCTCACGTTCTCCAGGTCTCCAAGGGTTTCCTTAGTCGCAAAGTATTCTCCAGAAAAGCCAGAAAGATCCCCCAATCAGATTTATTGTGTCTATTTATAGATAACTCAAAACAGGGGCAACTCGGCAAGTAGATAACCAACTCGCCGAGTTTATTTGTAAAATCCGTGTACGGCAAGGACTCTACTTATTGCTTCGCGAATCTTCGTGGAAACTCGTCGAGTAGACGATAGGACTCGCCGAGTAGCTTCAGGTTTGTACTCCTTTCTTCATTCAACAGCTTCTAATTGCATCTCCTTACTCCTTTTTGTTCCCGAGCATGACTTCTGGACTGAAAATACAATTCAAACATTATTAAGTACCTTTTGTCCATAATATGCAAATAATTAGCTAATAATTGATAAAAAATCTATACTAAATATATGCTAAATATGCAAATATCAAAATACCCCACACTTGACTTTTGCTTGCCCCCAAGCAAAACTGAATTTTTGCACACTAGAATCACCTGAGACAATCCCAATCAAACCCAGCCATTATGTCAAGACCGCAACGCATGCATTTGTGTCTAAATTTTTCCTAAACGACCCCCCTCATCCTAAATACTCACAATCCTCATAAACATTCGCCCACTTCTTTTGAACAATGCTCATTTTATGCATCCCTCCGAATCCATCCGCAGAAAACCTCCTAGTCTCAAGGTGTTTTTGGTTGAGCAACCCAAGCATGCATAATCTAAAAATTACAATTTTTCTTGGTATCATTATGGAGCTTTTTGGAATTCTTCACCTTCTTGATAAATTGTACTTTGATTTCTTTGAATTCACCACCTTTTTTATTTTCTTTTATTTTTGGGTATCTTCAACTTTTTTGAAATTTCTTCAGAATTTTTGATCTTTGATCTTCATACTTTGTACTCCATAAATTTTTCAAACTTTTCTTGTAATTCTCTCTTTTTTTTACATGTAACTCACTTTTTATCACTCAAAACCTACATGCTTAAGCAGGGGCGCTCAACTTCAACATTTATTGATTAGAGATAAAAATTTTCCTGGATACATTTCTGGTACACGATGATAAACATATTGCATCCCTCAAACTAAGCGAGGTTATGTTTTTGTCCCATGATTTCACTAGAACAAAGGAGGCCACAAATGCACTAGAACGTGTATAGGCTCAACTAAACATTTGGGTCTTCATGCAATCATCAAACATAATACTTAGCATGATTCCTAATTGCTTTTATCAAAATTTTCTAAATTAAGATCCTAGCAATATTAATGCGAAATTTTTTCAAAGTTAAGCCTAATTTAGGATTCTAAATTTACTATAAATTAACCAACCCCCTACCCCACACTTAATTCATGCAATGTCCCCATTGCATGTTATGCATGAAAAGAAAAATGCAAAAATAAAGAGGGAATTGGAACAAACTCCCTTGGGATAGCAGTGGCGAGGTTGATATCTCTTCTCTTCAGCTCTATCTTCAAGTAACTTTAGACATGGGAACAGATCATCCTTGCCTTGGGTATCATGTCTCGTGTGGAAAAACATCTTAAATAGCTCCAATTATTGAGGAAAAAAACTCTTAGAAATCTCCAGGAAGTAATCTTCATGATAATTTGAGTAAAAACTGCAACGAATGTGCCCAAAATCCGAATCATGAAAGCAAAATCTTGAGTGACTCGTCGAGTAGAACGAGAACTCGGCGAGTAAATGGACTCCAAGCAGAAGATCGTGATATTGCAGATGGACTCGTCGAGTACAATACGTGTACTCGGCGAGTGTAGCGTTGAGTGGAAAAAAATAATGTTCTGCCTTCTTCCTTTGCTAAGCTGCTGGAATATGACAATTCAGCGACTCTTCTTTGATTTCTTCAGTAAATGACACATTTTGTCACCCTTATTTCTAACGCACTCGATCCTAAACTTGAATGTGCATACTCTCATCTAGACTCGACCCTCACTCTAGTCGTGACCAATGAGACTCTTATATTGCATCCTAATTTTCAATCCTGAAAAGAAACAAGGCAACCACAGTAAAAGAAAACAAGCACACTCCTAATTAAGTCTTAAAACATAAAAGTTCAAAACACAAAACCAACAAAATAACATAACATCCAAATTAAAAACATAAACTTTCAATCTTCTTCAATATCATCTCCTCCTGCTCCACTCCCACTTGCTTGATTGTTCCTCCTCTGCACACACTCCTCCCAACTCATCACATACGGGAATCCGGGTCCGGGTCTCAGCACAATATTCATTTGTTCAAAGAGATAAACAAATGACTCGTTGTGATAATTCATACTTCTACCAAGGTCATCTTGGTATCTTCTTTCCTCAACGTGGTACCAATCCATAGGCATCTCATCATCCGCCGGAATGACCGGTGGATCTTCTCGGACTTGCTCCCTCCTTTGCCTAACTCTCCTTCCCGGCTCCTCGGGTACAATTACCTCGTCCTCATTTGGGATCCCAAATGAATCCCCAAACTTCTCCACAATCCTTGCCCTCCTAAATAATGTAATGCTAAACGGAGGGGGAGAAATCATTGTCAATGCCCTTGCTTCCTGCCTATCCAAAATCCCATAAGACTTTGCCAATCTTGTAACAAACATACCCCCATTAATTTTGGAGGTAATTTTTTCCTTGACCGCTCCTTCCGCAAGGTACTTTGCCATGCAATAAGGCAAGTTGCAAAAGACGTCCGGTGTGATAATGCTCCACAAATAAAAAATGTCAAGAGTGGGGACTTTGTCATCATCCTTCCTCATGTTGATGGTGCTAGCAACGAGACGGTGGATAAGACGATGGATGGGTGAACGGATAAAGCCTTCTTGGGCGGAAGATGGAATATAGACCCGGTTGGCGATAGTATTCCACCAAGTAGAGGCAACAACTCCCTCGGGTAAATCCTTATGGCATTGCTCCAAAAATTCCTCGAAATCCTCCGACATGATCACGCTATGGTCATAAATCCCAATCCTCCATGCAAACTCCGCCATGCTGCATTGGCGCAGCTCTCCTCCAAGGCAAAAACTTATAATATTCGGGCTATAGTAATCACTGCCACCTCGGAATGAGATGGTTGCAAAAAACTCCCAGCATAGCTCTTGGAACACGGGCTCTTGCATCTTGAATAACCGAAGCCACCCATCACAAATGATTGTGATTCTTCCATTGACATGGGACTTCACCAAGTAAGGAGTTAGTTCCTCCTCCAGCCCCGTCTGATTCATCCAATCCCAATTAATTGCATTGGGAACGTACATCTCCTTCTGTTTCAGTGTTTCAAGCTTGCTTTTTGCACGGACTTGTGAAGATTTTGAGGTAATTTGCGGGAAGTTAAGCCATGGAATGTCTCCATATCCACCTCTTCTCGAGCTCTGGCCACGTCTAGACATAATTCCTGCAAAACAAAATCAAGAAAAGAACAAACCAAACCCAGAACATAAGCAAAGCAGGTCCACTGTGAGATGTACTCGTCGAGTTCACGAACTACTCGGCGAGTAGTATGAACTGCGAGTTCAATTTTTCAATCGGTCCAAATTAATCCATCCAAACACTATAATTTGTACAGGGGTTTGCTATTCTAAGTCTACTAAGCACAAATTCACAAGAAATTTTGTCCAAAACCTCCTAATTTATCCTAAAATCAAAACCCTAGATTTGGAGAAAACCCCCAAATCCGATTTTCTGCAAAATAACTACTACAATCTACCCAAGTTATGATCTTTAGTAAGAATAGAGTAGAAAAATATTACCTTTTTGCTTGTAAGAGGAAGAACTAGCGAAAAATTTGAGAAGTTGCTTGAGAGAGACTTTGCTCGGCGAGCATGTGTTGGGAGGCGGCTGAATGAAATAATTAGGGTAAAAGAGAACCCTATTTACAGATTGTAAAAATATTTTCTTTCAGTTAAAATTATGGACTCGCCGAGTAGGAGCGCGAATCTGCGACTTTGCGTGAATTTCAGAAAATACTCGCCGAGCAGGAGTAAAGGACCCGACGAGTAGCTAAATCAGTTTAACTAAAATTCGATTAAAAATTGATTTTTAAGCCACCACCCCACACTTAAGCATTGCCTGCCCTCAAGCAATCATTTTAAGCATAATTTCAGAAGAAGATTGATAAAAATAGATCCTAAAAGCGGAAAACAAAAATAATAATAATAAAATAAAACAAAGGAAAAGAATGCAAACTCTAAACTCGGGTTGCCTCCCGGAAGCGCTTCTTTTTAAGGAGTCATTAGCTGGACTCCTTCCCGCTTACGTTTCTGTAATCCCTTCCAGCAGCAGCCCTTCTTCAAGTTCTTCATTTCTCAGAATTCCTTCTTCATATCTTTTCACCCTATGACCATTGACTTTGAAGGGAGTGCCGTCTCTTGATATTAGCTCAATAGCTCCATGTGGAAAAATTTCCTTTACTATAAATGGACCATCCCATCGTGTCTTAAGCTTGCCCGGAAAAAGTTTGAGCCTTGAATTAAAAAGTAACACCTTTTGTCCTTCATAAAAGTCCTTATTACCCTTGAGTCTTTTGCCATGCCAATTCTTGGTCTTTTCTTTGTAAATCAAGGAACTAGTGTATGCCTCATTCCTTAGTTCTTCAAGGGCATTCATTTGCATCAATCGATTGTTTCTAAGTTCGTTCAAATCAAAATTGCACATCTTTAAGGCCTAAAATGCTTTGTGCTCAATCTCAACTGGCAAGTGGCAACTTTTCCCATAAACCAACCTATATGGTGTAGTACCAATAGGTGTTTTGAAAGCTGTTCTAAACGCCCAAAGTGCATCATCAAGCTTATCCAACCACTCTTTTCTATTGCTTCCAACCGATCTTTCTAATATTCTCTTCAACGCCCTATTTGTAACTTCAGTTTGCCCACTCGTTTGAGGATGATAGGATGTTGAAAATGTATGGTGGACACCATATTTTTGCAACACCTTAGCTAATTGATCATTGGCGAAGTGGGTGCCTCGATCACTAATTAGAGCCCTTGGAACTCCAAATCTTGAAAATAATTTCTTGAGAAAACGTACCACTACTCGAGCATCATTCGTGGGTAATGCTTGTGCCTCCGCCCATTTGGATACATAATCGACTGCTACCAAAATGTATTTATTTCCCTTTGACATTGGGAAAGGTCCCATGAAGTCAATTCCCCAAACATCAAATATTTCACAAACTTGAATGCTATTTTGGGGCATCTCATTTCGTGATGAAATGTTTCTCGATCTTTGGCATGCATCGCATTCTTTGACAACATTTGTAGCATCTTTAAAGATCGTAGGCCAATAAAAACCCGAATCAAAAACCTTCTTGGCCGTATATTGCGCTCCATGATGTCCTCCGGTGGGCCCGCTATGACAATGCTCCAAGATTTCCCGACTTTCTTTCCCGGATACACATCTTCTTATCATACCATCAGCACAGCTACGAAAGAGGTATGGCTCATCCCAAAAGTAATACTTAATTTTTGAAAAGAACTTCTTCTTTTGTTGGCGGGTCAAGTCTTTTGGGATGTATTCACTAGCTAAATAGTTAGCTATATCTGCAAACCATGGAATCTCTCCTGCTATAACCAATAAATATTCTTCGGGAAATTCATCTCCAATCTTGTTTTCTTCTAACTCTTCCAAGTGTGGGTTTTCCAATCTCGATAGATGATCAGCAGCCACGTTTTCCATCCCCTTCTTATCTCGTATTTCAATGTCAAATTCTTGTAGTAGCAATACCCAACGAATCAACCTTGGCTTAGCATCTTGTTTAGCAAAAAGATACTTAAGGGCAGAATGGTCGGTAAAAACTATGGTTTTTGACAAAACCAAATATGAGCGAAATTTATCAAATGCAAAAACCACTGCTAGTAGCTCCTTTTATGTAGTAGTGTAGTTCTCTTGTGTTGGGTTCAAGGTCTTACTTGCATAATAGATTGGCTGAAAATGCTTGTCAATTCTTTGTCTTAAAACAGCTCCCACCGCAAAGTCACTAGCATCACACATTAGCTCAAAAGGAAGACTCCAATTTGGAGCTACCATCATAGGTGAAATAGTCAACTTTTCCTTCAACAAATTAAATGCTTCAAGACATTCTTTAGAAAAGTTGAATGGGGCGTCCTTCAAAAGAAGTTGAGTCAAGGGTCTTGTGATATTCGAAAAGTCTTTAATAAAGCGCCTATAAAACCCCACATGGCCTAAAAAGCTTCTTACCCCCTTGACATTTGTTGGAGGTGGCAATTTGTCTATAGTGTCCACCTTTGCTCTATCCACCTCTATCCCCATCCTCTAGACCTTGTGTCCTAGCACGATTCCTTCCTTCACCATAAAATGACACTTCTCCCAATTAAGGACAAGGTTGGTCTTCTCACATCTTGCTAACATTAAATCCAAGTTGGACAAACAATCTTCAAAAGAGGACCCGAAAACCGAAAAGTCATCCATGAAAACCTCCATAAACTTCTCGATCATATCGTGGAAAATGGCCATCATACACCTTTGGAAAGTAGTCGGTGCATTGCATAACCCAAAAGGCATGCGTCTATATGCAAATGTTCCACTCGGGCATGTGAAAGTAGTCTTCTCTTGATCTTGTGGGTCGATTGGAATTTGAAAATATCCCGAGAAACCATCGAGAAAGCAATAATATAGATGCCCGGACAGCCTCTCGAGCATTTGATCAATAAATGGTAATGGAAAATGATCCTTGCACGTTGCATCATTTAGTTTCCTATAGTCGATGCAAACGCGCCACCCGGTCACCGTTCTTGTTGGAATTAATTCGTTATTTTCAATTGCTACCACCGTCATTCCTCTTTTTTTCGGTACCACCTGCACCAGACTCACCCACAGGCTATCAAAAATTGAGTAAATAATCTTGGCATCTAATAGTTTTGCCACCTCCTTTTTCACAACTTCTTGCATGTTCAGGTTTAGTCTTCTTTGGCGTTGAACTACAGGTTTAGCCCCATCTTCTAAGTTAATTTTATGAGAGCAATAAGCTGGACTAATTCCCTTGATGTCAGTTATCTTCCATGCTATAGCACCTTGCCTCTTCTTTAGTACCCCCACAAGACTTTCTTTCTCATGTTTGGTCAAATCAGCAGCTATAATTACAGGTTTTTGTTGACCCTCTTCAAGAAATGCATACTCCAAGTGACCTGGTAGTGCTTTCAGCTCGGTTTTCGTGTTCTGGATGTTACACATGTCGAGTCCATTAAGTGGACTCGTCGAGTCCTGGGCAAATTCCGCGACAGATTGGGATTCTTTGGATGGACTCGTCGAGTAGGTCGAGTCTACTCGGCGAGTAGACTGTTCAGTACTTCTGGTCAGCTCATTATAATCAGCTTCCTCAAGCAGTCTCTCTATTTCCAGTAGGTCACTTTCAGCATCGAATTCTTCATCAAAGGTGATGGGGGTCTTGTTTGGTTCTTCATTATTCCATTCTTCCATTAATTCTTCCAATATATCAATCGAAAATGTTGTGTCATCACTACTCCTTGCGTGTTTCATGGCTTGATCAACCCCAAAAGTGACTGATTCATCCCCCACCCGTAGAGTAAGTTTGGAATCTCGCATGTCAACTATAGCGCTTGCGGATCCGCTTGAGGATCCGCTTCCATGTCTAGAACTATAAAGTCCGCGGGAAACACGAACTTATCAACCTTCACCAATAGATCTTCGTATATTCCCCTTGGGAATGTAACCGTTTTGTTTGCTAGGTGAATTGCCATTCGAATTGGCCTCGGCTCCGGTAGATCTAATTTCTTGAAAAATGAGTATGGCATGAGATTTACACTTGCCCCTGAATCAGCCAATGCATAGATGGTAGCTAAATTTCCGAATTGACAAGGTAAAGTTAAGCTTCCCGGGTCACCCTTCTTCTTCGGTAGTTTGTTCAACATGGCAGCTGAACAATTCTCATTCAGAACCACTTTCTTCACTTCTTCCATCTTCCTTCTATTAGTTAGAAGCTCCTTGAGAAATTTGGCGTATTTTGGCATTTGTGCAACCGCTTCTATGAATGGTATATTAATTAGAAGAGCCTTTATGTGTTCTAAAAACTTCTGGTAGTCTTCTCCATTCTTTTCTTGTCTAGCTCGGGCTGGATATGGCAGTGGAGGCTGATATGGCTTAACAGGAGGCTTAATTTTCTGATCAGGTGTCGGACTCGTCGAGTCCATATCCTGGACTCGGCGAGTAGAGTCTGGGTTCAGCTGGGTTTGATTTTGGTTCTACCCTTCTGCCTCCTCCTTTTGTACCAGCTTCGGATCTTCGTTCTGAATAGGGGCCAGAGGAGTAATTATCTTTCCACTCCTAGTTGTCACAATATTTATATGTGCGCCTCGTGGATTGTTTTCAGTATTACTAGGAAGTTCTCCCGGTGCTCTTTGATTTATTTGTTGGGCAAGTTGCCTCAGCTGCTTCTCAATGTTGTGAATAGATGCTTGCTGATTCCTTAATATTGTTCTTGTATCTTGTATTGCAGCATCGTGGTCATTGTGTCTTTTCTCGGATGCAACTACAAATTTAGTGAGCATTTCTTCTAGATTTGGTTTCTTTTCTTGTACCGGCTCCTCCTTTTGGTAAAAACCCCTTGCCTTTTGTCTAAACTTCTCCTCCTTCGCTTTCTTGTACTCATCATAAGGAAGCCATTCTTTCTTAGGTTTTCGCCAATCGTCATCAAATCTATCACCACTAGAATAGCATACTTGCACTTTCTTATTCCCGTTCTCGTCCAAATCACAATCTCTAGTTAGATGAGGCTCATTGCAATTCTCACATCCTACCCGAATAGCATGGATTGTTTGATCCATTTTATCTATCCTCCTGTCCATGGTTTTCAACATTGGCATAACTGCCGACAAATCTTCTGAAGCTGCATAAGCTGATCCCCTTGTCACATCATTCCTTGGATTGTGGTATTCTCTAGAATGCTTAGAGAACTCCTCAATTAGTTGCTTTATCACCGGGGGTGCCTTCTTTGTGAGCGGTCCTTGCGAGTCAAGTAATTGCCTTGTTGTCACATTTACCCCATCATAAAAAATGGAGACTTCTTGTTGACTATTAAGATCATGATGTGGGTAATTCCTTAGTAGGCTTTTGTACCTCTCCCACGCCTGATAAAGTGATTCTCCGGCTTGTTGCTCAAAATTACCTATAGCTTTCTTCAACTTGGCTATCTTTGATGGTGGGCAAAATTGATCAATAAACTCTTCTTTCATTCTAGCCCATGTGGTGATGGATCCTGGAAGGAGTGATTTTAGCCAATCTTTTGCAGCGCCTTTAAACGTGACCGGTAACATGCGAAGCAGAACGGTGTCGCGGGCCACATTAGGAAAGTTGAAGTAATCAGCTATATCATTGACCTCTTCTAGGTGTTTGTATGCGTCTTCGTGATCTTTTCCATAGAACGGAATTTCTTTAAGTTGGGCGAGTATGTGGCCTTTAAGTTCGAAGTTGGCATTTTCTGGAATTGCGGGTTGCACGAGCCCCGGACCGGTGTCTTCACGCATCCTCTTCTTCCACTTGCCCATGGTAACTTCATCGATGTTAGCCATGGTGTCGCCGAATCCGCCTTCTAGATCGCTACCTTCTTCAAATTCGATTTCTTCCTTTTCGGATTCGTACAAGATGTCTTCCTTGATTGGGTCTTCGTTTGCCAAGGAAGAGGTGCTGGATGCTCCTGATTTGCTGCTCTTTTTCTTGCTAAAAACGGATTTGAGATTCTTCAAAGGTGAGTTCTTTGAAGAAGCGGATTCTCCAACGGTTTTGCCTTTGTTCTTCCTTAAAGTAGCTTCCGGGTCTTCAAGTGGTGGAGTTAAAGGTATATTGCCTCCTCTGGTCATAAACACTCTGCAATAAAAGCAAGAAAAACGCGTAAAAAGAACAAAAACGAAACAGAAAGAAAATAAAAACGAAACTGGAAATCAGCACTGAACTCGCCGAGTAGGTTCGATGGCACTCGGCGAGTACACTGCCTACAAGCCTAAAAACAAATAAAAAAATAAGAACACTTAAAAACTAAAACTTAACCTAATTACTGAATTACTAAAAAAATAACTTTGTGCAAGATAAGCTCACACAAAGGATCGATAAAACTAGAAATTAGAATTAATTTTTGAATCGTTCCCCGGCAACGGCGCCAAAAACTTGATGTGTGTAAAACCAACTCGTTTTATTCATACTCTAAAAATATAATTTAAACACACAAAGGCAGTGAACCTGTCTTTTAGTGGTATAGTTGAATAAGTAGGGTGTCGAACTCGAGGAACGGAAATTAACTAATAACTAATTTTAACCAACAAGTAATAAAAGTACAGGGGTTTTCTCTAGTTTTACACGACTAGAAACTTAGACACACTAACTAACATGCTAAAAATTCACCAAATTTGATAAAAGGTTTCTGCTTAGGTTCAACTCATTCACTCCTATGGTTAATTTTATGGCAAGCAATAGATTAATTGTTATTGGTTACCGACTATAGTGATTAGATTCGCATTCGCTATTACCAATCCTTAGAAAATCAATTAATTTAAGCAGTGATCAAGTGTTTAAGCTAATTAATTCCCTAGTTTAATTATTCGGATTAAATAAGACTTGTAATTGGTTAATCAAATTACTAATTCAATTAGCCTCTTGTTGTTGGTTTATTAACAAGCTCACACATTAATTTACCCATTCTCTAATTAATCCTAGTTTCGTATTCACTAGTCCTAGGCACATAACAAAGTGTTCACATAAATTATATGAGGTAAACAATTAAGAGATGTTCATGCAGCCTAATTGCCTTCCTATTAACAGAGAATAGTTATAGTTAATGCATAAGGATCTTTAACAAGCTTAATTTAACAAAATCACCAATTAACAATTAATCAAACCATAAAATTAATCCATAAGAGTAAAATTGTCTTCCCTAAACAGAAACTAGTAAATTTAGCTCATGATACAGTAGTCAAAAAGCTAAAAACGAAAGTAATCAACTCAAACATTGTTCAATTCAAAGATAAAGTGGAAAATTAAACCTAAGTTGCCTTGAATCTTCTAAGAATGAGAGATTAAGGTTCTTCTCACGTTCTCCAGGTCTCCAAGGGTTTCCTTAGTCGCAAAGTATTCTCTAGAAAAGCCATAAAGATCCCCCAATCGGATTTATTGTGTCTATTTATAGATAACTCAAAACAGGGGCAACTCGGCGAGTAGATAACCAACTCGCCGAGTTTCTTTGTAAAATCCGTGTACGGCAAGGACTCTACTTATTGCTTCGCGAATCTTCGTGGAAACTCGTCGAGTAGACGATAGGACTCGCCGAGTAGCTTCAGGTTTGTACTCCTTTCTTCATTCAGCAGCTTCTAATTGCATCTCCTTCCTCCTTTTTGTTCCCGAGCATGACTTCTGGACTGAAAATACAATTCAAACATTATTAAGTACCTTTTGTCCATAATATGCAAATAATTAGCTAATAATTGATAAAAAAATCTATACTAAATATATGCTAAATATGCAAATATCATTTATGTTACAATCATAAACAATCATATCTGTAAGTGAAGTAATTATAACTTTTGGCGTGTTCGGCAAAAATAGCTGGTAGCGGATAGATTGTAGTTTGTAAGGTTTTATTAAACGCTACGTGCAGTGGCGAATACATGATTCAAACTTACTTGTGTCCCATTAAATGAAGTGACTAAATAAACGAGTCAAAAATTTTGGTAATCGGATCGGTCTGTTTAGGTGTGTTTGTTCGGTTCGGTTTATAGGTTTTCGGTTTAATCGGTTTGGTTTTGTCGGGTATTTAGCATCTCTAAATCAACCATAACTAAACCAAATAATATTTGGTTTAATCGATTTCGGTTTATTCGGATCAGTTTATCGGTTAAACTAAATAAAAACAACAAGGCCATTATAGGCCATTATGTGTAAACATATTAACAAGAACATTAAAAAAAACTAAATCAAATAAATTAATAACCATAAATCTTTATGTATTAAAGAAAAAAAAACATTAACTATTAAATATATAACAAATATATAACTTAGCAAAATGATGTTCTTATTACTATTAATTACTAAACATATAACGAAGATATGAACTTAGCAAAGTGAGATTCTTAATGCCCATGTATTCATTTGATTTACGCAACCATACTTATTCGGTTAACCAAACCAAATAAACAGAAAACGGAATAACTCATACCAATTAAACCAAACATCATTCGGTTCGATTCTGTTTTTCGGTTTTAGTTTTTTTTAACACCCCTAACTTTGTCACATATTAGCCAACTATTTATGATCCTACATGTAAATTAAACAAAAACTAACATAAACATAAAATGAAGTTGTACTTTCGTTAACAAATTAATTAAATCAATATTATTTCACTGTTGAGAAGCATAGATTATAGAATATAGACTAACTTTTTAGACATAGACATCATCAACCATTTAATAGCTTTCTACAACACAAGTTTACAAAACAAAAATTAACCTAAGCCCTAAAAGAGAGAAAACTTTTTACCCCAAAATAAATCGAGAGTGCAGGAGAAGGAACAAAACAGCTTGCAACTCAGTTGTTGTTGTCCGGTAACCAAATGACATAGATGTATACGATGCGAGCAACAAACAGTGGTGGGAGTTGGGAGACGGCCAAAATTGTGACCCCATGAAGTGTCGAGAACATATTGCAAGCGCCGGAGATCAGATACAACCAGAATTGTGATCGTCAGTGACACCACAGAATCGGCGGCGATCGACGTGGATTCGAAATTGAGAAGAAGAGGCACTCAGGAAGTAGGCGTCCAATCAAAATCGTAAACTTTATTCTAGATTTTGGTTTTTCCGGTTCATCCATTTTCTCATTCACAGTTATACAAGTTTGAAAGATTCTTTGTTATTGTATTTGTGGAAAATATATTGTTTAATTAACTACCTCCTAAAAGTTTGCTCCTAAATTGTTTACAAGTTATAAAGGTCAAATTCACATCTCATCTTTTCTTCTTTACCTACATTCAAAGGGTGTTCGCTTTGTTTTCCAACACGTGTCCCTTAAAATTTATCATATATATTGTAAATAAAATTTTAAATTTAGGGGTGTCCATGGACACCCTTTGTATAAGGGTAGGCTCGCCTCTGGCTACGTGAAGTAGCATTAGAATTTGGAGCGTTTTGTTTAAACTAAACTCTACAAGCTTATAGTGTTAAATGAGGCTTTCTGTTCCAAACGGAGCGTTTTGTCAAACGCTAGAAGCTAAAAGCTCTGAAATGCTCTCAAACGCTCTGTACCGAACACGCCCTTTATGAGATCTCATAAGGAATTTACATATATAACTTTTTTTAAAAGTAACAACCTTCATTATTTTCAACCACCTAATTTACGTTTAATTATTTAACATTTATCTAAAGCAATATAATAACATATGTTGAAACACATTTCCCTATTGGTTAAATAAAAATGAAATAAATTAACAAAATTAAGAAATTTACTTTTTCCAAATAATTCTTACATTAAAGTAGAATTCATGTTACCAGATAAACAAAAATATTAAAACTCATTCACTCCTCTAGTTTACATTAAATTGTCAAAATTATGTTTAAGTTTTACATTTTTTGTAACATCCAGTTTTTGAGGTATATTTTATTTTAACTTAAAATTTGAGTTTTGGGGGTCACCACGGCGTGGGGGAGGGTCGACACGGCGTGGAAAGGCATTTTTGGTCGAGGGTCTCCTTTGACTCGCCACGACGTGGCAAAGAAGGCCACGACATGGCCGCCGCTGACGGCTTAAACCCTAATTTTTTTGGTTTTGCACCTTATTTAAAGGAATGAGGAGGCTAGGGTTTGCTCAACCTCAACCTCCACCATCCTCTTTTACTCAGAATAAACTCTAATTCCTTTTACTTCATTATTGAAACTTTCTTGAGTGATATTGAGAGGTTTTGAAGGAAGAAGCAAGAAGGCGTAAGCCAAGGATCAGCAAGAAAGTCCCCATCTCCCTTCCTAGCTCGATTATGGACCCTTGTAAGTGTTCAAGGCTCCACCTTTTTGATAATAGGTTTCTAGATCTTGAATTTTGTCCCATTTTCTCTATAATCTTGTTAGTTGGGTTGGTGAGATTTCATAAAGGTTGCAACTTTATGAATATCTGGATCAATTAGAGTAATTCATGGTTTGGATCTGAAGTTTGGTTGGTTGTTTGAGTCATGCATAAGATTTTGGTTATAAACCCCATTTTGACCTAAGTTGAGTCCAAGACATGCATTGGACATGCATGTATAAAAAACATCAATCTTTAAGTTGGTTTTAGTGTTATAATCTCTTATGGAGCAAATGGGTTTGAGACTCAAGGGATTAAGTGCTTCTTGGTTAAGCACATGTCATGGTTGTGCCTTATGGACCTAAGACTTGGGATCTAGACCTCTTGGTGAGTCTCAAGGGATAAAGTTGGAAACTTTATCCATTTAGACAATAAAAATGATCAGATATGGACTTTGGAACCTTTGGGATCGAAGGATTCGACTTAACCCATTAAGACACTTTGAACCTAGTGCCCACAACGTGGCCTAGGCTGCCATGGCGTGGCGATTGGGGAAAACGCGTTTGTTTTGTTGTTTGAGGCCACGACGTGGCCAAGGACGGCTACGCTGTGGAGAGTCAACTATAACCATTGACTTTAAATTTTAACTTGCATTGACTTTTGGTCAAACCCTAAGTTTTGGAAGGAAAGCTAAGGGTGTACTTTGTATGGTTGTATCAATGGTTTATAGCATCAGTATTCGCAACAGTAGGAGCAGTAGCAGTTGATCATCGATTGTTAGGTGATTCTCTTCACTGTACTCACAGGTCGAAGGCACCAATGTCGACCCGTTGAATTATGTTTGTAAAATGATAATTGTCTTTGTGACACTTGCTGATATGTATGTATGTGCTTGTTGTCTTTGTGACTCTTGCTGATATTATCGTATGCTTAGTTGTAAGGGGTGAAATACACCCATTACCGGTTGAAAGATACCGAATGAGTTGAAATAGAATCAAGGGGTGAAATAGACCCAGTACCGGTTGAAAGAGACTGAAGAAGTTGAAATAGACTCAGGGGTGAAATAGACCCAATACCGGTTGAAAGATGTCGAAGGAGTTGAAATAGACTTAGGGGTGAAATAGACCCATTTTAGTTTTTGACTGATATGTATGTTTTTGTATGGGTTATTTTGGGGAAACTCACTAAGCTTGGTGCTTATAGTTTTATGTTTATGGTTTCAGGTACTTTTGGTTCAAAACGGAAGGGTATGACATGATCACACCGCATCCACCAGTATTCCACATTTTATGACATGATTTTACTCTGATGACTATTTTATACATTATTACCTCTTGATGGATTTTGGAATGAATGAATGATGGTTTTTGATAGTTTTAAAAATAAAATTTTTACATATTAATTTTTGGGATGTTACATTTTCATTTTAATATCAATATCATGTTTACTCATTTCTACTTTTACTAATATATTTATAGGGTTATTGTCGTTGTAGCCCAACTATCTTTCATATTTTGGTTTAAATGGTCCCTCGTGACTTTTTTTGCATTTAAAGGGCATGGAGTTCTATGTTACCTGTCACTTTGGTACTTTTACCCACATTTGAAGGTAATACTATTGTGCCGAGTGCCACGTAATCTGGTGAGTCAACATTGAGTCGACTCGTTTTCCACCTAACCAGCTAGTTAATGCATGCATTTATTTTTACCAACCCACCAACCACCCTTAAATCCCAAGGCAATGTTGATGGTGGGGGCATAAAGCACTTGCACAAACCCATGTCGGGTTTAACCTAGCAAATTCGACAGAGTTTTTTACCTTATTTGGGCAAACAAGACTCTGACCAAAACCCTAAATACTTGCAATGTCGGCTCCACCGCCTTCTTCACCCGACTCGATAAATTCCCGGGAGACAAGATTGCTGCCAATCATAGTGCGATACAGAAAATCAAAGATCAGCTAGGTCAAAATTGTCTTGTGTGTCGTGTGGATCACATCAGTTTGCACCACAAGATGGAAGTTCATGACAGGAAGCTTAAAGTTATTGTTGTGGTGATGGGGGGCGTGATGGTGGCTATGTTGGGGACGATGATGGTTGGGGTCAAAGTCCTTATGAAGCTTGGATAAGTTGTTGGTGGTAGATTACGAAGCATATATATATATATATATATATATATATATATATATATATATATATATATATAATAGTTGTACTTTTTATGTTCTTGGTTTTTTTTTCTTTTTTTGGTGCTACGTATGGATGATGAAGTAAGTCAAGTGTTGATGACATGTATTTTGTAACTTGTGTTCACTTTGCTAATGGAAAAGACCTGAGTTGATCTCAGGTGATATGTATCTAATGTTTTGGTTTTTGAACTGTTATGATTTGCGTTGACCTATCATGCAAGAACGAAGAAGCAAATCAAATGATGGGTTAGTGAACCCCACGTGTCTTGCATGACGAGGGTAGTTTTGTACTTTTACATTAATAAAGTTTTTTAAAAGGGGTGTCTCAGTGAAAAGGGTATCTATTTCATTTTTTTTCTCCTTCAAAAAACATTAGACTGAGATCCAAGAAAAATCTAGAAGATGAAGATGGAATGTGGGTGTTGAAGTCCGACAATAATTCGCACATCACAGACTAACACTAAACCCGGAATGCCATTTTCTGCATTTCCAAACAAGGTAAAATGTAGTGTTCTATTTGGAACCCTAGTTTCACATTTATTTTGTAAATGTAAACCCAATTTCATAATCAGGGAGCCCGGTTAGGTTTTATTGCTTGGGCTGATGAAGTAAAATGCAATAGTGAAGGGATGATTATAAGTGTACTGATGAGTTCGAAGAAGAAGCTGGAATCAGAAGTCTCGAAGTTAAAGTTAATGTTACATTGTAATTAGGTGTTTTTGGGCTTAATCATATATAAGTTGTAATCAAACGTATTTGGGTTGATGAAGTAGGAATAATGGATTGTAGTTGAATTTGGGTTGTAAGTATGGTCTTGTATTATTACCCCTAATGTGATGTTGTTATGTCGTTACCCTTAATGTAGTTAAATTATGGTACCTTTTGTCATTACCATATGTCATCACCCTTAATTTCATTACCCTTCATTTTTGAATTACTTATAGTACGTTGCTATATAGCATATTCAAATTGTTAACAATTATTGTACATGTGTCCATTGAGAATACAAGGACCACATGTTCCTTTAAATCAGTAGGACCACATGTTACCTTAAATGGTGGAATTACATGCATCATACACGTTCACAACATATTTTATTAAACAACCTAACCATGATATATTTTATTAAACATCCTCATCATGGGCCATTATCCCTTGATCGACAAAGTCATTCTCTGGAGGAGCAGTAATGCTGGCGTGAGAACGGGTCATCTTATTGCCCATGATCGGAGAAAAGAAGGGTACAAATGAAAAACAAGGGGAAGAAATTACCTGTGAAGTTGGTCGGAGACGTATTAGGGAAGGTAAAAAGAGTTAAGATGACTACACTATTTAACCCAATGGCAGAAGAGAGAGGGTACGATTTGACTGCGTGATGATTAACATTCGACGGATAAACCCTATCAAATTAGGGTTTAAAATACAAATCTTTTATCTCTTTCATTCATTATTTTTAAATTATACCTTTAAATATGGAAACTAACCTCCATGTATAATTTGGGGGCAATTGTTAAGGGCAGGATCCTTGAATCATATTCAGGATCCTCAAATATTTCTGAAGCATCAGGATCCTTAAACATATTTTAGGATCCTGACTATTACCACTAATATTTATAACACTTGTAATGACTATATGTTCTTTATTTTTCTCACATGTGCAGAACCGGTCAACATAAGACCCATTCTCAATGGAGAGTCATCTCAACCAGGAAAAAGACCCGGAATACCAAGTCAAATAACGTTCATATGCTAATTCTGGAGGATCCCAAAATTATCGGACTTCTTGTTACTTACACTCTAAGCAGTCACCGCGGTCAAAAATATAATAGCGGTCACCGACCGCTATTTGAAATTGAGGTTCTCGCGGCGGTATAACGGTGGTATATTGTTTTTTCTATATTATGTAGAATTTATATATATTAGAGTATTATTTAGTAAATGATACTTCAAAGTTCAATCCAATCTAGTTAATTAGTTAATCATTCATACTTTACATATCATATTTAGTTAATGATACTTCACATATCATAATTAGTTAATCATACTTCACGTAGCGGTTACCAATGTCATAGTTAATCATTGAGTAAATTACACGATTTGTCCCTGGTCCAAGTGTCAAATTGCGCGTTTAATCCCTATTTTCAAAAATTAACTCGGATCATCCCTGTATAATTTTTTTTCACTCGGACGGTCCCTATAAACATAGATGACTATTTTTCCCTTAATATATATATTTTTAATTTTTTTATTTATTTATCAGTTTTTGGATTAAAAAATAAATAAAATTAAAAACAAATAACCCCACCACCAACCACACCCCAACCCACCCCTCCATACCCCCCACCCCCTTCCCCTTCCCCTTCCCCTTTTACTTCTACCTTCCCTGGAAACCAACACCATCGGATCATCAACAATACCCCCATACCCACCTGTTTAACCATCAACAACACCACCAACACCGCTACAAGCTTCGCCGCCTATGCCACCACATTCGTCTTCAGCATCTCTGCCTCTGTACTTCTCCCCAATTTTCTTCATTACCATTAAGATCATAACTCCAATAGGAGGCTAGGAGCGGTGACAGGTGGTGTTCAAATGGGCGACAATCGGAAAACTTATTCAGAAAACTCTGAAGATTGTCTCACCAAAGCCTAAATGGGTTATAGCTCTGTGGATTTGCACTTCACTTCGTCGATCTTTATGATGGAGATCAACTCTGTAATTCCTTTAGGTAGTGGTGCTAGAGAATGTATCACAGTATCACACCCACCGACCACCATAACTCAATCTCTTCATCTCTCAAGTTCTGATGTCCACCATCACCACAGTCTCCGGCAGAACTACTGAACGCCACCATCATCTCAAATATATACCTCGATTTCTAGATCTGGAGGGGATAATGAAACGTATTTCAACTCGGAGCCTCCACCGCCACCATGCCTTCAACTGGTAAATTGGTCGGAAAAGACGAAGGAGTAGAAGCATATGGGTTCAGGTGAAGTTTTATTCCTCACTAATTCTCTTGTTCTACACTGATTTCCTTTTAGATGAGAAAAGAGAGAAATTGTAGACGACAAATGGTTGTAAAGAGGAACAATGGTGGTGGCGGATCCGGAGAGAATCTTTTTTCCGGCGATGGTTTCCGGTGATGAACAAGAGAGGAAATAAGTCTTTAAGACGAGAGATGAAGAAGAGGTGTATGAGGGTGGGGCCCATTTCTTTTATTGATAGATTAATAAGGAAAGCCACTTTTTTCTTTAAAATAAAATAAATAATAATAAACAACTTAAAAATAAATCAAAAACAAATATATAAGGGCAAAATAGACATTTTATGTCTGGTAAACGATTTTAGGGACGAAACGTGCAACTTTTAACAATATAAGGGACGATCCGAGTTAATTTTTGAAAACAGGGACTAAACGCGCAATTTGGCACTTGGACCAGGGACGAATCGTGTAATTTACTCTTAATCATACTTTAACACAATCAATAAGAAAATATAAGCAATGCTTAGCATTCTATCTTACTTTAACACACTCACAGTTAGCAAATAAAATGATTAATCAATTTTATAGTTAATCATAATGTAGTACTTCAAGCCTTCAACATAATTAGCAAGACAACAGACACATGGTTTCAATGGAAGTCATGACAATCACAAAATCAAAATTTTATTCAATGGAATGACACAAAAGTTTTGGTTTGGGCTAAGAAAAAACAATTTTATTGAATGGAATGACACAAAAAAACGTTTTTTTATGTTAAATAGCCCAAAAATAGAATTTATTCAAATAGCGGTTATAGTGCCGCTATAGCGGTGACCACAATCGCGCTAAATCGTGGCGCTAATAACGTCACCGCTATTCTAAATCGCTATTTTGAAATAGTGTTTCTCTACCTCCGCTAAATGCTATTACACTAGACTATAAATAACACATGTATCTAGCACACAACATACACGATTAGCTCTAGCATTACTATTGTACTCGTATTACTTTCATAATCTTTGTAACCTCGGATTAAAATCAATAAAACACATCAATGCAGATGATTATTATCACATCCCAATGTTTTACGCTGGAGATCCTACAAATGATCAAGGGCTTTCCTTGTAACTCATTTGTCTCACTTTGATTATCATTTGATACTTACATTACACCAACACTACAACCTCTCATACAATTTCGTCAAATTACACTTGATCAATTTTCTACCAAAACATATATATATATATATATATATATATATATATATATATATATATATATATATATATATATATATATATATATATATATATATATATATATATATATATATATATAGCGAAGGGTTATTTGGAAAACAAAAAAACCCTAAAAATCATAAAAATGCATAAAAAAAATACTTAGAGATCACAATACTTTTTTTTGAAATTTTTTTTGAAAAAATCACAGCTTTTTAGCGAATTTTAACAAAACCTGCGATTTTTTATAAAAAAATTCAAAAATATTTTTTTTGATCTCTAAGTATTTTTTTTATGATTTTTAGGGTTTTTTTGTTTTCCATAGAACCTAAACCTATATATATATATATATATATATATATATATATATATATATATATATATATATATATATATATATATATATATAGGTTTAGGTTCTATGGAAAACAAAAAACCCTAAAAAAAACCCTAAAAATCATAAAAATGCATTAAAAAAATACTTAGAGATCACAAAACTTTTTTTTGAATTTTTTTATAAAAAATCGCAGCTTTTTATTAAAATTCGCTGAAAAAAAAAATTAAAAAAATCAGTTTTTTTTAAAAAATTTTTTTTTTCAAAATTTTTTTCAGCGAATTTCTTAAAAACCTGCGATTTTTTCATAAAAAATGTCAAAAAAAAGTTTTGTGATCTCTATGTATTTTTTTTATGCATTTTTATGATTTTTAGGGTTTTTTTGTTTTTAGGGTAGGGTTATATGGAATACAAAAAAACCCTAAAAATCATAAAAATGCATAAAAAAATACTTAGAGATCACAAATATTTTTTTTGACTTTATATATACAGAAATTGCAGGTTTTTTTAATAAATTCGCTGAAAAAAATCGATTTTTTTTTTGGTTTTTTTCAAAAAAAATTTCAGTGAATTTATTAAAAAACCTGCAATTTTTGTATGTATAAAGTCAAAAAAAAAAAAAAGATTTGTAATCTCTAAATATTTTTTTATGTATTTTTATGATTTTTAGGGTTTTTTGTTTTCCATAGAACCTAAACCTATATATATATATATATATATATATATATATATATATATATATATATATATATATATATATATATATATATATATATATATATATATATATACACACACCTTAATTATGGTTAATTTGAAAACATCATATTTAGGCAGAGTAACGACTAAGTACATTGCATATCCCTATAGTTGACCAAAATTACTTCTAGGTACTATGTTATCCTAGGAAATTGGTCATTATAACATTTAGATAATATCTCTTCCTAGACTATCGGAGATCATAAATCTTAGATATAATATCATAGCTTACCACTAGGTATAATATCTATGGCTACATTATCCTAAGGTTTCATGCTTTATATGACTTATATATATATATATATATATATATATATATATATATATAAAATAAAGCAGTTTGATCCGGCACAAAACCTTGGGAGATGATAACGATCATCTGTCTTGTTAATCGGTATTAATTGAAAGATGAGTTACAAATGAAATGATGACTACACGAGTACAAGTGTTGCAGTAAGTCTAGGTGTGCGTTGTGTGCAAAATGCATGTGTATTTATAGTCTAGTCTAAGTAACAATAAGTCTGATATTCCCGGGATCCTCTCGAATAAAAATGAACGCATTGGATTGACTTGGTATTCCCGGGTCTTTTGCCTGATTCAAGTGCTTCTTCGTTGAGAATGAGTCTTATGTTGATTAATTTTGTACATGTAAGAAAAAGACTAAAAATATATCCGTTAGAAATGTTAGAAAATAACAATAATAATGGTTAGGATCTCGAGATATGTTTGGGATCTTGAAAGTTCTTGAAGATCCGGGATCCTGAATAGGGTTGAGGATCTTGGCCCTAACACTGTAAAACCTTTAAAATAGTAAAATGGGGCTGTGAACCCACCCTAGTAACGTGATCAGAGGTATCATTACTACTGCACCCGAAGCGTCGCGCCATTGGGAGAACTTTCGAGATAGATCAAAAGAGAGATGGAGGTTTTTGGGTGTGAAGAATTCAGAAAGTGAGCACCTATATTTATAGCACTTCTGCTCGCGGCGCACTTCACGTGTGTCGTGCACACGACTTGTGGCTCCATCCATAGTTTGCCACGTGTCACACTCCTGGTGGTCCACGCCTCTCTAATCTCGACGAATCTGGGTGTTAGACGTGCGCATCGAGCATGACGCGCACTTGGCGTGCAACTCTAAATTTTTTATAAAAGTTCCTATCTTCCTTATATGAATCTTATTTCTTACCCTCTTTATATATTTGTATAATTCTCTACTAATACTACAACTTTTACTTAAGGTTGCGTTGCCAAATTTTAATTTTTATTTGTAATCCGTGTTTTATATTTTTCTAAAAATCATGTATTCTTTATACGAACTCCGTTTTTGACATCTTTCCTTTTAAAGTCCCTATCTCTAGGAGTACTACGATTTTTCTTTTAGTGACGTTAGCCAAAACTCGACCGATTTCCTTACACTATTTTGACGTTAATAACGTCATTAATACGGTTGATTTTTATTTTTTATAAAATCATAAATCCTCCGATCGGAATCATATTTGTTACAAGGTCTATAACTTTGAGATCAAGTTAGTGTGTACTTTCCAAATACACTAACCATTATTACTATCAATATAACTTTTTGGTTACTCGTTTTTGACCATATTAACATTTTTCTTACTTAAAAATCATAGTATATCCAATCATATTTTTCCGAAATATAAAAACTCTATTGTTATCTTTTGTCGATGCTAATATCTAGTGAAAGTTGATGACATAAATTTCTCAATTGTCAAATTTTGTTCAAGTATCATACGATTAGAATTTTATATAAATCAAATAAGTTTTTAAAAGTTTACATTTATGGTAATTTGGGACTTTACAATTTTGGTGTGGCATATGGGTGGTCGCGCTCCACATAATGTGTTTTTGTATTGCTTCATTATATACTTACAGGCTAATACTCCTCATCTAAAAATAATAATATTATATATATATATATATATATATATATATATATATATATATATATATATATATATATATATATATATATATATATATATATATATATTCAAAATGTATTAAAATTCATAATATTTTTTCTTTCTATAAAAGATTATAATATTAACATAGTTAATATTAATTCTTAACTCTTTTTTCTAAGATCTTTAAATTTCATATATTGACAGATCATTTTCTAAACACTTTTTTATTTCGATTTGATTGAACAATGAAAAACTTAGGTATTGATAAATAATTATGTGGTTTCATCTTTTATATCTTAAATTTTATATTGTAGTTGGTTTATCTATATTATTAGTTTTGTTAAATGAATGTAAAATATTTTTTTTATCCGTTTTCATATAGAAAATAAATAATTTATTTGTTTCAAAATAAATAATTATTTCTAATGTTTCTAATCAATTGTGATAGAGAAAAGTAACCAAAAACTATATTTATTTAATAAATGAATTTGGTTTGCATTGAATTGTCATATGAAAATTAAATTGCATTCGGTTGTATATGTATGAAATTAAATAATTAATTTTTTAATAGAAAAGTTTTGTTTAGATTGTAACATGAATAATCTAAAAACAAATGTCGTTTTTTTTATTATTTATTATTTTATTTTTATGCAAGTTCCATATCAATGACTAAGGAAAAGTTTTACATAGATGTACGGGTAAACGAGCAACAAGCTCTGCCGCAACCTCTTTTTGATGGAAAAACTAATTATTTTAAAAACAACATTTATAGATCTTGGAGTCATAATATTATTATGCATGACCCGTTGGACTCTATTGAGTAGCTCCACAACTTTTGGCGCAAGGAAACCGAAAGTATCAAATGCAAATGGTATAAACGTGTGTTGATTTTCCATGCACGCTTTCTCATGTTTTGCCACTTTGCTTGATGCAGCTTTTAAAACAACTTGCCCCACAGTGAAAACCCTACTCCCCAAGCCCACAAGAGGGGAAACCCCTGTTAGATCCACGCATGCATGTTTTCCTCCGGCTCATCCAAATACTAAAACATCAGTTGGTCTAAGTGTTGATCTTCCTTCCAATTGTTCAGTCAGAAAATTCACAGGTACCTCTTTCTTGGCAGAAACCCCAGCGCGCCTAAATATGTAGAAAATAACATCCCTAACCAGGTCTGTAACTAGGGGTATAAATGAGTCGAGCCGAGCCCGAGCCCGAGCCTGAACAAGCTCGAGCTCTGCTCGTGAACAATTTAGTGAGCTCGTGAGCCTAAACGAGCTTAAACGAGTCTCTCTCTCTCTCTATATATATATATATATATATATATATATATATATATATATATATATACATATATATATATATATATATATATATATATATATATATATATATATATATATATATGCTCGTTTAGGCTCGCGAGCCCAGTAATTAAAGCTCGGCTCGAGCTCGTTTAATAAACGAGCCTCATATTTAGACTCGAGCTCGGCTCAGGCTCGTTTAATTCGATCTCGAGTCGAGCTTTTAACGAGTCGATTCTGAGTACCTCACGAGTAGCTCGACTCACTTACACCCCTATCTGTAACGTCCCAAAAATCCAGGGTAAAAATTTCATTTTTCATTATAGTCAAACACAAATGTTATTTAATCCAACCTTTAAAAAAATTGCTTAATTAAACATTTATCAGAGTTACATCCCAAAATCACATAATGCGGAAAACACGGGTGTGTGCGCTACGATCAAGCCGAGCCCTTCCCTTTCAAACCAATGATACCTGAAACCATAAACAAAACTGTAAGTACGAAACTTAGTGAGTTCCCTATAACATACCCCACATAACCAAATAAACCATATCAATCACATAAACCATGCATATAAACATGTAAGGATGCCATGGAAACCCTCCAAGGTTTTACACTGGGTGCCACTGGAACCCCCACTTGGTCTTCGCTAACTGCCATGGGAACCCCCACATGGTCTTCACTAATTGTCATGGGAACCCCCACATGATCTTAACTAACCAAGGAAATATCATACAAGCTAAACATGCAAACATACTAGGTTGCCATGGAAACCCTCCAAGGTCTTACACCGAATGTCATGGGAACCCCCACATGGTCTTAGTCCACTGCTGTGGGAACCCCCACATGGTCTTCACATAATACCTAACACACTGATAGCGCGTATGCAATAAACATCCCAACTAAATAACATGGGCCGGCCTTGGTGCCTTTGACCCATTGGTATGGTGAGGAGACTCACCTCGAATGTTGAAGCTCAAAGCAAAAATCCTTAGTTGTTGCCCTGACGACTCCCTGGGCTATCAATACCAAAATATCACCCAACTAGCAATTGGGTCTCAATCATGATCCATAATCCTCACTTGGGGTGAAATGACCGTTTCACCCCCGACCCAACTAGGCCCAAACTATAAAATCCATGAAAGCCCATCAATGGCCTAAAATTTCAAATTGGCCCAAACCTTACATGAAACACCCTTTAGAACCCATTTCGTACTTCATAACCCTCCAAGGGTCAACCTTGGTAAAGGTCAAAGTCAACATCCAAGTCGTGGTCAAAGTCAACGCACCGAGTTGACTCAACTCGTCGAGTTGTCCTCCAACTCGGCGAGTTCCCATAAACCACAAAATCGCGATATCTCGCATCAACTCGTCGAGTTTTCCCCAAACTCGTCGGCACACTTCCAATCAACTCGTCGAGTTCCTCTGATGAACTCGTCGAGTTCTTTAGTCTGTCAACCCCTTCTTAATGCATTAAGCCTTTATTCTTCATATTTGAACCCAATACCCTAGATCTAGACTGGAAATACCTTTTAGAAGGTTAAAGTTTCTATCTTTACCCATTAATCCCTTCCTAGAGAGAATAAGCTCAAGCCCTAACCAAAAAGCCAAAGTCTTAATCCAAAGACCACCAAAACTACAAGATAAACCATGATGTCATAGATTTGGACTCTAGAGACAAAAAGATCACGTAAAGTTCTAGCTTTTTCTTCATACATGGCCATTAGAAGCTCCAAAAGGCCAAAATGATGGTCTAAAGGTTGCATGGGACTCCCATGGCCATAAAGTTGGCAACTTTATGCCATGAAAACCCCTCAAGACCCCAGATCTGAAGTGTTAGCCCATTTGGGACGTCCAACTTCTGGTCATAACCAAGCAAAATACCCAAAAAGAAAATCTAAGCAACTACAAGGCAAGTTTTAAGCTTTATACCAGAAAAGTGTCGTGGATGAGGCAATGATTATGGATCTACAAGCTCCTTCTTGTGCCTTAGAGTTTTTCCTTCTTCCAATGACTTCAACACCCACTGAAAACACCCAAAATGGCTCACAATCACTCAAAATAGCTTTAGGATTTCGAGATTTAGGGTTAGGACAGTGGAGGCTGGATATGAAGCTAAACCCTCGAGCTTAAGTTGTTTAAATAGGGTGCAATGTCCCGATTATAGGGTTTCCCAAATCCCGTCCAACTCGTCGAGTTAATCCTCCCCAACTCGTCGAGTTGGTCTTCCAAAACGCGCGCTCCAACTTTCCAACACGTCGAGTTTCTTGCCCCAGACTCGACGAGTTGTTCATTAGAAATGGGGGTTTTACTTCCAAAATTGACCTTTTAGATTCCGGGTGTTGCAAGGTCGTGTCGGTACTTGAAACCCGAGAGCTTTTTACAATGAACTGCATGCCCCCCAAAGGATTCCAAGCATACCTTGCGACAAACAGGGCAAGTCTCGTCAGTCAGAAATAAAGGGATCGTAAGGTGATACTTGAGGATGACACGATACTCAACTGGCGACATATGCTGGCCAAAACCGTCAATAGGAATAGTCATAAGAAAATCCTGAGCATGTGGGGCCCATATTGTCACACCCCAAAACCGGAACGGCGGAAACGTTCTGGGGTGGAGGACTTCATGTACAGTATCACAACAAAGCATAGTAGTAAACAAGCAACAACATCCATTGCATTAATAGAATAATTTTAATACAAGCGTGTTCTGTATAGTTTGTAAGACACCAAAATGAATGATCAAAATAAAAGATGAGTCTTGAATGTGCTCCATCTTCTCAAAAGCTTCATCGGTACCTGCCTACTGATGACCTGAGAATACAAGTTATTTTGAAAGAGTTTATCAGCATTAACGCTGGTGAGTTCATAAGTATTTAGTGTCATTTCTTGTATGAAAAATGTTTGTAACAATGTAGTGTAAATATTTGTAGCTGTTTATAAATGGTTGAACTCCCTAGAAAATCCTATATTTTCTACTGAAATGTAGTCTTCTACCAAGACCCGACTATTTGTATGTTTGTTCTTTTGTAAATGTAAGAGTTTTCCCCAACGAAACTATCATTATAAAAATATAGTTTAAGCCATCGTTTATGTGAGATGATTACAAAATAAATGTACTAGGGGAAAATAATAAGATACCCTAAATCCATATCCCAACACATATATACGATATATAACTTAAGGTTTCAACGACATTTAGACAAATAATAAGATACCCTAAGTCCACAACCAAACAAGGAACGGGAAATAAGGTGAACTATCAGTCCTAAGTCCTTCAAACCTTACTTATATAAAAATATCTGTATAGATATGAGTTTGACAATAATGTAAGTTTTAGAAGAGTTTGATAAAGGATTTAGCATTTAAAAGAGTTTAATAAAAGTTTTGAAGTGTTTGAAATCCATAAGTTTGATAACCATTCGAAAGTAATAGAAAATCTTTCTGTTTGTTCTAGTTATTAATCACATGTGATTAAAGCAATAAATAGAATGTTTCAACTTGTATTCCCCCCCCCCCCATAAAAGCATTTAAAATCATTTCAAAGGTTGATTAAGGGGTATGAACTCACCTGCAGTGAGTGGTTTGGATGGAAATGTCGGATAGGATGCTAAGTGTCAAGTGAGGACTTGAGCACACACAGATCCTATTTAACATATAATGACACATGTATGTATCTAATTAGTGATTAAGCAAGTAAAGGCACCCTAGGACATGGAAAACACTTTGATTCAAGTGCTAGAGGTACAAAGGGTTGCATCTAAGGGTTGTAAGGCCTCACATTGGAGTTTTCGGCCCAAGAGTAAACCCCCCATGAGTTTACGGCCCATGGGTTTACGGCCCATGGTGTTTACGGCCGTAAACTCATGTCCTTTTGTTCCATTTCGTGTGTTTAAGGTACTACTAGCTTTCAGGAAGTGTTCTAGACTAAAGACCAAGCCTTAGGAAGAAGTTAGGGTCCATATGCACCCACTATTAGGGTTTACGGCCAAGGGAGATTGCCTTGGCCGTAAACACCCTCCTGGACATGATTTCTTGATGTTTAACAAGTGATTTTAGTATATAACAAGCTAAGGGTAGTGTACTTACGTAGTAGAAGCTTGAAAGGGTGATTAAAGTCCAAAAACACTAGTGTGTGTTCTTGGTGTTCTTGGTGAAATGAAGAACACTTGAAGATCTACTCAAAAGAAGAGATTTCGTGGATGGAATCAAGAGTGAATCAAGAAGAAGAGATGTATTAACTCATATATGGAAGGATTCACTTACATTTTTGAAGATTTGGAGCAAAAGCTTCAAGATCCTTGGGAGATAATTCGAGTTCTAGGCTTGGAAGAGTGAAAAGTGGCTGAAAAATGGCTAAGGGCCATATATATACCATGGAGTTTACGGCCACCATGTGTTTATGGCCGTAAACCCATGACCCTTGGCCGTAAACTCCTCTTTTGAGGGTTTATGGCATGCTTTATGGGTTACAACTTCAATTGGCACTCTCATTCACTTATTCCTTGGATATACTAGACTCAGAATGCTCAAATAGACTCAAAATAGTGCTAGAAGTTAGCAGGAACAAGTCTAACTTTGATTGGATTGAATGGTTTGTACAAGATTGAAATTTCGGGTTGTCACATCATCCCCCCGTTAGAGGGAATTTTGTCCCGAAATTTAGAGTTTAAGCAACTAAGTTATTACAAATAACTAAGCGAAAAGATGAGGGTATTTCAATCTCATTTGATCCTCGCGCTCCTAAGTGAATTCCGGTCCTCGCTTGGCGTTCCAGCGAACCTTCACTATTGGGATACGGCTTTGCTTCGTTTGTTTGACCTCTCGGCCCATGATCTCTACAGGTTCTTCCACGAAATTGAGGTTCTCGTTGATCTCGATTTCGTCGAGTGGGATTACAAGAGTCTCGTCGGATAGGCACTTTTTCAAGTTCGAGACGTGGAAAATAGGATGTACGTTACTAAGTTCGTGGGGTACGTTGAGTTTGTATGCTACATGGCCGATTCTAGCGAGAATCTCGAAAGGCCCTATGTACCTTGGATTTAGCTTTCCACACTTTCCGAAGCATATCAAGCCCTTCCAGGGTGAGACTTTCAAAAGGACTCGGTCTCCCACCTGGAATTCCAAAGGTTTCCTTCGTTTGTCTGCGTAGCTTTTCTGTCGGTCTCTAGAGGCTTTCAGTCGTTCACGAATCTGAACGATCTTCTATGTCGTTTCCCGAATGATCTCCGGACCCGTGAGAGTGCTGTCGGGAATTCGTCCTTTAGCTAGTTAAGTGTCACCCACCTCAGCCCAACACAGAGGAGATCTGCACTTCCGTCCATAGAGGGCTTCAAATGGAGCAGCCTTTATGCTCGTGTGATAACTGTTGTTGTAGGAAAACTCGACAAGGGGTAAATGAGTATCCCATGCCTTCCCAAAGTCGATCACACAGGCTCGCAACATGTCCTCCAAGGATTGGATAGTTCTCTCACTTTGTCCGTCGGTCTGTGGATGGTAGGCTGTACTCATGTCCAGGCTCGTTCCTAAGGAGTTTTGTAGCGACTGCCAGAATCTCGAAGTGAATCTACTATCTCTATCGGAGATAATAGATATAGGGACACCATGCAGTCGTACTATCTCCCGAATGTATGTTCTTATGAGCTTCTCCATCTTGTCAGTCTCTTTGATGGGTAGGAAGTGTGCAGACTTGGTCAATCTATCGACGATGACCCATATGGTATCAAGTCCACCCGTTGTCTTGGGCAACTTGGTTATGAAGTCCATAGTGATCCGTTCCCACTTCCATTCAGGTATCTCCGGTTGCTGAAGTAAACCTGAGGGTTTCTGGTATTCGACCTTGACCTTGGCGCAAGTAAGGCATTTACTCACGAAGGTAGCAATTTCTGCTTTCATGTTAGGCCACCAGTATAACTTTTTAAGATCCAGATACATCTTATCTGAACCCGGGTGGATGGAATATCGAGTGTTGTGCGCTTCTTTCATGACCAAGTCTCTGAAGCCACCGTGCTTCGGTGTCCAGATCTGGTCCATGAGATACAAAGCTCCGCCACCCTTGACTTCCAAGTTCTTATCCATTCCTCGCAGAGATTCACCCGCCACATTCTCAAGTTTTAAGGCTTCGAGCTGAGCTTCCTTAATTTGTGTGGACAGATGCGACTGGATAGTCATAGTTAATGACTTGGCTCTTCGACCAGAATATTCTTACCGACTTAGGACGTCTGCTACTACGTTGGCTTTACCCGGATGATAACGAATTTCGCATTCGTAGTCATTGAGTAGTTCGACCCACCGTCATTGTCTCATATTGAGCTCCTTCTGGTTGAATATGTGTTGCAGGCTTTTGTGATCTGTAAAGATAGTGCTCTTCGTACCATACAGGTAGTGTCTCCAGATCTTCAGAGCAAACACAACTGCTCCTAATTCGAGGTCATGAGTGGTGTAGTTGACCTCGTGTGTCTTCAGCTGTCTTGAGGCATAGGCGATGACCTTACCTCGTTGCATCAGAACACAGCCGAGCCCTTGATTTGACGCATCGCAATAGACCATGAAGTCTTCTGTTCCTTCGGGGAGGGACAGTATCGGTGCGGTGTATAAGGCTCGTTTTAGCGTTTGGAACGCTTTCTCCTGCTTCTCTTCCCAGTCAAAGGCCACGCCTTTCTAGGTCAATGTTGTAAGGGGTTTCACGATTCGATAGAAGTTCTGTATGAACCTACGGTAGTAGCCCGCAAGGCCTAGAAATTGACGAATTTCTGTAGGCGTCTTTGGTGCTGACCAGTTCTCAATAGCTTTAATTTTGGATGGGTCCACGTGGATTCCTTCTTCGCTAACCACGTGTCCTAAGAATTCGACTCTTCGGATCCAAAATTCGTATTTAGAGAACTTCGCATAGAGCTTCTCTGATCATAAGGTTCCTAGGACTTGTCGTAGATGATTGCTATGTTCCTCCTTACTTCGAGAGTAGATAAGTATGTCATCGATGAAAACGATGACGAACTGATCCAAGTAAGGACGACATACCCTATTCATTAAGTCCATGAATACTGCGGGCGCATTAGTCAATCCGAATGGCATCACTACGAACTCGTAGTGTCCGTAACGAGTTCGAAAGGCTGTCTTCGGAACATCCTCCTCAAGCACTCGTAACTGGTGATACCCGGATCTCAGATCAATCTTGGAAAAGTAACTCGCCCCTTGCAGCTGGTCGAATAAATCGTCTATGTGAGGAAGAGGGTAAAGATTTTTGATCGTAAGTTTGTTGAGTTCCCTGTAATCGATGCACATACGGAACGATCCGTCTTTCTTCTTCACGAAGAAGACCGGTGCTCCCCAGGGTGAGAAGCTTGGTCTTATAAAGCCCCTGCTGAGCAGTTCGTTAAGTTGACCGGACAATTCTTGCATCTCTGCAGGTGCTAGACGATAGGGCGATTTGGCTACGGGGGTAGCCCCTGGAACTAAGTCGATCCTGAATTTGACTTGACGTTGGGGAGGTAAACCCGGTAGTTCTTCTGGAAAGACGTCGGGGAAGTCGCGTACTATGGGGAGGTCTTTTAGGTCTTTTGTTTCTCGGCTCGTGTCGACAACGTGTGCAAGGAATGCATGATATTCCTTACGCAAGTACTTCTGGGCTTGAATACTTGAGATGATACGAAGGCTCGTACTGGTTTTGTCTCCGTAGATCATCAAGGTTTCGTTATTCGGTAGGTTTAGACGGACTGCTTTCTCGAAACACAGAATATCGGTACGATGGAGACTCAACCAGTCCATGCCCACAATGACATTGAAACTCTTGATCGCTACAGGTATGAGGTTGATTGGGAATGAATAATTATCTAGCGTGAGGGTACAACCTATGTAAATCTCGTTAGAACTCTCTGTCTTTCTATTGGCCATCTCTACGACGAAAGTTTCTTTTAGTGCTTGCGGTGATTGTTTAAGTAAGTGTTTAAATTTTTGGTTTACGAAGCTCCTCTCTGCTCCACTATCAAATAGGATACATGCATATGAGTTATCAAGGGGAAACGTACCCGTGACTATTGTGGGGTCTGCCACGGCTTCATTGTGGCCAATAGCAAGTAGTCTTCCTGCTCCTCCCGCATTCCCGTCTTTCGGACAGTTTCTTTTGAAGTGCCCTGTCTCGCCACACCCGTAGCAGGCCTGGCTTACTCCTGTACCGGGGACCTGGGTGATGGGTTTGGGTGGTGCTCTGCAAAACCGGACGGTATGGCCCTTCCGGTCGCAATTGGTGCAGTGCATTTCCCGGCAGGGGCCGTTATGATGGAAATTGCATTTAGTGCACTTGGGTAGGGTCCCTGCATATGGTTTGGTTGGTACAGGGGCAACAGGGGTGGTGGCAGCATGGACAGCCACAGTCTGTTGGTTCTTGGAAGAGGGTTGAGTTGATTTGCCCTTCTTTCGGTCCCAACGCTTTCTCTTGTTGTCAATTGCTTTGGTTGGCGAGGTGGCAGCCGTTGTAGTTGTTGTTGGAGGAGAAGGAACCTCGTGATCGATAAGCCTTTGGGCCAATTCCTTGGCACTATCAAAGGTCGCGGGGTTAGATGCTAGAACGTTCCCTCGATACGGGGGCACCAAACCCCAGATGTATCTCTCGACTTTCTTGCTTTCATTGGGGACCATGTTGGGACATAGGGTCACCAGGTCGCTGAATTTGGCCGTGTAAGCCACTATGTCGGAACCCTTCATCTTAAGGTTCCACAGTTCCTCCTCGAGTTCTGAATCTCGCCCCTCGGGCAATACTCTTTTGCCATCAGATCCTTCAGTGTCTCCCAGCCCATAGCGTTAGCTGCTACCAGTGAGAGTGATTTGACATGGCCATTCCACCATGTCAGGGCCCTTTCGGTGAAGGTGCAAGCAGCGAACTTTATCTTGCTTCCTTCATGGCATGAGCACATCTCGAAGATTGCTTCTGTTCTCTCGATCCATTGGGACAGCGCAATGATCCCTCCGGTTCCGTTGAAGTACGTTGGTTTGCAGCTGATGAAATCTTTATAGGTGCACTCCCGTGTATGTGGTTGGATTTTGCCATGGCTAGAGTTGGTGCCCGTTCCAGCTCCACTTGCACCACCAGAATTTACTTGAGCCATGGATGCGGTCACAACTGCGGTTACAGCTGCCTGAAACATCACCACATCAAACTGCGGAGGGGGTGGTGGTGGTGGAGTTTGATTCACAGGCGTGCCTCTGGTCGGACGCTTGCGAGGCGGCATCTTTTACTGGAAGTTTATAAAGATGATGATAATAGTAAGAATCAATTGAAAGTATGATGAGAGTGTTTCATGAACTAATTCGCCATAGTCCAACTATCAGATAGAGGCATAACAATAGAGTAGGGAAACACAAAGGTAAAGACTTTCTCATAGATTAGATAACTGCCAATATTACTGGTATTAATGATGTAAAATGAGTTCGGGAAAAATGACCTAACAGTAGGTCTTACATCAAACCATAAGGGAAAATGTTGGCAGCTTCGAAGTCTAGTTAGAGTACTTTAAAAGTTAGGAATATTTTACAGACAAGTGCTCCATAGAGCACAGAAAATAAAGGCTATCCCTTATCCCGAAAGAAAAGATGAGTTGACATCTTCTACCGGCGACGGGTATCCCTCGGGCGAACCCTCAGATCTGCCAGTTGACGCACCACCTCTTGAAGATGTCGCTCATGCGCCCTCTGACGCACTCGGAGTTCTATGACTTCGGCTCGGGATGCAGTTAGTTGTTGTTGCAGAGCCTCATTGGTCCTCCTAGTCCTATCCATAGCCTATTCAAGTTGGCGAATGCGGACCGTGTTAATGCCAGAATTGGCGTCCACTTCCATCACTCGGTCGATGGCTGCACGACCTTGCTCGACATTCCGAGCAATCCTACGGACCATGATGGGTAGGACTCGGTCAGCTGAGCCTCCCTCGCTTATAATGTAAAAGCTTCGGTCTCCGTTGAAAGGTAGAGGCTGACCCTGCTCATCACTCCAATGGTTCAAGTTTGTTGCCCACAAGGGTGTGGGACCTTGAAATGCTGGACGGGGGTTAGGATTTGGGATTTGAGCCACTGGGGGTAGGTTGTTGACTTCTGGTTCGGAGTCAGAACTATCCGAAAAACCTTCTACGAGGTGATCATCCAAAGGGATTGGATGATCCTCTTCTGGCTCATCATCGAGCCACCCACCATTGCCTTGGTTGGGAAAATACGGATCGTCGGGGAGATGGAAGCCAACCATGTTATCTACGCGAGAAAAAGGGGGTATAAGAATAGTTAATAGACGTACCAATTATGATTATTATAAGATGACCCTTACTAGTTGCTTCAACATTTGCGTAGTGCATACCAGTTATATGTAACCAAGGCAGGATAGACCTTCGAATAAGTGACCCTAACTCTAGATCCACAACCAAACAAGGAACATGAGGTAAAGCAAAGGTCACAGATTCTAAGTCTATAACACCCTAGTTACATATAACATTAGCGTATCCACTCCACAACTATTGACATACTAATAAAGACCTTTTTAGTTTGCACATAAGTAATTATAGTAACACAAAATACTCCTATAGTATTTTAGGTTTATGTTCTGTTCTAGTGTTCTCATTGTAGTGGTATTGGTAAGTTTTTAGACTTGTTGCAACACCACAATCATTCTTAGGCACATGGTAGTCACTCCTCGGAAAATATAGTTGATCGGGCTATATCCCCCTAGATTTGACTATATGTCTCTAAGCCTAATTGTGTTGTTCAACAATCGTAATACTTTTGTTCTGACCTAGTATGATACTGACCTTAGCATGAATGTATGTATGTATACTTAGTTAAATATTTTATTATTTAAAAGTATAAATTCTTGGTCAGAGTGTTTTAATCCCGATGCGTTTATAGTTTGTATATCTTTTATGGGTTGATATACTTGATTCACTATAAACAATGCTCTGATACTAATCTGTCACACCCCAAAACCGGAACGGCGGAAACGTTCTGGGGTGGAGGACTTCATGTACAATATCACAACAAAGCATAGTAGTAAACAAGCAACAACATCCATTGCATTAATAGAATAATTTTAATACAAGCGTGTTCTGTATAGTTTGTAAGACACCAAAATGAATGATCAAAATAAAAGATGAGTCTTGAATGTGATCCATCTTCTCAAAAGCTTCATCGGTACCTGCCTACTGATGACCTGAGAATACAAGTTATTTTGAAAGAGTTTATCAGCATTAACGCTGGTGAGTTCATAAGTATTTAGTGTCATTGCTTGTATGAAAAATGTTTGTAACAATGTAGTGTAAATATTCGTAGCTGTTTGTAAATGTTTGTAAATGGTTGAACTCCCTAGAAAATCCTATATTTTCTACTGAAATGTAGTCTTCTACCAAGACCCGACTATGTAAGAGTTTTCCCCAGCGAAACTATCATTATAAAAATATAGTTTAAGCCATCGTTTATGTGAGATGATTACAAAATAAATGTACTAGGGGAAAATAATGTTTTACCTCAGTAGTGTCATTGCTGGCTATAAGGTGATAAAAATGCAGACTCCAGGTAGTATTAAATGTACAATACACCTCGGGGAGTCTGTTTGCCTTTAATTCTTAGTCGGTTAATTAAAGGTTTAAATGTGAACTCGTATGTAACCATGTTGATCGACGACTGAATAACTGATGACCCTCCGGTGTCATATGTAGCGAGGTAACATTCTGTCACCCCTTGGACTTATCGGGTGGGACTGTAGCTAGCAGTCGGGATGTGGGAGTGTCTGTCCCGTATAGATCTATACACACAATGCTCACTCTCCCTCCAGGAGACTCTGGTTACAAAGTGATACAACGATGTAGTGTCGTATCGAGAAGTAGTATGTCACATGTAGGTTATCGTATTCAATGTTTGTATAGTATGTCATAGTGTAGTAATGTTTTCTCTGTACTAGTGTATAGTATGTATTGTTTCTCATTATAGTGCATATGTAATGACTCGTAAATGTAATGACTCTTGTACGTGTCGTTGTAATAGTAATAGTGAGTAGTAATCTCTTAACTATACCTATTATAGTTAACTAGCAATGTTGTTGGTATGCCTTTGCTACTCAAAGGTACTGAACTGAAGTGAAAGCTTTCATATCCCAACACATATATACGATATATAACTTAAGGTTTCAACGACATTCGGACAAATAATAAGATACCCTAAGTCCACAACCAAACAAGGAACAGGAAATAAGGTGAACTATCAGTCCTAAGTCCTTCAAACCTTACTTATATAAATATATCTGTATAGATATGAGTTTGACAATAATGTAAGTTTTAGAAGAGTTTGATAAAGGATTTAGCATTTAAAAGAGTTTAATAAAAGTTTTGAAGTGTTTGAAATCCATAAGTTTGATAACCATTCGAAAGTAATAGAAAATCTTTCTGTTTGTTCTAGTTATTAATCACATGTGATTAAAGCAATAACTAGAATGTTTCAACTTGTATTCCCCCCCCCCCAATAAAAGCATTTAAAATCATTTCAAAGGTTGATTAAGGGGTATGAACTCACCTGCAGTGAGTGGTTTGGATGGAAGTGCCGGATAGGATGCTAAGTGTCAAGTGAGGACTTGAGCACACACGGATCCTATTTAACATATAATGACACATATATGTATCTAATTAGTGATTAAGCAACTAATTAAGCAAGTAAAGGCACCCTAGGACATGGAAAACAATTTGATTCAAGTGCTAGAGGTACAAAGGGTTGCATCTAAGGGTTATAGGGCCTCACATTGGAGTTTTCGGCCCAAGAGTAAACCCTCCATGAGTTTACGGCCCATGGGTTTACGGCCCATGGTGTTTACGGCCGTAAACTCATGTCCTCTTGTTCCATTTCGTGTGTTTAAGGTACTACTAGCTTTCAGGAAGTGTTCTAGACTAAAGACCAAGCCTTAGGAAGAAGTTAGGGTCCATATGCACCCACTATTAGGGTTTACGACCAAGGGAGATTGCCTTGGCCGTAAACACCCTCCTGGACATGATTTCTTGATGTTTAACAAGTGATTTTAGTATATAACAAGCTAAGGGTAGTGTACTTACGTAGTAGAAGCTTGAAAGGGTGATTAAAGTCCAAAAACACTAGTGTGTGTTCTTGGTGTTCTTGGTGAAATGAAGAACACTTGAAGATCTACTCAAAAGAAGAGATTTCGTGGATGGAATCAAGAGTGAATCAAGAAGAAGAGATGTATTAAGTCATATATGGAAGGATTCACTTACATTTTTGAAGATTTGGAGCAAAAGCTTCAAGATCCTTGGGAGAGAATTCGAGTTCTAGGCTTGGAAGAGTGAAAAGTGGCTGAAAAATGGCTAAGGGCCATATATATACCATGGAGTTTACGGCCACCATGTGTTTATGGCCGTAAACCCATGACCCTTGGCCGTAAACTCCTCTTTTGAGGGTTTATGGCATGCTTTATGGGTTACAACTTCAATTGGCACTCTCATTCACTTATTCCTTGGATATACTAGACTCAGAATGCTCAAATAGACTCAAAATAGTGCTAGAAGTTAGCAGGAACAAGTCTAACTTTGATTGGATTGAATGGTTTGTACAAGATTGAAATTTCGGGTTGTCACACTTATACACTAAAAAATTGCTTTCTGTCTAATCGTCATGTCGAAGTGAACTTCCATGTCTTGGATAATTTTACTAAAAAGGGCACTCGCCAATGAATGTTGGGCTTTTTGAAGGGCGATGTCCTTATTAGTGAAACCGCTGAAATCAAAGCCCAAAATCGTATCATGAAGACAGGCCAAAGCACAAACATAATCTAAATCCATACCACATATGCCGCTATTTCATAAGACGTGGTCTTGTAACACCCACGATTGAGCTCCTGAGGCCACAAAAGCATAGGAGGAATCCTATAATGCTGAATACAACCCCAAACCACTGAGCCTAATTGGTAACGAAGCCAGTCGCCATTGAAGGTCCCCAAAGAACGGACCCCCACAAACCACAATGTCCTCAATCGACCCACGTAACCCTTTATCAAAACACAAAGCAACCTCTTCCATGTGAACGAGTTGGCACGTTCTCAGGCCAAAGAAAAGTTTGGCGATGCCCATGCAAGATCGGAGCAAAAGGAGTTCACTCTGGGGTCATGTAACTGTGGTAAAAGGCGCATCAAATCAATAGCCTTGGCAACCCTCTTCATCGACTAGCAGCCCCCCCCCCCCCCAAGAAGCTTCACCCCCACCGACGGCCGCGCCAATGTCAGCAAGGAATAAACATGTACGAAGCTTCCTACCATCACATGAAGGCCAAAATAGCTCAGTTTTCTTGATATTCAGCTCAAGCCCCAATCCTAGGCCTGCCACCCTAATGATGTCCAATACTCTGGCCACCTCCTCTGAATCTCCAATGACGGTCCCATCATCGAGGTACCAAGCATGAAGAAGAAGCTTGCAATTGTCTCTAATTTGATGTATAAGTGGGTGCAGTACAAGAGCAAAAAGAAGTGGTCCCAAAGGGTCGCTTTACTGGACCCCAGTAGTGGACCAAATATGTTTATCTCCCAAATACAACCTTGTTGCATGTCCATATAAGAATTCAACCCGTAAGGAAATGGAAGGGCACCTCATCCTGACCTCGTGAAGTAAGGCAAATCTATCCACTAAATTGAAGGCATTTGATAAATCCACAGTAAGAATTGCAAGAGATCCATCATCATGACGTGCACTCAACACCCTATTGACACTATGAAGTACAACTTCAGCGCCACCCGACACACCTCTTCCAAATTGAAAGTCATTAAGGTATTATGCCATTTCTTTACCAACTCTTTTCATATCAACCTTTGAGACCAAACTCCTCCATATAGTGCCTACAACAACATGACAAATTCCATTGTCAGGTTTTAGGAGCGGAGTAAGAGGTGCAAACGTTACAAATTCTGCCAGACATGACGTACATCTTCCCTCTAGCCACAGATTAACCACTGCGGTGATGGCATGTAAGAGATCTGTAGCTATAGCAGACCCCTCCCCACATAGAGCATCCAAAATGTGTTGAGCTCTCAAGCCGTCTCTCCCACACGAAGTTCCTTTAGGATACGATTTAATACAACAAAGGACATTGCCAATATCTACTAAAAGGGGAGGCTCAGGATAAATGGTGCTCGACATGGATGGGGGTGGCTTGTATGGATGCTTAGCCTCTAAAGCTTTGATGATGTCACTGTCATGTGAAACAACAACCGAGGAACACAACACTTTCACTGCTGCCGTAAAATGCCCATCAACAACCTTACAGAGACATTGTCTGACGTTGGTGTTGTCCTTAGTTCTGTCATCCTGAAAGTGATCAGCTCTTTGGCCCGATGAGCCAAGACCTACATTGTCGAACATATTTTCAACTAATGTGACAATATCGTCCTCTTTCCCCCACGTAGCTAAAGAATTCAATATGCAACGATTTCCTGTTCCCAGACCTACGTTCATGTCTGTTTTTATTTATTTTTTGTTTATCCAAATTTTTTCCCCTAATTTGAGAGTTTACTTCTTTTTTTTTTTTAATTTATTTATAAAAAAGACACTCTAAGTTTTTTCAATTAACGAGCTTCAAAAATCAAATGAAATATTAATATTTTCAATTTGCACTTTCAATGGTTTGATCGATTTTTTTTTCCGAGTAGTTAACCTGAACAAATTATAAATTATATTTGTTTTTCTTATAGACTTTAAAGTTTTATGTAATGATTTTTCTAAAAAGTTAAATAAATTTGCAATGAAAAAAATAGAAAAGAAAAAGAATCTTTTGACAGGTAAACTGAAAAAAAAACTCAAAGTATGGAATTTGCTGTTAATATAAAGACGCTGAAATGAAAAGTTACATCCAACCAAAATATTAACTTGTTTTCATATATAATCCAAAATAGCTATTTTGAAACATCATTTCTATGACGAACGACTAATTTTATAACTAGACGTATTAAACGAATGTGATTTTATATAAAGATGAAGGGAGTATTTTGTAAGATTTAGAAAAATTAGAGGGCTAAGAAGATATTTTGAAGAGGGAAAGCAACACATCAGCAAGAATCTTTGTGCCTTCAAAGTTTTTCAAACCCTAAATTATTTATTATTTATAATATATAAATTTGGGGAAAAGGCGAAATATAATACCATTCACCATCATCTTCACAGCTTATCTGTTAATTGCGTAATTACATCTGTTCTATTTCTATCTCTCTTTCTCTCTCTACCTGAAATTTCATACGCTTTTGTAACCTTTCTTGAACACAGAGCTCAATCACCTGTTGTGCGTTGTAAGTAAAATGCAGGTGAGTTTGAACTTCTTTGTGATTCATATGTCCGTCTAAAATCTGATTTCCTAGAAGTAATATGTCGAGATTTTAAGAAATATATGCTTTTTCGTATGAATATATTTCAGACAAGAACAGTACAAGTTGGGCATCTTTCAGATCTAGCTACCGAGAGAGAAATTCACGAGTTTTTCTCCTTTTCTGGCGACATAGAGCACGTTGAGATCTGCCGGTTCGTTACTGCCATGTCAAGATTAAAATTGAATTAAAATTTTGTTACTATTATGCATGTTGTCCTGATTTTGATTCTTTTTGAGGGTTGCAGCGATTCAGTACAAAACAAGACTGCATTTGTCACGTTTAAAGATCCAAAGGCTCTTGAAATTGCATTATTGCTATCGGTAATCCTTCAATTTAGTTATTTCCCCTTTTTCTATTGAAGTAGATATTCTGTATGATTGTTTAAGATTTTCATGACCTAAAACTGTTGATACACGATACTTCCTCCTCTGTTAACTGTGACATTTTAACTTTCAATGTCAAACTTAGAATTACTTCAATTTTAGTTAGTATTCATTATTTTAAGGTTTTGACATTGTTTTCTTTTTGTATATATAATATTTATTGGAACTTTTGAAGCAGTTATAGGATTTTTAATCAAAAAAATATATAAATACCAATTTCAAAATTGAAAATAGTTTGTTTGATTGCTAAACTATAGCATAACTGATGTAGGATGCCCAGAGTACTCATTCCATTAAAAATCCATTGTCTGTTTTTCTTAATTGGCCAATAAGCAGAATCTGATTTCCGATTTGTACATTCTGAAGTTTATGATGTTCCTGAAGTACCCTTTTTTAAAGATCTTCTGGAGATTCATCATCTTAATGTATATTTAGTCAAGGGTAGCAATTTCCTTCTATATCCGATATCTTTATATTTCAGCTGAGTTATGTATCAAAATTTGCTTATTGGTCTATATGTGTGTGTGACAGTGTGTGTATGCAATTTTGCTTGCATGTATTAGAAATATACAAAATTCAATTGCGATTTCTTGGAAACTTGAAATTTCCAACAGTGTTTGACAAATTTGCAGCTAATCAAGTCAACAAACTACGACCACAAAATTGTGGCTGCATATTAATTCCACTTTGTCCAGCGGAGACTCTTGGGTCCTACTTTGGAGTACATGAGAAAAATTCCACAATCACACTAAAAGAATTAATTATATATTTTATGTTTTGTATTGCCACACTTTTTTTATTAATCAGCCTGCGTTTGTCTTTATCCCTGTGACACCACAAATTATGTTTATTTATTAATATCATTGTTTATCCACATCTTGGGTCCACTTTTACCACTAATTAGTTGGCTCTTGGTTTGTTTGACCCCTTTTTGGTAAAGTGGTAGTTATAATTTTATTTATTTATAGATACAAAGCAGATATATAACAATCTAACTAATCAAAATTGAAAAATATATATATCTTCTGATGTAAATCTTTACAGGGAGCAACCATAGTGGATCAGATTGTTAGCATCACACCTGTAGAAGATTATGTGCCACAACCCAAGTTCCAGGTAATGGTTATTACTCGGTATATAAATATATTTTCATTTTACAATATTCAATTTTTTTTTTCATGATGTCACTTCTTGCAGGAAGTTTGTGAAGTAGATAATGCCATGAGTATGTCTCCAGAAAACCTTTCACCAAATGCAGAGGTAGATTTAGAATAATAATCACAACAAAATTGAACATGAAAAAGTTGCAATCGGTCTTTAAAAATTTGATTTTTTTTTTAAAAAAAATAAATAAAACAGGGGAATGGTAGTTCTCCTAGGAGTGGAAGAGTGTACATGAGTAAAGCACAAGATGTTGTAACAAGTGTTCTTGCTAAAGGTTCAGCAATCAGGCAAGATGCTTTAAATAAAGCTAAAGCATTTGATGAAAAACACCAATTAAGAGCCAATGCATCTGCTAGGGTTAATTCATTGGACAAAAGAGTAGGGCTTACAGAGAAATTTAGTGTTGGGGTTTCAGTTGTAAATGAGAAGGTTAAGTCAGTGGATCAAAGGCTTCAAGTATCAGACAAAACAATGGCTGCAATAATGGCAGCTGAAAGGAAACTAAACAACACTGGATCAGCTGTCAAATCAAGCAGGTCTGTAATAAAACTTCAAATGCTATCTGTCTTCATTTTGTTTCCAAATTTACCCTCTTGATTGTGTTTACTGTTTAGGTATGTGACTGCTGGAACAGCTTGGCTGAATGGTGCTTTTGGTAAAGTGGCAAAGGCTGGGCAAGTTGCAGGAACGAAAACAAGACAAAAATGGAACATAGCAGTCTCAAATTTAACTGCAAAGGTATGTATGTATCAATGTGTGTTAATTGCTTCTATCATAAAGACTACAGTAATAGTATCTTACTTTGTAGTGTGTTTATTTATGATTTGCAGGATTCACCAATTGCTGCATGATGGGAGTTTATACTTTATAGACAGCTGCATGCATGCATATTCATATTCTTGTTGATCATATGGGGTTCTTATTTCTTTCTCAATCATCAAAATGATCATTGAGGTGTATAATTAGATGTTTGAGATTTGCAAGCTTTGTGTGTGGGGATTGGATAGTTTAGTAGTACACGTTTCTTCTTCTACTTTGTAGTGTGTTTATGGGCAGTTTTGTCAATTCAATTATATTTGTTAATTGTTGGTGTATTCTTATGTCAACTCGAGGGTATTGTGCATTAAGGTCCTGTGATTTTCAAGTGTGTACTTCTAGGACATAAGTCATTAATGATGCTTCATTTAAAACTTCTATTGATCCAAGCCTACTTTATTTGTACAAGGTTTCATTAACACTATTTTTTCTTTTCTTTCAGAACTAAGTTTCGAGTATTTTGCAAATTGAGTACATGATTGTTCCTTAAAAACTAACTAACAAACGGATAAATTGTTTATTTAATACTCCATATTGCGACTAAAATAACCTCTTTACTACGTAAAAGATTGGTATAAAACCCATTTACCATAAATTAAAATCAACTTTATTCACACGACAAATCCAGAAAAATAAGGATGGTTTACAGGATTCCATGTGGATTCAAGACTTATCTATTAAGTCAATAAAATTGGCTGAAGCGAGTTTATTCTTGTGAAGAAAGGGTCAAAGGAACGTCTGTATCAAAATGTGAGTTTAACGGCGTTATGGAAGGAAATCTACGTGTTTAACGGCAACCCGAGTCACGTGTCAAATATGTCGATGGCGTTTACGTGGATGCACATCTCTTCAGACCCACCGCTCGTCGCATGTACCAGCGTCCTTTCCTAGATAATCTCATGGTTTTTCCGTCAATTCTACGATTTCCTTTAGGACAGGTGAAATACCCAAATCACCCTTTCTCCTTCTCCCCCACACTTCTCTCTGCGCATTTGGGCATATTCTTCAAACCGATCCCTTATCTCCCACCTGCCCTAGGAAAAATTCCCCCAAAACGGAACGCATTCAAAAGGCCAGAAGTTTGGGAGATAGAGGGAGTGTGTGTGTGTCTTTGGGAGTTGGTTTGGTTTTTGAGATCAAAACTGACTTGATATTTAAGGTAATTATCACATCTTCGCTCCATATCTCTGGTGCGTTTCGATATCTTTTCTTGATTTGTTTCGATCTTCGATAGGGTAACCGCCAGTATTTGCCATTTTGGACCATTTTGTTCCGTCTGTTTCAGATTTCGATCTATCGGTATTTTTTTTTACTTCGTATCTCTTGTTTCTAATTTTTTCATGTAGACGTATGTGGGGTTATCTGATCTTTTGAAAAAAGATGCGATCTTTTCATGTTGATGTGATTAGTTTTGACTTTTATTATGATTGATTCTGGGTCCATTTTGTTTAAAGGTGTACATCTATACTCAAAAAATGGACGTACGTACATTGTAATTTAGAGATCATAATGAATCAATTTGTTGTTCTGTCGATCTTTTTATGATATATTATGATCTGCAAACCTGCATTTGATCCGAATCTTTGGCCTTTTACTTTGTTGTTTACGGGGTAATTGTAATTGCTGTTTGGGTATAAATTCACGAGACGATAAGAGTTTTCTGAGCCCTCTGCTAAGGTGTATTTTTGAATAAGTCTAATTTGAGATCGAAACTATGCTCTTTGATGATAAGAAACCCAAAATTTGAGAATTAACTGTTGATATTTCAATAGGTTGCAGTTTCATAACTATTTACATCTACAATATGGCTTTGATAGATTTTGTCTTTGAAAATCAGTCAATAATATGATTTTTGTCTCTGCTTGGACTTTGTACTCTGTTATGTTACATGGCTCAAAGATCCTGGTATTTTTGACACTTTTACTTTCCGATTTTGCCTTCTTATTGACTGAATAAGATCAGATTTTAACGAGGAGTTTGATAGCATGTTTTTAAACTGTGGAAATATTTGTGGGCCCAAACTAATCTTTTGATTCATAAAGAGGATCGTGTCAGCAGCATGAGGAAAACAATGTAAAGTACAAAGTACAAACTTGATGATGCATCATTTTTTCTGTTTCATCTTCTTTTTTTATAGTTTCTCAAAAATTAAAGTCTCTTTGGTGAAAGTTTTGTTTAAAACATTTCCATTATGTTTCATCTTTCCAAGAGTTGGTAAGTGCACTTCATTTTTAATAAATCCAGTGTTGCCATGTAAAATTTGATAAATTTCATGACTTCGTGATATCTTGGTTTGTATTGCTAGCTGAAAATTTTGTTACTTTTCTACTTGGAAAATAATCCATGATCTTAATTACATGCTTAAAGATTTTCTTACTTGCAGGTGACTCAGTCTACTAGTTTCATTGTTGCTGTGTTCTTCCAAATATGTGATGGCGCGTTTGTGAATGTGATCTTTATCCAGTTTGTTTACAGTAAACATTGCGATGATGGCAGTTGTTTGATGAACCCTTATCTTTAAGATTGTCTTAATCATTATAGTTAACAAGTATTGTAGTAGTGCTGTAAAAAGTGTCTGTAGCTAGTGATGGATCAGATAAATTTACTTCACAGTCAAAGAAAAAACCTCCAAGGTCCAGGTGGCAAGTCCTCAACAAGTGGGTCCTCCAAAGATCTATGGCTAGCAGTGCATGGAGGGTCTGTGGTAGATGTAGATTCAGCCTTGGTCTCACTGAAGAAAAATGGTGGAAACATCAATTCAAGAAACACTTTTGGCCTTACCCCTCTTCATATTGCAACATGGAGAAATCACATTCCAATTATCCGAAGACTACTAGCTGCTGGTGCAGACCCTAATGCCAGGGTACATCTATCTTCTCATCTTTTAGATATCAGATGAAAAGTTTAACAACTTTTTCAATCTTCAGGATGGAGAATCTGGATGGAGTAGCCTTCATCGGGCTTTACATTTTGGTCATTTGGCTGTTGCTAGTATTCTTCTTAAATCAGAAGCTTCTGTTGCAATTGAAGATTCCAAGTCAAGAACACCTGTTGACCTCCTCTCTGGGCCTGTTCTACAGGCTAATGGCAATGCTAATGGCAATGGAGATGGTTCAGGTACTCCAACAAACACATCCTTATAATATTACTCCATTGATACAATTTCCTGAATGCATATTTGTTGTGCATTTTCAGTAGTGACAGAGCTGTACAGTTGGGGAAGCGGTGTTAATTATCAACTTGGGACTGGAAATGCTCACATACAGAAGCTCCCATGCAAGGTTGACTCACTTCATGGATCCTTCATCAAGTCCATTTCTTCAGCCAAGTTTCATAGTGTTGCTGTGAGTGCTCATGGTGAAGTTTTCACTTGGGGATTTGGTCGCGGTGGTCGCCTTGGCCACCCTGATTTTGACATCCATAGTGGTCAGGCGGCAGTCATAACTCCTAGACAGGTAACATCTGGATTAGGGGCCCGCAGGGTCAAGGCAATCGCAGCTGCTAAACATCATACAGTTGCTGTCACAGAGGGTGGCGAGGTCTTCACCTGGGGTTCTAACAGAGGTAATTACTTATTTACCCTACTAAAAGAATACAGACAGACTGATTAATTATATTGATAATGTTTCATGGTGATTTTTGCAGAGGGTCAACTTGGTTATACTTCTGTTGATACTCAAGCAACCCCAAGAAGAGTTAGCTCATTAAAGTCAAAGATAGTTGCTATTGCTGCAGCAAACAAGCACACTGCTGTTGTTTCTGATTCGGGTGAGGTTTTCACTTGGGGTTGCAATAAAGAAGGTCAACTTGGTTATGGAACTTCAAACTCGGGCTCAAATTACACCCCAAGGCTCGTTGAGTATTTGAAAGGAAAAGTTTTCATTCGCGTGTCAGCAGCCAAGTATCACACTGTGGTTTTAGGAGCCGATGGAGAGGTACCTTTTTAGATGATAAAAGCAAGAATGAAAATTGTTCCAGTGATTCTAATTTTCTAGGTTTTTTTTTTTCTTCCAGGTATTTACTTGGGGTCATCGGCTTGTAACTCCAAGACGTGTGGTTGTTGCAAGGATTTTGAAAAAAGTTGGAAGCACTCCTTTAAAGTTTCACCGGTCAGAACGGCTTCATGTGGTTTCAATTGCTGCAGGGATGATGCATAGCATGGCTCTTACCCATGATGGTGCGTTGTTCTATTGGGTGTCTTCTGATCCCGATCTTAGATGTCAACAGGTCCATCATCATCATCAATCATCAATCATCATCATCATCATCCATCATGCCTCTCTTATTCATTGTTTCTTTGATGTAGTTATACGGGCTTTGTGGGAAAAGTATGGTCAGTGTGTCTGCTGGAAAGTACTGGACAGCTGGAGTTACAGCATCCGGTGATGTTTACATGTGGGATGCAAAGAAAAGAAAAGATGAAGCTCCGGTCATAACTCGATTACATGGCATCAAAAGGGCTACTTCAGTTTCAGTTGGAGAAACACATCTGTTGGTGATTAGTTCTCTCTATCATCCTCCATATTCTCTCAAGGCTCCAGATACCCCTCAGTGTTTAAAGAAAAAACTAAGTGATGATTTTAGCGAGTTGGATGAAGACTTTGCTTATAATGATATTGAAAGTGATGAAAAGACATCAAGTCTAGAAAAGGGTAACAGTGAAAATGGCAGTAAGCAAATACCAAGTCTGAAAAGTCTTTGTGAGAAAGTGGCAGCCGAGCATTTGGTGGAGCCAAGAAGTGCTTTACAACTTGTTGAAATCGCCGATTCACTAGAGGCACATGATTTAAGGAAGCATTGCGAGGTAGTACCCATTTTGAGTTTTTGTCACTTTCAAGGGTATTTTAGACAATTGAACCCCTCCCTCTTGATAACTTTTGCAGGAAATTGTGATACGTAATCTTGACTACGTGCTTACAGTCTCCACACACGCAGTTGCTAGTGCTTCACTGGATGTTCTTGTGAATCTTGAAAAAGCTTTGGATTCAAAGTCATTTGAAGCATGGAGTTATCGTAGGCTTCCAACCCCAACAGCCACTTTTCCTGCTGTTGTTAACAGTGAAGAGGATGATAGTGACAACGAGTTTCTCAGGACTCGTGATAACAACAATGGTGGAAACATGGGTTCACACAAGGAAAGAAGCCAAAGATTTGATAGCTTTTTACATCCATATGATGATGCAAATCAAGAAGTTGGCAAGCATGTTCGGGCTTTAAGAAAAAAACTGCAACAAATTGAGATATTGGAGGAAAAAAGGGCCAAAGGTTATCAACTCGATAGCCAACAGATTACAAAACTTGAGACACGACCAGTGTTGGAGAAGTCACTTGTTGAGCTTGGTGTTCCTGTTGAAACGATTCAAGCAAAGTCAACTTCACCGGTTGACCAGGGAACCAAGAAACAGAAGAAAAAGAGCAGAAGAAAGTCGACACAAGGGGAAGAGGCACCTTGTAGCCATGAATCTGATGCTAAATTGAACACAGTGAAAGGTTTCTCACCTTCTGAAGCTTCTCAAGTTGACCACAAGGTAAAATTTCAAGAAAACCGGATCTGTGTGTTATTCAAACTTACGCTCTTAACATGGATAATACTGTAATTCACAGGAGAAGGAGATAGATGACAAGGGAAAAACAGTGAATCTGGTTATCGAGGTGTCACCGAATAGTAACTCAAAGAAAGATCTTTCGAGCTCAAAAAATCGGAACACATCATCATCATCCTCATCATCTAAGAAGAAAAACAGGAAAGGCGGGCTTTCAATGTTCTTAAGTGGTGCTCTTGATGACACCCCCAAGATCGTTGCACCTCTTCCACCACCTTCACCAAAAAATGAGGGCCCCGCATGGGGGGGCACAAGTATTTCAAAGGGACCCAGTCCCACTTCTCTTCGTGAGATACAAGATGAGCAGGAAAAAACCATGGGAAGTAAGCCCATGTCCATTGCTAAAAAGAAAGATCAGTTAGAAGTTTTAGATGTGAAAACAAGTGGAAAACTCTCATTGAGTTCGTTTCTGCCATCAAACTCAATCCCCAATCTGACCCCTCACATGCCAGATGTCGAAAAAAGCACCCCTCCTTGGGTTTCGGTTTCTTCAGGGACCCCACCTCTTGGTAGTAGGCCGTCTCTCAGGGGCATTCAGTTGCAAGAGGTGTGACACCAACATCATTTCTGTTTCTTCCAAGCTTTTTATTCTTGAAAATAATTTTTGATTTTGTATGATATATATATATATTCTTTCAGGAGAAAAAGCAACAGACATTATCCCACAGTCCTAAAACAAGAACGACCGGGTTTGCTGTGAGCAGCGGTCAGGGTTCACCGTCCGATTCAGGTGGTGGTGTGAACCGGTGGTTCAAGCCGGAGGTTGAAGCACCGTCTTCTATAAGGTCAATTCAGATAGAGGAGAAGGCTATGAAGGATCTTAAACGTTTTTATAGCAGCGTTAAGGTTGTCAAGAATCAGTTTTAGGACAAGGGTGGATGGGTTTATTTAAAATAGCAGCTCTCGTCTGGTTTGGTCTTTTTATAAAAATTTAACTCGTGTCATGTTTCTTTCTGTAAATCAACTGTAGATATTTCGTTGTACATTAATTTCAGATTCTCTTCAAGTAGAATCCTTCAAATTGCATTCAGTTTGTTCTAGGGAGAGATTTGGTGGATTCTTAGCGTTAACGACAGCATCCTTAAACCTGATTTATGAATCTCCCTTTGAGTGAGTTAAGGCTGTAAATGACATAAAGTTGTAACATTTACCCTTTTGGGGTGCACATTCATCGTTTTCTTCATATTCTATTATAATTCACAACATTATTTTTGTTGGAACTTGATATCTGCACCACAAAAGTTGAGACCTTGTCCTACATAGGAGGTTTTAAGGTTTTTCCCACTTTAGTCATCAAATGGATCAAATAAAAGGGCCAAGCTGGACTTGTGGTATTGGGCTGGTCACACTAAAGGGTGTGGTGCTATGGAAATATCATGACAAAGACCCTCCAAACGTGTTTCATATCGTTCCATGTTTTTCTATTTGGGTCCAGCTTAGTTTTAAGGATCCACTTAGACCCTACCAGTTTAACCTTTTTAGAGACTTCAGCAAGTTTCCATGGTCTAACTTGGTTTTAAAGATCTACTTAGACCCTACGAGTTTAACCTTTTTAGAGACTTCAACAAGTTTTCAAAGGTAATTTTTATTCATGGAGTTAAGCTAGTCAATAACTTCATTCCATTGAGAGGACTAGTCACTACTAATGGCCTCACTATAAGAGGTTGGATCTTTTCACTTTTCCATATCCAAGCTAGTTTAGTTAAGGTAGGTTATATAATCATCAAAGTTAGCATGTCTTATCGACCTTGATGACATCCTTAATGAAATTTTGGTTTCTTGAGGATCAATGATAACTTTAGGGATTTTGTCTGGTAAGTTGGACGTGCCTTCATCTAATGGCATATATGAAGAAATATTATCCGCGACAGAGGCATGTGTGCGACAATGTCTACATGAGGTGTAACATTATAAAAAGGAAAATGGGTCATTGGCCCTTCCTTTTGCACATCTATAAGTCGGCACATCATCATCCCACTAACATTAGAATTCTCTAAGAATTCGACAAGACGAGTTTCAACTATGTGAGTGGAATGTGAAGGTCAAAAGAATCTAAATCTCTTTGATCACTCGAGAAACCCTATAAATAAACAACTAACAATTTCATGTCAAGTTTTCTTTATTGAAGGTTGTAGAACTTAGCATCGGCAGGGAAACCATCCTCTTTTATATATCTCAAGATATATGGGGCCTGAGACGAAAAGAAAAATAGGTCCTCAAATACAAATATAATAAAGATTCAAAAAAATATCATCTATTGTTCACTATAGATATGTTCAATTAACAATAACAAGTAAGCCAAATTGTTTATCTTTTGGACTAATTTGAGTTTGAACCAACTTTAGGCCCTAAAAATCATTTAGCTAATAATATATATATATATATATATATATATATATATATATATATATATATATATATATATATACACACACACTACATAGCCAAGAAATTTTGGTCCCCTGGAGACCTGGGCCCTGGGCGGTCGCCCGAGTTGCCTACCGTCTGGGCCGGCCCTAATCTCAAGTCGGTTTCCTTCTCGTCTAGATTTCGTAGGTGTCTTGGGAATGAATTTAGAAGGGACCTTATTGAGTATATGGACTGCCTTCTTTAGTGCCTCGGTTCATAAATATGTCAAGTGATTTAGTTTGCTAACATACTTCTTACCGTATGCATAAGGGTTCAATTTCTTCTCTCAACAATACTGTTCTGCTGAGGAGTTTTTGACATGGTAAATTGGTTCACGATCCAATGTTCCTTGCAAAAATTAAAGAAAGGGACGTGAATCTAACAAATATAAGTATGTCAACCATAATATTCATCTTCTCTATCTGATCTCACTATCTTTATCTTACGGTTAAATTTCGACCTTAAAAGCTTTAAACATGTCAAGTGATTTAGTTTTTCATTAATATAATACAAATATATATAACATGAATGATCATCTATAGAAGTGATAAACAACTTATGTCCATATTTCTTTGTGGGAAAAAGTCCACAAATGTCAGTGTATATGAGTTTTATAAATACTTGATCTTTTTGCCATAATTCAGTATGCAGTCTTGTCCAAGGAATTAGAAAGTGTTTTTCACGTCCGGAAACCCTTTTGGTTCGATTTCAAGGTTGGAGAAGCACTTTGTAGCGAAGATTTGAAGAATCAGAAGCTAGGAGCATTAGGACTTCACTTTGGTTGCTTCATGATCGTGTTTAGCAATTAGTTTTTGATGTTTTTATGTTTTTATCAATTGGTTATAGGGTAAAACCCTTTTGCTTTCACTAGAGTAGATGTAACCCTAAAGTTTTGGTGTGATTTCCTTTAATCAAATTATTATTTTTATTTAGTTTATCATGATTTTTTTGGTTAAAGATCTATATATATTTTTGTTGATTTCTTTATTGTCTATAGTTGAGTTAATAGAATTTAGAGGACGAATCCGAATTTGTTGTATTGAATCATAGTTGTTAATAACCATTAGCAATTATGAATGGAGATGGACCAAATCGTAAGGTTAAGTTAATAAAGTTGTTAACTTTAATGTATATGCATGCATTAAACAACCAAATCTATGCACCAAACTAATTACCATGACCTTTGGGATCATGTGACACAATCAAATCTCTCATGATATGAACTTAATAATAATTGTTTAGATAGTTAATTGCATGACCATTTTGTTAATTGTCTTAGCAATCATAATGTTAGTTAATCAGAACAAGATAATTGACTATAAGAATCCGTGAACATTACTAATATCCATTGCACTCTATTGAAATCCACCTTTACTAAAAGACATAATTGAATCTTTGTGACAACATCTTTATCTCTTTTGTCTCTAAATATAATCTCTAGTTTTGTTTTGTTTCTATTTTAGTTTAATTGAATTTAAACAAATCCCCCATTTACTTTACTGTTCATAGTTTAATTAATAACTAAATTATCAGATCTGAATCAATCTCGTTTCCCTTTTATTTGACACCTGGTGTAACGTCCTGTCCCGAAGCATTACCCATTTGTGTGTGGGTGACGTAATTTAGATGATCCGGGTGTTCGGTTTGTGTTTTGGAGCCAAGAGGTATTTTGGTAAAGTGACAGCTCGGGCTTTTATTGAAATTGGATTTTGTTCGGGAAATTTTATGTAACACCCCGTTTATTAAATAAATAAGTAGACAAATTCATGAATAATAGTAGCCCAAAAATCAATAATAATATAGCAAGGTGTTGGTCTCGAGGGTTAAATGTTGCAATTTTAGAAGTTGGGGGTTAAAAATGTAAGTTTCGGAGTGGTTTGCAAATATTTATGAAGGCATGGACTGCTTGGTAAATTATGGGGACTTAATTTGAAGAGATTTTTGGAGGTTGGGGGCTGAATGGTAAATATTGGATTAAAGTTGAAAAGATTTTATGGGGTCAGGGGCTAAAGTGTAAGTCTTGGGCTTAAGTTGAAAGAAAAGGGGGAAGGAGGGATCGAATCTGTCATTATGGGATACATTCATGTAACGACCCAAAAATCAAGGGTAAAAATTTCATTTTTAATATAGCTAAAACATTGATACCATTTACTTCAAACATTTCATATCATCGATAACTAAATCATTTATCAGAGTTCATCCCAAAATCATTCATTGCGGAAATCATAGGTGTGTGCACTGCGATCAATCCGAGCTCTTCTTTTCCAAACCGATGATACCTGAAACCAAAACTGTAAACCGTAAGCACAAAGCTTAGTGAGTCCCCCAGAGCACACCCCACATACAATCCATATAACACATATCATATTAGCTATAGAAGCTATCTCTACCGTATACCACATGACATATTAGCCATAAAGCTATCTCTACCATATAACATTAGCTATAAAAGCTATCTCTACCACATATCCCTGCATAAGGACACCATGGGATCCCCCACATGGTCTTACACCTAAGTGCCATGGGCTCCCCCCATGGTCTTTCCCTGCCGGACAGCCATGGGCTCCCCCACATGATCTTACATCCAAGTGCCATGGACTTCCCCATGGTATTTCCCTGCCAATATCATATATAATCAAATAACATATCATGTATCACATAAGTATCTACACATAACACGTACATAAACCTGTAAGGATGTCGTGGGCTCCCCCAGGGTCTTATACCATTATGCCATGGGCTACCCCACATGGTCTTACATGCAAGTATCACAAAGACAACTAGCATACCACATATCATATAATCACTAGCATACCACTAAGCATAAAGCTAACTATCATACCATATATTTCTACTACAGCTAGTGTACCACATAACATAAAATGGGTCGGCCTTGGTTCCTTAGACCCATTGGTATGGTGAGAAGACTAACCTCGCACTGCAGAAGCTTCCCACATGAATTCCTTAGCTACTGCCCCGCCAGCTTCCCGAGCTGTCACTACCAATCAATATACCCAATTAGCAATTGGGTCCCATACCATAATCCTTAATCCATGCATGGGGTAAAATGACCATTCTAACCCTGGCCCAGTATGATCCAAAACTAAGGCCCAAACCCAAAACAAAAGCCCAACACTATAATGTCCATAAAACCATCAATGGCCTAATTTTCCAAATTTGGCCCGAACCTTTCTAATGGACCTTATACTAAAGCCCAATAATTTCCCTAGTCCATAATCCTGTTTCCAATTGGCCCACGAAGGCCCACAACAACCTAGTCCAAGAATTGGCCCAAACCGAGGCCCATAATGCGAAGTACATTTCTATATTGGGCTAAAAGGCCCAATAGGCCCAACTATTCCATTATTTTCCCAAAGATACATTCAGGCCCAACTATCAGCAAACCTAGGCCCACAACCATTAGGGCCTAAAGGTCCAAAGTCCACAAAGTCCCAAGTCTTCCTGAGAGTGTACGTCCGACGTACCTCTTCTGTACGCTTATCGTACTAGGCAAAAGGGTTGTACTCGCAACGTACTACATTGTACGCCCAACGTACAAACGGCTGATGCACAAAATCCAATAAGTGCTTAATGCTTCAAACCAAGGGACCAAATTACAAATCCGAGCTCTACCTAACGTCTTAATCCATAAAGTCACTGACTTGGTGACTTTGCATGCCCCAAACAAACCCAAACTCCGAAAATGGCATTCTACTTTCATAAAAGGGACCCTAACTCATGCATGAACCCATTAAGACCTTCAAGATGGCAACTTTCTGCCTTAGGGACTCATTTAACACTGAGAGTGGCAATTCTAAGCCTAGGAATCAGATTTGAACCATAAAGTTCCATCCTTGGGACCAAAGAGGTCCAAAAATCCATCATAATAGATCTAAGCATTTAAGGGGCAAGTTTAAGACTTTATACCTCAAGATGATCTGAAATGAAGCAACAATATCGAATCTACAGCTTCTCCTTTGAACCACCACCTTGCTTTGCTCTTCACTTGCTTGGAAAATGGATTCACAACACCACAATGCTCTCTAATGGCCTCCAAATCTCCAAGAACACTCATGGGAGGATTAGGGTATCATGGTGGCTGTCTAAAGATGAAATGGAGGCTGACCAATGAGGCACATTATTCCTTTTATAGTGGCATAGCCCTAAAATTAGGGTTTAGAAACTCTGAGCGTACGTTGGGCGTACTTCTCGTACGCTGGGCGTACTTGCACGCCTACCACCTTGCATGCATGATACCTTCTTGCCACTTTTCTCCATTAGGGACCAATATTTCCAATAACTTCAAAGTGCTATAACGTCTTCGTCCCAAGTCCGTTTCCGACGAACTTTATATCCACGAAAAGTTGGGGAGAAGCCCTACGCTCCTAGCTACACCCACAAGCCTAAAAACCTTCTGAATAGTACCCAAGACCCATAAAAGACTGAATCATCAGATTACGCTTATGCCCTTGTCCTCCGAAGACACAATCGAACACTTTCAAAACCGGGTGTTACAACTCTCCCCCACTTAAATTAGATTTCGTCCTCGAAATCATTCCTTGCCCTTCCTCACGCCAAATAATTAGAGCCTCATGGCCACAGCCCCGAGCATACCATAGCCTTTCCAATGCAAACGAAACCAACCCTCGTAGGGTTCTAGAACCCGAAGATGAATGAATTCCTTGCAACCTGTTCACATCTGTTCCATCTGAAATCTGAAGTCTCGAGATGGTCTGTCTCCCTGACAGACTGCCCACATCGAATCATCATCGAACTGATTTCACAAGAAACCAACCTAGATAGAATACTTCCCACTCGTAATACCTTGAGGCTTCCAGGAGAACAAAATCACTGATCAACTGCGACTACCGAATAACCAGTAATTCCACACACAGACCTCAAATCACTGAAGTCGCTCCTACTCCTCTTGCTGCCACATGACTGCTTCCCTGAAGAACAACCGGTGACTTCCCTGATCCCAACCTGTCTGCCAACTGTCCGGAGCACCGGACACCTACCCGATTGTTGAGCCAAAAACACACACGACAGTCCCCTGCGACCTCCGAAGGATACCTCGTCTAACCATAACTGCCCTATCTCCTTCAATCCATTTTATCCATCCGATCATGATAGGCTGACAACTTGTCGCCACTGAATCCGACATAAAAAGGTGAATACTACTAGAATAAATGTAGTCTTACAAAATACCCAGTCTCCTTCGACCTACCGTTTCCTGATTCCGACATGTCGTGGATATATTACGGATAGAGCCACCCGAGACACATCACAATGGATTAAACTACCATCAAACCAACCCGTTCATCACCCTGGAATTCAGCCCTCGATGCCCTTGGTATATAAATGCTCCATATCCCATCTCACTAAACAAAATCTTGCACGAATTCCGATTCGGGTTCCTATCCAAATCTGAATTGTTACTCCGCTCCTATCCAGAGATCCTCGAATCGGCATTTTCATAATGCACCACGACTTCCCGTCATCCTTTACTCGACCGATTAATAAATACCCTTAGCCGATTCCCTGAGACTACCAGTCTCGCACCCGGTCCAACCACCAGGTTCTTATGAGATCCAATATCAGGGCTACCCATCCGTAGCCCTACTGAGACATGCACTACTCATCCACATGCTCCTATATCTCAAGATCCAACCCTTGGCTTAGCAGTCTCTACCGGTTCCATCCTAAATTCCCATAACCATCCGGGCCCGCCCTCGGATAACTGATCGGTCAATCACCTATGGTCCTGATCCTAACTAAGCTGTGGCTCCCCCACAACCTTGCGAACTAGCCTACCCTAGTTCAAATAACCTGAAATAATCCGTGAACGCTACGTCACCCCCGCAGTCTTACAACACCTCCACGCTATCTGACCGATAGTGAATGCTACGACTCCTCCGTAGTCTTACAACACTTCCCACACTGTCCGACTGCTAGTGAATGATACGGCTCCCCCGTAGTCTTAAAACATTTCCCACACTGTCATGATCACTGACCATAGCCCTATCGCTTATCTATCAATCCGATCACATCTCAACGATGAGCGCCCACGCGGTCTATCCTCCCAACTGAACTCAAATACTGACTGGAACTCTACCTGGTTCCCTCACCCAAAGCCTACTTTATGATGTCTGAAAGACGCGATCCAAATGTTAGGGAGTTTCCCGGACTCCCATCCCGCAACATCCGATATTCGGTCAGCCCCTAAGGCCGCCTTCCCTTTCCCAATGGGGATGTGAAACGCATCCTAGTTTCACACTTGGTTCTGTCCTGGATATCTGAATGACTCTCCCCCACTTAGATTCAACTAAGTCCGCTCGGCATATGAGAATTGAAGGATTTCCAAACCCTCTCTCGTTCCAATGAGGCATATTATTCCTTTTATAGTGGCATAGCCCTAAAATTAGGGTTTAGAAACTCTGAGCGTACGTTGGGCGTACGCCTCCACACCCGCATCCACTTTACACCCATACGTTGGGCCTACTTCCGCGCCTACCACCTTGCATGTATGGTACCTTCTTGCCACTTTTCTCCATTAGGGACCAATATTGCCAATAACTTCAAAGTGCTATAACGTCTTCGTCCCAAGTCTGTTTCCGACGAACTTTATATCCACGAAATGGTGGCGAGAAGCCCTATGCTCCTAGCTACACCCTCAAGCCTAAAAATCTTATGAATAGTACCCAAGACCCATAAAAGACTAAATCATCAGATTATGCTTATGCCCTTGTCCTCCGAAGACACAATCGAACACTTTCAAAACCGGGTGTTACAGTTAATATGGGGCTAGGGGTATATAAGACCCGTCCCACGGTAACCCTAACCCTAACTCAAGAATAGAACCGCCAACTCTCCATCCTTATACCCCCCTTCGTCTTCGGCGCCGTCGCCACCATTCTCCACTGAGGAGTTAACCACCATGGCCGCCAGCCATGGTGGCTGCCACCATGTACCACCACCGGCTACCAAAAGTTGGCTGTGTGTGTATGTTTAGCTTAGCTTAGCTTAGCTTAGAAAACCCTAATTTTGGATATATGGGCCTTGGACTTATCGGGACCCACATTTGGGCCATTGGAATGGAATTGTTAATTACACCCAATCACACCATATGATTTATCTAGTAGAGTGATAGACTTAATGGATTACGTCCTTAATGGGTTAAGTGAGAAACACTTAACCCTAATCGTCATTTCATGTGAAAACCCTAATTGTGTTGGGTTTAGATTTGGGCCTTTCTGTTGGGCCTAGATGTCTAGACTCTTGATGAGCCAACTATTAACAAGTAAATGGACTAGAACACTTGGATTGGGCTTAAGGATAAGGCCCATTGCAAAGGTTTGGGCCCAATTTGGAAAATTAGGCCATAGATGGGCCATATTTTGGGCCTTGATGATTATGAGATATTGGACCATCAGAATGTCAAGTGTTGGTCCAAGAATAAATGGTTGGGCCTTAAGGAAAGACCATGTAGAGGTTTGGGCCCAATTTGAAAATTGGGCCATAGTTAGGCCTTGGTTCATTATTAGACTTTTGGGCCTTCGGATTGGGCCTTGGGCTTGAGTCAAGCTATGTTAGGGGTAAAGTAGTCTGTTACCCCAAGCATGGATTTATGGATATGTGTTGGGGACCCAATTATTAATTGGGTGTTATTTTGATGTTGACAGATTTGGGAATCTATCATCCAGCAACTAGGGTTTTGTCAGCGGGACTTCAGCAGTGTGAGGTGAGGATTCTCCAGTAAGAACGGGTCTAAGGCCACAATGCCGACCCGTTTAGATGTTAGTAGTTCCGGGCTACGGTCCGATGCCGGGCATGACCCGATGTAGGTTATATGCTTTCCAGATTACGATCCGATGTCGGGGCGGTACCGAGGAATGTTTATGTATGCTTGATGTCATTGTGATTCTTGCATGTTATTGTTGGATAAGGTGTCTAAGTCCATAACTATTTTTGGTATGTACTTGACTCGACCCGGTATGGTCCATTTGGGTTGCATGGCACCATGCAATTGGATAAACTAAAATGAGAGAAATAACACTTATGGTTTATTAATATATTATAAGTTCTAATATATTAATAATATTATTTAATTAGTTTGATCAAGAATTAATTTAGAATTAATTAAGTGATCAAAAGATAACTAATTAAATATATGGGTAGATTATGTAAATCTTCCATATCTTATATAGTGGGCTAAGAGGCTCCATGGATTATCAAGTTGGGTTCCACCCATAGGATGCTCCATGGATGCTCCATGGGAGTTACAAACCCATGGGTCATGGAAATGAAGAGTCATGACACATTAGGGTTTACATGGTGTAACCCTAGATGTGTCAACACTATATAAGAAACCCATTCTCCACCAAAATCGGCTACAACTAAGAAACAAGAGGGCTAGAGCCGATTTTGCAAGTGTAAGATTCTCTCAAAGTTTACTCCTTTGCATTTGGTGTTGTGTGAAGCATTTGAGGCATCACACTTGGGGTGCTAGGCTCACAAGGTTTCAAGGATCATAATCAACAACAAGGTAAGTTATTCTATCTTTCATTCAAGTTAAAAATGTTCCCCATGTATGCTAGATAGGAATATAACCTTGGAATTCAACTTTCCATGATTATTAGACAAACATAGATCCAAGGTTATTAGGATTGCATGTACACTTAGGAAGTGTTAGAATGCTCAAAACCCATCAGTGGTATCAGAGCCTAGGTTTGTTTGTTGTTTTTTTTTTGTGTGTGCAAACAGCTAGAAAAAAAAATCGTTTTTCTGTTTTCTGCTCGTATGAAAGTTTGCACATTTGTTGCTGGAAATGGACTAGAAACATTACCCTAAACTGTTTTGATGTTTTAAAGCTTGTTTTAGATGGTGTAATGTTTATGCTAATCCATTTACAATGGCAATTATTAAAATTACAAGTTTTTTTTTAAGTGTAATTTTTGATTCTTGAAAGTGTTCATATTCATGTTCTTGAACTTATCAAGATTAGATGATCATAGGAATTGTTTGTAACCTTCATGGTAGTTTAATTCATGATCATAATGTGTTTTAATGGAGTCCATAACTTGTCCAGTCTCACTTTTATTAAAGCCATTAAAAGAACACAAGAGTTATAAAAATGAAGAGTCTTCATTTTTATTACTCAATTAATTCATAAGTTATAAGAAATGAAAAGTTTTGGAAGTTTACAAAACTTGCCCTCAAGTTTTGGAACATGTAAAGTCTTGATTAAAACTTTAGTTCCAACCCTTAGAATTTTAAAAGTTAAAATTCAACCCTTATACTTTATAATATTATAAGTTACTAATATATATATGTATAACGTCAAGTCGTCTTACCGCTAGTACGCCTCATTCACGAAGCCGGTCTATAAGGGGGGTATAAGGTTGTTGCCTATAAAATGGCAACTTAATGGGTGTCCACTCTCACCCACCGCTTCCTTGATCGGTGGAGGGTCGTTAGCCGAACGGGTAAGACAAGGACTTATAAATTCTCATTAAAAGTATGATGAATATTATAAAGTAACTAAATGCTTTTATTAAATTCCCAATCTTAGTTACTTTAGGAAAATGTGAATAAGGTGCTAATCCATGAAATTACACTTTACACTTTGTTTAAGTCGTTGGTGGAGCGTGTGTGGTTAACCGGCACACTAACTTGGACTTAACAAGGTAGGTAAAGGGTGACTTAAGGTTTACCATAGCATCGGTGGAGCGTGTGTGGTTTACCGACACATCGATTGAGTGATAAACCTTGAGGGTACCAAGTGATTTGCATGGTTACTTCACACCTCGTTTTGTGATCCTCGGTATCCCAGTCACAAAACTTGGAGGGCAGACTCGAGATTGAAACATGCCTTTGAAAAGTTCATTGAATCTCAAAAGAATCTAGGAATTTCTAAGAACCAATTAAAAACCTAATATTTATATTTCGTTTTTCATGGTGGAAATTGGTGAATCGTCATTCACCTACCTTTCAAATATGTTATAGCTTGGATTACGGCATACCTCTTCTAAGTTATAATATATTGTGATTGGATCCTAGCCTTAATATTACATTTGGGTGTTTTATTAAGGACTCTCTTAATATCTAAACTAATCTTGTCCTCTTCTTTCAGATGTCTTCAAACAATGCTGCTTCTGGCTGTAATCCTAATGGCTCCTTTACCCTTAAGAACTTGTGTGGGAAAGTCACTTTTGATGGATCCAACTTCAATGAATGGATCAGAAACATCAGGATGATTACCCGCTACGAGGACAAAGAATATGTCCTTGACAAGGAGCTTAAGGAGATTGATGAGACCACTGCAACTCCCCAGGAGATCGCTGACTTCCGGGCACATGAAAGGGATGCTACAAAAGTGGCATGCATCATGTTGGCCACCATGACAGCGGAACTCCAAAAGTCCTATGAGTACTTCTACCCTTTTGAAATGCACCAAGATCTGATGGAAATATACCATCAAAGTGCACGACAAGAGAGGTATGAAATCATATGCTCTATCATAACAACCATGATGAAGGACGGGGAATCCGTCACGAGCCACATGCAGAAAATGCAAAGGTATGTGGATCGGTTGCTGAAGCTTAATGTGAACTTCCCTAAGGAGCTTGCAATAGATATCATTTTGCACTCCTTACCATCGTGCTATGATCAATTCCGCATGACATATCACATGAATAAGGAAGAGGTCACACTCAGCAAACTTCAGGGACTCCTCAAGACCGCAGAAACAGGTCTTAAGGGTAAGTCGGTTGTTAACACTCCTACTCCAAACTCCGCCCCGGTTTTGGCAATCGGGAAAGGTAGAGGGAAGAAGAGGAAGAGCTCTTCGAAGGGTACCAAGGCTAGGACCCTTGATGGCTCTTCTTCAAGTGGAACCAAGAAAGGTTTTGTCACTCCTTCTTCTGACCCTAAAGAGGCTGAATGCTTCTATTGCCATGAAAAGTCACATTGGAAGCGGAACTGCCCAAAGTACCAGCAAGATGTGAAGGATGGGAAAGTTAAACCCAACCATGCAGGTATTTACACTATCTTATCTAATAACTCACCCCATTCTAACTCTTGGGTCCTTGATACCGGTTGTGGTATTCATATCTGTTCTGATTTGCAGGGACTAAGAAGAAGTGAGAATGTGGAGCATGGAAGAATAAACTTAATCATGGGAAATAAGAAAGCTTTACCTGTCACCAAGATTGGAGTTTATACTTTATCGCTAAGTAGTGGGTTTAGTTTAGATTTGAATAAATGTTGTTATTCGCCAGAAATGGCAAGAAATATTATTTCCTTTCATGCATTGTATAAACAAGGTTTCACCTTTTCATTTGATAATGAAGTTGGTTCGATTAATGCTTTCTTTAATAATGTTCTTTATTTTAAAGCATTACCTTGTGATGGTGTGTATGAAACTGTATCTGTGGTTGATAACTTAGGAAATAATGTATTGTGTATTGATTCTGTTAATGATAATAACTTGGATAAAGCATCATTATGGCATTGTCGTCTTGGACATATAAGCAAGAAACGCATAGGCCAACTCCAAAAGGATGGAGTATTGGAGTCATTTGACCTAAAGTCAGATGATAGTTGCGAATCATGCTTACTTGGAAAAATGACAAAGTCACCCTTCACAGGTTCTTGTGAGAGGGGTGAAGGTTTGTTGGATCTTATACACACGGATGTGTGTAGGCCCTTCAAACATGCCACAAGGGATGCTAATCGTTATTATGTGACTTTTACTGATGATTACAGTAGATATGGATATGTCTACTTAATCAAGCATAAGTCAGAGACTTTTGAGAGGTTTAAAGAGTTTAAACAGGAAGTCGAGAATCAATTGGGCAGGAACATTAAGATGCTTCGATCCGATCGAGGTGGTGAGTATCTTAGTTCAGAGTTCCTCGACTATCTTAGGGAATGTGGGATTGTCTCACAATTGACACCTCCCAGGACACCGCAGTTGAATGGTGTAGCTGAGAGGCGTAATCGAACCTTGTTGGATATGGTTCGTTCCATGATGAGTCGAGCTTCGCTACCAATCTCATTTTGGGGGTATGCCTTAGAGACTGCCGCCCATATCCTTAATCTAGTTCCCACAAAGAAAGTTGCCAAAACTCCTCATGAGATATGGACTGGTAAAGTACCCATACTAGACCACATTAAGATTTGGGGTTGCGAGGCTTTCGTGAGACGCGAGACTCATGATAAGCTCGAACCTCGAAGTGAGAGGTGTATTTTCATCGGTTACCCACATAAATCCTTTGGTTACCTCTTCTACAGACCTAGTGAGAATGTGGTCTTTGTAGCTAGGAGGGCTTTCTTTCGAGAGAGAGAGTTCATAAGCCAAGGAGACAGTGGGAGGCAATTTGACCTTGAAGAAATTCAAGAGTCAAGTGGTGAAGGAACTTCAAACCCTAGCACTCAACTTGAGGAGGAAACTTCTGTTGAGCCAATTGACAAGTATGTACCTCTGAGGCGTTCCACAAGGGTTAGGAATGCACCTGAGCATTACTATGGATTCCATATTACTGCGGAAGGTGATACACTTATCAGTGATGAGACACTGATAGGTCTGGATGAACCTAACAGTTACGCGGAAGCCATGGCAGGCCCTGAGTCAGCCAAGTGGAAAGAGGCAATGGACAGTGAGATACAGTCCATGTATGACAATCAAGTTTGGAACTTGGTTGAGAATGTACCAGGTCGTAAGACTATAGGGTGCAAATGGATCTTCAAGAAGAAGACCGACATGGATGGTAATGTACACACTTATAAGGCACGACTGGTTGCAAAGGGTTTCTCACAAACTCCGGGAGTTGATTATGATGAGACCTTTTCTCCAGTGGCCAAGATTAAGTCTATTAGGGTTCTGTTAGCCATAGCTGCATTTCATGACTATGAAATATGGCAAATGGATGTCAAAACCGCTTTCCTTAATGGAAAGTTGGCTGAGGATGTTTACATGAGTCAGCCAGAGGGTTTTGTCAATACAGAGTACCCTAATAAAGTGTGTAAGCTTGAGAAATCCATTTATGGGTTAAAGCAAGCACCTCGCAGATGGAATCTTTGCTTTGATGAGAAAGTCAAAGAATTTGGCTTTTCTAGGAGTGAAGATGAATCTTGTGTATATGTCAAGGCTAGTGGGAGTATAGTTAGCTTTTTGGTATTGTATGTGGATGACATACTACTCATAGGAAATGACATCCCAACTCTGTAGGAAGTTAAGTCCTGGCTTGGGAAGTGTTTCTCTATGAAGGACCTAGGAGAAGCTGCCTATATTCTAGGGATAAGGATCTTGAGAGACCGGAGTAAAAGACTAATTGGACTTGGTCAGAGTACTTACTTGGATAAGGTGTTGAAGAGATTCGGCATGCAGGACTCCAAGAAAGGAGAGTTACCCATCTAGAGTAATGCCAGATTGAGTAAGACACAAAGCCCTAGTACTGAGGCTGAGATAGCAGAAATGAGTCGAATACCTTATGCTTCGACTGTAGGATCGATCATGTATGCTATGACGTGTACTCGACCTGATGTAGCCTTTGCTTTGAGCATGGTTAGCAGGTATTAGGGGAACCCTGGCAAGGCACACTGGACTGCAGTAAAGAATATCCTCAAGTACCTATGGAGGACTAAGGACTGGGTCCTTACCCTCGGTGGGAGTGAAGAATTGAGAGTTGTAGGGTATAGTGATGCTAGCTTTCAGACTGATAGGGATAATTTCCGCTCTCAGTCAGGCTGGGTCTTTACCTTAAATGGAGGAGCAATTTCTTGGAAGAGTTCCAAGCAAGAGACAGTGGCTGATTCAACTTGCGAATCAGAGTATATAGCAGCTAGCGAGGCAGCAAAGGAGGCGATATGGCTGAAGAACTTCATTGGAGACCTTGGAGTTGTACCAGCTATTAAAGAGCCAATGGAAATTTTCTGTGATAGTGAAAGTGCAGTTGCCTTAGCCAAGGAACCAAGGGATCACGGGAGATCCAGACACATCGACAGAAAATACCATTTCATCAGACATCGAATAGAAGAAGGACTCCTCGTGGCAAAGAGGGTATCATCGGATGAGAATCCAGCAGATCCCCTTACGAAAGGACTGACTCGGGTTAAGCATCTCCAGCATGCTCGGAGCATAGGGCTGAAGGATGATATTAGATTTAGTAGTTAGATAACCTTGAAATTTGTAAAGTGTAATTGACATTAGATGATGAATAAAAGGTGTTTTATTTATGAGTAAAGTGTTGCTATCTCTTGTCGATCGTTTACTATATTTCTTTTGCATGTTTTGACTTCCAGAATAATTATGTTTGGTATATCATATTATTCGAACCTCCACAGTCGGTCATATGTCGGAAGTAGGTATGAATCAAGACTGTCATGATTGGTTGCAGAGGTCTAAGTTGTTGGACATGGCTACAACACTCATGAGTGCTCATAAGTTCTGAGCATTGGACTCAACCCACGCTCACTGGAATCACTTCATGGAATTTATCTCGAGTGATCGTGAGACGGTAATATCATATAAGTCTTCAAACCTAGATATATGATTTGTTACTTATGAGTTGGTTATGCATTGATTGTACGAAAACGCATTGGTAACTCGATGTTATAAAACGTGCTCTTGTGTATAATTCAATGAGTAGTAGAACAAACATATGAGTCGAAGTTTATCTGTTCCTTCTTGGATTAGAAGCTGATATCTGGGCCCCTCGATGATTTTGTTTTGACCTATGTACCGGGCCCGGTCAGAACTAAGTTGATGTGTTCAATTAAGTTCTTTGTCAAACAAATCGGAAATCGGGAAACAAACTGCTGGACAATAAGTAAGACATTGTTCCATGTATTTGTCCGGCTGATATCTAGAACAGAGGATTATATGATCACTTATCTTAAATGGCGTATCATCGTCTTCTCAGTTCCGAGAGACCTTGAAAGAGCTACGATTGCCGATCGGTTCCTGAAGTATTGCAGTTATAGTTATTAGACTTATCCAAGTGGGAGACTGTTGGATAAGGTGTCTAAGTCCATAACTATTTCTGGTATGTACTTGACTCGACCCGGCATGGTCCATTTGGGTTGCATGGCACCATGCAATTGGATAAACTAAAATGAGAGAAATAACACTTATGGTTTATTAATATATTATAAGTTCTAATATATTAATAATATTATTTAATTAGTTTGATCAAGAATTAATTTAGAATTAATTAAGTGATCAAAAGATAACTAATTAAATATATGGGTAGATTATGTAAATCTTCCATATCTTATATAGTGGGCTAAGAGGCTCCATGGATTATCAAGTTGGGTTCCACCCATAGGATGCTCCATGGATGCTCCATGGGAGTTACAAACCCATGGGTCATGGAAATGAAGAGTCATGACACATTAGGGTTTACATGGTGTAACCCTAGATGTGTCAACACTATATAAGAAACCCACTCTCCACCAAAATCGGCTACAACTAAGAAACAAGAGGGCTAGAGCCGATTTTGCAAGTGTAAGATTCTCTCAAAGTTTACTCCTTTGCATTTGGTGTTGTGTGAAGCATTTGAGGCATCACACTTGGGGTGCTAGGCTCACAAGGTTTCAAGGATCATAATCAACAACAAGGTAAGTTATTCTATCTTTCATTCAAGTTAAAAATGTTCCCCATGTATGCTAGATAGGAATATAACCTTGGAATTCAACTTTCCATGATTATTAGACAAACATAGATCCAAGGTTATTAGGATTGCATGTACACTTAGGAAGTGTTAGAATGCTCAAAACCCATCAGTTATGTGTTATGTGTTCCGGGCTTCGGTCCGATGCCCGGGCAAGCCCGATGTATGTTATCCTATATGTTATGTGTTCCGGACTCCGGTCCGATGACGGGGCAATCCCAATGAATGTTTATATGCTCATGTTATATGATTATGTTATTTTTTATGATATGTTGTATGTATGCCGGGGCAAGCCCGATGCCGGACGGGGTCCGATGCCCGATGCGGTCGGATGCCAGGTAAGCCGATGCCGGGTTCGTCCCGATGTAGCTGGGCGGTGTCCCAAGGTTATGTTATATGTTATGTGTATGGTATGTGGTAGTTTGGGGAGACTCACTAAGCTTCGTGCTTACGGCTTTCACTTTTAGTTTCAGGTACTTCCACTAGCAAGGGGAAGGGCTCGGGATAATCGCATGGTACACACCATAGTTTTCTAGCCTGGGAGATTTACTATGATATTTGATATGAGATCTTGATATGTTGACAAATATTACTATATTTTAAGATACATGGTTTATGATTTTATATGATGATGATGATATTTATGGTTTTACTAACGATTTTAAAAAGAAATTTTTGGACCGTATTTTTGGGATGTTTCATGTTGGTATCAGAGCCTTGGTTTGAGGGATTCAGGCACATTTTCGGGAATGTCTGAACTCAAACTCAGTAATTAGTATAGAAGTTTTCAAAAGAAAAACCATGTTTATAGAAGGATTTTAAGAAAAGAAAAGAGTTTTAGAAAAAGCAAAAAGAATTTTGAAAAGGAGAAAAGGGTGTGGTGCATGCAATCAACCGAGCTCAAGTAAGTACTCCCAAATTACCCATACAAGTTATTTGTTATGATATGTTTATGAGAATTGCATGCTAGATTAGGACTAAGGTGTTGGATTAGTGTCTAAGCCCGTAACTATATTTGGTATGTACTTGACCCGGTTATGCATGGTCCTTTTGGGTTTCCTTCACCAAAGCAACTTGACAAGGTAATTTGATATGAGAGAGAGGATATTATGGTTTATTAATATATTATAAGAATAATATATTAAAGGAGAAATCATATTTATTTAATTATTATTAGTCATAAATTAATTAGGAATTAATTTGGTGACTAAAAGAGATTAATTAAATAAAGGGGCATAAACTGTCAAATGTGTGATAGTTGAGTTTTGGGCTGGGAAACCTAATGGACTAAGGGGGAACGAAATTATGATGAAGGATCATCATATTTTCGTCCAAGGGCCTTATTCCAGAAGGTTCCTTGGGCTACTTGGTGGCTAAGGTATCCATTAGGGTTTAGACTGAAACCCTAGCAGCCTGCACTATAAATAAGACCCCAAGGCTCCAATTTTCGGCCACTTGCTTCCAAGAGAAACCCTAGGGCCGATTTTAGCATCATCTTTCCTCTCTCATAATTGCCTTCTTGCTTGTGTGGTGTTTGTGATCCATTAGAGGAATTACAATTGTGATTCTAAGCTCAAGAAAAGAAGATTCAAGCTACTATTGAAGAGGTAAACATCTAGATCTGATGTAATAAGTTAATTTTCGAATCATGTATGCTATATTAGGGTTTGCAAGTCTTGGATTCAATGCATGTACAATAGAGAAACCTAGATCCAAGCATTAGGGTTTGTATGAGCACATAGGACTGTTCTTATGCTTAAAACCCATCAGTGGTATCAGAGCCTTGATTGGTTTCTGTTGTATGTGATGCTTTAACTGTTTGTATGCTGAAAATCGTTTTTTTGGCTTCTGCTCGACTGGACTCGGCGAGTCACTTCATGCACTCGGCGAGTCGGCCCTACTCGGCGAGTCGGATCGTCTGACAGAGGATATATCGGGATTTCTTGCTGTTTTTGCTATGGAATAGTTGCCTAATCTGTTTTTACTGATAAAATTCGAATTTTAATGATTTTGTGAGACTATCCTTGCCAAAAACAAAAGATATTTACCAATTGATTAGATAATAAATTCCTTATTTGATTAAAATTGATTATTTGTATTAATTGGGTAACTTATCTTGCAAGAAATTGAATTAGGTCAAATATAGATAATCACTAAATTAATTGTTTGATTTATATTATTTGTTATTTGATCCCTTGTGTTTTGAAAAGTTCAAAACTTGTCCTCAAGTTTTGAAATTTAAATTTTGTGATTAAAAGTTTAATTTTGAATGATTTAAATTTCAAACCCTTAGAATTTTACAAGTTTAAAATTCAACCCTATACTATTATATTATTACAAGATTAATTAATATATATATATATATATATATATATAAGAATAAGCTAGTCTTATCGCTAGTAGGCCTCATTCACGAAGCCAGTCTATAAGGTGGGTATAACGTTGCTGCCTATAAAATGGCGCTTAGTGGGTGTACACTCACACCTACCGCTTGCTTGACTGGTGGAGGGTCGTTAGCCGAACGGATAGGATAGGGCACTTAATTCCCCATTATAAGTATAATGGAAATATTAAAGTAACTACATTGTTTTATAAATTCCCAATCTTAGTTACTTTAGGGTAAAATGTGAAAATGATGTTATTCCATGGAATTACACTTTGTACCCCTGTCAAACGTTAGGGAGCGTGCGTGGCTAACCGACACACTAATTTGGGATTGACATAGGTGACAAAGGGTGGCTCGATGTTTTATCATGGATCAATGGAGCGTGCGTGGTTAACCAGCACATTGATTAGGTGATGAAGACATTGAGTGCACCATGTTGATTCGCATGGTTATTCACAAACTTGTTTGCGATCCTCGGCATCCCAGTCGCAAATTTGAAGTGCATATCGAGATTTAAACATGCCATTGAAGTGTTCAATGAATCTCAAAAGAAATCTAGGAATTTTCAAATACATTTAAAAACTTAATTCTTTTTCGTTTTTCATGGTGAAAATTAGTGAATCGTCATTCACTTACCTTCAAATTATTTACTTTTAGATTACGGCATCCCTTTTCTAAGTTGTAAATAATGTTGTTGGATCCTAGCCCTAATTTCTCATTTGGGTGTTTAATTGGGGATTCATTTCTAATCAAACTTTGTTCCTTTCTATTTCAGATGTCTAACGCAAACGCAAACAACAACACTTCTGGTTCATTCTCGTTGATGAACCTGTGTCAAAAGGTGACATTTGATGGCTTGAACTTCAACGAGTGGATGAGATACATTCGCATGATAACTCGCTACGAGGACAAAGAATATGTCCTCGACGAGAAGCTAGAAAAGATCAACCCAGAAGAAGCTACTCCTGAAGAAATGGCCGCCTTTGAGGCCCACGAGCGTGATGCAACAAAAGTTCATTGCATCATGTTGGCCACCATGAACCTCAAACTCCAAAAGTCCTATGAGGACATGTATCCATATGAGATGCATCAAGATTTGCTGGACAGGTACCACCAGAGCGCGAGGCAAGAGCGCTATGAGATCATTACCAACATGATCACCGCTAGGATGGGGAGTGGAGAAGCCCTAACTGCTCATTTGCAAAGAATGCAAAGGTATGTTGATCGTCTTCTCAAACTTAATGTTAAGTTTGATGAGGATTTGGCTATCGACATCATCCTCCACTCCTTGCCTTCCTGCTACAACCAGTTCAGAATGACCTACCATATGAACAAAGAAGAGGTCACCCTGAGTAAACTTCAAGGGCTCCTGAGGACAGCTGAGAGCAACCTCAAGGACAAATCTATTGCATCATCCTCTACTGTAACTGATCCTGTGTTGGCTATTGGCCAAGGAAAGGGAAAGAAGAGGAAGGCTCCTTCTAAGAGCCACCATAAGGGTAAGACCCAAGATGGTTCCTCTTCTAGTGGGACCAAAGCAGGTTCTGTTAAGCCCTCTTCTGACCCCAAGGAAGCAGAGTGCTTCTATTGCCACCAGAAGGGCCACTGGAAACGAAGCTGCCCTAAATATCTGCAGGATATTAAGGATGGGAAGATAAAGCCCACCTTTGCAGGTATGTATTTAATTAAATCTAATAACTCATCACTTGCTACTTCATGGGTCCTTGATACTGGATGTGGTTACCACATTTGTTCTGATTTGCAGGGGATAAGAAAAAGTAGGGAAGTGGAGCATGGAAGGATAAACTTGATCATGGGAAACAAGAAGTCTTCACCAGTAACCAAGATCAGAGTTTATTCCTTAGTGTTGAGTAATGGGTTAGGGCTAGATTTAAATAATTGTTGCTATTCGCCAGATATGGCAAGGAACATCATTTCTTTTCATGGATTATTTAGACAAGGTTTCAGATATTCGTTTGATAATAGTAATGGTTCTATTAATGCTTATTTGAATGGTGTCTTTTATTTCAATGCATTACCTTGTAATGGGATTTATGAATCTGTGTTAGTTATAGATAATTTAGGAAATGATGTTTTGAATATTGATTCGTCCACAAGTTTGGACAAAGCATGCTTGTGGCATTGTCGCCTTGGCCATGTTAACAAGAAACGCATACCCCAACTCCAAAAGGATGGAGTCTTGGAGTCATTCGACCTTAGGGACGATGACGTGTGTGAATCTTGTTTACTTGGGAAGATGACCAAGTCACCCTTTACTGGTACATGTGAAAGGGGTGAGGGTGTATTGGATCTCATACATACAGATGTATGTGGACCCTTTAGATCCACCACAAGGGACGCTTGTCGCTTCTACGTGACTTTTACAGACGATTATAGCAGATATGGATATATCTACTTGATCAAGCAAAAGTCAGAAACCTTTGAAAAGTTCAAAGAGTTTAAGAATGAAGTGGAGAATCAGCTGGGCAGGAAAATCAAGATGCTTCGATCTGATCGAGGAGGAGAGTACCTAAGTCATGAGTTTCACGACTATCTAAAAGAATGTGGAATAGTTTCACAATTAACGCCTCCTAGAACGCCACAATTGAATGGTGTGGCTGAGAGACGTAATCGAACCTTGTTGGACATGGTTCCTTCTATGATGAGTCGTGCTTCGTTACCAATCTCATTCTGGGGGTATGCCTTAGAGACTGCCGCCCATATCCTTAACTTAGTTCCCACCAAGAAGGTTGCCAAAACACCTCACGAGATATGGACAGGGAAAGCTCCCTCGTTAGCACATATCAAGGTTTAGGGTTGTGAAGCTTTCGTACGACGAGAGACTCACGACAAGCTAGAACCTCGTAGTGAGAAGTGTTATTTCATCGGCTATCCACAAAAGTCTTTTGGCTATCTCTTCTATAGACCAAGTGACAATGTTGTCTTTGTTGCTAGGAGAGGGGTTTTCAGAGAAAGAGAACTCATAAGTCAAGGAGACAGTGAGAGTCAGATTGACCTTGAAGAGCTTCAAGAGTCACGAGATGAAGGAACCTCTGACACTGGCATGCAACCTGAGGAGGAAACTCCTGTTGAACCAATTGACCAGTCCTTACCTCTTAGACGTTCGAATAGAGTTAGTGTTCCACCCTAGTTTTATGGTTTCCATATTACTACTGACGGGGATACTTTTATTAGTGATAGTACACTAATGAATCTGGATGAACCTAATAGCTATAAGGAAGCCATGGCAGGCCCAGAGTCTGCTAAATGGAAAGAGGCAATGGACAGCGAGATTCAGTCCATGTATGACAACCAAGTTTGGAATTTGGTTGATAATGTACCAGGTCGTAAGACAGTCGGGTGCAAGTGGATCTTCAAGAAGAAGACATACATGGATGGGAAAGTGCACACTTATAAAGCGCGATTGGTCGCGAAGGGGTTTACTCAAACTCCTGGAGTTGACTATGATGAGACCTTCTCACCAGTTGCTAAAATAAAGTCTATTAGGGTAATGCTCGCAATAGCTGCGTTTCATGATTATGAAATTTGGCAGATGGACGTAAAAACTGCTTTCCTAAATGGGAAGTTGGCTGAGGATGTTTACATGAATCAGCCAGAGGGTTTTGTCAATGCGAAGTATCCCAATAGGGTGTGCAAGCTTGAAAAGTCCATTTATGGATTAAAGCAAGCATCTCGCAGATGGAATCTTTGTTTTGACGAGAAGGTCAAAGAGTTTGGATTTATGCGAAGCGAAGATGAGTCATGTGTGTATGTCAAGGCCACTGGGAGTATAGTGATCTTCCTCGTATTGTATGTCGATGACATACTGCTCATAGGAAACGACATTCCAACCTTGCAGGAGGTCAAGTCCTGGCTTGGGAAGTGTTTCGCTATGAAGGACCTCGGAGAGGCTTCGTATATTCTGTGAATAAGGATAGTGAGAGACAGAAGTAAGAGACTGATAGGACTCAGTCAGGATACATATTTGGAAAAGGTACTAAAACGTTTTAGTATGGAAAATTCCAAGAAAAGGGAGTTGCCAATTCAATGCAATACCAAACTAAGTAAGACTCAGAGCCCGAGTATAGAGGCAGAGATAGCTGATATGAGCCGAGTACCTTACGCTTCCACAGTTGGCTCAATTATGTACGCTATGACCTGTACTCGCCCTGATGTGGCCTTCACTTTGAGCATGGTCAACAGATATCAAGGGAACCCTGGTAGGGCGCATTGGATTGCTGTCAAGAATATTCTTAAGTACCTACGAAGGACCAAGGAATGGTTTCTAGTCCTCGGTGGGAGTGATGACTTAAGGGTGCGAGGGTACAATGACGCTAGTTTTCAGACGGATCGGGATAATTACCGATCACAGTCAGGCTGGGTCTTTACCCTGAATGGAGGAGCAGTGACTTGGAAAAGTTCCAAGCAAGAGACCGTGGCTGATTCAACGTGCGAATCAGAGTACATTGCAGTAAGCGAAGCGTCAAAGGAGGCTATATGGTTGAAGAACTTCATTGGAGACCTTGGAGTTGTGCCATCCATAAAGGAGCCCATGGAAATTTTCTGTGATAATGAAGGAGCGGTTGCCTTGACCAAGGAACCAAGAGATCATGGCAGATCTCGACATATCGACAGGAAATACCATTTTATTAGACATCGGGTAGAAGAGGGACTCCTCGTTGTAAAGAGGGTATCGTCAGAAGATAACCCAGCAGATCCCCTTACGAAGGGACTGAGTAGGGTTAAGCATTTGAAGCACGCTAGGAGCGTTGGACTAAAGGACGATATTAGTTTAGATTAGATAGGTAGGAAATTTGTAATGGATAATTTTGTATTCAACATTTTGATGATTAAATAAAGGTGTGTTATTTATAAGAAAGTTACTATCTTGTGTTGATTATTTATCTGTTATTTCCAATTTTGCATGTTTTGACTTCCTGAATAATAAGATTGTTCGAACAGTCCACAATCGCTCATATGTTGGAAGTAGATATGAAAGAAGATTGTCATAAATTTGTTTGTAGATTGTCTGAAAGGTTTTTAGACATAGCAAAGGTTTGCTACGAAGTTTATGAGTGCTTATGAAATTTGTTTTGAGCATTGGAATAAACCCGCACTTGCTAGTATCACTTCATGAAAGTTACCATAAGTGATCGCAAGATGATAATATCATGTAATCTTTAAACCTAGAGATATGGTTGTTGTTTGCTAGTTGATTATGCATTGATAATGCGAAACCGCATCAGTAACTTGATGTTATAAAATGCATTATTGTGTGTGACTTAGCTAGTAAATGATAAAAGCATATAAGTCGAAGTTTTTCTGTACCTTTTATTCTAAGAGAATAAAAGCGATATCTTGGCCACTCGATGATTTGGTTTGACTTATGTGCCGGGCCCGGTCAGAATAAAGTTGATGTGTTCAACTAAATTCTATGTCGAATAAATCAGAGATCGAGAAACAAAATGCTGGACAATAAGTATTGTCAGCATGATATCTAGAACAGAGGATTATACGATCCCTTATCTGAAGGACATGATTTTGATCAGAGTTGACAGAAGCGTACAAGAGCTACGATTGCTAACCAGATCCTGAAGTCGTATGTGAGATATAGTTACTAGACTTATCCAAGTGGGAGACTGTTGGATTAGTGTCTAAGCCCGTAACTATATTTGGTATGTACTTGACCCGGTTATGCATGGTCCTTTTGGGTTGCCTTCACCAAAGCAACTTGACAAGGTAATTTGATATGAGAGAGAGGATATTATGGTTTATTAATATATTATAAGAATAATATATTAAAGGAGAAATCATATTTATTTAATTATTATTAGTCATAAATTAATTAGGAATTAATTTGGTGACTAAAAGAGATTAATTAAATAAAGGGGCATAAACTGTCAAATGTGTGATAGTTGAGTTTTGGGCTGGGAAACCTAATGGACTAAGGGGGAACGAAATTATGATGAAGGATCATCATATTTTCGTCCAAGGGCCTTATTCCAGAAGGTTCCTTGGGCTACTTAGTGGCTAAGGTATCCATTAGGGTTTAGACTGAAACCCTAGCAGCCTGCACTATAAATAAGACCCCAAGGCTCCAATTTTCGGCCACTTGCTTCCAAGAGAAACCCTAGGGCCGATTTTAGCATCATCTTTCCTCTCTCATAATTGCCTTCTTGCTTGTGTGGTGTTTGTGATCCATTAGAGGAATTACAATTGTGATTCTAAGCTCAAGAAAAGAAGATTCAAGCTACTATTGAAGAGGTAAACATCTAGATCTGATGTAATAAGTTAATTTTCGAATTATGTATGCTATATTAGGGTTTGCAAGTCTTGGATTCAATGCATGTACAATAGAGAAACCTAGATCCAAGCATTAGGGTTTGTATGAGCACATAGGACTGTTCTTATGCTTAAAACCCATCATAAGGATCTAGGAAGGATGCCTTATGTGCCTATTGTATGTGTATCAGATTCACGAGAATTGCATGCTAGATTAGGGATAAGGATCTAGGAATGATGCCTTATGTGCATGTTATATGTATCTCAGCTTTATGAACTGCATGCTAGTACAAATTAGTTAGGGATAGCCTGAGAGAGATATGCTTGATTATGTTTACTCGATGCTCGAATGCTGCTAGCTTTGTGCTTTTAGGAGGTCTAGTTATCTTTTACTAACTAGTAAATGAATATGTTACGTTACATATTACGAGGACTGAATAATTTCAGAAGGTTAGGTCCAACTCTATTGCGCAGCTCTTGTTTGAGTCCAACCGTTGTAGGGTAGGATCTCTCATTCGAAGAATTATCTAATCTTAGTGATATGTAATAGTATTCACGAGCTAGTTAGGGGAAGATAACATGAATTTCTTATGCAGCTGATAGCGGAGAGTGGGTTGGTGATTACCCTAGGGCAAGCCTAGGATGAGTTTAGCATGACATCACCAGTAGTGGTTGAAGGGACTTGGTGGAATCGAGGCAGTTCCTGAGGAAAGTACGGATAAATATGGAAGGTAGTATGGGCCCGTACTACTGAAAGCAGAGGATCCGTACTCGAATCAAGTAAGGCTGAGATGAATCTAGGAAACTTGTAGTGTGTGAGATCCCTCGAGTTATGATGAGTATTATGATGTTAATGATGGTATATTACCAAGTAGAGTGACGCTACGTGGTAGACCAGATGGCAGTTCTGGTGCCGGCGAGGGATCAGGCTCGGACTCTGGAACCGGGCAGCTTGATGGTCAAATGAGGGAGTTCATTCCATCTGAGAGTACGCACAACATCACTTATCAGATTCTTGTTATCTTCAGTATGATCAAGGAGGGCATTTTAGAGATTTGTGATGAGAGGCTGAGTGCATTCTGCACTGAGATAGCAGTCATGATAGGGGTGCGTATGTTGATGTTTCAGGAATTCAGAGTTTGGGAAGCTCCAAATTATCATAGGGGTTAGGGACCCCATTACTAGCAGCAAATGATTGACAGATGTCGCCAACGCTTTTCGTACCAGCCGTTGTCTCGAAAGGGGACAAGACCCGACTTACTTCCAGTCTCCTGAAGTACAGAGCACGCGATTGATAGGAAGAGGTTGGTAGTGAGTTGGGTGATAATGCGGTCGATGCTATGTCATGAGATGACTTTTCGACCAGATTCCGGGTAGAGTTTGCCCAAGCTATTGAGGCGCAACAGTTGGCGCAAGAGTTGTTGGATCTCCAGCAGACGACTGAGACTGTGGCAGGGATCACTGCCAAGTCTCGGGAGAGAGCTTATTTGGTACCGCAGTATGCAGCAGTTGAGGAAATAAAGAAGGTAAGGTATCATGACATACTGCATAATGATAGCAGAGAGATCGTGAGTAGCTCGGGGTGTGAGACCCTGAATGATATGACTTCTAGAGCCCGAGAACGGGATATTGACTTGGAGCACATTGGGAAGAGGGAACCAGATCAGTTGCTTAAATTGAGGGGTCTCGGAAGGAAACCCAAGATTTCAGATCAGCTTTTGAGAGGCCAACTGGGCCAGATTCAGTGCAACATGTGCGGGAAACTGCACGGTGGAGCCTTTCGTTCCAAGGGTTTAAGTAAGTGTAACTATGGGTTATCCTCTGTTTGTGTTTGAATTATATTTTCAAGAGATGTCATATGCCAATTGCATACCGAGAATTATTAGCGTGATGACGATTGATCATTTCCTAAATTGCGGGATTGGGAGAGTACAACGTCATCTTGGTTTATTCCAAGACTGAGGAGCAGCACAAGGAACACCTGAGGGAGGTGCTAGACACTTTGAGGAGGGAGAGACTTTTTGCAAGGTTCTCCAAATGTGAGTTCTGGTTGCACGAGGTGCAATATCTTGGGCACCTTGTCAACCAGAAGGGTATTCTGGTCGATCCGGCCAAGATAGAGGCCGTGATGCAGTGGGAGATTCCGAGGTCTCCAACTGAGACTCGGAGTTTCCTGGGTCTAGCAGGTTATTACCGGATATTTATTCGGGACTTCTCCAAGATTGCAGTTCCTTTGACCCGACTGACCAAGAAGTCGGTGGCCTTTCGCTGTGGGCTTGAGCAGCAGGCAACCTTCGAGACTCTCAGACAACAGTTGTGCGAGGCACTGACTCTCACCCTGCCAGAGGGTGTAGATGATTTCATGGTTTACTATGACACTTCAATCATGGGCATGGGTGCGGTACTGATGCAACGGGGTCACGAGATAGCAGGTCTTAGGGAATCAGGTTGGGGATTCCAGTCGGGACATGAGTTCAGTCGAGTGTTAGGTCAAGCGCGTGTTCGACCCAGTATGGAAAGTGTTGTAAGTCTGCGGGTGTAGCCGTAGCATTCACTAGCAGTCAGATAGTGTGAGAAAGTTTTGTAAGTCTGCGGGTGTAGCCGTAGCATTCACTAGCAGCCAGATAGTGTGAGAAAGTGTTGTAAGTATGCGGGTGTAGCCGTAGCATTCACTAGCAGCCAGATAGTGTGAGAAAGTGTTGTAAGTCTGCGGGTGTAGCCGTATCATTCACTAGCAGCCAGATAGTGTTAGAGTGTTGTAAGTCTCCGGGTGTAGCCGTAACATTCACTAGCAGCCAGATAGTGCTAGAGTGTTGTAAGTCTGTGGGTGTAGCCGTAGCATTCAAAAGATTGGCGGATAGTGCTAGAGTGTTGTAAGTCTGCGGGTGTAGCCGTAGCATTCACTGAGTTAGTAGATAACATGAGGGTGTTGTTAGAATGCGGAAGGAACAGTGGTACCCATCAGTTCGGGTGCAACAGTGAGGGCGTGGCAAATCTACAAATTGGTTTACAGATTTCCCCAGAGGAATTAGACCTGTTTGAGTCATTGATAAGACCGTAGGAACGCCACAAAAATTATGAGATCAGGGAAGCAATGGACCGTTTAAGGTCGTTTGTGATATAAGGCTACCATTGGTCATGTAGCATTCACTTTTAGCATTGGGTTTGGGTGATGTTAGGATTCGACGTATGGACCCGATCAGTTAGATCACAAATTCGGTAGAACTGTAGTGGCAAGATAACTAGTTGCAACTATTAATAGACAAGGATTTCGTTCGAAAGTCGCGTGGGGCGACTGTGAGATTGCTCTTGGCTCAGCAACCGGACATGACGTCAGCATTCCAGATAAGCTGGAACCAGGGAGGTCCCGATGGACTTTGGGGAAGCAGCCATGTGGCAGCGTGCTGTTTCCAGCAACTCAGTGTTTCAGGCAGTTCAGTGTTTCAGGCAGTTCAATGTTTCAGACAGTTCAGTGTTTCAGGCAGTTCAGTGTTTCAGACAGTTTAGTGTTTCAAGTAGTTCAGTGTTTCAGGCAGTTCAGTGTTTCAGGCAGTTCAGTTTTTCAGGCAGTTCCAGTATTCCGGATAGTACCCGATTGAAATGGACCAAAGGGGAGGCCAGCACCCCTATATGCTTGACAATATTAGCATTATAGGATTTCATGTATGGTTAGAGTCACAGATAGCTTGGGTTATGCTAAGTCGCTCACATTGGGATTATCTGAGCCTTAGCCAAGTATAAGTGATCTGCAGGGATAATTGGGTCAATGATTCTGTTTTCTAGTGAGAACCTCGAGACTGCAGATTTCAGACGGAGTAGATGTGATCTTGTTGCAAGGAACTCGCTCATCTGCAGATTTTAGGGCCATGCGAAGGTTGGTCACGCTTACCCTGGGGAAGGCTAGGGTGTGCCCAGGGTTGTGGTCATGTTACTTTAGTAGTTTAGCGTGTAAGGAATGGTAATGAATGATTTCGAGGACAAACTCTAATTTAAGTGGGGGAGAGTTGTAACACCCCATTTATTAAATAAATAAATAGACAAATTCATGAATAATAGTAGCCCAAAAATCAATAATAATATAGCAAGGTGTTGGTCTCGAGGGTTAATTGTTACAATTTTAGAAGTTGGGGGTTAAAAGTGTAAGTTTCGGAGTGGTTTGCAAATATTTATGAAGGCAGTGACTCCTTGGTAAATTATGGGGACTTAATTTGAAGAGATTTTTGGAGGTTGGGGCTGAATGGTAAATATTGGATTAAAGTTGAAAAGATTTTATGGGGTCAGGGGCTAAAGTGTAGGTCTTGCGCTTAAGTTGAAAGAAAAGGGGGAAGGAGGGATCGAATCTGTCATTATGGGATACATTCATATGGGGCTAGGGGTATATAAGACCCGTCACCCGGTAACCCTAACCCTAACTCAAGAATACAACCGCCACCTCTCCATCCTTATACCCCCCTTCGTCTCTGGCGCTGTCGCCACCATTCTCTATTCGTTTTCCAATCAGCTAGCGGCCGCCACGTTAAGCTCTCATCCACCACCCACGATTCCGCCATCGAATCACCTTCACCAGTCGGGGACCGCCGATCTCGTTGAAGAAGAACTGTCACCGACGATGCCAGTTGTAGGCGCAGTCATTGCCGCCGTTCGTGCCCCGTCATCCACTGTAGGCCATTCTTGAGTGTGCAGACGTGTACTGGGCAAAGGATCAAGAAAGACCACCCGCCACCACCGTGAGGTGGTGGCTGACATCGCGACCGCTGCTGTTGCTGCCTTCCTGTGTCACTGCCGCCGCTCCTTCGCTATTGGATTGCCACTTCTCTTCTCTATTTATTGCTGTCGGCGTTGCTTCGTTTCACGGTGGTCTCCGCTCATCGTCCTCACTCGTTCTCCTGTTTCTATTTCTCAGTCGCGACCGCCGCCGTCGTGTGGCTCGTTTCTGTTGCTCTGGCCATCGTCGCCACCCCGAAGGGTTGCCGTGTTCGTCTTTCACGTGAGTATAAGATTGTTGCAGTTTCAAGTTCGTGTAGTGTGTGTGTTATTTCATGTATGTGGGGTTTGTTTGGCCGAAAACTGAGGAGTTAACCACCATGGCCGCCAGCCATGGTGGATGCCACCATGTACCACCACCGGCCACCACAAAGTGGCTGTGTGTGTGTGTTTAGCTTAGTGTGTGTGTGTGTGTGTTATTTGAGTTTTTTAAATTGTAAAATTGTAATCGGGTAGGAATAATCAAAAGAATACTCAAAACCACCACCGTAGGGTGGTGGCTGCCGTCTCCTGCCGCCACCGGCCGCCGTGTTGGGTGGCGGTGTGATTTGCTTGTGTTTGGATTACTTTTGGGATTCTTGGACTGGAACCCTAACGACCACCGCGAGGTGGTGGCCGCCGCCGTGAGCCGCCATTGACCACCACTACCTGAGGTGGTAGTGGGTGGTGCCCGACTAGCGAAACCCTAATGGGCCTAGTGAAACCCTAATGGGCCTAATGAAACCCTAATGGATCTAAGGACTTAGCTTTTGGGCCTATTGGGTTGGGATTGGGTTGTAAACCCTAATTAGGGTTTAGAAAACCCTAATTTTGGATATATGGGCCTTGGACTTATCGGGACCCACATTTGGGCCATTGGAATGGAATTGTTAATTACACCCAATCACACCATATGATTTATCTAGTAGAGTGATGGACTTAATGGATTAAGTCCTTAATGTGTTAAGTGAGAAACACTTAACCCTAATCGTCATTTCATGTGAAACCCCTAATTGTGTTGGGTTTAGAGTTGGGCCTAGATGTCTAGACTCTTGATGGGCCAACTATTAACAAGTAAATGGACTAGAACACTTGGATTGGGATTAAGGATAAGGCCCATTGGAAAGGTGTGGGCCTAATTTGGAAAATTGGGCCATATTTTGGGCCTTGATGATTATGAGATATTGGACCATCAGAATGTCAAGTGTTGGGCCAAGAATAAATGGTTGGGCCTTAAGGCAAGACCATGTAGAGGTTTGGGCCCAATTTGGAAAATTGGGCCATAGTTAGGCCTTGGTTCATTATTAGACTTTTGGGCCTTTGGATTGGGCCTTGGGCTTGAGTCAAGCTAAGTTAGGGGTAAAGTAGTCTTTTACCCCAAGCATGGATTTATGGTATGTGTTGAGGACCTAATTATTAATGGGGTGTTATTTTGATGTTGATAGATTCGGGAATCTGTCATCCAGCAACTAGGGTTTTGTCAGCGGGACTTCAACAGTGTGAGGTGAGTATTCTCCAGTAGGAACGGGTCTAAGGCCACAATGCCGACCCGTTTAGATGTTAGTATTTCCGGGCTACGGTCCGATGCCGGGCATGACCCGATGTAAGTTATATGCTTTCCGGATTACGATCTGATGCCGGGGCGGTACCGAGGAATGTTTATGTATGCTTTATATCTTTGTGATTCTTGCATGTTATGTGTTATGTGTTCTGGGCTTCGGTCCGATGCCCGGGCAAGCTCGCTGTATATTAGCCTATATGTTATGTGTTATGTGTTCCGGACTCCGGTCCGATGTCGGGGCAATCCCAATGAACGTTTATATGCTCATGTTATATGATTATGTTATTTGTTATGATATGTTGTATGTATGCCGGGGAAAGCCCGATGCCGGACGGGGTCCGATGCCCAATGCGGTCGGATGTCGGGTAAGCCGATGTCGGGTTGTCCCGATGTAGCTAGGCGGTGTCCCAAGGTTATGTTATATGTTATGTGTATGGTATGTGGTAGTTTGGGGAGACTCACTAAGCTTCGTGCTTACGGTTTTCACTTTTAGTTTCAGGTACTTCCACTAGCAAGGGGAAGGGCTCGGGATGATCGCATGTTACACACCATAGTTTTCTAGCCTGGGAGATTTACTATGATATTTGATATGAGATCTTGATATGTTGACAAATATTACTATATTTTGAGATACATGGTTTATGATTTTATATGATGATGATGATGATATTTATGGTTTTACTGACGATTTTAAAAAGAAAATTTTGGACCGTATTTTTGGGATGTTTCATTTTATGGCAGGTATGAGTTGATAAAAGCGTAGAGCTTCTCGTTACCTTTTCATGGATATAAGGATCGTAGAAATCGGACTTATAATGGAAAAGTTATGGCCTTCGGATGAATTTAGGGTTTAAGGAAAAACCCTAGTATGTGGGGCGTACATAGGGAGTACATTGGGCGTACTAGTGCAAGGTCGAGTACGCTGGGCGTACATTGGCGTACGCTGAGCGTAGTAAGCAGACTTGGTCGCAGATGCGAGGCCTCGTACGCTGGGCGTACGAGGGTTACGCTTGGCATACGAGGAGTTTAAGAAACCCTAATTTAAGTGTGTTGCACCCTATATAAAGACCTTAAGTCCCTATGTAACATGCCAAAAATACAGCCTAAAAATTTCGTTTGAAAAACATTACCAAAACCATATATCCAATATCATATAAGAAAAACCATAAGTCGTGTATCTCAAAATCTCATGTCAATCACTATAACAAAAAAAAGTGAATAATAAAAATATCAGAGTCTCAAATGCTCCCAGGCTAAAACTGAAACTGCGGTGTGTGCGATGTCATCATCCCGAGCTCTTCCCTTTGCTAGCGGAAGTACCTGAAACCAAAACTGAAACTGTAAGCACGAAGCTTAGTGAGCTCCCCCAAACTACCACATACCATACAATAACACATAAAGCACGTACTGGGCCTTGCCCACTGCATCAGACCGAGGTCCGGACTAACTGGGGCCTTGCCCCCTGCATCGGACCGAAGTCCGGACTAACTGGGGCCTTGCCCCCTGCATCGGACCAAAGTCCGGACTAACTGGGGCCTTGCCCCCTGCATCGGATCGAAATCCGGACTAACTGGACATAGCATAACATAGCATATAACATAAACACATATACTGCATACTGCATCGGACCGCAGTCCGGACTAACTAACACATGAACATGCCTGAATCACAAAGACATCAAGCATACTGAACTACTGCATCGGATCGGAGTCCGGAACTACTGCTATCTAAACGGGCCGACATTGTGGCCGTAGACCCGTTCCTACTAGAAGGAAACTCACCTCGCAACGCTGGCTGCCGAGATGCTAGATCTGAAACTGCCTGACTGCTGCTCCGGAACTCCCCGGCTACAAATCCCATAAACACTAAATCAAATACTGATAACAAATCACAGGGTAAAATGACTATTTACCCCTGGACAAGTCAACTTTCAAGACAAAGTCAACTTTCAGTTGACCAGACTCGCCGAGTTGGACCGCCAACTCGCCGAGTCCCCATCAACCATTCTAATCCTCTACTCGCTTCTACTCGTCGAGTTTGGCAAAGACTCGACGGGTTCTTCTTCGATACTAACATCGAGTCTAATCTTCATCCGACTCGCCGAGTTGTATGAACAACTCGTCGAGTTCCCTTGAACAGAAGAACACACCCAATCTTTGACTCGCCGAGTCGTATGAACAACTCGTCGAGTCCGACTGCTTCCAGATCCAAGTCTTAACTCACTGAGTCCTTACCCTACTCACTGATTCACCCTAAACTCTCAAATCGGGAAAAACCGAGGACTCGCGACTCGACTCGCCGAGTCTGAAGAACAACTCGTCGAGTCCCAAGCATGCCAAACTATACAGTCGATTTTTCTAAATTCCAATGCATCCAATTCATAGATCTGGGGTCCTAGGAATGATTTCACACGTAAAGTTTCTAACTTTACGTTCATGCATGCTCATGATAAGCTAAAATGCCCAATAAGGAGATAAAAGAGGAGATCTAGGTTTGGAATGGGTGCTTAGCTCAATAAAGGTGGCAACCTTGAGCTTAAGGAGTCCTGAAGTGCTTAGATCTGAAACCCATTCGTCTTAACTACCCATAAATCGACCTCAAGGTCTAGAAAAGGCTCAAAAGCAAGACTAGCAAGCTTTTATGGAGATCTACATGATGACAAGCAAAGATTCGAGCTTTATACCTTGATGGAAGCTGGAAAGACACACTAAACTCAGATCTTCTTTGCTCCTCTTGAGAACCCCTCTTCTCTCTTCTTCTTCTAACTTCAAAATGCACCAAAATCCTCCACAAAATGAGAAATATTCCAAGAATGCTTAAAGGGAGGCTAGGGTTTAGTAAGGGACGTTCTGAGGGTGATGGAGGCTGGTTTGAGACGCATAATGATGTTTAAATATGGTGCAAACCCTTGAAATTAGGGTTTCATTCAGACTGGCAGACTCGCCGAGTCCGAGGATATGGACTCGTCGAGTTGCCAACTTAAACCGCGTGCAAATCCCGTCTCTACTCGACGAGTCGGGCTACTGAATCGTCGAGTACCCCTTAAGAAATGAAAAAAAATACTTTATTTAAATCTCATACCAGAAATGGGGCGTTACACCCTAGGGCTGGCCTCTTTATCAGCCTCCATGCCTCCTAAACCCTAGAAATTGACCCTTAGCCTCCACTGTTGTGTATTTGAGTTCTTGATAAAAAAATTGGTGTTTGTTTGCTCATTTTGAAGAGATTGAAGAAGGTGGAAGGTTCATAACTTGGTGGGAAACTTAGAGATCCAAAATCATCACTCATCTTGCAAGTCTTTTGAGGTATCAAGTTCATACCTTGGCTTTTGAATGCTTAGATCTCTTATTGTCTTATTTTCATGCTTTTGGGTACCTTTTTGGGTTGATTGATGAGTTAAGACGTTTGAAGGGCTTATCCTTTTAGATCTGAGCTTGTTATGAGGTTCTTAAGCATAAAGGTGCAAGCTTTATGAGGTTTATGGTTACATACATGCATTAAGTCACCTAATAAGTCCTTTTGAGCTTTAAGAGCTTCATTTAGCCATGCATGAATGTAAAGTTAGTAACTTTACGTGATTATCCAGCTCAAGGAAGTCAAATCTACGTTTTGGAACAATGTTTTAGCGGATTAAGGAGTAAAAATGAGACTTGGCTGAATGGGTGAGTACGTTGGGCGTACAAGCTTGTACGCACTGCGTACAAGCCCTAAAGCGTGTACGCTTAGCGTACAGCTGAGTACGCCCCGCGTACTCAGCAGGATTGGACTTCGGTGTTTGGGATTCGGTTTGGGCCATCTTTTGGGCTTAGTTGTTTTAGGCCTTGTTAGGCTATCAGGTTTTGGGCTGATAATTATTTTGAGAGGGCCCACAATGGGATTTGGGCCCAATTTGGAAAATTGGGCCATGATTTGGGCCTTTGGATTGGTGGTTTGGGCCTAGGCCTTGGGCCAAGTTGGGCGAAGGGTAAAAATGTCTTTTACCCTAGTTTGGACACTTAGTGTGGGTCGGGATCCAATTATTGATGGATGATTATTTTGTAATTGTTAGCGCGGGGATTTTTAGCAGGCCAACAACCAGAGATTCTGTAACATCCCAAAAACACAGTCTGAAAATTTCGTTTTAAATTAGTAATAAAACCATATTCATCACTCGTCATATAAGAATCATAAACAATGTATCTCAAAATATCTTAACAACTGTCAAATATATCAGAGTATAAACATCCCAGGCTGAACAAATGGTGTGTGCACTGCAATCCTCCCGAGCTCCTCTTTTGAAAACTGAGTACCTGAAACCAAAACTGAAAACCATAAGCACGAAGCTTAGTGAGCTCCCCCAAACTACCACATACCATACAATAACATATAAACCAACTACTGGGCCTTGCCCACTGCATCGGACCGAAGTCCGAAAACTGCATCGGACCGATGTCCGGAACTAACCAGGGCCTTGCCCTCTGCATCAGACCGAAGTCCGGAAACTGCATCGGACCGAATTCCGGAACTAACCAGGGCCTTGCCCTCTGCATCGGACCGAAGTCCGGAAACTGCATCGGACCGAAGTCCGGAACTAACCAGGGCCTTGCCCTCTGCATCGGACCGAAGTCCGGAAACTGCATCGGACCGAAGTCCAGAACTAACCAGGGCCTTGCCCTCTGCATCGGACCAAAGTCCGGAAACTGCATCGGACCGAAGTCCGGAACTAACCAGGGCCTTGCCCTCTGCATCGGACCGAAGTCCAGAACTGACTGAACATAGCATAACATAATCATAACTACCAGCATAAACACAGATACTGCATACTGCATCGGACCGAAGTCCGGAACACATAACACAAAATCATGCTTGAATCACAAAGACATCAAGCACACTGAACTACTGCATCAGACCTAAGTCTGGAACTACTGCTAACTAAACGGGCCGGCATTGTGGCCGTAGACCCGTTCCTACTGGAAGGAAAACTCACCTCACACTGCTGAAGTCCCGTAGACACAATCTCATACTGCTGAAGTCCCGCAGACTCAACCTTAGCTGCTGGATGACAGATTCCCGAACTGTCAACACCAAAATAACACCCAATTAATAATTGGGTTCTAACACATAACTATAAGTGCATACTTTGAATAATTACTACGTTACCCCTAGCTTGGCTTACCCAAGCCCAAGGCCCAATCCATAGGCCCAAAGTCAACTAGGGATCAAAGCCCAACATATGGCCCAACTTTCCAAATTGGGCCCAAACCTCTACATGGACTTCCCTTAAGGCCCAATTGTTCAGTCCAGTCTAACATGTCTCATTCTAAGGGCCCAATATCATACAACCATCTAGGCCTAAACCATGGCCCATATATGGCCCAATTTTCTAAATTGGGCCCAAACCCCTTTCATGGGCCTCATCCCAAGCCCATTAAATTATTCTAGTCCATAATCATTCTTGGATGGCCCATTATTGGCCCAATTACCAATTACCCAATTGAAAAGTCCAACTCAAGGCCCATGCGACATTAGGGTTTCACATAAAATGGAAATTAGGGTTAAGTGTTTCTCACTTAACCCATTAAGGGCTTAACCCACTAAGGACTTAATCCCATAAGGACTTAATTCATTAAGTCCATTATTGCTTAGATTAATTTCTGCCAATGATTATTATTTAATATTTCACTTATTAAATAATTCTCGTATGTGTCCTGATAATTTCTCAAATATTAGGATTTTCTCAATTAGCCCATAAAGGACTTAGTCCATTAAGTCCTTTACTCTACTAGATAAATGGCATGGAATAGTTTGGGCTTAATTCACAATCCAATCCCAATGGCCCAAAAGTGGGTCCAAATAGGTCCAAGGCCCAAATGCTAACAATTAGGGTCTTCCACCCAAACATGGCCCAACACCAATCTCTAAGCCCATTAGGGTTTACTAGTGGGGCACCATCCACTACCATCTTGGGTAGTGGTGGTCTATGGCGGCTTACGGCGGCGGCCACCACCTTACGGTGGTGGTTTTGATTCTTTTCATTAATCCAAAATTCAAGTTACATTTTACAAGGCTAATCTCAATTAACCATACACACACACACACTAAACTAATCACACACACACACACCATGGCGGCCGGTAGCAGTGCTTGGCGGCAGCCACCACCTCACGGTGGTGGCAGTGGCTGTTCTTGGGAATTCCGACTAAACAAAACGCACATACAATCTCATAACTGTCGGAACCGTGATAACACATGAATACACACCCAAAACTACACCCACATCCACCTCTCACGGTGGCTAGTGGCGGTGGAAGAAGGAAGAAACGGCAACAACGAGATAGCGAACACAACAGCCCCTTCGGGGTGGCGACGATAACCGGAGCAAACAGGAGTGAGCCAGCGGCGGTGGATGGAGCTGGGGGGTTTATTCGCCACCGGAAACAACCGCGAGTGGCAACTGTCTCGATTTCTCACCACCCATCGGACGAACGTCGGCCTAGCAATCCTTGATTTTGCCGGCAGCAACCGGCGTCACTCGAATGGTCGTTCCTGTTCCGTCAGCGGTGACGAGCACACGACGATGACTAGTCCGCCGCCCTTCACTTGTTGCGACGTCCCCGCAATCCGACAGTCTTCAGCTTGCCGTCAACGTGAGTCACTAGTGGTCATTCAGAGTCTTGGAGCTTCGACTGATCGGGAAGGCAAGAGGGGAGTCGGGTGGTGACGGCGGCTGGAGGAGTGGAGGGATAAGGGTGGCGGCCGCTTCTATCATTTAGGGTTAGGGTTTGGCACCCGGTTATGTTGGGTTATATACCTGACTCACGAAACATTGCCTCATAATGACAAGTTAAGCCCCTCCTTTCCCTCATTTCTTTCAAACTAATCCATATTTTACACTTTTAACCCTGCCTTCAGAAATCTTTATAACTGAATCCAAAACTTACCTTTTAAGCCCTGATCCCATAAATTTCTTTCATAACGGACCCCTAAATTACCAATAAACCCTTAAATCTTCAAATAATTTTCTATTTAAATCCATAAATTACCAAACACACCCTGACCTCCGAAATCCTTTTCAATTTAGTCCCGAACTTTCATTTATTAATTTATTTAAATAAACGGGGCGTTACAGATTCTTTCTGTGAGATTCGACAGTGCGAGGTGAGTTTCCTCACTGGGTTTAGAGGGTCTAGGGCACCAATGTCAGCCCTTGTTATTTATGTTAGGTGCTAGGAGTCTGTGTGACCCTTGCACGTGATATGCACTGCTATGTATACCGGGCGGGGCTCGATGCGGGGCGAGACTCGATGACTGTATCGTATTCTATCGTTTTATGATCATTGTATGTGTTAGTATGATTATGTGATATATGTCTATGTGTATAGTGGGCGGGACCGATGTCAGACGGGGCCTAAGAATAACAGATCTGTATACCGAGCGAGGCTCGATGACGGGCGGGGCCCGAAGCCGAGTGGGACTCGATACCGGGCGGGGCCCCAGTATTTGCTTTATTAAGTATGGTATGTGGTATTTTTTGGGAACTCACTAAGCTTTGTGCTTACGGTTTTCAGTTTATGTTTCAGGTACTTCTTTTTTCAAAGGGAAGAGCTTGGGATGATTGCAGAGCACACACACACCGTATGTTTCCGCATTCTGTGATTTACTCTGATAACGATGATGTATTGATAAAACTTGGATTACCTTGGTTTTATGAAAACGAAACGATTTACTATTTTAGTAATTTAAAAATGAAAATTTTCGGGTCTTATTTTTGGGACGTTACACCTAGTCTTACCACAACTATACTGTTGCACATGTAGGTATATTGGCTAGTGTGTGTTCAAGTTTAGCTGTGATAGAATTAGTTTGTATAAACATAAAACTTCACTAATACTTTTTATATAGTTAACCACACTTTCATTACATTTTTAAGTCATACGAGATTGTGAAATGGATTAAACATTGTTTGGGAAACACTTAATGCATTGTTTCAATTAAATTTAACGGTTTGTTTAAAACTGATCAGTAAGACTATTTTTAATTAAAGAGTATTTTTAGTTAAACATTTTGACAAGTATAAAGACATTAGAGCTTGTTAATGTCTTTTAGTACCGACTTAAACTATAATATGAATTCAATATTAGTCCAAGTTTGATACACAATTATATATGAAATAGACATGAAATCAAATGTTTTTACCATTGATCACTTGCTTTACATTCTCATTGCATGATTGTATTTCAGCTTAGTAATTTAAAAGATCCCCTTGTTGTTGCTTTATGGATTGACTTATGTAGGATTTCCTTCAGTCATTGAAGGATATTCAGATGCTAGTTGGATTACATATATTAAGGATCACTCTTCTACAAGTGGTTAGGTGTTACTTATTTATGGAGGTGCCATTTCATGGGCTTCCAAGAAACAAACATGCATTACAAATTCAAATATGGAAGATGAATTTATAACCCTTGTAGCCGCTGAAAAAAAAACCAGAATGGTTAATGAATTTGATCTATGAAAGTCCTCTGTGGACAAAGCCTATATCACCTATCTCTATAAGCTGTGATAGTGCTACCATCTTGGCAAAATCATACAATCAAGTGTATAATGGAAAGTCGCGACATATGGGTGTTAGGCATAGTATGGTGAGTGAGCTCATTACTCATGGTATAATTTATGTAGAGTTTGTTCGATTTCAACATAATTTAGCTGATCACTTGATGAATGGGTTAGCTAGAGACTTGGTAAAGAAGTCTGTTATAATGATGGGTTTAAGGCCCACTTGATATCTCTATGGGTGAGATACCCAGTTCCCTTCTAATACAATGTTAGAAGTTGAATTCAATGTGGAAAGCTTACTTATGGAGAATTATTAAATTTATGTTATTACGTACCAATGTATGTGCTTATGACCTGTAGAGTTAAATTAGGTTGATTAAGTTCTTAATAGTTATTTTGAAAAAGTGCACTAACAGGTGCATGATTTAGAAGGACTACGTATGTGAGTGTGAAGTGTTTTCGTTCAGGAAGCTTGGGCTAGGCTTTTATGGACTCATGAATGGATAGGACACATGGTTGTAATAATGTTAAGTATGAGACATTAGATATTATGTTTAACTTATATGTATAGTATTTTTAGTTACTCAAATAAGTTGAAGGGTTCAATCCTTAGGACACCATGATTCTCGAGTATTTGGCATGTATATTATACTAATGTGAAAATTCAATATTCAAGATATTTTCATTTATACATGAGTTTGGTTTTGTGTTTACTTTTAGTTAATTGGGCTTACACTAAAATGGGGGATGAATGTTTGTGATTTTAGTGTTATCAACATATTTTAGTGTAGTTATTATTAATAACGAGATATGTTGAGCTCTATTTACTCACCAAAACTGGAGGTGTGGGGTGTACAGTCAGAGTGATAAATGCCAACTCATGAATACGGGGCTCCGGGTGGGTGTAGGGTTCTAAGGGGCTATGCCCTTGGTGGGGTCTAGGGGCATGCCCCTAGTGGGGGTCCATGGGGCAGAGCCCCAGGCGGTGGTTCCATATGTCGTGGGCACATTCTAAACATATTTCTATATCAGGAAAAACTCCAACCATGCATTTCCTGCCAAAATAGGTTGTGACATCATGATGATGTCAAATTCAATTATGTATAAATAACCATATTTCTAACCATCATTTTGGCGTCAAAACTGCATTTAACAACCATTAACTACCTTTCCATCCAGTATAAGAACATATTGCATGTTCCAGAAAAAGGGTTACATTCTCTACACTCGAAATTTGTTCATCGGATTCTCTCTATCTCATCAAACACAAAATAACAAGTGATTGTAATCACTATCTTTGAAATTATCCAAATATATTGATGTTCTCAAGACCCAAAGTTATTACAAATCTTTTGTTTTAGTATTTATGCTTTTAGTAATATGTAAATCTTTTGTTTGTTCAAGTAGTTTTTAGTTTAGATTAAATAACATTTTTTGATTAATTTTATAAATTCTTTATAAACAAAATATCCAACCAATCATAAATATATTTAAAATTTTGAACATTTATAAGTCACTGTTATCCAAATTTTGTTTAATATACATGTAGTTGATTAATTTGTTTTTAGAAGGCATTTTTTAACTAATGTACGAAGTTAAAGATTTTGTTGATATTTCCACAGCACCTTTGATTCATCACGCATTAGACTTTGGCCTTGACAACAAACGGTTATGGCATTTAAAAGAAATTGCCTAGTTTCACTTTTATAACCTAAACTAGGCGAATGCCCGCGCGTTGCGTAGAAGCATCTATATAGCTGAAATCTTTACAAATATATGTTTTTTTAAATATAACAATAATATTGTTAAATTTGATATAATAATTCGTATAATAAGTTGATATAATATATTGATTATTTTGAATTATATGATAATATATACTTCTATTAAAACTACATAATCTCAATCTTTTAAATGACCTCTACCCGCGGGTTACTCATGAATAAAATTAAATATAATATATGGTTTAAAGTTATTTATAGTTGTTGTTATTGTTAATTAATTTTTTAAATTTTTTTTGCTTGACGTTTTAATTTCTATCATTGTAATTATTTCAAATATCAAACAATTTTTTTTATTTTAAAGGCAACAATATAATCATTTATATAGAGTTATTTTTAACTATTGTTATTGTAAGTTATTTTAAGCTACTTATTTGAAAACTTTTAACGATTATAAAAATATCTTTAAGAAATATTTTAGTTAAATTGATATTACAATTTAGTTTTTGCATTTAGCACTACAATTTATCACTTTTAACTATTCACAAAATATTCTTTAGGTTTTTTAAGTGGAATTGAAATTTATATTGAAGTTGACCGTGTAATGTTATATTTAAATTAACAATTTAAGTAATTTGTTCAAACTGTTCAAAAGTTGTAGCTTTAAATTGATAATGGTTTACATACAACAACATATTAAATATAATAAATTAAGTATAATTTATTAAAAGTTAAAGACATAACTTTATAAATAGAAGTAAAAATATTATTTTAATATTAAAATTTAGTTTATTTATGATTACACTTTAGGTTTGATACTTATTTAACATTATTAACCAACTTATAATCATTATTAGAAATACACTACAATTTATCACGTTTAACTATTTACAAAATATTTTTTGGGTTGTTTAAGTTGAACAAAATTTTTTATTTAAGTTGATCATGTAAGATTATATTTAAATTAAAAATTTAAGTATTTTATATAAATTGTTCAAAAGTTGTAGCTTTAAAATGATAATGATTTACATACAACAACATATTAGACCTAATAAATTAAGTATAATATGTTAAAAGTTAAAAACATATCTTTATAAGTAGAAGAAAATATATTCTTTTAATAGTGAAATTTAGTTTATGTATGATTACACTTTAGGTTTTATATTTATTTAACCTTATTAACCAACTTATAATCATTATTAAAAAGAAATTGAAAAGTCATGGGAGTTTCAAATGAATGTGGTGAAAGAAAAAATGTTCCATTTATAAGTATACTAGGCGAATGCCTGCGCGTTGCGCAGTGGGATAATTATATAGTTTAATATGGTTATATGTGGTTTAATGTATTGTGAATAAGCCATACATAAAACTTGCATGCGATTAAATAGCATGTATATTTTTTGATTTACAGATTTTTTTATCATAATAAATAATGAATTTTTTTTACTATTAGTTTAAAATTTTAAATGTAATTTTTATGTACACATTAGTATCTAATGTAATTAGTTGATGATTGATTAGATATGGATTCTCATTTGTGGTCGTCTATTTATGTTGAACCTCATAAAAATACATATTTAACGACTTTTGTTAGTTTTACTATTGAATAGAAAATGGTGCCGTATTTTAAGTAAATATAAAAAATCTCATTCTCAATCTATTTTAAGATAGTGACATATTTTAAGTTAATATAAAAAATCATATTCTAGAACTAATGAAAAGAAAAAACGGAGCCAAATTTTTTAACTATAATAAAGTTGATTCCAATTAAAAAGTGCTCAATCGAAGATAATATCATTTAATAAACATCATAAGTTATTACGTTATATTCAAATTACGGACATCATTTTTGTAAGAGTCATTCAAAATATATGAGACTATAGTGCCTAATACAACAATGTAATAACCAAATGACCCTAACATATTTTAAATGAAATATAATTATAATATATTATCTATGCAACTAAATTTCTGCACAACATGTGAGATTCGTCTACTATATGGTATTCTTCTAATATATTATATTATAGTATAAACATTATATTTGGAAAACCACTTTGAGTTATATTGTAGTTTATAACATTAAATTTGTGATGGGCTGTATTTGACACACATTTGTGTATTTATATCTATATTATATATTTAAAACAAATCTTATATAAACATCCAACCTAAATATTCATCTTCAAGTTTTCTTTCTTCGCCACGTAAACAAACTTTTGTTATAAAGCCAAAAATGGAATAAATGACACACTTAATTGTATGATCATGATATATTGTATTTTGATTGGGGCTTGTACAAAACATGCATGAGCATATATTATTAATTTATCTCTTGTTTTGGGTAATTCGAATAAGATAGCTTCAAATCCAACGTATCAAACGGATTACCCATTTAGTAAAGTCTAAAACCCAAAAACTCAAACATGTTCTAATACCATACAAATGCATGAGGTTTTAGCAAATTATTATCTCATATGAATTACCATTGATTATGTGTGATTAATTATTAAGAAAGTGAAAAGGTTTGGGGGTTTCAAATGCATGAGATTTTAGCAAATTATTGTGGGGGGTTTCAAATGCATGACATTCAAGGGAAAATGCACGGTTTATAAGTATGTAAGATTAGACGAATGCTCGCGCGTTGTGCAAAAACATCTATATAGTTGAAATCTTTACAAATATATGAGTTTTTAAATATAACAATAACATTGTTGTTAAATTTGATATAGCACTTCATATAATATATTGATATAGTATATTGATTATTTTGAATTATATGATAATATATACATCTATTATAACTGTATAATTCCAACCGTTTGAATGATTTTTACCCGCGAGTTACTCATGAATAAAATTAAATATAATATATGACTTAATGTTATTTATAGTTTTTGTTATTGTTAATTAATTTTTTAAATTTATTTTCTTAACGTTTTAATTTCTATCATTATAATTATTTAAAACATCAGACATTGTTTTTTGATTTTAAAGGTAACAATATAATCATTTATATAGAGTTATTTTTAACTATTGTTATTGTAAGTTATTTTAAGCTACTTATTTGAAAACTTTTAATGATTATACAAATATCTTTAGAAAATATTTTAGTTAAATTGATATTATAATTTAGTTTTTGCATTTAGCATTACAATTTATCATTTTTAATCTCAACCGTTTGAATCACTTCTACCCGCGAGTTACTCATGAATAAAATTAAATATAATATATGACTTAATGTTATTTGTAGTTTTTGTTATTGTTAATTAATTTTTTAAAATTTATTTTCTTAACGTTTTAATTTTTATCATTATAATTATTTAAAACATCAGACATTATTTTTTTGATTATAAAGGTAACAATATAATCATTTATATAGAGTTATTTTTAACTATTGTTATTGTAAGTTATTTTAAGCTATTTATTTGAAAACTTTTAACGATTATACAAATATCTTTAGGAAATATTTTAGTTAAATTGATATTATAATTTAGTTTTTGCATTTAGCACTACAATTTATCACTTTTAAGTATTCGCAAAATATTCATTGAGTTTTTTAAGTGGAACTGAAATTTATATTTAAGTTGACACTGTAATGTTATATTTAAATTAACAGTTTAAGTATTTTGTCCAAAATGTTCAAAATTTGTAGCTTTAAATTGATAACTGTTTACATACAACAACATATTAAATCTATTAAGTTAAGTATAATATGTTTAAAGTTAAAGACATAACTTTATAAGTAGAAGTAAAGATATTATTTTAATATTGAAATTTAGTTTATTTATGATTACACTTTAGGTTTGATATTTATTTAACCTTATTAACCAAATTATAATCATTATTAGAAAGACACTACAATTTATCACTTTTAACTATTTACAAAATATTATTTGGGTTGTTTAAGTTAAACTAAAATTTATATTTAAGTTGGTCCTGTAATGTTATATTTAAGTTTAGAATTTAAATATTTTATACAAATTGTTCAATAGTTGTAGCTTTAAAATGATAATGATTACATCCAACAATATATTAAAACTGATAAATTAAGTATAATATGTAAAAAGTTAAAAAATATAACTTTATAATTAGAAGTAAAATTATTCTTTTAATATTGAAATTTAGTTTATATATGATTACACTTTAGGTTTGATATTTATTTAATTTTATTTACAAACTTATAATCATTATTAGAAAGAAACTGAAAAGTCATGGGAGTTTCAAATGAACGTGGTGAAAGGAAAAATGCATGGGAGTTTCAAATGAATGTGGTGAAAGAAAAAATGCTTCATTTATAATATAGTATGATGATGTTAATCTCGTCTGATTTTTGGTTTTTCAAATTTTTTGCTTTAATGACTGGATGAACATTTATTAAAAAAATTCATTTAATTACTTAACAAAAACATGATCAAAAAACTAATAAACAAGTGCGGAATCAACTTCTTTTGTTGGTTCATATAAAAACCAGACTATGACGGGAGAAGATGTTGACTCAATCGAACTGACGGCCTTGCAAAGGAAAGGTGTATCCGTGTATGATACATATAACTACTAAGTATCGATCAAGTGGAGGAGAAGAAACATGACGCCGCTGATGAAACTAAGTCCACGGTGGCGCCACTACATCTTAATCCTTAGCAATACTACTACGAAAACTATGAAATTCCCTAATATGCATATGAGATTTGGTATTTTATCAACAGAAAAACCGAAAAAAAGAAATCAAGTGGTAAAGCAACAAAGCTTTTATGATTCCATGTGTTTAAGTCTTCTTTTAACGACTTCCCAAGCCTCTCCTTTTGTTTCGTCCATATTTAAACTAAGAAATTAGGGGTATGAATGCCAATGCATAATATTTTCACTGGATGAATAACAAGTTACCCATGGAAGAATAGGCTCCCTTTTTTATTTCACAATGTGTATGTTATTACAATAAGGTAACAATAAGAACCATTTCAAAGTTTATAAATCAAATTAAATAAATCAAATCATTTTATTAAAAAGAAGAAGAGAGATAAAAAAAGATATTGGTCCAATCCAGTCCAAATAAAGCTAGTGTTTGAAGGTCATAACTAAAAACAATTGGACGTTTGGACCAGTGTAAATGGAGGACATTAGAGAGCCCAATCCAAAATAAACCCAATATGACAACTGGAGTGTCAAGTGTGCATTGTGCAAGTGCAAGTGCAAGTGCAAGTGCCACTGTGCAATGAAAGTTGAAGTGACTCATATGCTAACCATGGAGATTTAAAGATGAAGCCACCCGTTTCTTCTCCATCACGTTCCATTAGGGCACGCAAATGAAAAATCATATGCAACAAGATTGCAAGAATATGGTAAAAGAAATACATTAAGGCACGTAAATGAAAAGACATAAGAAGCAAGAAAGCAAAAAAAAAGGTAAAAAGAAAGAAACATACCATTTATCGATTTCCTAGATATTTAAAAGATACGTGTTTTATTAAGTTGGATGAAGAAGAGTAGGGAACTTAACCAAAATATATTACTCACATAAATAATAAAAATGACATCAAACCTGAAAATCCACACATTCTAAAACAGGTTTAGAGCTAAAGGAAAAGGCTTACTTCAAACATGAAAATTGGAAAGTAAATGAGAGGGGAGAATAAAGGTACACAAAGTAGATGAGACATGAGATGAGTATTTAATTAGAAAAAATATTTTTAAAAATGAACACAACATTTGGACGTATTTTGGATATAGAGGACAACACCATGAGATTTAGAAACTCAAAATTCCTTTTGCCAATTAGGTCCACCCATGTTTGACTTTTGTGAGATAATTATGTCTTGTGAAGTAATTTGTAATGGATATGGATTAACCAAAGAACATCGATTCCAACTGAGTGAATATATGTTTTAAATACATGAAAGACTATGGATTGCATGTGTAAAATGATCATATGTTAAATGTAATGGGAAAAAATGCCTTAGATGCCGACTGGTGAATTTTAATGGTTTTCATCGTTAATATTCATTCTCATCGCTATTCATTCTCACGTATTTTGATAATAACATTTATATTTTATAGGGATTATAAAGACATCTATCCTAAATAAAAAGAAACAATATTTAGATTTAAAGTAGGGAACCGCTGGAACTAGAACCGGACCGAAACCGAACCGGAATTGGTCATAAGGTCCGGTTACCGGTTCTCCATTTTTATGAAAACCGGTTCCGGTTCTAAAAATCGGAACCAGTATGATATTTTTCCCGTTTTTTAAAATGCGTATAACTCACTCATATGAAGTCGGAATTATTTGATTTTTTTTCTAACATGTAATTTGAAGTTTGTAATTAATTTTTGACTGTACAAACATATGTTTTGGTTAAATATTGAATCATACGTATGCCCCGAACCGTTCCGGTTCCTGGTTCTTATAATATAGGAAAACCGGTTCAGATTCCGAACCGGTCAGGTTCTAAAGCTCATCCCTAATTTAAAGTATTCCGATAGAACAAACATTTTTAAAACTAAATTTATATTAAAAGCCAATGTCGGTAAATATTTTCAGTAGCGGGCACCATTTATTTTTTAAAATTATATTTTTTTATCTTTTGAAAGTTGTCACTTTATCTTTTCTATTTTGAATTTTATAAAATATCATTTTTATTCCCTTCATTGTGTAAAATTTCATGTTTATCCTTCGTATTATACACAATTTGATTTTCTTTAATAACTTTCGTCTATTAACTTAAAAAAATTTATTTTTACGTGTTTCGACATTAATTTAGTAATTTCTTTCGTTAATTTAAAAAAAAAAAACTTACTTGCTATTTTTATATACGTATCGGTATAAATTAGGATTTGTCTACAATTCGACGTAATTTTTATTTTATTTTTCATGCTTATTTTTATATACATTTTCTATGTATGAGTCAGGTCGCATATAATACGTTTTTGATTATTTGAACTTCATTTTGTTAACTTTAAAAATAAGGATCTTAATTATTTATTTTTATGTATGTGTCGGTATAAATTCAGATTTGTCTATGTTTCGATGTAATTTTTATTTTATTTTTCGTGATTATATTTATATATATTTCCTACGTATGAGTCGGGTCACATATAATACGTTTTTTATTATTTAGACTTCCGTTTGTTAACTTCAAAAAAAAGAGGTCTCACTTATCTACTTTTATGTACGTGTTAGTATAAATTTTAGTTTTTTTATGTTTTCATGCTTATATTTATGTACGTACATTTCCTACGTTTGAATTTGGTCACATATAATACGTTTTTATTCGACGGTATATATTGAAATTAGTCAGTGGTACCGACCTTGCATATATATATATATATATATATATATATATATATATATATATATATATATATATATATATATATATATATATATATCCATCAACAAATGTAATGATACCTAACTTTTATTAATACAATCGTCAAAATTTAACTTACAAAATGAATCGGTGCCGCCACAACGCGCAACATAATAAGAAGTTAAGAATAATGATCTTGATAATAGAAACATACTCGATACTTTGCAATTTAATATTCGTTATAGATATTACAAACTTTAAATTTTGGTTTTAGATACATGACAATTTAAAAAAACTCGAAAAATAAACTAGGGATGAACATGGTACCAATACGATACCAAGCATGTATCGACCCATGAATACTAACTACCGAACTATGTGTAAAAACGAGTACCGACCTGAATTAAAGTTATTGGTACTGGTATCAGGTACAACGATTTTCGGTACTTGCATTGTACTAAATCCCAAATTTCGTGATTTCAGAGTACCGAGTGTCGTCAGGGCCGGCCCGGACGGTGGGCAACCCGAGCAACCACCCAGGGCCCACGTCTCCTGGGGGCCCAAAATTTATGGGCTATGTAGTGTATATATATATATATATATATATATATATATATATATATATATATATATATATATATATATATATATATATATAATTATTACCTAAATGACTTTTAGTGCCTAAAGTTGGTTCAAACTCAAATTAACTTAAAAGATAAACAATTTTGCTTGCTCGTTATTGCTAATTGAACACGTCTATAGTGAAAAATAAATTATATTTTTTTTCTGAATTTTTATTATACTTGTCTTTGAGGGACCTTTTTTTTTTCATTTCGCCCTGGACCCCATATTGGACCGACCCTGGGTGTCGTCCCATAATAACATAAACGGTGCCTCTTCGGTGTCCATGAAACTTTTGTTCACCTCTAAAATATAAACTATCTATGGCGTGCCGACCAAAGGGCTTCTAGCCCAGCGGTACCGGATGTTGCCCTCCCTCCTAGGTTCAAGTCTCATTGGAGACATATGTGGTATTAGGTGTAATTTAGGAGTAGTGTAAATTTCCTATTCTAAAAAAAAATTCTATGGCTTACCGGACATAATAAAGGTATTATTTTCTTAAATATGTTCGTCCACTACGGGCACCACCTATTCGTAATAAAAATAAAAACAAGATAAAATACATTAATGATGTGATCTAGATGAAGTAATTTGAAAGGTTACGTTAAATGGGTATATGTAGCTATATATATATATATATATATATATATATATATATATATATATATATATATATATATATATATATATATATATATATATATATGCTACCTTGATACATACATAAGTATAGCAACAGCCTTTACAATTCAGTGTCTATAAATACCACCTAGTCTTGAGTCTTGTCCCATAACTCCTTTCCACTCCTTCCATTCATGTAAGTTGCACTGCATTCTCTCTTTATTCTTCTTTGTCTTACAATCTTTCAAGAACCAGGAGGCTGAATGGGTGTATATGTTTGTGCTTTGTGTTACAAATGGTTTATGATTTTTAGCTTTTGATGGTCACTGTTCTTCTATTTGTTTAAGTAAATATTTAATTGTGATCGAGTGTTAATTCATCGTGTTTATATTAAAAAACAATTACATTGTGTGATTGAAGTTGATAAGAGATGGCGAAACTCTTTTTGTGTGTTTTCACAATTCTGGCAATATGTTCTTGGGCTATGGCTACCATTGCTGAATCCGACATAAAGTACAAAGATCCGAAACAACCATTAGGTGTTCGAATAAGGGACTTGATGAACAGGATGACTTTGGAAGAAAAGATCGGTCAAATGACGCAGATTGATAGTAGTCTAGCTACACTAGAAGTAATGCGGAATTTCTCCATAGGTAATTTTTGAAAATTGTCAATCGTTTTTTCGTATTAAATACCTTAAATCCATTGTAAAGGTTACGTTTTTATTTTTTTAACGAGTCTTGGATCTTCCGTAGGGAGTTTATTGACCACTGCATCGACCCCTTCAACACAAGAGCCTCCAGAGGCATGGATTAATATGGTAAACAATTTCCAAAGAGAATCGTTGTCTACTCGTTTGGGTATACCGCTGATGTATGGAATTGATGCTGTCCATGGCAATAGTAAAGTTTACAATGCCACCATTTTCCCACATAATATTGGCCTTGGAGTAACTAGGCAAGTGGAATGTAGTTTGTTTAACGTTTGCTTCCTTTTTAACAGTATTTTCTTTAACAATGTGATTTCTTTTTGCAATGTTGAATAGGGACGCTGAATTGGTGAAGAAAATTGGAGCAGCGACTGCTCTTGAAATTCGAGCTACCGGCATCAACTATGCCTTTGCACCTTGTGTTGCGGTATGTAGAGATCCAAGATGGGGTCGATGCTTCGAGAGCTTTGGTGAAGATCCTAATATTGTTCGAGCCATGACTGAGTTCATACCTGGACTTCAAGGAAGCATTCCTAGTGATGGTCGATTAGGTGTTCCTTTTGTTAGCGGACAGTAAGTATTCATTCACAAGCCCTCCTGCCAGCTCACTAGGATTCTTTGTGGCTTGTGTTCTTTTTTCATTTAATGCAGCGTTCATATCGTGGATTAATTGGGTTTAACATTTTTCATTTTACAGAGAAAAGGTTGCATCTTGCGCCAAACACTATGTGGGTGATGGTGGAACGACGAAAGGCATCAATGCGAACGATACCGTCATAGATTTTCATGGTTTATTGAGCATTCATATGCCACCGTACTTTGATGCAGTACGGAAGGGTGTTACAACCATCATGATTTCTTACTCTAGCTTGAACGGAGTCGAAATGCATAGAAATACTCCACTTATAACTGGATTTCTAAAGAACACTCTCAAATTCAGAGTATAAAGAACTCGTCTTTAATTTCTCCTATTCTTTTCAAGATCTTGGTTTCATATACATAAAGATGTTTTCATGTTTTATTGGATGTTTTGTAGGGATTTGTGATCTCAGATTTTATGGGTATTGACCAGCTGACAAATCCGCCTCATGCCAATTACACTTCGTCGATTCAACAAAGCATTATGGCTGGCATAGACATGGTGGGTTGAATAATATGAATACCGTTACTTCCAAACACAAGTTTAGACTTTTTTTTTTTTTTCGTTTTATTTAGTCAAACGTTTTGCAGGCCATGATTGGCTCCGACTACACTGAATTCATCGATGGGATGACTTTTCTTGTGAAGAACAATTCCATCCCAATGAGTCGGATTGATGATGCAGTAAAGAGGATTCTACGCGTCAAGTTCGTGATGGGTTTGTTTGAGAACCCATTCACAGATCTAAGCATGGCAAAATACCTTGGAGAACAGGTTGCAATTATTGTTCTTGAATATGTTAATTCTCTTATTAGGAAGACACTAAGAACATATAACTTGATGCTAATTTGCTAATTTCTTTCATAAACAAACAGGATCATCGTGATTTGGCTAGGGAGGCGGTAAGGAAATCTTTAGTCTTGCTAAAGAACGGTAAATCTGTCAACCAACCGATGCTTCCTCTTCCAAAAAAGTTGACTAAAATCTTGGTAGCCGGAACCCATGCCGATGACATTGGTTATCAGTGTGGTGGTTGGACCATTGAATGGGCTGGGAAAAGTGGCAATACAACAAGTGGTATGCAATCTGTGTTGACCTCTTTTTTTACATATGCATAAATTATAATAAGCTACATGAAATTAATTATTTTTCATGATGGAAATAAACAACAGGTACGACAATTTTATCTGCCGTCAAAAACATAGTTGACCCTACAACCCAAGTATTGTATGTAGAGAACCCGACTCCTGATTTTATCAAGTCAAACAACTTCTCATACGCCATTGTGGTAACGGGTGAGTTCCCGTACTCGGAGTCAGCTGGAGACAGCCAGAATCTAACGATACCAGAACCTGGGCCTACAACCATCATGAACGTGTGTATGTCGGTGAAGTGTGTTGTTGTCCTAATCTCGGGTAGACCCGTTGTGATCGAACCTTATGTTCCTATCATGGATGCTTTGGTGGCTGCATGGCTTCCAGGGACCGAAGGCCAAGGTGTACCCGATGTTTTATTTGGTGATTATGGTTTTACGGGAAAACTAGCAAATACTTGGTTCAAGACTGTTGATCAGCTCCCGATGAATGTTGGCGACTCACATTATGACCCGTTGTATCCGCTCGGATATGGGCTTACAACTGAACCTACCAACCGAGATTAGAAGTCAGATATATATATATATATATATATATATATATATATATATATATATATATATATATATATATATATATATATATATATGTCAAGGATTGAACTTATTGGGGTGTGTAACTTTATGTTTATTACTAGTTTCTGTTAATTAGTGTGTGTATACCGACTTGTACATTTGGTCTATGTCTCATCCAGTAGTCTAGTCCATTCCCCTTGACTCCTAAGATTGTGTATATGTATATTTTATTAATACAAGATATCAGATTTAGTACGCGTGCAATAATCACTTATCAAAGAGTCGTTAATAATGAGCCATGGAAGTAGAGGGGAAAGAACCGAACACGGATATTTTTTTATCTGGAAAATAATTGAAATCCGTATAGGATAAATCCAATCCACCAGTTACAAATCGGATGGATCCTAGCCGGTGATAAGAAATTTTCACCGGATAACTTTACCGTTAAACATAAAATAAAAGACAAATCTTAAAATAAACGGCTATATTGATGTTATACTAGCCATTTAGACATTCAAAATGAGCAAGGTGTTCAAAATCTCCAATTAGATACTAGGTGTGCACCCGCATAAAGCGGCGGCGACAACTATTACTGTTTCAACGAATGTTTTTATTTTTTTTCAAGAAATGTTATTTGACTGTTTCAATGGCTACAAATTTTGTGGATGATATGTTAGAAAATTTTCATGCCCGACCTTTGGACAAACATCATGCCCAAACTGAGATAATATAAATCGTTTCTCCACGTTAAGTCCTAAGAAAATGATTAAAAATTAATTATAAAATAAAAATCCAAAAACTCAAAGTTTTTTCAGAGAATGTTTTGAAAGTTTCATCTGTGACAAATTATCTTGGACTATTTTTAATAATAAGGATGAGGAGGGAAATCGTATCTCTTGGAACGATGAGAAATAGAAAGAAATGGACAAAACAAAAGAAAATGCATTTTTGTCCAATTGCCATTAGTCGAATACACACTAAGCATAATTCATCTTGTTTTGTTGTGTATATAACACCCATAAAATCATGCCAAATTTGAACTTTTAAAAACATTTCAAAACCATTAAATCATTACAAACTTGTTTTCAAAATGTATAATATCAGAGTTTTCCCAGAAACATAAACAAAACATGAGGAGTTGTACGATCACGCCTTTGCCTTGCCGCGATCCCCTGATGTACCTGAAACAATAAACTGAAACTGTAAGTCCGAAAGCTTAGTGAGTTACCCCCAAAATACCAACCTCATATAACTATAATCATATCGTATCAGCAAATACAGAACAACATTCATAACGAGACTTCAGCCTGACTGGACCGCCTCGCAGGGCCTACAGCCTATCTGGACCGCTCCCGAGCCTACGGCATGACTGGAAGCCTATCCGGACCGCTCACCGGGTATGTTGGCCTACAACACAAAGCAGGACCGCCTCAAACCAACCCCCAATCGACCAAACATGTGCACATAAATATCATACGCTAGCTCATATCATATAACAGTCAAACCGATCTAGCAGATCCCTAATCATAGCAACATCCCAATAATCGGGGTACAGACCTAACCGGTCACTAGCATAACATCATCCTATAATCAAGACACTGACCTAACCAGGTCACTAAGCATAAGCATATCACCATCCTAACTACCAGGATGTAAACAATAAACATATCATGCCATAATCCGGATACGAATCCACAAAGGGTTGGCCTTGGTGCCTTAGACCCTATTGATATAGTGATGATAACTCACCTCGCAACTGTCGACTCGAAAGATAAGCTCAACCTAGCCCTGTCAAAAATACCCGTTACCCGAATTACCCGCCCGATTTTTTCAGGTATCAGGTAAATCGGGTATCGGGTTAATTTTTTCGGGTAAGTGGGTAACCCGAATTTTTTCGGGTCGGGTAAAGGGTAAGTTGTTTGGGTTTCGGGTATACCCGATTACCCGAAATATATTTAACAAATAATGTCCCTTTATGAGTTTATCTGTCCCTCCCAATTCCCAAATCCCAATTTCCCTCGTTGAGGCTCGTTCTATTTTCCCCACGTCAAAAAACCCTCGTACCTCGTCCGCTCTTCGTTGGTGTTCGTCACCGGACACCGATCAATCAATTTCATCTAGTCGTCGGACACCTATGTAATGGTTTTCTATGTTTTCTAGATTTAAGATGTGAGTTTTTTGGTAAATGCAAAATACATGCATATACATTGATATCAAGTAATTTAAATGGTAGACTTTGGTTGTTATTATTTCTTTAAGTATTTGTCTTTTTAACATCTTATTAGATTTGATTAAATTGTTAAACGAATACTTGATATCTCAAATATTATTGAGTAAAAAATCTCAATGTTCAAAGTTTAGCACGACATACTTATTTCATTACATTTATTTTTAGGTGTCATTAAAAAATTAAAAAAAAAATTAAAAAATCGCGTAATACCCGAATTACCCTTACCCGACCCATTACCCGAATTACCCAAACCCGAATTACCCGAATTTAATTTGGGTAGGGTAACGGGTAATTTTTTTTATATGAAAGACCCGAATTACCCGAAACCCGAAAATTTTACCCGATCAACACCCCTAGCTCAACCTCTCGGATCACCGACACGAACTCCACCACCTATAGTTACCATAAAACCATGTTCATAAATTGCCAAAATGCCCCAGAAGTCCAATAGTCAGCCCTTGGTTAAGGTCAAAGTCAACTGTCAAAGTCAACAGTCCATGTTGACCTGAACTCGTCGAGTACAACCAGCCACTCGCCGAGTTCCTTGCATAACTCGTCGACTCGTCGAGTTCCTAATGTTGGTGGTCGTGAACTCCTTGGTCAAATCGTCGAGTTACCCTTGCAACTCACCAAGTTCACGTGTGTCCAAAGGTTGGGAAAACCCTAGCTGACTCGCCGAGTCACTCTACTGACTTGCCGAGTCTACGACAATCTTCATCGGACTCGCCGAGTGGACCATGCATCTCGTCGAGTCCCTTCAGTCCTTCATCCAAACAGATGCTTTTTAAGCCATGCTAAGGTTCCATATTGCAGATCCAAATCCCCAAGGCATGTTTATCACGTAAAGTTGCAAACTTTACGTGCATGCAAGGATCTAGAGACTCTAAATGACAAATCCAAGCTTGAAATGGAGTTTTACACCTTAGGAGAGTCTCATTCTTGCAAAAGCTGGAAGCTTTATGGACTTAGAGACGCAAGAGAGTCCAGATCTGAAGTTGCAACTTCAGATCTTAGCTCAAACACAAGAAAGGCTTCTTAATATGCTAGAAAAGCCCTAAAATCCACCCAAAAGAGATCTAGAATGAAATGAGGTTAAGATAACAGCTTAATACCTTCCAAGGGATGCCAACTGAGGTAGATCTCTGATTCCCACAAGTTCCTTGCTTCTATTCACTTGCTCTCCAAGCTTTTCTGACCAAAATCCTCTTCCAAAGCTTAAAACACACAAATGGAGCACACTCACACGAATTAGGGTTTATGGAATATCAAGAGGCTGTAAGGGTGAGACCTTCAGGAGTACCTAAAGGTGATGTGGATCCGACTGAGCTCATCTGGTAGCTCTAACATGTATGCCACCTTGCCAACCCTGGCAATGATCCTGAACGGCCCAATGTATCGGGGACCCAATTTCCCCCTCTTCCTGAAGCGGATCACACCCTTTCAGGGCGAGACCTTCAGGAGTACCATGTCCCCAACCTGGAATTCTAACTCAGATCGGCGTCTGTCGGCGTAACTCTTCTGCCGACTCTGAGCGGTACGCAGTCGCTGCCTAATCTGCTGAATCTTCTCGGTAGTCTGCAAGACTACCTCCGTCCGCCCCATCACCCTATGTCCGACCTCACCCCGACAAACCGGGGTGCGGCATTTCCGCCCATGCAACAGCTCAAAAGGTGGGGCGCCAATGCTGGAATGATAGTTGTTGTTGTAGGCGAACTCTGCAAGGGGTAGGTGGGAATCCCAGCTCCCACCGAAGTCTATGACACACACCCTCAACATATCCTCGAGGGTATGAATGATCCACTCGCTCTGACCGTCGGTCTGCGGATGAAATGTTGTGCTAAAATGCAGCTGTGTGCCCAGTTCCTCGTGGAACTTCTGCCAGAAATGGGAGGTAAATCTAACATCTCGGTCGGAAACAATGGAGACCGGAACCCCATGGCGAGCTACAATCTCGCGAACATACACGTCAGACAACTTCTCGGCCGATGAACTCTCCCGTATAGCCAAGAAATGGGCACTCTTGGTCAATCGATCTACGATGACCCATATAGCATCAAATCCCTTCGCCGTCCTCGGCAACTTGGTAATGAAGTCCATTGTGCTCTGTTCCCATTTCCACATGGGAATCTCTAGGGGCTGCAACATACCATGCGGCCTCTGATGCTCGGCCTTGACCATCCTGCAGCTCAAGCACCTCTCGACATACCAAGAGATTTCTCGCTTCATACATGGCCACCAGTAACTCAAACTCAGGTCTCGGTACATCTTGGTGGCCCCCGGGTGAATAGAGAAGTGAGACTTATGAGCCTCCTCCATGACTGTCTATCTGACCCCACCAGACATCGGAACCCATACCCGACCGCATTGGGTTAATAATCCCCGACTATCCTACACAAACTGGGTGTTCTCACCCTTGATCCTCTCCAATTTCCAGTTCTATGGTCGCATGCCCTCGACCTGAGCATCTCTGATCAAACTCACAAGCGGAGAATCCACCGCTATCCTCATACATATCGCTGGGGTGGAAGACCCAGCGGACTTCCGGCTCAAAGCGTCCACCACCACATTCGCTTTACTGGGGTGGTAAAGGATCTCGCAATCATAGTACTTGACTACATCCAGCCACCTGCGCTGCCTCATGTTCAGCTTCGGCTGATCCATGATGTGTCTCAAGCTCTTGTGATCTCGTCTTGAGAGCGAACACCACCACTCCCAGCTCTAAATCGTGAGTAGGATATCTCGTCTCATGCGGCTTCAGCTGCCGCGATGCCTAGGCTATCACTCGTCCTCTCTGCATGAGGGCCGCCCCCAAACCTATGATGGATGCATCGCAGAACACCATAAAATCCTCAACTCCCTCCGGGAGTGTCAAGACTGGATCCTCACATAACCGCTGGCGGAGGGTCTCAAACGCCCTCTGCTGCTCAGGGCCCCACCGGAAATCCATCCCCTTCCTCGTCAGACGAGTGAAGGGTACTGCAATCTTAGAGAAATCCAGAATGAATCTCCGGTAGTACCCTGCTAATCCCAGAAAACTCCTGATGTCCGAAGGAGACCTCGGCACCTCACACTGCATGACTGCCTCGATTTTGGTTGGATCGACCAAAATCCCCTCCTGGTTAACGAGATGTCCGAGAAACTGGACCTCTCGCAACCAAAACTCACACTTCGAGAACTTAGCATACAGCCGTTCTCGTCTCAGAACCCCCAACAACTCCCTGAGGTGGTCCTCGTGCTGCTCTCGAGTCTTGGAATACACCAAGATATCATCTATGAACACGATGACCGAGCGATCAAGCATCGGTCTGCATACCCGATTCATCAAGTCCATGAATACTGCTGGCGCGTTGGTGAGCCCAAACGGCATCACCACGAACTCGTAATGACCATAACGAGTCTGAAACGCGGTCTTCTCCACGTCCTCCTCTTTATCCTGGACCTGATGATACCCAGACCTCAAGTCAATCTTGGAGAACCAAGATGCACCCTGCAACTGATCAAAGAGATCATCTATCCTTAGGAGTGGATAACGGTTCTTCACCGTCAACTTGTTCAACTCCCTATAATCAATGCACATCCGGTGCTAACCGTACTTCTTCATGACGAAGAGGATCGGTGCTCCCCATGGAGAACTGCTAGGTCGAATGAACTGCTTGCCCAGCAGTTCCTGCAGCTGTGAAGACAGCTCCTGCATCTTGGCTGGCGCCAACCGGTACAACACCTTGGCGATAGGAGCCGCACCCGACACTAGGTCGATCCGGAACTCGACCTGCCTCTTCGGAGGTATCCCTGGCAACTCCTCAGGGAACACGTCGGCAAACTCCCTAACCACTGGAACGTCTGAGACTGAAGTCTGATCTCTGACCCGCGTATCCACCACATACGCTAGATAACCCGCACACCCGTGCTGAATATAGTGTCGAGCCCTGGCAGCTGAACAAAACCTTGACCACTCTGGTGCCCTCGCCATATACAATCAGTTCTCCCCCACTTGGGGTTCGAACTACCACCCGTTGGCCCTCGCAATCTATCATGGCACCAAATCGACTAAGCCAATCCATCCCCACGATCACGCACACCTCCCCCATGGGAATCGGTATGAAATCTATCGGAAAAGACACTACGAAGATCTCCAACTCGCATCCTCGGTAGACCGAAGAAGCAGAAACTCCCTGTTCGTTGTCGATAGAGACTCACAACGGACACTCTAGCTCGCCTACTAGCACACCTAACTCCCTACTAAATGTCTGAGATAGACCGACTCGCCCCCGAGTCAAATAAAACCAATGCAGGCAAGGAGTTCACTAAAAACGTACCTAATCATAGGTACAATGGATAAGCATAAAACATATATAATAAATGAGATAAAGGATAGAAACATACCAACAACCACATCCGGTGTTGCCCTGGCCTCCTCGGCTGTAAGCTGGAAGGCACGCCCCTGAGCCTTCGGAGGCTCTGCCTTAACTGGCCTCCCATCCGCAATCCTTAATGTAGTCGGTGCTGGAACCTGCGTCGGCCTGGCTGCGAGCTGTGGACAGTTGGTCTTCACGTGACCAACCTGATGACAATGATATCATATCCTCATATCCGATGCAGGGGTGGGCTGGCGACAGTCCCTAGCATAGTGCCCCTCCTTGCCACACTTGTGGAACCCACTACCCACTCGACAAGCTCCAGAATGACCCTTGCCGCACTTTCCACAAGTGCGGCTCTGCTGACTCCCGATCCTAGAATCAGCGGTCTTAGACCGCTTCGACGCTGGTTGAGACTGTGTCGGGGCCTGACGCTGCTCGCTCAACTGCTGCTCAATCTCCAACTCACGCCGCCTAGCGGCCTCCTGTAGATCCAGTAGGGTATCACATCGTTGTGTGGAAACAAACTGACGGATGTCCGTCTTGAGCATGCTCATATAACGAGTCATCTGAGCCTGCTCGGAAGCAAACTCCGGACAAAACATCGCCCTCTCAGTGAACATGCGGGTGATCTCCGTCACCGACTCCCCATCCTGTCTCAAACTCAAAAACTCCTGAGCCAAACGTTCCCGCTCGACCCGTGGAATGTATCGGGCGCGGAACATATCCCTGAACTGCTCCCAAGTAACAGCAGCTCTCTGCTCATCAGTGTACGACCCTGTCGTCAACCTCCACTAGTCCTTGGCCCCGAGCCTCAGCATGTTCAGGGCACACCTGACCTTCTGGTCAGTAGGACATGAACACGTGAAGAAACAACCCTCCACGTCAGATAACCACCTCATGGCTCTAATCGGATCCTGGGTACCATTGAATGTCGGGGGCTTCGTGCTATCGAACTCCCGGTACTGGAAGCCCCGACTGGCTCCACCTCCTCTTGCCGCTGTTACAGCCGATGCAGCTGCAGCGGTAGCCGTCTCTGCAAGGGCTATGTAATGCTCGTCGAAGTAGTCAACCATAGCGTTCTTAATAGACCCAAACATCTCCGGCAGCTGTGCCCGGAACATAGCATCAACCTCATCATGTAGGATCTCTCGAATCCTGGCATCCAGCTCCTCTGTACCCATCTGCACCATAGGCTCAGGTGTTGTTGGCCCCTCCTGGCCTCTGTCTCCTGATCCTGATCCTGACTCGGATCCAGTCACAAAGCGTCTCGTAACCACCATACTGAAAGTATAACAGGAAGATATCAGACAATCCGCATAAATAACTGGGAACCAACTCCCGACAAAACCCTAGGGGTTGTGACTTCCTTGCTACACGTATGGGTCCTGTGCTTTCAGTAGTACGGGCCCATACTACCTTCCACACCTACTCATATTTGTCTCAAGTATCACCACAACACCCTAACAATATATATATATATATATATATATATATATATATATATCTATATATATATATATATATATATATATATATATATATATATATATACACACACATACAAACATAGCGAGCACTCAATCCTCACTCCTACAGGAATGCTAAATATCTCATAACTGGCCTCCCGGCCTTGCACGACCCACCCATCCATGAGACTTTCACCAACCCTGCAGCACTAGTGTATGCTAGTCATACATAACGCTGGACCCTATAGAATTTCGAATATCCAATCCTACCCTAAGCCCCCAATCAACAAGAACAGAACATAAGGCTAAATCAAACATTCTCAGGCTATAAGATCTTAATTATGTATAACCGTGATGCATACACGAAACAACAACAATAATGATGTCAATCTCATATAAGGAAAACCCTAGACTAGCAGGCATCATGTAATCAGGCAATTCTATCATACGATCCTGAAGATTCCTAGCCTAGTACTAGCATGCTGTTCTAACATATCACGATATCAAATAACCGTATGGTATTTTGGGGTCTACTTACTGGCTCCGACTGATCGTTCATCCTGCATCCTTCTTTTCTCATTTTGAAAACCATTTTAAAATTATTTTGAAAATCCTTCCTTGGTTTGAGACTGGACTCACACGAGTGTTCATCCAATTCACTCAAACCAAGGCTCTGATACCAACTTATAACACCCATAAAATCATGCCGAATTTGAACTTTTAAAAACATTTCAAGACCATTAAATAATTACAAACTTGTTTTCAAAAATGTATAATATCAGAGTTTTCCCAGAAACATAAACAAAACATGAGGAGATGTACGATCACGCCTTTACCTTGCCGCGATCCCCTGATGTACCTGAAACAATAAACTGAAACTGTAAGCCCGAAAGCTTAGTGAGTTACCCCCAAAATACCAACCTCGTATAACTATAATCATATCGTATCGGCAAATACAGAACAACATTCATAACGAGCCTTCAGCCTGACTGGACCGCCTCGTAGGGCCTACAGCCTATCTGGACCATTCCCGAGCCTACGACATGACTGAAAGCCTATCCGGACCGCTCACCGGGTATCTTGGCCTACAGCACAAAGCAGGACCGCCTCAACCCAACCCCCAATCGACAAAACATGTGCACATAAATATCATACGCTAGCTCATATCATATAACAGTCAAACCGATCTAGCAGATCCCTAATCATAGCAACATCCCAATAATCGGGGTACAGACCTAACCGGTCACTAGCATAGCATCATCCTATAATCAGGACACTGACCTAACTAGGTCACTAAGCATAAGCATATCACCATCCTAACTACCAGGATGTAAACAATAAACATATCATGCCATAATTCGGATACGAATCCACAAAGGGTCTGCCTTGGTGCCTTAGAACCTATTGATATAGTGAGGATAACTCACCTCGCAACTGTCGACTCGAAAGATAAGCTCAACCTCTCGGATCACCGACACAAACTCCACCACCTATAGTTACCATAAAACCATGTTCATAAATTGCCAAAATGCCCCAGAAGTCCAATAGTCAGCCCTTGGTTAAGGTCAAAGTCAACTGTCAAAGTCAACAGTCCATGTTGACCTGAACTCGTCGAGTACAACCAGCCACTCGCCGAGTTCCTTGCATAACTCGTCGACTCGCCGAGTCACTTGAGTGACTCGTCGAGTTCCTAATGTTGGTGGTCGTGAACTCCTTGGTCAAATCGTCGAGTTACCCTTGCAACTCACCAAGTTCACGCATGTCCAAAGGTTGGGAAAACCCTAGCTGACTCGCCGAGTCACTCTACTGACTCGCCGAGTCTACGACAATCTTCATCGGACTCGCCGAGTGGACCATGCATCTCGCTGAGTCCCTTCAGTCCTTCATCCAAACAGATGCTTTTAAGCCATGCTAAGGTTTCATATTGCAGATCCAAATCCCCAAGGCATGTTTATCACGTAAAGTTGCAAACTTTACGTGCATGCAAGGCTCTAGAGACTCTAAATGACAAATCCAAGCTTGCAATGGAGTTTTACACCTTAGGAGAATCTCATTCTTGCAAAAGCTGGAAGCTTTATGGACTTAGAGACCCAAGAGAGTCCAGATCTGAAGTTGCAACTTCAGATCTTAGCTCAAACACAAGAAAGGCTTCTTAATATGCTAGAAAAGCCCTAAAATCCACCCAAAAGAGATCTAGAATGAAATGAGGTGAAGATAACGGCTTAATACCTTCCAAGGGATGCCAACTGAGGTAGATCTCTGATTCCCACACGTTCCTTGCTTCTATTCACTTGCTCTCCAAGCTTTTCTGACCAAAATCCTCTTCCCAAGCTTAAAACACACAAATTGAGCACACTCACACGAATTAGGTTTTATGGAATATCAAGAGGCTGTAAGGGGAGGCTGAGGAGGCCAATGATCCTTTAAATATGGTGCAAAACGCCGAAAATTAGGGTTTCATCCTCCAGCTCCTACTCGTTGAGTCCCTTCTTGGACTCGGCGAGTAGGTCACTTAAAACGTGGACCAACCCGCTGCTACTCGACGAGTCAGGGCAACCAACTCGTCGAGTAGACCTTGAAATCAATAAAATTTTATAACAAAATAAATACCTGAGAATCGGGGCGTTACAATTCTCCCCACTCGAACTAGACTTCATCCTCGAAGTCTGTCGCGGTGAACAACTCCGGATAGTGCTCCCGCATCTCTGTCTCCGGTTCCCACGTCCACTCGGACCCTCTTCGGTGCTCCCACGCCCACGACCACTAAAACCAATAACATCTTTGGAAATCCAACAGAATTATTGCCTATAAACTATTGATATGAAACTTGAATAAAGAAAGAAAAATAAACTAAATGATTAAAACCGAAGCTGAAATATGTTAATAAAACGTGGAGTCGTGAAATCTAGTGAATAAAGTGAAAGTAATGCGAAACAATAACATATCTCATATTTTTTACTTTTTAGTATAATTTTCTATCTACGTTAAAAAAGAAACGAAATTTAGTTGATATTTTCTTCCTAAAATATTTTCGGTGATTATTCTTTACAACAATTAGTTTTTGTTCATAGAAATATAGTGGTTTGTGCAAAACAAATTTGTATATTAAGTTTTCAAACATGTACCTCTTAAATTTCAAGAAAATGTCAATATGCTTTATAATATAGTTAAGATAATTAGGATTACTTGATGTTCTTTTTTTCTTTTGGTAGTTTCTTGCTAGTCCTATTCCATTTTTAATAAAATTCCGTTGTTCTAAAAAAACTTTGGACCGGAGAAAAACAGTAAATGATTTTAGGTTCCAAAAATTATAATCATGGTTTTTCTTTAGCATGTGATGTTTGGACTGCTCCTCATAGAAATGTCAATTCGTATCTAGCCGTTACATCTTATTACTTCAATCCGCAAAGTTAGCTAACGCTGAACGAACCATTGATTTTGATTTTTTTTGGTTATTTTCACTTCAGTCCAAATTTATATAAAATCCTAGATGACTTAATTATATTTTTCCTTTAACTTTGACTTATTTTACAAGCTCTTACCTAAGTTCTATGTGATTAAACTAAAATCCAAAAGGGTTTTGGTTGCTGAGATCGACAATCACACGTATAAGAACAATAGTTAATATACATAATACATTTAAAAACGATATTTATGTGGTTTAAGTTCGGACATGAGTAGAAACGAGGGACTAGGTCTGTTTTTGCCTACAATAATAGTATTATGGGTGCTAAACCGTAAAAATATTTAATAGTTGATGCATGAAGCTCAAATGAAGTGCTTCTATTTAGAGGCAGAGGCAGAATACGGACATAAAAGTAATGGTGTTCGAACCAAAACATCAAAATGAAATCATATAACAAATTTAATATGGTTTAAGTTATAATATACTCGAGATGTGAAAATTATATATATGAAATATGCTTGCATCTTTCATCAGTAATTGTTAATTGTTAGAACTAGAGATGAACCCGAATTTATTATTTTACGGTTAACTTTTAAAAATATTTTTCTATGTTTTGTCCCTATTTACAATAATGGCCAAGTCACCTTTTTAATAACTAAATCATTAAAAAATTAAAATAAAACAAATGAGCTACAATGAAAACTAGTGGAAGCCCCCGCGCCATTGGCGTGGGTTTGAATAAGTTTCGACCTAGCCTTTATTGATCTTTTACGCGAAAGGGATTGTGGTTGTGTGTTGTGGAACAAAGCTCTTAAATATGGCAGATTCTCCATCTGCTGGGAGTTAACTCTTAACACCAAAATAACCTCTCTTCCAAGTTGTCATGACCCCAGAAATTTTGTGTTGTCAAATGTCAAAATTCCTGAGCAGCTGCACTGAAAAGAAATAGGAAACATTCATATTAATTTTGTTACAATAATTTGAATAAAGATATATAGAGTATGAAAAGGAAAACTTACTGTAACGTCCGCTTCTTCAGGTAAATTTCTTATTCTTTAAGTATCTAATTATGTTGCATAAGGACCCAGTACGTTGGGCGTAAATGAGGTACGTTGGGCGTACCTCGAAGAGCCTTGGACACGGGGTAGCCCCCTAGTACGTTGGGCGTAGGTCAGGCAGGGGAAAACCCTAATTTTTAGGGTTTGCACCCTATTTAAACACATTAATACCCCAAAGCTTTCACCTTATCAGCCTAATTGCCTTTGTGAGCTACACCTCGAAACCCTAACCCATTTCTCAATATATTGATCATTGTGTATGTGTTTTGGTATATGTGGTGCATATTGAAAAAGAAGAAGACTTGTACAGAAGCATTGGTCAAATGAGAGCTTGTAGATCCAGGGATTATTCACTCTTTCCAGCTTATTGGAGGTATAAAGTATGAACTTTTCTCATCCTATGTCTAGATGAAGATTTGGAGAAGATTTTAGCATATTTTAGTCCTATGGATGAACTCTTGTGAGTAAATGCTACTCCAGATGTTTTTAGAGGTTTCTTTGGATGTTTATGAGGTCCTTGGTCTATAAAGCTTGTATCTTGATGGTTGTAGATCAACAACGCATGAGTTAGTAATCATTTAATGATAGTAGAATGCTAAATCTAGAGTTTGAGTCCCATTAAGACATGCAAAAGGATAAAGTTGCTAACTTTATTGTTTAGGACGTCCCTAGAGAGCTAGATCTAGAGTTGGACGTTAGGTCTTAACGAATTAAGACCTTAAAGGAAGGTTTTGGCCAACTGGGGCGTACGCTGAGCGTACGTACCTGGGATCGCGATCCATGCGAAGCCATTGATTATGTCGGGCGTACTAGTGGTATGCTTAGCGTACTCACCTGAGAACCTTTTTGGGCCTTTGATTTTGGGCCACCTTGGACTTTAGGGTTTTGGGCCCTTGTTGGGCCACACGTCTTTTTGAGTTGGGTGTTTATAGATTTGGGCCCATATTGGGCTTTAAGCGCCTTTTTGATTTTGGGCTAGTTTGGAATTGGGTCATCTTATGTTAGGCCCATTAAAGGATGGGTAAAGCGACCTTTTTACCCTAGGATTCGGGATTTAGAATCTGGACCCTTAGTTTGGGTTAGTGACCTAATTGCTAATTAGGGTTGTATTATTTGTGATTTAGTGTAGGGATTTTCGATTCAGCAGCCCGAGTATGATTTGTTGATCTCCACACTGAGGTGAGTTTTCCTTCATTGAAATCGTGGGTCGAAGGCACCAAGGCCGACCCAATGGATTATGTTTGTAGAATGATAGTTGTCTTTGTGACATTTATTGTTACGCCTGCATGTGCTTGTTGTCTTTGTGACTCTTACTGATATGATTGTATGGTTAGTTGTAGGGGTGAAATAGACCTGATACCGGTTGAAAGAGACCGAAGGGGGTGAAAGAGACCCAATACCGGTTGAAAGATACCGAAGGGTAGGGGTGTTCAAAACCATATATCCGAAAATTCGGATATCCGAAAGTTTCGGATAGTGGATATTGATATCCGAAAATTCGGTACATATGAAGAACATGTTTTCTGTGCATTTATTCAACATACAGACCATAAACCAAACTATTTTTTTTTCATTCGACTAATTTACAACATAATTTAAGTTACTGCTTATGGAATATTGAGTTCATCAATACAGAGAAGTCACCAACATGGAAATATCTCATTCTTTTATTTTAAATTAACTATACATGTTAGCCTAATGTGTTTCCTAATAAGTTTAATTTTTTTTCTTTTTGTTTCTATTTGATAAATAAGTTATATGTATGTTAATAAACTACATCTATGTTCCAAAATCTCTTCGTTTATTTATTTTAAAAATAATAAAAAAATTAATGGAAAATTATATATTTTGGATACCGGATATCCGAAATATCTGAAAATTCCTAAATGACTATCCGAATCCGAATCTGAAATTTCGGATAACTTTGTTTCGGAATTTCGGTATTTCGGATCGGATATTCGGATACAGATTTTTTTGAACACCCCTACCAAAGGGGGTGAAATACACCCAATACCGGTTGAAAGATACCGAAGGGGGTGAAATAGACCCAATTATGTTTTGACTGTTATGTATGTATGGTATGAGGTATTGTGAGGAAGCTCACTAAGCTTTGTGCTTACAATTTTCAGTTTATGTTTCAGGTACTTCCAACTCGAAAGAGAAGGGCCCGACCTGATCGCACCGCATCCGCCATGTTTTCCGCATTACGTGATTTTGGGATTATGTACTTTGATGATATTGTTACTATGATACATTTTTGGTTGATTTGACATGATTATTGAGTGTTTGAGAATGATTTAAATACAATTTTTTTATCTGATTTTTGGGATGTTACAAGTTGGTATCAGAGCCTTGGTTTGAGGGATTCAAGCATACTCTCGGGTGTGTCCGAACTCAAACTGAGGATTTGGTAGATTTTTCATAAAAAGAAACAGTTTATTAAGGGGTTTTCAATAAAAGAAAGGGGTGCGATGCGTGCAATCAGCCAAGCTCAAGTAAGTCTTCCCAAAATACCCACACATGTTATATGTTTTACGCTGTTATATGAGAATCGAATGCTGGATTAGGACTAGGTATCTGCTCAGGATTACGTGATAGAATGCTAGGAGAGATGCATATATGTGCCTATTGTATGAGCTTATAGATCTGCATGCTAGTATAGATCAGTTATCTGATAGGATGGCTTGGTTAGGGTATGTTCTGATCCGAATTTCTTAATGCTCGAATGTTGTGTGCTTTGTGATTTTAGGAATTCTCAGTAATATCAACTAACTAGTAGGCGAATGTGCTTGGTTACATATTTTTGGGATTAGATAATTTTAGAGGGTTAGGTTTAACTCTATTGAGCAGCTCTTGTTTGAGTCCAATCGTTGTAGTGTGAGACCTTTCACTCGAAGAATTATCTAGTACCGGTAGTATGTAATTGTAATCGTGCGGTAGTTAGGTGGTATTAGAGGGAGTTTCTTCAACAGCTGATAACAATGAGTGGTGAGGAAAGGGACCCTAGGAAGGTCCTGGAATATGTCTTGGCGCATAGGGTGCTCTATAGTATGATAGGAGTACTAGATAGAAAGGAAACGACTTAGAGGATTCGTGTGACATCCCCATTTTCATGGCCAGAAAAGACCGATTTTGTTTATGCTTTATAAAAATCAGAGTACTTCTTTTAATAAAAATGTTGAGGAATTTGTTCCCAAAATAAAAATATGATAAAGATTTATCAAATCATTTCCGTAGAAATGTATTTCATTAAAAAGACTCGGGATGTCATGTTCGATACAGATCAAAAGCATAAACAGTACAATATAAGCCTTACTACATTATTTCATATCTACAGGCCTATCCGTAATCCCTCATCCAAAACATCACATTTATGCTCGAACGCCACTACCTGTAATACATGAAACTGAGTGGGTCAGGCTTGGGAGCCTGGTGAGCACATAGGGTTTTCAACTCACAATAAATAAGTTATTTAATTTCATCAACCAACAATAACCCGATTACCCGTTCCCGTTATCCTCACTTTATGTCCCTAAACACCTATCATAAGGGACCTAGCCTAAGGATCATCATCGGGATGGACACTACTACTAAGGGGATTCCTCAGCAATAAATGTCCTTAAGGCAACCATGAGGGGGATGGAGTACACCGGTGAACACATCGTTCACAAACACCTACAGGTTGCGAGCCTGCTAACGTTCCATTGGACTGTCTAGAAGAGTCTGTGGTCGTCATCTATACTCCGCTAGATGACAGAATCAACAACACCAACATCGAGGCCTCTCATCATTTTATCACACGTCGTCTATTACATCTACCCATGTTTTACCCCAACATTTTTGTAGATATAAAATACATATACAGTTTAAATCATTTAAAACATGTATAAAAATCTTTCATCAGCATAGACAGCAAGTATTCAGACAATATGCACACATAGCACGTAATTTATATTAAATACTTCATATCTATGTGTAAGATGAAAGTGACTATGCACTCACTTGTTAAGGTGGTGATTCCGAACTCAAACAGCGCTTCGTTACTCTTAGAACAATTTCCTTCGACAAAACCTAGTATCATTACCGCTAGGGTTTAGTCTAATATTCACCGAGACTAATTAATAGTCTAGCTATTATTACTATTATATAAGCGTTAAACAATACTCTTCACCCACTATGTACAGACAGGGGCCAGACATAAAACACCGAAGGGCAGGACCATTTTGGCATATAGCACTTCTAAAATCCAACAACCCTATGCGGCCCTTTAAACCAGATTCCCCGTACCGCGAGTGGTTAAAAAGATATTATAACAACACTTATATAACCCATAATAATAGCCTAAATAATTATTATAAAGTCCTAATAACGTTACTATAATTAAATAAAAGCTATATTAAAAATAGCGTAGGCGTAGCTCACTTACAGCGGGTTTTCTCGAAAATTGGGTTTCGCTTGGAGCAGCGTTTCTGAACCGAAAGACTCTTTTTCTCGAGACTCCGAGAGCCTCGGGGCTTCCTTCGGGTGCTAGGGGGGTTTACCTAGGCTTTAGGGGGGTTTTAGAGGCTAGAGAGAGGTTCTAGAGAGAGAGATGGCTTGAAAGGTGTGAATAACTCGGCAGCCCTTCATCTCTATTTATAGGCTGAATTGGGGTCAATTCACGTCGTGAACCTTAAATTCACGTCGTGAACTGGCTTGGGCACCAAGTCACAGCCTGGTGCTGACACGTGGCATCGCACATAGGGTGGAAATCAGCCGATTTTCAAAAATTCATAACTTTCGCATACGAGCTCCGTTTTCGACGTTCTTTATATCCACGCGTAGGTAAAAATAAGATCTACAACTTTCATTTTGACTCCGTCGGCTAACTTGTCACACCCCCAAACCAGAATGGCGGAAACATTCGGGGGTGGGTGACTTCACGTAGTATCATAACAGTTGAATATTTGTAAAGAAAGTAAACACAACCATCATAAATATAATTTAAAAGTTACATTGTTGCATATGATACATGTCTCAAAAGAATATTACAAATATGATGATTTAATAAGTTTTGAAAACTGACGCCTTAACGTCCCTTCTCCAAAAGCTGATGTTTTACCTGTATTACTGATTCCCTGAGAAATACAAGTAGTTTTGAAAAAGTGTCAACAATTAAGTTGGTGAGTTCATAAGCATTTTTGTACTAAAATTGTATGCCTTTCGGTAAAAATAACTGAGCACGTTTCTAGAAAATCCAATATTTTCCATGCATGTGTGGTAGTTTGAAAAAGTTCAAAAGACTGGAATGCATAAGTCTCTTCCGTGCTAAAAAAGACTGGAATGACGTTTGTCACCCCAGACCTGCCGGTCTAACTGTAGCTAACAGTTTAGGTGCGGGATTGTCAATCCCGTATAGATCTATACACAAGTATCACGCTCTCCCTACAAGAGATTATGGTTTATAATACAGGACTTGAAATGCGTACTTGAGAGTACGGTGAAGCCGGATGTCTCACAAAACTTAGTATCAAAAGATTTACGGAATGAAAAGTCCACATTTCTTGTAAATGAAAGTATTTCCTTTTTATAATGTTTATGTAAAGGTGTCATGAATAACTTGTAAACTATACCCATTATAGTTTTTCGAAAGTATGTTCCGTTTGGTTATAAAACTCGGTGTAATACCAACTTTGCATGTAAAGGGTAACGTTGGTGGTAATGTTGTTTAACATTTATAAACAAGATGTAGGTAAAGTATTTGAAAACATATGTAACGATGCGTATTTAAAACATAAGTTTTTCCCGTGTTTCACTTGTATTTCCCCCCCTTAAAACATGAAAAAGACGTGAAAATGTAGGGGTATGAACTCACCTGGAAAGTGTGGTGATTTGAAGAAAACGAGATTTTCTCGGGCAGCACTTCGACCGGGAGGTGGCAAGTTTCTCGAGATTCTTGGAGCTTCGGACCTTCGTCGGAACTTGGATATGTAACCGGAGTGTCGGGGTCGTCTCGGGTGCTAAGCGTAGAGTAGAAGTGAGAGAGATGAGAGAATTGAGCAAGAGAAGTCGGAATCCTCGCATCTTATTTATAGGGTGAACTTTCGGGACTCACGTCGTGAGCATGGGATGACTCACGTCGTGAGTTTGGTCCGTAGACGCGACGCCTGGTGGTCTAGCTCTGGCACACATCAGTCATAGACTCACGTCGTGAGTCTCTAGCTCACGTCGTGGGTCTTCGGATAAGGTTGTTTTGCGTGCCCCGAACTTCAGAAATTCATATCTCTCACATACAGGCTCCGATTTCGACATTCTTTATATCCACGCGTAGGTGAGATTATGCTCTACAACTTTCGTTTAGACTCCGTCGGCTAATTTGGACTTAAGTTTTTAATATTATATTTTTAATAGGCCGGGACAGGAAAAATCCATTAAAAATTCATAACTTCTTCATCCGATGTCCGTTTTCGTCTGTCTTTTTACCGTTGTATTACTATTGTCGAGATCTTCAATTCTCGTTTAGGTTGCGTCGGCTAAAAATGCTCGATCTCTATTTCGAGTTTTTAGCTTTCTACTGCTATATCCGAAACTTAGAAAAATCATAACTTCCTCATACGAAGTCAGATTTGGGCGTTCTTTTTATGCATCTTTATGGTTTAACATAATCTACGAATTTCGTTTAGATACCTAAGGCTAAAAAGTATTTCATTGAAATTTCATTTCTTACACTTGACATTGTTTTACTAGTTTTCTCACGAATCTTTGATTAGTCATAACTTCTTCGTTATAACTCGGATTTGAGTGTTCTCTATATTTCTGAAAACCTTGATACGATATCTAACAATTTATGTATCTCAATTGAGACTTTTGAACAATTCATTTTTGACGTTATTTTTATTGATTCCAAAAATAGATTATAATATTTGACTTTTTGAACATTACATTGACTTGAAATATCGGGTTGTCACATCATCCCCCCGTTAGAGAGAATTTCGTCCCGAAATTTAATCTAAGACAAAGTTCATGGGCTAGGAAAAAGGTGCGGGTACTTTTGTTTCATCTGATCCTCGCGCTCCCAGGTGTATTCAGGTCCTCACTTGGCATTCCAACGGACCTTCACAATGGGTATGCGACTTTGTTTAGTTCTTTTAATTTCCCGATCCATGATTTCTACTGGCTCTTCTACGAAGTGGAGACTCTTCTTGATTTCAATTTCGTCCAGAGGGATGACGAGGGTCTCATCGGACAAGCACTTCTTTAGGTTCGACACGTGAAAGGTAAGGTGTACGTTATTGAGTTCCTGCGGTAATCGAAGTTTGTATGCCACCGGGCCGATCCTGGCAAAGATCTCGAAGGGTCCGATATACCTTGGGTTTAGTTTCCTACGTTTTCCAAAACGTATTAATCCCTTCCAGGGTGAGACCTTCAATAGCACCCGGTCTCCAACCTGGAATTCCAAGGGTTTCCGTCTTTTATCCGCATAACTCTTTTGTCTGTCTCTTGAAGCCTTTAGTCGTTCTCGGATTTGGACAATCTTCTCGGTAGTTTCCCTTATGATTTCCGGGCCAGTGAGAGTGTTGTCGGGTACTTGACCTCTAGCAAGTTGCGTGTCACCCACTTCATCCCAGCACAGTGGTGATCTGCACTTGCAGCCATAGAGGGCTTCGAATGGAGCAACTTTGATGCTAGTGTGATAGCCGTTGTTGTACGAGAACTCGACCAATGGTAAATGGGTATCTCAAGCCTTACCAAAATCGATCACACAAGCTCTTAGCATATCTTCTAAGGTTTGAATGGTTCTCTCACTCTGGCCGTCGGTTTGTGGGTGGTAGGCGGTACTCATGTCTAGTCTCGTTCCTAAAGATTTTTGCAGTGACTGCCAGAACCTCGAGGTGAAACTGCTATCTCGGTCCGAGATAATGGATATTGGTACACCATGCAGTCGTACAATCTCCCTGATGTATGTTCTAGTTAGTTTCTCCAGCTTATCCGTTTCCTTTATTGGTAGGAAGTGTGCGGATTTGGTTAACCTGTCGACGATCACCCAAATGGTGTCAAGTCCACCCGCTGTCTTGGGTAGCTTGGTTACGAAATCCATGGTTATCCGCTCCCACTTCCACTCGGGTATTTTAGGTTGTTGCAATAATCCCGAGGGCTTTTGGTACTCTACCTTGACTTTGGCGCAAGTCAGACATTTGCCTACATAGGTAGCAATTTCGGCTTTCATGTTTGGCCACCAATACAGTTTCTTGAGATCCAGATACATCTTGTCTGAACCGGGATGTACGGAGTATCGAGTCTTATGGGCTTCATTCATGACAACATTTCCGAATCCGCCAAACTTCGGCGTCCAGATCCGATTCATGAAGTAACGAACTCCGTCATCCTTGACTTCAAGATTCTTATCCATTCCTCTTAAGGCCTCCCCCATCACATTTTCGAATTTCAAGGCTTCCATTTGAGCTTCCTTGATTTGTGTGGACAGGTGTGATTGGATTGTCATGGTTAATGATTTTATTCGGCGGCCCGAGTATTCCTTTTGGCTGAGGGCATCAGCTACTACATTAGCTTTTCCGGGATGATAACGAATTTCGCATTCGTAATCGTTTAGTAGTTCTGCCCACCGCCTTTGCCTCATGTTGAGTTCCTTTTGGTTGAGGATGTGCTGAAGACTCTTATGATCGGTGAAGATTGTACATTTCGTGCCGTAGAGATAGTGTCTCCAGATCTTTAGAGCGAAAACGACTGCTCCTAGTTCGAGATCGTGCGTGGTATAGTTGACCTCGTGCGTCTTGAGCTGTCTCGAGGCGTATGCGATGACCTTCCCTCGTTGCATTAGGACACATCCAAGTCCCTGGTGTGACGCATCACAGTAGACCACAAAGTCTTTTGTTCCTTCTGGTAAGGATAATATAGGTGCGCTGCATAGGGCTCGCTTCAGTGTTTGGAACGCAACATCTTGTTTTTCTCCCCAGCTGAAGGTTACACCTTTCTGAGTCAGGGTGGTAAGTGGCTTAGCAATTTTCGAGAAGTTTTGTATGAACCTTCGGTAATACCCAGCGAGGCCCAAGAATTGTCGGATTTCTGTTGGAGTCCTCGGAGTTGACCAGTTCTCGATTGCTTTGATTTTGGAATGGTCCACGTGTATCCCTTCCTTGCTGACCACATGACCTAGGAAATCTACTCTTCGAATCCAAAATTCGCACTTTGAGAATTTTGCGTATAACTTCTCTGTCCGTAACGTTTCCAAGACATGTTGGAGGTGTTGGCTATGTTCCTCTTTACTCCTTGAATAGATGAGTATATCGTCTATGAACACGATCACAAATTTGTCCAGGAAAGGACGACATACTCGGTTCATCAAGTCCATGAACACCGTCGGTGCATTAGTTAATCCGAAGGGCATTACTACAAACTCGTAGTGACCATAGCGAGTTCAGAACGCCGTCTTGGGAATGTCACCTTCCAGAACTCGCAGCTGGTGATACCCAGATCTTAAATCGATCTTTGAGAAGTAGCTCGCTCCATGTAGTTGGTCGAACAGATCGTCTATGCATGGTAAGGGATATCGGTTCTTGATCGTGAGCTTGTTCAGTTCCCGGTAACCGATGCACATGCGAAACGATCCGTCCTTCTTCTTTACGAACAGAATCAGTCTGATGAATCCGTGTTTCACTTGTATTTCCCCCCTTAAAACATGAAAAAGACGTGAAAATGTAGGGGTATGAACTCACCTAGAAAGTGTGGTGATTTGAAGAAAACGAGATTTTCTCGGGCAGCACTTCGACCGGGAGGTGGCAAGTTTCTCGGGATTCTCGGAGCTTCGGACCTTCGTCGGAACTTGGATATGTAACCGGAGTGTCGGGGTCGTCTCGAGGTGCTAAACGTAGAGTAGAAGTGAGAGAGAAGAGAGAATTGAGCAAGAGAAGTTAGAATCCTCGCATCTTCTTTATAGGGTGAACTTTCGGGACTCACGTCGTGAGCATGGGATGGGTCACGTCGTGAGTTTGGTCCGTAGACGCGACGCCTGGTGGTCTAGCTCTGGCACACATCAGTCATAGACTCACGTCGTGAGTCTCTAGCTCACGTCGTGGGTCTTCGGATAAGGTTGTTTTGCGTACCCTGAACTTCAGAAATTCATATCTTTCGCATACGGGCTCCGATTTCGACATTCTTTATATCCACGTGTAGGTGAGATTATGCTCTACAACTTTCGTTTAGACTCCGTCGGATAATTTTGACTTAAGTTTTTAATATTATATTTTTAATAGGCCGGGACAGGAAAAATCCATTACAAATTCATAACTTCTTCATCCGATGTCCGTTTTCGTCTGTCTTTTTACCGTTGTATTACTATTGTCGAGATCTTCAATTCTTGTTTAGGTTGCGTCGGCTAAAAATCGCTCGATCTCTATTTCGAGTTTTTAGCTGTCTATTGTTATATCCGAAACTTAGAAAAATCATAACTTCCTCATACGAAGTCAGATTTGGGCGTTCTTTTTATGCATGTTTATGGTTTAACATAATCTACGACTTTCGTTTAGATACCTAAGGCTAAAAAGTATTTCATTGAAATTTCACTTCTTACACTTGACAGTGTTTTACTGGTTTTGTCGCGAATCTTTGATTAGTCATAACTTCTTCGTTATAACTCGGATTTGAGTGTTCTCTATATTTCTGAAAACCTTGATACGATATCTAACAATTTATGTATCTCAATTGAGACTTTTGAACAATTCATTTTTGACGCTATTTTTATTGATTCCAAAAATAGATTATAATATTTGACTTTCTGAACATTACATTGACTTGAAATATCGGGTTGTCACATAACTCTCGACCGATCTTAAATTTAATAGTAGGAGGAGATTAGACTGTTAAATGACCGCGAAGAATTCGTAACTCCTTCATACGGACTTCGTTTTCGTTTGTCTTTTTATCGTTGAGTTCATATTAATGGGATCTTCAACTCTCATTTAGGTCGCATAGGCCAAAAACTGCTCGAACTAAAATTCGAGTTTCGGGTCGTGCACTGTTATGCCGAATTTAGAAAATTCATAACTTCCTCATACGAAGTCAGATTTGGACGTTCTTTTTATGGATGTTCTCGGTTTAAAATATTCTACGACTTTCATTTAGATTACTAAGGCCAAAAAGTCTTCTATCGTAAATTCACTATTTACGCTTCCCGGTGTCGTGTCGGTTCCGTCGCGAAACTTCGACGGGTCATAACTTCTTCGTTATAACTCGGATTTCGGCGTTCTTTATATCCCCGGAATCCTTGTTTTGACCAATACAACTTTATATAAAGATATTGGGCTTATCTCACACTTTAATTTTGACGCTTATTTTTATCCTTTATTTATTATACATTTATAAATAAGTAATAAACACATAAATGCACATAATTCACATAATACTCAAATAATTCATCTTTATTACTTCAAAAAGAGTTACAATAGTTGACCTAGACTATTATATCATCTACTAATGCTTAGCCCCGAAACATGGGCGTTACAATTCGAGACAGTCCTTGGGAAGGGTATAGATAGGTGTGAAAGGTAGTATTGGGCATGTACTACAGGAATCACATGATCTATACCCAAGACAAGGAAGGACACGATGAATTCAAGAAACTTCGAGAGTGTGAACCTCTTCGTATGTTTATTGATTGTTTCTTTTGTGTTATGTTTTAGCATGGTGATGACACATGGTGGGGCAGGAGATTCAGGATCTGGAACTGGTTCGGACTCGTACATCAAACCAATTGATGAGGGTTTACGCGAGTTCATCGCGTTTGAGATTACTAGAGGCATCCTCGAGGTGACCCGAATGATGTTTTGGTCGATCAAGGAGGGTATCATCGAGTTGATGGAGGAGCCCCTTCGGATCTTTAGGGCCGATATGGCCGCTAGTCAGCACGGAGCCCACACTCTCTCCTTCAAGGATTTCAGGGGATATGGGGCGCCATAACTCTTTAGGGTGAAGGACCCCATTGCCTCCAGGCATTGGCTGTTCTTCGTGGTGAAATTCTTTATTCAAATGCAAGATAAAATTCTCGAGGAATAGCGACTTATCATTTTTTGTTACATAATAGCCCTAACTCCCTATTACTTTCAAGTATTTACAAGAATTGCAAGGAATACATATGTTAAAGTTAATTAAGCAGAAGAATGAAAACTTATTATGGAAGTTTAAGTTTTAATGTTTTATACCTTCTTGTGTAAAGGTTTGGACTTTAATTTTGGAGCTTACTGCAGTTGTTCTTTTTCTAGTTCTTTAGAGTTACTGATCTTCAAATTTCGTTGCATCGACAATGTTTGTAAAAGGGGTATCTTTAGAATTGTTAGAGGTGTTTTACATTGATGATTCTCCATGAAGAAGAAGAAAACTTAGCAGATATCTGAAGGTATATACGAAAGATGTGGACTTAGATGTTGCTTCCTGCAACTACAAAACAAAAATAACATTGCAACTACAAGCAACAATCATAATGCACCCACAGTTATTTGTGCTAATGAAGAGGGAAACTGTAATAGATAATATGGTATAACCTTTTGAGAATTTTCAACTTCACTCAAGTCACGAAGGCTTTCAATCCCAATAGTTATTGATGTTCTATCTGTAGATAAAAAACCGTACACCAATAAATAAAAGACAATTATGTATTTGAAAGAAAATGTATGTGTAACATCCCAAATTTCAAGCCCAAAAATTTCATTTTTAATTAAGTAATTCACAACATAGTTTACCAAAACATTTCTCATGCCATGTCATTTGTAAAAAGAAACTTAACAATGTGTCTGAAAATTATATCGTCAAAAGTAAAATAAATCAGAGTACATTCCCAGAAAACTCCATGCGGAAACCATGTGTGTGTGTGTGATGCGCTGCTACACCGCCGAGTCCTTCCCCTTAGACGAAGAGGTACCTGAAACCAAAACTAAATGTGTAAGCACAAAGCTTAGTGAGTTCCCCCATCATACCACACACCATACAATCACATAGCATACATATTGCCGGGCAATTCTGGGGCGCCCGTCCTACCCATGTCAAGCCATTCTGGGGTGCTGACCTACCCATGTCAAGCCATTCTGGGGTGCTGACCTACCCATGTCAGGCTGTTCTGGGGTACCGACCTACCCTCCGGTCTTTCAACCAAACACGGGGACTATTTCACCCCCTACTACTAACACATAATATCATATCTCAATCATGCTGTCAGACATATCTGGGGTGTCCGACCTACCCGTTGGTCCTAACGACCGATTCGGGGAGTAGTCCCCTTCTACTGATACTATCGCACGTAACATAGCAAACTAGCATAGTCACATATCAAACTAGCATACTCTCATATCAAGCAATAGCAGACCAGACAATTATCACAAATACAATCATCTCAGCTAAACAACTACTAGTGGGCCGGCCTTGGTGCCTTAGACCCACTTCTACTGGAAGGTAACTCACCTCGATGTCGTGTAGTGTCGGAACTGTCCTCGGCATGAAGGTCGGCTCTCCTCGACTCCTCAATCCCTACACGGAAACTCTCAAGTCATCAAACAGAACATACAACCCTAACCAGGGTCAACTCAAGTCCAGTCAAAGTCAATATTGAACAAAGTCAACACCCAGTTGACTTGACTCGCCGAGTTGGTCTACCAACTCGTCGAGTCAATACTTCACTAACCCGATCCAACCCCGACTCTACTCGTCGAGTCTAGCAAGAACTCGACGGGTTCTCCTTCATTCAAACCATCGGGAGCATCTTCATCCGACTCGCCGAGTTCATCCTTGAACTCGTCGAGTTCATCTCCTTCATAAGAATGTGTCCAGTCTATGACTCGCCGAGTTGTATGAACAACTCGTTGAGTCCATCTTCAAAGATTGGGAGATTGCCTTGGACTCGCCGAGTCTGTTCATCCACTCGTCGAGTCCCATGATTCTGAGGCCCCCTTTTTGCATCCAAACAACTAAGGGACTTCCTTCCCTAACAACTGGTCCATCCACAGAAAGGATTTGGTGGTCAATACACACCGACTCGCTGAGTCCCAAGAACGACTCGTCGAGCCCATCCATGACCATTACTATACAATAAATTTAGATGGGTCTTAACTCATCAAAACCATAGATCTGGTCCCCTAATGTCCATTTTACACGTAAAGTTTCCAACTTGGTGCACATGCAAGGGGTCTTTGGCTCAAAAGGCCATTAAAAGTGATCCACAAGATGCATGGAGCTCTCATGGACATAAAGTTGGCACCTTTATGCCATGAGACCCTTCCAATGACTCAGATCTGAAGTCAAGAGCTCATATAACACTTCATAAATCCGAATATGGCTTGGAAAGCCCTAAATGTGCCCAAAACCCAAGTCCAAAGATGAATAAACACATAGAAGACCAAGACATGGGCATTTTACCTTGATTGAGCTGAAAATGGAACTAGATCCCTGAATCTCTAAGCCCCAACTCGAACTCTCAAGCTTCTTTCTTCTTCTCTAAGCTACTCCACCCACCAAATGTACCAAAATGGCCTTAGAACACACAAAAACGGCTAGGGTTTCGTTTCACAGCTTTCTGGGAGTGATAAGGGAAATAGAGGCTAAGATAAGGTGTTTAAATAGGGTGCAAACCCTCAAATTTAGGGTTTCACTCAAACAGCACCTACTCGTCGAGTCAGTATCCCGACTCGTCGAGTAGGTCACTTAAACTTCCCGCGAATCTTGTCTCTACTCGACGAGTTGGGCCACCCACTCGTCGAGTCCCAGAGAAAATACATATAATTCTTGAATAAAATACATACCAGGAATCAGGTGTTACAAATCTCCCCCACTTATCTTAGACTTCGTCCTCGAAGTCTGCCGCTGAATCTGGAAAAAGCTCGGGGTAATGCTCCCTCATCTCGTCCTCCGACTCCTAGGTCCATTCCGAGCCCTTGCGGTGCTGTCACTGCACCTTTACCAGCTCCACCCTCTTGTTCCTCAGATCCCTTGACTTCCTGTCAAGGATTGCCACTGGCCACTCGATGTAATTCAGGCTGTCATCAACCTGAATATCCTCTAAAGGCACCACTGCCGAATCGTCCACCAGACACTTCCGCAGCTGGGAGACGTGGAAAGTGCTATGGATCTGACTGAGTTCGGCTGGCAGATCCAGCCTATATGCCACCTTGCCCACCCGGGCTACAACCCTGAAGGGTCCAATATACCTGGGGCCCAGCTTGCCCCACTTACTGAATCGAATGACGCCCTTCCAAGGCGACACCTTCAGGAGCACCATATCCCCGACCTGGAACTCCAGGTCCTATTGACGCTTGTCGGCATAACTTTTCTGCCGACTCTGAGCAGTCTGAAGCCTGCTCCGAACCTGATGGATCCTCTCCGTAGTCTTGAGTACCACTTCGGTACTCCCCATGACTCTCTGTCCGACCTCTCCCCAGCATATCGAGGTCTTGCACTTCCTCCCGTACATCGAAAGGAGGACGGTCGATGCTCGCGTGATAACTGTTATTATAAGAGAACTCCGCCAACGGAAGGTAAGTATCCCAACTACCTCCGAAATCTAAAACACACGCCCGCAGCATATCCTCTAGCGTCTGGATGGTCCGCTCGCTCTGACCATCCATCTGCGGGTGAAAGGCGGTGCTAAAATGCAGTCGAGTACCCAGCTCGTCATGAAACTTCTTCCAAAACCTGGAAGTGAACCGCACATCCCTGTCGGAAATCACTGAAACTGGCACCCCGTGCCGCGCCACTACCTCTCTGATGTAGATGTCGGCCAACTTGTGACATCCCAGAATTTAGGTTTGAATCTATAAACGATCAGTTCACCGCGAACCTTTTTGTATCCTGACCGATTGAATTTTAATGCCTACTTTAGTAGAAATATAACGTTATTTCAAATAAAATAAGATATGAAATGGTATCTTATCTCAAATTATGAAAATTGTCGAACGAAACATAAAGCACAAACTGTAACTCTAGTTAACGACTGAAAAACTGAAATTTTGTACCAAACGTGTGTAAACAAAGAAAATATTCTAGACTCATAGTACATGTTTCCCTGATCACGGATATATAAAGATCGTCCAAAACGGAGTTCGTATGCAAAAGATATGTCCGTTTTAAGAAACCAAACCGATGTAACACTGACTTTATCTGATTTCGTAAACCGTATTGATCCGTTGAGGCACTTGCACAACTCAGATAGAAATTTTGAGAGCGTTTTTGGACTCAGACTATGGTCTAATAATTTATTTACTACTCGAAATAATTTTAGATTGAAATAGTCAGAAAAATCAGAAGTTTCAGACCAATTAGACATAAAACTTTAAACGCAAATTCCCAGAGTTCCACAACTCGAAAAATTTATCCGTTCGGATTTTTAGAATCCTTGAATTAAAATCTATCATTCGGCACAATCGGAAAAATAATCCGACATCGAAAAATGGACACACGAAACGAGAATCGTTTTTATGACATAAATGAGATTTAATGAAAATTTGGCAGGGCTTGGATTGGCCAAAAGGAATCTCAGCCAATGTTTCCTTCTCTACCTCACGCCATGTTTTGAAAACCGGACCGGACCGGCCGGTTCGACCGGTTCAATCGGGAACCGGTCCCGGATCCGGTTCTTAAAGGCCAAAAAACCGGTATTCGTGTGAACCGTTAAAAACCGGTTCGGTTGAACCGGTAAAACCGGTCAAAACCGGAAACTTTAAAAAATATTTATTTATTTCATTTTTTGTATTTTTTATATAATTAAATATAATTATGACATCATCCGGTTTTTCCGGTTGTTTAGACCGGTCCGACCGGTTGGACCACTTGAACCATCAAACCAGTAAGACGACCGGTTCGGTCTCCGGTCCAGTTTTCAAAACCTTGACCTCACGTGAATCTCTCTCTTATGTCTCTTTCCATCTCTCTCCCTCCCATGACCCACATTGGACCTTTGTGAAAGTCAACACATTTGTTAGAGTATGTCCAAGTCTAATCTTTCCAATTTGACCAAAGTATGCAAGCATGAAAGAGTGAAAGAATGCAAAAGTGTTCCTTCTTGAACCACCATTCACGAACACCATCACTCCACCCTTATTTCCCCCACTATTTTGTCAATCACAGCAAGCCAAACATCCCTGAGTTCAGTCCTCCTATCTCTCTTTCTCCCTTTCCATTCTTTCTCTCTTTCTTGACTGGAAACCACCCACCGGTGGCTTTGACCACCGTGAATCACCACCATTTCCTCCGAGAACCACCCTCAATCAACTACCCTTCACGTTTTCTGTTTACCTTCTTCCTTCACTACTGAGAACAATCACCACCAAGGGGTGGTGGTGTTGTTGTTGTGTGTAACCATCAAACATCACCCAAGCACCCTCAAAACACCGCCACCTACTGCCAACCTTCCGGTCTTAGTGTTGAACCACCGCTGTGGAGCCACAAACCACCGCACCCCCACCGTAAACCACCAACCTTACACCATCATCCTTGTGAACATCACCAAGAACCACCACACATCCACTGTTTTGGTGGAGTTCCACCATCATCAACTGATTGCCAAACTTTTTCTAAACGTTTCCTTGCTAAAAGTCGCCGGAAAACGCCACCCACCGCTCACTACCGACGAGAGAAGCACCCAATAGCCTCCATCATCGGCAATGTTGTTGTTTCTGATCATCACCGTCTCCCTCCATCCTTCCTTTCGTCTTTTCCATCGAGTTTAAGCAGAAGCGAAGCAACAGAAGGCCGCCGGAGCAACCCCCTGCCGCTCAAACGCCGCCGACCGTCGCCATCGCCGGTCTTGCTGCTGCCGACGCTAACCACTCACGACCACCGCCTACCCACTGTAAGCCGTTTCGTCATCACCATCATTCGTGTTTTAGCCCTTACGAACAACCGAGGCCAAGAGACCCAGCAGATGGGTCTCGTTTCCCTTTATTCATCTGTGAATCACGTCCAAGAATGAGGAAGATGAACTGTGCAAACATTGATACGTTTTAATTAAATGTGACCCTCAAGTTGCTGATTTGTATGACAATGGCCCCTCCTGGGGATTTAGTTATCACACTAAGTTAAACTTGCATTAAAATATCTAAGAATGGCCCCTCCACTCGAAAAACCCAGCAAACCAAGTCCTGGAACCTTAAATTAGGTTAAAATGTGCATATTAGACCCCTTTTTGAGAATTGTTTGCAAGATCAGTCCCTGGTGTATGATTTTGGCAAAATCAACCCGTAGAGTTTATTTATTTTAACAAATAGCACTCCATACTTAATAATTAATACCAAAACTACCCTTTTGGTTTATTAGGTAATATAAATAGACCTGGTGATTCCTTGTAAGGGCACGAAACGTCACGAAACGACTTTCACGACAAGTTTCACCCTCGAGACTCGTTCACGCTTCAAGGGTGAGTGTTACGGCCCCCTTTTTATGTTTTATTATTTTGGGGGGGAATACATGTGAAATATATATAAATATATTTTCCGGTTATGAAATGTGTTTATAAACATGCTAAATTTATATATCGGCTATGGAATACGCATATAAAAAATATATCTAGTTTTAATACTTATTATTATCAAAATAATGTATTATAAACCGATTTCTTTACGATATACATGCGTTTAAAAATATTATTAGTCTTGTGCATAATTTTTTTTCACTTGCTTCGAGCATGTATAAACATATTTATTAATTATATATGTACAAATTATAACAATTATATCTTGGAAATCATTCATGCATGTGAAGAAACATTTTATCTATTTAAGCGAGTGACATACATTTTTACGGATTTATCGAACTTATTCAGCTTTTATAGTGAAACTTTACCATATAACCTAGTTAATGGCCTCTATAGTGAGACAGTATTCATTACCTAAGTTAACCACTTAGTATTCCCATTTAACTATAACCGTTAATCCTCGGAGCGAGATACGTATGTATAGATCTATACGGGTTGACACCCCCACCTGCGGTTGCTAGCTACAACCACGACTGATCAATCGAAGCGGGTGAATATTTATCTTTGGTATAACTACGACGTCTAATGAAGCGTTGTGCAGAGATTATAACTGGTCACATAGCTCGGTTATAGGACTCACTATAGGCATTAACCAGACTCTTTAACTAGAAACCACGGATCCGGTTTCTCTGTTTATCAAACATTTTAAGTATGGACTTACTTATGGTTTAACTCTTTATCAAACATTTTAAGTATGGATTTACTTATGGTATAACTATTTATCAAACATTTTAAGTATGGATTTACTTATGGTTTAACTCTTTATCAAGTATTTAGTATGGATTACTTATGGTTTATCTATTTATCAAACATTTTAAGTATGGATTTACTTATGGCTTAACTCTTTATCAAGTATTTAGTATGGATTCCTTATGGTTTATCTATTTATCAAACATTTTAAGTATGGATTTACTTATGGTTTATCTCTTTAACAAACATTTCAATCACGAATTTACTTATGATTTCTTTCTTTATCAAACATGGTTTTAAACACCAAAGAAATACTTTCTAGACTTATAAAGTATCATTACTGCGGTTAGCAGAAAACCTGTAACTCTCACCAACCTTGTGTTGACCCTCAAATCACATGTATTCTCAGGAGATCAGTGAACCAGCCTTTAACAGAAGATTTGTTCATGGATTTTCGGGCAATCTAGTCTCATTTAGTTTTTGTTATGTCGGCCTACTTGTTAAGGCGAATTTATGAACCTATTAGTATATGTATGAACCTTGTATTCGAACTTCAAACTTGAATGTAACTGCTATGTTGTTATTGTTGTAACTTGTGATGTATATTCAATTTGCTTGGGATCCATGAACTAAGTCGCACAGCCCGACGTATTCTGCCGCCTCGGCCGGGGGTGTGACAGATTGGTATCAGAGCTAAATTGGCTATAGAGAACTCATATCCTCGAATGAGGAAATACAACTATAGCTACAGGTTCCTAATAAAAGTATTATTAATAAATATACTACTTCTCGGCTGCTCACGAGAGAGGCAACTGGTTTGAAGGGCCGCTAGGGTTGCTGGATTTTCAAAATGGCTTAATTGCCACAATGGTCCTACCCCCGGTATTTCATGTCTGGCCCTCGTATATGATTGGTAGTCTTGGAGTACAAGACAAAATTTAATAATACTACAAACTTCACAAACAATAATATAAAAAAGTTATATATAGATACTCTGACCCGCGATGAGAACACTTAATAAAAATTCTGACATGCCTTCAACTAAAGCTTCCAACTCAACCCTTTAGGTCAAAAGCCTCAACTAAGGTTAGTATCGTACATAGGCCATACCATAAATAAACTAGGAACGCGCGCCTATGTTATTTATGGTCGGGCTGGTGAACAACCAACCTTGAGCGACGAGTTTGACAAACTACAATGGTTGAGAGCTTTAGAGATTGCAGGATGTTCTCAAGACTTGATGCAGATACCTAATACCTAAAATTTTGGGATAACATCCAAATTTTCCTGATTTTCCTAACTTCCGAATAAGAGAAAAGAACCTATAGCTCAATTACCTTCGTAATGAAGAAACCTATAGTTCCCAGTCGATCGTTCGGTAGTCTCCAAACTTCTATCTCCCCTATCTTCCAAATACGACAAAGATCCTTCCAATTATGAACCACATAAAGAACCCACGAAAGGGGAGGAATCTGAAGAAGAGAAGGGGACGATCGAAGATAAATAACCAGTTGAAGAAAACACAGAAAGAGAAGGACTAAAACAGATGAAGTATCGCCATTTAAACACCACCAGTGTACTACCTCTACAGATTAATTTTAGGTGGAGCACTCCATATGGATACCCTTAAGGAGAGAATTCCACCTCATACCCGATGTGATACTTCCACCTAAAGGAAGCAAATGTCATACAAGAGTTGAGAAGATTCACAAATACTCTCAGAGAGAACTAATAGTCTCGAGGAACAAGAATGACCAGTCATCACTCCCCAAGTCCGTTCGGCTTATCGACAAGTCTACCAATAAGGTTGTGCTTCTCCCAATTGAACAGAGTGTTCGAAGTAAGACAAAAAAAATTGAATCCATGATAAACAACATGAATATAGTAGAATACGTTACTTGCACTTTAGGTCAGAGAGTCAGAGAACTCAAGGAAGAACCACATCACGAAAATAGCATTGCCCATACACTATGTCATCATGTCAATCAACCAAAGAAGGGTTGTTACCTATGGTCACCAAATCTATACACTAGAGTATAGAGTCCAAACGACCTAAAGCACACTGGATATCAAACAATTGTAATAAATCAAAGGATGCGTGAAACACCTAACCAGCTCGAGGAGCTAGCCAATCTGCTAATCGGACATTTTAAATCTCTAACAAGTTTACCTAGGGTGAATAGTACCCTTAGGTTAAGGTTAGGAATCATACGAAAATAGATTATATGCAAACATATATCCTTGTTATGTCTCTCAGTGGACGAAGTTTTCGCATTTCTAACGTTGCCCATGTTTGGAAACTGGGTATAACAATATGTAACCAGAATACACGTGTTTACGCTATCGAGTGTTTCAAAGGTCATAAATATTACCAGTCCTCGCTCTACAATTTGGAAATCCGTGGGATTTCCTAAATTGATCGCTCTCTCTATCCTTTGGAAATCCGTAGGATTTCAGGAACAAGTCACACTAATACACTGTCATATTATAGGACTCATACGTGCTTGGTTATAACTAAATTGTTATTTGTACATTTCCCCGTCAACAAAATTCATGAATCAGTGCTATTTGATACTACTGCCTATGGAAGTTTCATTGACCATAGGTTTAGAGGCATGCTAAACCATGAATCCTGCAATGGCCATGTAGAAGGCATCTTAGAAATATTTACCAATTGCCTTCTCACCTTGAACAACCACGTCTCTCACGTCAACCTAATACCCATAACCATTGGAAGTTTCGATGAGATTATCGGAATGGATTAGTTATCACCTCTCTGACAAAGTTCTATGCTATGAGAAAGCTATCTGACTACCCCCACCCAACGATGGAGCCCTTGTAATGTACGAAGATAAATCAGGGAAGAATCTAAGAGTCGTTTCTTGCATGAAGGCAAGAAAGTGCTTACGGAAAAGATGCCTCGCTTTCTTGGCCCACGTGATGGATAAGCAAGGCAAGGGTAAGGAAATCTAAGATATTCCACAAGTGTACGATTGCCCGAATGGATTCCCAAAGGATCTACCTGGACTACCCCCAGTTACGCAGGTTGAATTCTGAATCAACATAATCTTGGCTGCAACGCCAATGGCAAGATCTCCTTATCGCTTGGCACCATCGGGAAAGCAAGAACTAACCGACCAACTTCAAGAACTAATTGATAAAGGCTTTATCTGGCCAAGCTCCTCACACTGGAGAGCTCCGGTGTTGCTTATCAGAAAGAAGGATGAATCGTTCAGGATATGTATTGACTATCGAGAGTTGAACCGATACCCACTCTCAAGGATCGATGACATGTTCAACCAGTTGCAAGGATCCCGCTACCACTCGAAGATCGAACTAAGATTCGATATTCATCAACTCAGAGTTCAAGAAGAAGACACCCCCAACATGGCATTTAGGACCTGGTACGATCACTACGGGTCCCTAGTTATGCCCTTCGGGTTGACCCATGCACCGACAATATTCTTGGATCTTATGAACAGAGTGTCTAAACCCCACTTGTGCAAGCTCGTGATCATCTTTATCGATGATATTCTAATATACTCACAAACCAAAGAATAATATGGACATCACTTGCATTTGATTATGGAACTACTAAGGAAGGAGAAACTTTATGAAAGGTTCTCAGAATGTGAATTCTGGTTCAACGAGGTACATTTCCTCGACCATGTGGTCCATAGCAAAGGAATTCATGACGACCCTACAAAGGTTGAAGCAAATACGGATTGGAAAGAACCAACGACACCAATCGAAGTACGCTAATTATTAAGGCTTATGGGCTATTACCAGAGATTCATTGAGAATTTCTCTAAAATAGCCAAGCCTCCAACTGCTCTAACCCAGAAAGGTAAGAAATCCGATTGGGAAGACAGTCAAGAGTCTGCCTTCCAGAGACTGAAATAATCATCGTGCAGTACACCGATCTTGCCTTTCCCAGAGGGAACGAAGGACTTCGTAGTATTCTACGATGCCTCACGCCAAGGATTAGGATGCATGCTGATGCAAAGGAATAAAGTCATTGCATACGCACCCATGCAACTCCATCCAAACGAGGCAAACTACACTACCCACGACTTGGAGTTAGAAGCGGTAGTGTTTGCCTTAAATATTTCGAGGCACTACATATACGGGACGAAGTGTTTCATGTTCACCAATCACAAAAGCCTCCAACGCACCTTCGATCAGAAAGAGCACAACATGAGACAACAAAGGTGGGTAGAATTGCTAAATGATTACGAATGCGAAATTCGTCGTCATCCTGGTAAAGCAAATGTTGCAGCAGATTCTGTGAATAGGAAAGAATGAGCAAAACCACTTAGCGTAAAGGCTCCAACCCTAACAATCCACTCTAGTCTCACCACCCAAATTCGAGCCGTCCAACTGGAAGCCCTCAAATTCGAAAATATCGTGTGAGAGAACCTGGGAGGAATGAATAAGCAGTTCGAAACCAAGAAAGACAGAACACAATATTTGATGAACCAAATTTGGACCCTGAGGGTTGGTGAAGTCAGGAACCTAGTTTTAAATGAAGCTCCTAAGTTGATATATCGATAAATCTCGGGATTTGACAAGATGTATCTAGATCTTAAGAAGCTTTATTGGTGGCCCAACATGAAGGCAGAGATTTCCATGTATGTCGATAGATGCTTGACTTGTGCCAAAGTCAAAGCACAGTACCAGAAGCCATCAGTATTACTACAACAACCATCGATTCTGGAATGGAAATGGGAACAGATAGCCATGGGCTTCATAACGAAGTTGTTGAAGACTTCAAGCGGTTATGACACCACTTGGGTAGTGGTCGATCGTCTAACAAAGTCTGTTTATTTTCTAGTCATTGAAGAAACTTGAAAGATAGAGAAACTCACCAGGGCCTACATCAAAGAAATATTCAGACTACATGTAGTGGCAATATTTATTATATCGGACCGAGATAGTAGATTCACTTTCAGGTTTTGGAAAACGTTGCAGAAATCTCTAGGAACCAAACCAGACGTGAGTACTGCGTACCATCCTCAAATATATGGACATAGTGAAGGACGATACAAACTATGGAAGTCATGCTCTATGCTTGTGTGAACGACTGCAGTATTGCATTGGATATTTAATTACCGCTAGTCGAGTTTCCATACAACAATAGTTATCACACCAGCATACAAGCTCCCTCATTCAAGGCCTTGTATGGATACAAATGTCGTTCTCTTCTATGCTAGGCAAAAGTTAGAGATATCCAACTAGCTAGAAAGCATATTGGAGATACTTTATGTATTGGCCTCGAGGTCACTCAGGAAATCACACAAAAGATCGTTCAGATCAAGGAAAGGTTAAAGGCCACACACTTATAGTAAAAGTCCAATGGAGCTCTCGTAGAGGGCCGAAGTTTGTTGGGAACGTGAAGACCAAATGAAACACAAGTACACACAACTGTTCAACAGTGATACCTCCACTAGTGGAACGAAATAGTTGTAGAAACGAGATAATTTCGGGACGAAATTCCTTTAACAGGGAGGTAATGTGACATCCCAGAATTTAGGTTTGAATCTATAAACGATCAGTTCACCGCGAACCTTTTTGTATCCTGACCGATTGAATTTTAATGCCTACTTTAGTAGAAATATAACGTTATTTCAAATAAAATAAGATATGAAATGGTATCTTATCTCAAATTATGTAAATTGTCGAACGAAACATAAAGCACAAACTGTAACTCTAGTTAACGACTGAAAAACTGAAATTTTGTACCAAGCGTGTGTAAACAAAGAAAATATTCTAGACTCGTAGTACATGTTTCCCTGATCACGAATATATAAAGAACGTCCAAAACAGAGTTCGTATGCAAAAGATATGTCCGTTTTAATAAACCAAACCGATGTAACACTGACTTTATCTGATTTCGTAAACCGTATTGATCCGTTGAGGCACTTGCACACCTCATATAGAAATTTTGAGAGCGTTTTTGGACTCAGACTATGGTCTAATAATTTATTTACTACTCGAAATAATTTTAGATTGAAATAGTCAGAAAAATCAGAAGTTTCGGACCAATTAGACATAAAACTTTAAACGCAAATTCCCGGAGTTCCACAACTCGAAAAATTTATCCGTTCGGATTTTTAGAATCCTTGAATTAAAATCGATCATTCGGCACAATCGGAAAAATAACCCGACATCGAAAAATGGACACACGAAACGAGAATCGTTTTTATGACATAAATAAGATTTAATGAAAATTTGGCAGGGCTTGGATTGGCCAAAAGGAATCTCAGCCAATGTTTCCTTCTCTACCTCACACCATGTTTTGAAAACCGGATCGGACCGGCCGGTTCGACCGGGAACCGGTCCCGGATCCGGTTCTTAAAGGCCAAAAAATCGGTATTCGTGTGAACCGGTGAAAATCGGTAAAAACCGGTCAAAACCGGAAACTTTAAAAAATATTTATTTTTTTTCATTTTTTGTATTTTTTATATAATTAAATATAATTATGACATCATCCGGTTTTTTAGACCGGTCCGACCGGTTGGACCACTTGAACCATCGAACCAGTAAGACGACCGGTTCGGTCTCCGGTCCGGTTTTCAAAACCTTGACCTCACGTGAATCTATCTCTCGTATGTCTCTTTCCATCTCTCTCCCTCCCATGACCCACATTGGACCTTTGTGAAAGTCAACACATTTGTTGGAGTATGTCCAAGTCTAATCTTTCCAATTTGACCAAAGTATGCAAGCATGAAAGAGTGAAAGAATGCAAAAGTGTTCCTTCTTGAACCACCATTCACGAACACCATCACTCCACCCTTATTTCCCCCACCATTTTGTCAATCACAGCAAGCCAAACATCCCTGAGTTCAGTCCTCCTATCTCTCTTTCTCCCTTTCCATTCTTTCTCTCTTTCTTGACTGGAAACCACCCACCGGTAGCTTTGACCACCGTGAATCACCACCATTTCCACCGAGAACCACCCTCAATCAACTACCCTTCACGTTTTCTGTTTACCTTCTTCCTTCACTACTGAGAACAATCACCACCAAGGGGTGGTGGTGTTGTTGTTGTGTGTAACCATCAAACATCACCCAAGCACCCTCAAAACACCGCCACCTACTGCCAACCTTCCGGTCTTAGTGTTGAACCACCGCTGTGGAGCCACAAACCACCGCAGCCCCACCGTAAACCACCAACCTTACACCATCATCCTTGTGAACATCACCAAGAACCACCACACATCCACTGTTTTGGTGGAGTTCCACCATCATCAACTGATTGCCAAACTTTTTCTAAACGTTTCCTTGCTAAAAGTCGCCGGAAAACGCCACCCACCGCTCACTACCGACGAGAGAAGCACCCAATAGCCTCCATCATCGGCAATGTTGTTGTTTCTGATCATCACCGTCTCCCTCCATCCTTCCTTTCGTCTTTTCCATCGAGTTTAAGCAGAAGCGAAGCAACAGAAGGCCGCCGGAGCAACCCCCTGCCGCTCAAACGCCGCCGACCGTCGCCATCGCCGGTCTTGCTGCTGCCGACGCTAACCACTCACGACCACCGCCTACCCACTGTAAGCCGTTTCGTCATCACCATCATTCGTGTTTTAGCCCTTACGAACAACCGAGGCCAAGAGACCCAGCAGATGGGTCTCGTTTCCCTTTATTCATCTGTGAATCACGTCCAAGAATGAGGAAGACGAACTGTGCAAACATTGATACGTTTTAATTAAATGTGACCCTCAAGTTGCTGATTTGTTTGACAATGGCCCCTCCTGGGGATTTAGTTATCACACTAAGTTAAACTTGCATTAAAATGTCTAAGAATGGCCCCTCCACCCCAAAAACCCAGCAAACCAAGTCCTGGAACCTTAAATTAGGTTAAAATGTGCATATTAGACCCCCTTTTGAGAATTGTTTGCAAGATCAGTCCCTGGTGTATGATTTTGGCAAAATCAACCCGTAGAGTTTATTTATTTTAACAAATAGCACTCCATACTTAATAATTAATACCAAAACTACCCTTTGGTTTATTAGGTAATATAAATAGACCTGGTGATTCCTTGTAAGGGCACGAAACGTCACGAAACGACTTTCACGACAAGTTTCACCCTCGAGACTCGTTCACGCTTCAAGGGTGAGTGTTACGGCCCCTTTTTATGTTTTATTATTTTTTTTTGGGGGGGGGGGGGGGGAATACATGTGAAATATATATAAATATATTTTCCGGGTATGAAATGTGTTTATAAACATGCTAAATTTATATATCGGCTATGGAATACGCATATAAAACATATATCTAATTTTAATACTTATTATTATCAAAATAATGTATTATAAACCGATTTCTTTACGATATACATGCGTTTAAAAATATTATTAGTCTTGTGCATAATTTTTTTTCACTTGCTTCGAGCATGTATAAACATATTTATTAATTATATATGTACAAATTATAACAATTATATCTTGGAAATCATTCATGCATGTGAAGAAACATTTTATCTATTTAAGCGAGTGACATACATTTTTACGGATTTATCGAACTTATTCAGCTTTTATAGTGAAACTTTACCATATAACCTAGTTAATGGCCTCTATAGTGAGACAGTATTCATTACCTAAGTTAACCACTTAGTATTCCCATTTAACTATAACCGTTAATCCTCGGAGCGAGATACGTATGTATAGATCTATACGGGTTGACACCCCCACATGCGGTTGCTAGCTACAACCACGACTGATCAATCGAAGCGGGTGAATATTTATCTTTGGTATAACTACGACGTCTAATGAAGCGTTGTGCAGAGATTATAACTGGTCACATAACTCGGTTATAGGACTCACTATAGGCATTAACCAGACTCTTTAACTAGAAACCACAGATCCGGTTTCTCTGTTTATCAAACATTTTAAGTATGGACTTACTTATGGTTTAACTCTTTATCAAACATTTTAAGTATGGATTTACTTATGGTATAACTATTTATCGAACATTTTAAGTATGGATTTACTTATGGTTTAACTCTTTATCAAGTATTTAGTATGGATTACTTATGGTTTATCTATTTATCAAACATTTTAAGTATGGATTTACTTATGGTTTAACTCTTTATCAAGTATTTAGTATGGATTCCTTATGGTTTATCTATTTATCAAACATTTTAAGTATGGATTTACTTATGGTTTATCTCTTTAACAAACATTTCAATCACGAATTTACTTATGATTTCTTTCTTTATCAAACATGGTTTTAAACACCAAAGAAATACTTTCTAGACTTATAAAGTATCATTACTGCGGTTAGCAGAAAACCTGTAACTCTCACAAACCTTGTGTTGACCCTCAAATCACATGTATTCTCTGGAGATCAGTGAACCAGCCTTTAACAGAAGATTTGTTCATGGATTTTCGGGCAATCTAGTCTCATTTAGTTTTTGTTATGTCGTCCTACTTGTTAAGGCGAATTTATGAACCTATTAGTATATGTATGAACCTTGTATTCGAACTTCAAACTTGAATGTAACTGCTATGTTGTTATTGTTGTAACTTGTGATGTATATTCAATTTGCTTGGGATCCATGAACTAAGTCGCACAGCCCGACGTATTCCGCCGCCTCGGCCGGGGGTGTGACACAACTTTTCAGCCGAAATACTCTCCTGAATCGGAATAAAATAGGCGCTCTTGGTCAACCGATCAACGATGACCGAAATCGAATCCGTTCCACGCGCGGTCCTGGGAAGCTTCGTAATGAAGTCCATCGTAATATCCTCCCACTTCCACAGTGGGATATCTAACGGCTAGACCTTGCCGTGAGGTCTCTGGTGCTCAACCTTGACCTTACTGCAGGTCAGACACCTCTCCACAACCCAGGCTATGTCCCTCTTCATACAGGGCCACCAATAATCGAGACGAAGATCCCTGTACATCTTCGTCGCCCCGGGATGGATAGAGAACCTGGATTTGTGCGCCTCTGCCATCAATACCTGGCGCACATCCCCATGATAAGGGACCCACACCCTACGGTGAAGAGTCAACAATCCCCGACTATCATAGTCGAAGGAGGAAACCTGACCCACAATTCGCTCACTCTTTCGAGGTTCCTCCTTCATGGCCTCCTGCTGGGCCTCCCGAATCTGCTCCAACAGTGGAGTCACAACTGTCATCCCAATACATGGGAAAGCATCAAAGAACCCTGCTATATTTTGGTACGCTTCCAAACCCCGATAATTATCTATAATTACTCTTCCGTTCAAATAAAATCATAACACTTATATCAAAATTTGAAACCCTAACAGGTAAGCTATGATAACTTAGTGTATACATAAGGGTCATTTATAATTAAGATTTGTAGACTTAGAGTGAGTAATCCCGCCTCATTTCCTGTTCCTTGTTTGGTTGTGGATTTAAGGCAGGGTTGCTCAGTCAAAGGTCTTACCAATCTTAATTATACATGACTTGTATACACCAAGCGACTATAGAGAGACCTAGTAAGGATCGTTTCATGAAAGTTCATAATTTCAAATTGTCAGAACCCTCGTATTGGTAGTACCCGCCAATTTCGAATCAAAAGGGGTTCGTAGCAATAATAACATAATAAAACTAGAAACACTAAGAACTTAGGTACATAGGATATCATCCTAGTAAGCATTCGTCCCAGAACGACTTATTATCTATTTCATCGAGAAAATTATGACATCCTCATTCGACATGGTTTGGCCTGGCCCTTACCATGTGAAAATTCTTATGCTGTATAAGAGAACTTTTTCCTTAATCAGCCGTAAGATGAAATTCTTTCAATCCATAACACAAAACCCTTAGGTTGTCTCTCGTTTCAAAACTTCAGAAGTACCCATGCGAAGAGTACCCCGCCATTCTAGCCTACTCAGTAGACAGGAAACTTCAAACGAAAAGCACCGAAGTAGTCTTAGAAGTCAGTAACTACCGAAGTACCTCAATAGATCTCATAGGAAAATCATTGTACCGCAGGTCAAGTTCAAGAATAGAGACTAAGAACTCATTAAGTTAATCTATCGCTGCTAAGTGTGTACACGAGGGTGGTATATAAGTTAGACTTAACAAGATTAAGGATGTGTGCTTCCGCCCTATCTCCTGTTCCTTGTTTGGTTGTGGACCTGGGGCAGAGTCACCCATCCGAACGTCTTGTGAAATCTAAATTATATACGACTTGTATACACGAGGTTATGGTGGATGAGCCAAGTATGAGCCTGATCATGAACTTCGGAGCAAAAGCCTGCATCATATATTCTACCAGGTAGAATTCAACATGAGACCACAACGATGGGTTGAGCTACTAAATGACTACGAATTTGAAATTCATTATCATCTCGACAAAGCCAATATAGTAGCTAACACCCTAAGTTGGAAGGAGTACCCAAGTCATAGTACCAATCATGGACTATGATAACCCATTCAAATCTCTCCACATAGAGTAAGGAGGCTCAACAGGAAGCCTTGAAACCTGAAAATGTGCCAAGTAGAGAAGATAACTAGAACGTGTGAGTGTACGGTATGCCAATATTTGTTATCTCCACTGAGATAATAGAATCATCTCTCAGTTCAGGCCGTCACTCAAAAATCTCTAGGAACCAGAGTAGTCATGATTCTATGGGATCGACTATGGTAAAGAATGGGATATCCATTTACTAATTAGTCGAGTCCTTTAACACGCTAGCATTTAAGTTGCTCCATTCGAAACCTTCTATGGTCACAAGTACAGATTCTATCTGCACTGGACTAAAGTAGGTAATACGCAACTAGCTATAGATCCAATTTCCACACAGCACCCTCGCTGATCTGGAATTCATCCGAGAAACTACCAAAAACAAAATACGAATCTGGAAACGCCATAAAGCTTCCAGAGTTAACCAGAGAAGCTACAGCTTCGATAAAAGAAAACCCTTGGAATTCCAGGATTGATGACCTTGTCATATGAAGGTCTCACCCTGGAAGGACAAGATGCGCTTGTGAAAGCGTGGAATACAAAATTCAAGGTACATAAGACCATTTGAGATTCTTACTAGAATCGGTCTTGTACTTTTAAACTTAAACTTCCACAAAAAATTAATAACATTCATCCCATATTTCACATATCAAGTCTAAAGAGGTGTCCATCCGATAAAACACTTGTTATTTCACTCGATGAAATCAAGTTAAATAAAAGTTTACACTCTGTAGAAGAAACAATAAAAACCATGAATAGGGAAATCTGAAGAACCATGCTAAGTCTTATCCCGTTAGTGAAGGTTCCCTGGATTACAAACCAGGGACTTGGATTCACTTGGGAAGGAAATATTAGACCTAGTCCATGAGTATCACTTTAGACTTAATTTCAGGACGAAATTCCCTCTAACAGGGGGATAATGTGACACCAATCAAAGTTTGGTCAAAAATTAATTGATTAATAATCATAATTGGGATGAACCAAGTGGTAGATTTTGTAACAAGGTTTCCAAAAACATAAAGAACACTGAAATCCGAGTTATAACGAAGAAGTTATGACCAATCGAAAATCCGCGGTAAAACCGACAAAACACTGTTCAGTGTAAAAAGCGAATTTTCGATAAAAGGATTTTTAGCCTTAACAATCTAAATGAAACTTGTATAATATGTTAAACCGAGAACGTTCATAAAAAAGAACGTGAAAATCCGACTTCGTATGAGGAAGTTATGATTTTTCGAAGTTTCGGTTTAGCAGTAGACAGCTAAAAATTCGAAATATAAATCGATCGATATTTAGCCGACACAACTTAAACGAGAATCAAAGGTCTCATCAAAAGTAGCACAACGGTAAAAAGACAGACAAAAACGGACGTCGTATGATGAAGTTATGAATTTTTAACGGATTCCCGTCCCGGTCTGTTTAAAATAATAATATTAAAAATAAAGTCAAAATTAGCCGATGAAGTCTAAACGAAAGTCGTAGAGTATGATTTTACCTACACGTGCATATAAAGAACGCCAAAAACGGAGCTCGTATGCGAAAGTTATGATTTTCACAAGTTTTGGCACAAAAATAAAGAAAAATAAGAAAAACCGGGCAATTTCGCATGTGACACGTCACCTCGCACGTGGCAGCTGCTGAGTGGACCGAAGCCATGCTTGGCACCTCCTGATTGGACCGCATCTGAGGTCCACTAAGAAGCGAACAGCTTCGCATGAGATGCCCCGGAGACACCCCTCGGACACCCTCCTTTGCACGTATCCTCCTTCTATTGGACCGAAGTCCTGTCCAATCCGAGCCAGCCAGCAGCGAGCCTCCGGTCCGAAGAAGCCCCCTCCCTTCGCCATCTTTCCGATGCGTGGCAGCCTCGCATAGGCTCGGGTCCGAACCTTCGGACTATATAAAGCATGCGAGGGTTCCAGATTTTTTTACACTTTTCACCCCAATTTTCATTCTCTTTCACATTTTCCACTTCCACAAACTCATATACAACCCCTAAAGCCCCGGTATCAAGTCTCGAACTCGAAGCAAGCCCCGGAGCCCCGGAATTCTCGAGAAGTCATCCTCTCTCCTGTCGAAACTCTGCCCGGTTTGAGCCAGTTTCTCGTTAAATAAACTCTTTACGGGAAACGAAACGCTACCCGAATCACCGCTTATCAAAGTGAGTTCATACCCTTATAATATACCTTTTTAAATGGTTTTATATGCTTTTTAAGGGGGGAATACAAGTTTAACACAATATTAAATTGTGTTAATAACTGTGTGTGATAATAATCACACAGAAAATTTCCGTATGCTTTTAAGAATTATCAAATACTTCCAAAATAACGTGAAACCATGTTAAATCTTTAAAGTCATGTAAAAACTCCGTTAAATTCTTTGAAAATGTTTTATAAGCTATTTCAAAGTATAAATGCCAAAATCATGTTTATATATGTATAAATATATAAATAAGATTTGAAGGGCTTAGGACTAATGAATTATCCTATATCATTTTCCTTGTTTGGATGTGGAATTAGGGTTGTATTATTTGTCCAAAGGTCGTTTCCTTCTTAATTATATATATGTTATACATATATGAGTACAAAAGGTTACTCCTTTTGGTAACATCACATTTGTATCAGGCTGAGCAAAGGTGTTCATCCATGAGAAACCATGCTAATCAGATAGAACATATAAATTATAATAGGTATAATTTATCATTCAAAACTAAAGATACAAGTATGATTTACAACTGTATACTTTCCAAGGAAATTACCAAAATTCATTCAACTATACCAAGATATGTATAATACCTTTAATATACGAACAACATATTAAAGAAGTAAAGATACATCATACCTAGCTTGCATTAACAAAGGTACGATACAGAGTAGCAGGGTTAGCAAACACGTGGTAATGTCGGGTTTGCATTAGCAAAGGTACTATACAGAGTGCCCGAGTTAGCAAACACGAGGTAATAATACACCCTGCCGGGTTTGCATTAGCAATGGTACGATACAGAGTACCAGAGTTAGCAAACACGAGGTAATAATACATTCTGTCGGGTTTGCATTAGCAAATGTACTATACAGAGTACCCGAGTTAGCAAACTCGAGGTAATAATACATCTTACCGGGTTTGCATTAACCAAGGGTACGATACAAAGTACCAGAGTTAGCATTCAGCGGGTAATAATAATAATACATCGGAAATCTCGTTGAAACAATAAATATGTGAGACCCTTTACGGTGTACTTATCTAAGTACGACCTTTTTAAGTCCTGAACTATTAGCCAGAATCTCTTGTAGGGAGAGCGTGAATTTGTGTATAGATCTATATGGGACTGACAATCCCGCACCTCTACTGTTCGCTACAGTTTGGCCGGCAGGCCTAGGGTGTCAAATATCATTCCAGTTCTGACGCCTGAAGAACGTCGCTGCAGGCATTTCCGTCATATTAGTATGGTTAATAGGACTCACATGGATAAAACAACGAGTGAATTACAAAGTAATATACTTCTCTTATAACAGTAAGAAAAGTTAATTACATCCCGACCAGATATACCTTCAGTAGCTTTTACTTACAGTAAGAGCTATGTATCATGAAATCAAGTATTGTACTTCTGGTTTTGAACATTTAAAACCACAAGGCAGTATTTTGGATAATACAATACTCTCCAGGATTAATACTAAGGTTTTTACTATAGAACAAATATAACTAAGAACACTTTTACAAATGAAACGGTTTATGGGATTAAACCACTTATACCAAGGAAACGGTTTATGGGATTAAACCACTTATCAAATGAAACTTAGTCATTCAATCTCTGTAAATTAGTATAATATAAAAGACCTTTAGTGGTTAATTCTATAATTTCCTTAGTTATTACATCAGAGTTGTACATAAGTAATGTCCGATTGACAGTTAAATGTGTGACTTTCGCCTTACTTCCTGTTCCTTGTTTGGTTGTGGGCTTAGGGCAGATACACCCATTTAACTGTCAATTCAATATTATGTTATGTATAATCAGTATAAACTAAGTAATTACAGAGGGAAACTATTGAGGTTATCAGTTAATCACCTCAGGAGATATAGGATTTCCTGGAGAAACCAGTGAACTTATTCAAAGAACTTAGGGTATACTTAACAGAACTAAAATACTTATGAACTCACCAGCTTAAATGCTGATCTACTCTTTCCAAATATCTTGTATTCTCAGGATTCCAGTAGACAGGTACACTCCCGAAGCTTTTGAGAAGACTACCTAGTACCGTACCGCGACTCTTGTCTTCTCCTGTACCTACTTTAGTGTTTGAATATGTAATGTTTAAACGCTTATGTAAAACTTATACTTATTAATGCAATGGTTGTTTGTACTTTGATTACTATGTTACATGTGTTGTGATACTTACCCAAAGTCCTCCGCCCCCGAACGTTTCCGCCGTTCTGGTTTGGGGGTGCGACAGCAACCCTGCTGAAGGTAGCGCCTAGCTCTTGCTGTTGAACATAAAGCTGGTCCTCGATGTGGCCTCTCGCCCTGAATCACCAGCTCTCCCCCACTTGGGGTCCTGATCCGTACCAACTGTTGCGCGCAGTCGATCACCGCCCCATTGGGGCTCAACCAGTCCATACCAATAATAACCTTGTTCCCCTGCAAAGGTATGGGAACCAGGTCTACCAGGTAACGCTCCTCGAACAGCCGCAAAACGCAATCTCGGTAGACCTCTGATGCTCGCACTGACCGGTCGTCCGCAATCTCGACCTCTAGAGGGCAATCCAACATGCCCGAAGACTCAGGAAACTTCTTGCTAAGCGCAAGAGAGACAAACGATCGGGTAGCACCCGAATCAAACAATACCTGAACTGGGATACCGTTCACATGGAACGATCCTAAACATAGCACATACATAACATATCAAAATCACAGCGTCATAACATAAAAGCATAAGAAAGAAATCGTACCCGTCACTTAGGGATGAAAGTGGGTCCAAACCCGGACCGGATGGACCCGGACCCGGAAAACCCGGAACCGTTTAATGATATTTTTTAGAACCGGAAACCGGACCGGTTTATAGGAACCGGTTCCGGTTCGGTTCCGGGTTCGGTTCCGGGTAAAGTGGGTCTAGAACCGAAAAACCCGGAAATAGGAAAGTGGGTAAGGTAGAACCGGGTCAAATGGGTTTAGAACCGGAAAACCCGGATATTTTTTTGTAAATACCTCAATCGCATAATCTTTCAACCGTTATAAAAAAATTAACAAACAAAAAATTACATTTAGGTTATTAGGTTATTGACGACATTGATTTTTTTTTTAAAAAAAGTAACTAGATATAACAAAGTTGGTTTAAAAAAATTACATTTTGGTCACTATGAAATATGAGTTTTGGAGAAGGTACTGTACGTCATATTTGATAGTTGATACTATTAATTTTTTTTTTTTAAGAAACTATGTATTTGACTATTGGATAATTTATTTTGGGTTGTGTGTTTTAATTTAAGATATGTGGAAATTCTAAATTGTTAATTAATTATTTATTTGCAACCACAATAACTTGTCTTTTTGTATTTTTGACCTTGAAGACTTCAACTTTGAAAATATGAACATAAAAGCAAGAGACAATTTTTTTTGACATTAGCAATCTTTTAATTTTCATGTTTTGTCAACATCTCACAACTTCTCATTATAAATATGCCCTTCCACCTCTACATTTTCACTTAACTTATTATTCTCTAAGTTGAAGGTTTTAAGTTGTTTTTTCTTTTCAAGAGCATTCATGGAAGCTAACCGCCTAATTCAAGTATGTTTCTTTTTAATTTTATGCAAATATGCATTTAAAGTAATTGACTAATTTACGTCTTTATACTTCAATTAGGTTCCGTTTTGAATCTATTAGTTTTATGTCTTTGATACTTCATTTTTTTTACATGCTTTAAATCTACCTAGAGTTTTTTACTTAATTTGTTTAGCATTTGAATTTGAAGGAGAGGTCCACATGTTGGCAACATTTTGATATGTTGTGGGTAGTAGAAGATAATGGGGTTGAACGAAGGCAAGCAAGGTGTAAGTATTGTTTCGCTACACTTAAAGCCGATCCATCAAGACACGGTACAAGTAGTCTTAATAGACATTGTCGTACGTGTGCCAAAAATCCGAATAATATAGCTAGGTAATAAGTTTTGTGCTTTTAATTTATTTGGTAACATTTTTTTTAATACTAAATATGTTTATTTTTGTTTTATGTATAGAGATTGAAGATGCGTTAACTCGACAAGATGGTCAAGGAATAAGTGTTGTTTTGTTCTTAATTGTTTAAGAATTTTGATTTGAATTGTTTTGAATATTAGACTTTGATTTTGAATTGTTCAATAGGTACCATGAACTTGGACCCAACCATTCTCTCTTTCTTCGCTTGTGTTATGTTCTTTTCATTGTTATTTTACCACAAGATGGATCAAAAAGAAATATTCATTAAAATGATTATTAAAATGACGAAATGCATTGATAACAAGCATGCGAAAGTAACAAAAACATCCGTCATTGATTAAAATAAAAGTAATAAAAAATTAAGACAAAAATTATTAAAATAAAAGTAATAAAAAATAATAAAGTGGAATGTGGATGTGCACTGCATTGATTAAAATATCATTCATTTATACTTGTTTACACCCACATGCACAGTACCAAACAAGTAAATTTTGATTCAAGTTCAAAAACATTAATCAACCAAAACAAACACTTACAAACCAATAATCATTTATCAACAAAAAAAACAAAAATAGTATAAATACTCGTTAATATCTATCGGCCTTTTTCCATTTCCATTTTGGGTGCGTATGGTGTCTTCCAACTCTAATATATACCAGAAAAAAAATTAATGTGAAAGTTAGCATAAAACCAATGTTTTGTTACTAGATAATAAAATGAATTTGTATGCTACCTTTAGCTATCTCATCATCTTTAAGAATGTCATCGATGTTGTCAACAATCGGCTTCTTTGATTTCCTCACCCAATCTTGGGTGCAAACCAAAGCCTCTATTATAGGTGCGGACAAGTTTGCTCGGTAACTATCAATTATACGACCGCTTGTACTAAAAGCGGACTCGGATGCCACGGTAGATATTTGAATGCCCAAAAGATCTAATAACATAAACATATAATGTTAAATTATATTACATTATAATAAAAAATATAAGTAATTAAAATTATACCTTTTGCCATCCGTGAGAGAATTGGGTAACGAGATGCGTTATTTTTCCACCAAACCAGTATATCAAAGTCCTTAACGCCTTGGGTTTGTCCTTCGTTCAAGTATCGTGTTAATTCCGTTTCCTTTGAAGCCGATGAATTCACCGATTGAGCAAAATAGTCACCCACAAAGTCGTCATCATCATCAATATGCACGGCATCTTGACTACCACCGGTTTCAAATGGTACATTAGAGTTGGTATTGTAACAATTAAAAAAGTTCTCAAATCTCAATTCAATATCCTTGATTAAAGACTTAGTCTTCGCAGTAATATCTAATTCGGAAAGGGGTTTATTTTCCGGCATCTTGTACTTGATCAATGTTTCAAAAGCATGTCTAAGAAATTCTGTCTTCATTCGCGGATCCAAGATAGTCGCAAAGTACATGTAGTCATTCAAAATTTCAAAATCTCCCCAATACTTCTGATATTTATCTATCATATCCTTCCCAATTGAATAAAATCGTTTGTTTTTCGACCAAACCCATATATGTTTGTAAATGCCACATACTTCTCCAAAAAACCGATTTGCCAATGGTTTTGAAGTCGTCGACACCAATTCTGTTTTGACCTTGAACTTCTCAAGAAAGGAGACCATTGCTCGACAAGTTACAAAATCTTCACTTACGGGGGTTACCACATCTCGTGCAAAGGAACGATCTATCAAAAAAATGTTACAAAAAAAAATTAATATATCATTTTTGGGGGGCTGTAAATGACTCCGTACATATGCAAATAAGGTGTTTCCAAAGTCTATAACTATTGCCAAATAGTGAACTACAATTTAAAAAAAAAATCAGCCCAAACGGACTCATAACGAAGTAGATATGACAATTTAAAGTTAACGAAAAATTCTAAAATAATGCTGTTAACAGATTCAAAACAGCTTTGATATATCATTTTTGGAGGGCTGTAAGTGACTCAATACACATGCAAATTAGGTGTTTCCAAAGTCTATAACTATTGCCAAACAGTGAACTACAATTTAAAAAAACAAATCAGCCCAAACGGACTCATAACGAAGTAGATATGACAGTTTAAAGTTAACGAAAAATTCTAAAATAATGCTGTTAACAGATTCAAAACAGCTTTGATATATCATTTTTGGAGGGCTGTAAGTGACTCAATACACATGCAAATTAGATGTTTCCAAAGTCTATAGCTATTGCCAAACAGTGAACTACAATTAAAAAAAAAATCAGCCCAAACGGACTCATAACGAAGTAGATATGACAGTTTAAAGTTAACGAAAAATTCTAAAATAATGTTGTTAACAGATTCAAAACAGCTTTGATATATCATTTTTGGAGGGCTGTAAGTGACTCAATACACATGCAAATTAGGTGTTTCCAAAGTCTAACTATTGCCAAACAGTGAACTACAATTTTAAAAAAAAAAATCAGCCCAAACGGACTCATAACGAAGTAGATATGACAGTTTAAAGTTAACGAAAAATTCTAAAATAATGTTGTTAACAGATTCAAAACAGCTTTGATATATCATTTTTGGAGGGCTGTAAGTGACTCAATACACATGCAAATTAGGTGTTTCCAAAGTCTAACTATTGTCAAACAGTGAACTACAATTTAAAAAAAAAACAGCCCAAACGGACTCCGAATGAAGCAGATATGACAATTTAAATAAAGTTAAAAATTCAGCAAGAATGCAGAAAAAAAATTACCTTCCATTTCATACTCGTAGAAAGCTTTTTCTAAATCCACCGTGATCTTCAATAAGTCGTAAGTTGAGTTCCAACGAGTGGGACAATCGTTGCACAAAAATTTGGTTGATTCCACCCCGACGGCTTTCATGCACTTTTTAAATAGAGCAATCCGTTGTGTCGACTTTCTAATATATCTTACGGCGTCTTGCAAACATTTAACACTCTCGTCATTTTTATTCATCCCGTCTCTCACAATTAGATTGATAATGTGTGTCATACACCTAATGTGAAAGTGTTTTCCTTCATTGTACAAGTTTGGTAATTTGTTTTTTAGAAACTCTATTGCTTTGTCATTAGAACTTGCATTATCAACCGTACAAGTCATGACATTCTTAATACCCCACCCTTGAATACATTTCAACACTTCTTTTCCGATATCTTCCCCCCGTTGACTATCTAATTCTTTAAAGTTGATTATCCGTTTGTGCATCTCCCAATTATCATCAATAAAGTGTGCGATAATGACAATATAATGCACCCTTTTACTCGGACTTGTCCAACAATCGGTGGTCAAATGAACCGTGTTAAGGGGATTACATAAGAATGTTACCAACTTATTTCTTTCTTCTTGATAATAAAGTGACACTTTTTTTGAAATTGTTATTCGACAAGGTACAACCACCTTCCCGTTTAGTGCGTTTGTGTATTCAATAAAGGCCTCATTTTCTACAAATTTAAAAGGTAGACCACCCACTACAAACAAATTCAGCATAGCCTTTTTAATTCGTTTGTCGTCATGTTTCCAAGTGCTAACACTACCCTCCCCGGTTGGTTCTTTTTTAAATTGTAATGTTTGTTGGTTTTTCAATTTCTCGGGGTTTTGCTTACAACTCTTTGCATGCTTATTTAAGCTAGACGTACCGGTATTATTCCCGTCGGCTTTGAGAACCCTCTCGCACCATTTGCACTTTCCATGCCGAACTCCATCAATAAAAATCTTCTCAAATGATTTCCAACAATCGGACCTTGTTTTCCCTACTCTTTTTCTCTTTTGTGTTGGTTCCTCATTGATTTCTTGTTGAGTGTTGTCAACAAAACCTCATCATCATCAAACTACAATAGATAACAATAAAAACACAATTAAAATACAATAACACAACTTAATAACATAATAGTTGTTCTTATGCTAATATGTTTGTTTCAAAATTGATATTCATATAGCAAATGGAATACATGTCTTGATTATATATAACTTCATATCCTAATCAAATGGAATACAAAAACTGCAAGTATCAAATGGAATACAAAAACAGCAAGTATCCTAATATGCTAATATGTTTGTTTTTATTGAAAAGTAATTAAAATAACACAAAAAGTAACAGTTAACATATAACACTCAACATACAATTGACAATACTTTAGAAGAGAAAAGGGCAATAATACACTACTAGTCTTGGAGAAAAAAGAAATAACTAAAAAATAGTTTAGGCACTACAATAACAGACTAGCAACACATTTGCCGGAAGAAATCCTCAAATTCTATTAAATAACAAATTAAAGTTATAGGCTAGCAACACATTTGACTGAAGCAAGCCCCGGTTTTTATACTCAATTATCGACTCCAGTTCAAACTTCAAACTACATGGCTTAAGCTTAAGAGTGAAAGTAATAGGCTAATAGCAAACTGTGATTCCCACAAGAAAGTAAAAAAACACAAACTTCATAACACATGAAATCAAAATTCTTGACAACTTACTTGTGTAGATTCATTGTTATCTACTCAATTGTCCAACATTGGTCTTTAATTGATTGTAGGAGATTGATTTGAAGTTCAATTGGGAATGAATGGAAGTTGATGTTTTGATGATCGTTGAATTGGACTTGAAGTTCGATGGATTTGAAGCACAAGACGGGAATGTTTTTGTTGATTGGCCTCAATTGTCGTCGATCGCCCACAGAGAAAGCTAAAAAAAACGAGTCACCGATCATAGAGAAGTAGATCGTCGATTCTAGTCGCCCAAGTAGATCGTCGATTCTAGTCGCCCAAGTACACGAACACGGAAAAAGAAATCGGTCGTATTCTGATTCTACAGTAAGCACGTTTCCTATACCCGGTTCCACATTAAACCTAATCCGGTTCTTTGGCCCACTAAACCCGGACCCGGTCCATTAAACCCGGTTCCGGTTTTTTAAACAAAACCGATTCAAAAACCCGGATTAACCGGACCCGTTGGACCCATACCCGAAATACCCGGAACCCGGATAAGAGTAATTTTGAAACCCAATACCCGGACCGTTTAAGTATTTTCCGGTTATACCGGTTCCGGTCTGGTTTTCCGGTTCTAAATCTCATACCTACCGTCACTACATCGGGTGCAGCGCGCGCCTCCTCGTCTGTCAACTGAAATGCTCGGCTCCGCACCACCGGAGCCTCTGCCTTGGCCTTCCGGCCATCTGTAACCCGCGCTGTCGCTGGAGTCGGCGCCACCGCTGGCGCTGCTACTGACGCTGCTATCAGTCTAGGGCAGTTTGCCTTCTTATGGCCCCTCTGATTGCAATGGAAGCAAATCAGGTCTGACATCTGCACTGTGGGGGTGGGGGCAGTACAATCCCTGCCAAAGTGCCCCGTCTTGCCACACTTGTAGCAGCCGGACGATCCCGCTCTACAAGCCCCCTCATGCGGCCTGCCGCATTTCCTACAGCGGCTCTGGCCCGGCTGGCCCTTCGACCTAATGTCAGATCCCTTGGGTTTCTTCCCAGAAACCCCTGTCACCTGCTCAGACTCCGTTTTCCTCTTTCTGACGTGATCCAAATCGAGCTCCCTCTCCTGCGCCCTGGCAATCATGGACTCCAGGGTCAGGCAGGCTGAATAGCTGGCATTCTCCCGAATATCAGCCCTCAATATATCATGGTAGCGGGTCTTCCGCATCTCCTCATCCCCTGCGTACTGGGGTACCAACAGGGCCCTCTCCCTGAACTTGGCGGTGATCTCCGCCACTGTCTCAGTCGTCTGCCTCATATCCAAGAACTCCCTGGCCAGCTGCTGAAGCTCCACAGCCGGCACAAACTCAGCCCTGAATCTGGTTACGAAATCTGACCAATTCATAGCCTCGACGGCTGGGGCTCCCAACGAGTCACTAACCGACTCCCACAAATCTTTACCTCTATCCCTCAAACATCCCGCAGCAAAGCGGACCTTCGACCCTTCCGGGCAGAAGCTCGTCAACTGCGCAGACTCAATGTCTGCGATCCATCTCCTGTCAGCAATGGGGTCCTTCACCCCGTGAAAGTCCGGCGCACCACTCCCTCGGAAGTCCTTAAAGGACAGTGTGCGCGTACCCGACTGGCTGGTCGCCAAGTCACTCCTGAATGCTCGGAGGCGATCCTCCATCAGCTCAACAATCCCTTCCTTGATTGACCCGAAAATAACCGGGGTCGACTCAAGGATGCCTCTCGTGATCTCAGACACGATGAACTCGTGTAGCCCGTCATCAACCTGCTCGGATCCTGCACCCGAGCCTGATCCTGATCCTGAACCTCCTGCTCCATGTCGTGTGATTGCCATACTACAAATAAACACATAAACGTCAGGATCATACATTCTCTCGAGAGGTTTCGCACACTCTCCAAGTTCCCTGGTTCCATCTCGGCTCTCCCTGACTCGAGTACGGATCCTCTGCTTCCAGTAGTACGGGCCCATACTACCTTCCACATCTATCCGTACTTTCCTCAAGGATTGCTTCAACTTCACCAAGTCCCTCTACCGATATCCTTTTCCACTAATCTCGTCCTAGGCTCTCCTAGGGCACCTTCCGACCTACTCTCCGCCGTCAGCTGCACTAGGAGTCCCTACCACCTCTCCCTAACTAGCTTGCGGATACTGCTACATATCCGCTCACTATTTAGTTAGAGTTAGACAGGACCCCTATAGCACAAAGCAAGCAGCATTCGTGCATTGAGTAACCAATTCAGGCATAACCCATACAGGCCATCCTACTGCTGACTAAACAGTCCTATCATACAGCTCATACAACAGGCATATAAGGCATCCTTCCTAGATCCTTAGCCCTATTCTAGCATGTAGTTCTCAGAATCATACATCAGGCATACAAGGCATCCTCCTAGATCCTTAGCCCTAATCTAGCATGCAGTTTCTCAGAATCATATATCATATAACTTATCCTAACAAGTATGGGTATCTTGGGGAAAACTTACTTGAGCTCGGCCGGTCGCACGCATCACACACCTTGTTCTTTCTCAAAACTCTTTGACTCAGATTTTTTTTTGAAAACCATTTTCCTTGTAAAAATCCTTTAATCCCTCAGTTTGAGTCCGAACACCCTAGAGGGTGTGTCCGAATCCCTCAAACTAGGGCTCTGATACCAACTTGTAACATCCCAAATTTCAAGCCCAAAAATTTCATTTTTAATTAAGTAATTCACAACATAGTTTACCAAAACATTTCTCATGCCATGTCATTTGTAAAAAGAAACTTAACAATGTGTCTGAAAATCATATCGTCAAAAGTAAAATAAATCAGAGTACATTCCCAGAAAACTCCACACGGAAACCATGTGTGTGTGTGATGCGCTGCTACACTGCCGGCTCCTTCCCCTTAGACGAAGAGGTACCTGAAACCAAAACTAAAACTGTAAGCACAAAACTTAGTGAGTTCCCCCATCATACCACACACCATACAATCACATAGCATACATACTGCCGGACAATTCTGGGGCGCCCGTCCTACCCATGTCAAGCCATTCTGGGGTGCTGACCTACCCATGTCACGCCATTCTGGGGTGCTGACCTACCCATGTCAAGCCATTCTGGGATGCTGACCTACCCATGTCAGGCTGTTCTGGGGTGCCGACCTACCCTCCGGTCTTTCAACCGAACACGGGGACTATTTCACCCCTACTGCTAACACATAATATCATATCTCAATTATGCTGTCAGACATATCTGGGGTGTCCGACCTACCCGTTGGTCCTAACGACCGATTCGGGGAGTAGTCCCCTTCTACTGATACTATCGCACGTAACATAGCAAACTAGCATAGTCACATATCAAACTAGCATACTCTCATATCAAGCAATAGCAGACCAGACAATTATCACAAAGACAATCATCTCAGCTAAACAACTACTAGTGGGCCGACCTTGGTGCCTTAGACCCACTTCTACTGGAAGGTAACTCACCTCGATGTCGTGTAGTGTCAGAACTGTCCTCGGCGTGAAGGTCGGCTCTCCTCGACTCCTCAATCCCTACACGGAAACCCTCAAGTCATCAAACAGAACATACAACCCTAACCAGGGTCAACTCAAGTCCAGTCAAATTCAATATTGGACAAAGTCAACACCCAGTTGACTTGACTCGCCGAGTTGGTCTACCAACTCGTCGAGTCCATACTTCACTAACCCGATCCAACCCCGACTCTACTCGTCGAGTCTAGCAAGAACTCGACGGGTTCTCCTTCACTCAAACCATCGGGACCATCTTCATCCGACTCGCCGAGTTCATCCTTGAACTCGTCGAGTTCATCTCCTTCATAAGAATGTGTCCAGTCTATGACTCGCCGAGTTGTATGAACAACTCGTCGAGTCCATCTTCAGAGATTGGGAGATTGCCTTGGACTCGCCGAGTCTGTTCATCCACTCGTCGAGTCCCATGATTCCCAGGCCCCCTTTTTGCGTCCAAACAACTAAGGGTCTTCCTTCCCTAACAACTGGTCCATCCACATAAAGGATTTGGTGGTCAATACACACCGACTCGCCGAGTCCCAAGAACGACTTGTCGAGCCCATCCATGACCATTACTATACAGTCGATTTAGATGGGTCTTAACTCATCAAAACCATAGATCTGGTCCCCTAATGTCCATTTTACACGTAAAGTTTCCAACTTGGTGCACATGCAAGGGGTCTTTGGCTCAAAAGGCCATTAAAAGTGATCCACAAGATGCATGGAGCTCTCATGGCCATAAAGCTGGCACCTTTATGCCATGAGACCCTTCTAATAACTCAGATCTGAAGTCAAGAGCTCATATAACACTTCATAAATCCGAATATGGCTTGGAAAGCCCTAAATGTGCCCAAAACCCAAGTCCAAAGATGAATAAACACATAGAAGACCAAGACAGGGGCATTTTACCTTGATTGAGCTGAAAATGGAACTAGATCCCTGAATCTCTAAGCCCCAACTCGAACTCTCAAGCTTCTTTCTTCTTCTCCAAGCTACACCACCCACCAAATGTACCAAAATGGCCTTAGAACACACAAAAACGGCTAGGGTTTCATTTCACAGCTTTCTGGGAGTGATAAGGGGCGATGGAGGCTGAGATAAGGTGTTTAAATAAGGTGCAAACCCTCAAATTTAGGGTTTCACTCAAACATCACCTACTTGTCGAGTCAGTATCCCGACTCGTCGAGTAGGTCACTTAAACTTCCAGCGGATCCCGTCTCTACTCAACGAGTTGCGCCACCCACTCGTCGAGTCCCAGAGAAAATACATACAATTCTTGAATAAAATACATACCAGGAATCAGGTGTTACAGTATGATATAAAGAAATATAAAGATAAATAACTGATCCATATGACATATTATTAATAGATGAAGTCCATTTCAGTAATCATATATAACTGGTTCCATAATCATACTACTGTACTCATATGTTAGCTGTAAAATGGGCTTTTAATATGTAAAATTGAACAATCGTCGAGTTCTATGACATGAGAAATGACTAATAACAATCAAACATCAAATGTTTAATTAAACTCAAAAGCATAAGTAACCAAAGACTTATCGAATTTAGATGTCCGTTAAAACGAACCTGCGTAACTAAAAATCGATATGTGAATAGGAGAACCCTAATTGAATTTAGAATCTTAAAATTTTTAAAAAAAGAAATGCAATCAAATGAATTAGAATCACCAAGTTATGGACAACGTACTTGAATGGGGATGTCTAAGAGCTCTTTGGTGAAGAAACCAAAAAATCGGACTTAGCATGGATTATAGGACTCGATCAATGCTTATGTCAACAAAATAAACCAAAAAAAATAAGAAAGACATGAGCATATCTTGAGATAGTGGGAGAATGATTCGAATGAATTAAGAAATTATAACCAAATTAACTTCAATTTCATTTTTATACCTAAAATTTGAATTTTGAATGTCCGCAACACCTCATCACCGCCGCCATCGATAATATACCTCTCTGTCCTTCATCGACTCCAACGTGGTCTCTCATTGGGTTCTTCTCTACCGGTGAGTCACAAACATTTAATTTTTTGGTAATGGTTGAAGAAAGCAGACAAATAAGGTAGAACGAAGAAAAAAAGGAGGAGAGTGTGTGTTTGACATAAAAAAAAGGAACGAGAGAGAGAGAGAGAGAGAGAGAGAGAGACGATGAGTAGATGTGATTCGTAGGCGGTCAAAGGAGATACATCTGGTGGGTGGCAGGCATATGTGAAAAGAAAATAGAAGCTTATGATGCGGCGGTTCTGTGCGAGGTTGGCAGTGTGGGAGACCGGAGATGGAAACGACATCGAAGGAGGGTTGAGGGAGGCAAGGTCGGTGATGCTGTTTCGATGGAAGTGATGATGAGAAGTAAGAGGGAAAACAGAGTTTAAGGCAAACAAAATTTTATAATGGAATCGGTGTAATGGAGTCGGTTGAGGAAACATGGCATAAACTGGAAGAAGACAACAAAATAACACGTGTTTTCGACACGCCCCCACAATTGACTGGGAAAAGTCACAAACCAAAAGATGATGAAATTCAGAAAAACCAAGTAATAAGGGATCAAAACTGTAAAACCAGAAAAACCTATGTGGCAAATGTCTAAAAAGAAGGAATTTTACTATTCCTTAAGCTTTTATATATATAGGGTGAGGTTTAATAGAGAACCATAATTAACCAAGGAACCAATATTTTTTTCAACTTTTAGAACTTATTTTTTATCAAAAAAAAATCTAAAAATGCAGAAATTTATAACTTTTTATCCTTTTTCCAATGATATCAAATTCGATTTTTTTTACGTCAAATTCACAATGTGAATCTTTGAAAATTCACAATGTGAATCCGGATTCACACGGTGAATCCGAAAAATATTTTTCACATTCACAATGTTAATATATGAATTTAGATATTTTTAGATTTTTTTTCGATAAAGAATAAGCTCTAGAAATTGAAAAAAAGATTTGATTCCTTGAAAAACCAATAATTATGGTTCTCTATTGGACTTTTCCATATATATATATATATATATATATATATATATATATATATATATATATATATATATATATATTAATAATAAACCAACTTTGACAAAGTCGTTATGAGAAAACAAGTAATCTATAAATAAAAATAAAATAAAATAACTTGTTAAACTAAGCAAGTATTGGCAAACAAATGTTTTCTAAAACAAAAACTAGTAGATTAATGGTAATCCACTAACAAAATCAATTGAATTAGCCCAACAGCCCAATAATACAAACCCACTACAAAAATACCTAATTGTCATATTCCAACAGCCCAATAATACAAACCCACTACAAAAATACCTAACTGTCATATTCCAACAGCCCAATAATACAAACCCACTACAAAAATACCTGCAACGGAGGATCAAAGAAACGATGCAGAATAAATTGCAGATGCAGGGTTCTCTGCAAATCGTTGAATTTTACCAACGATGTTTACCTCCGATTCACCTTTTGTAAAAATCGCAAATCACCAATCGTTAGTTTTATCAGGTTTTTTCTGCTATCTACCAAACTGTTACCTGCTTTTATCACTTCATGTTCTTAAGTTCTAACTTTTTTCTTTCTCCTCATGTGTATCACTGTTTGCCTCTCCATCATAATCCATTGTATTCGTCCTTTGCATCTCCACCAGAATTTTTTATTTTTATGTGTTTAATTCGTCTTAGTTGTAAATACATTGAATTTATGTTGGAAACATATTGGGTTTAGTAATGTGCATGTTTTGTTCGTATTTTTTTTTTGAACCGCAATACAAATATATAAATCTACTCCTAATCTAACACCTAATACCAACTATGTCCACGACGGGACTTGAACCCTCGACCTCAAAGAGGGAGGACATCACCTGGTACCGTTGGACTATTAAAATATTGAGTTCTTTCTTAATTTATGTTAGCAACTTAAATTAGTCAATTTTCTTGTAAAGTTATTTAATTTTAGAATCTATAATTGTTTTAGGAATTAAAACTTTGTAATAAACAATTAATTTACTCTTGTTTAAAGTTAATCTTCATTGTAGATTTGCATTTCATGTTTAAGTCCTTCGAGATTATGAAAGGGATTAAACATTGTTGGGAAACACTTTTACAAAACTTAATGCACTCATTAATTAAATTTAACATTTTTTAAAATTGATTAATAAGACTATATTTAACTAAAATGAATTCTTATAGTTAAACATTTTAACAACATTGATCCAACCAATCATATTTATAGTTTAAACATTTCTATATTTCTTTTATCTAAATTCTGTTAAATATACATCCACGTACTTGATTTAATTTATTTTTGGAAGGCATTTGATTCGTTCTTAAATAAGTCATGCCCGAAGTCAAAAAAAAATTTGTAATGACATTATGCGTATGTTATTACAGGTAACAATAAGAACCATTTCAAAGTTATAACAAACTCATATTTATTAAAAAGAGAGAAAGACAACGAGAAATAACATTCAGGTAGTTGGTTCAATCCGGTCCAAATAAAGTTCGAAATTTGACTGGTCCTAACAAAAATAATTGAACAGGTCCGAACCCATGACATTAAATAGAGTCGAATCCATAATAAGCCCCGGTAGAGTTAGGTGGTGTTTGTTTTTTGTCCACAGATCTTCATGTCCTCTTTTGTCTGCACGGCGCAGACCACGCGCAGACATTAGCCTTCGCAGACTGTTTGTTTTTTTGAAGACTGCAGACCTAAAAATGTCTGCGCGCCCTCTTCTTGGCGCATATATGGACTAGAGTCTTCTAACATCTTCAGAAATCTTCTAGCCTAAAAAAACATATATATTTTTTTTTTTAGTTTTTTTGAATTTATATTTATTCCAACTTTATTAGTGATAAACAATTTGAAAAAAAAAGTTACAATACTTAAAAAAAAAGTTCGACGACACAAACATGATATTTTTGACAAATTTATAAATAAAAGTTTATTACTATAATAATCGTTGAAGTTGTTTATATATATATATATATATATATATATATATATATATATATATATATATATATATATATATATATATATATATATATATATAAAAGTGGGTTCGTGTACAAATGAGATTAAGATGTGAAAATGAAAAGAACCAATAGGAAATAAGCATGTGTATAGGAGTAGTTTTTTTTTCACACGTTATTTTTTGGTTTTTATAATTTATTTTATTTAAAAGGTTATAAATGTAATTTATCCATGTAGTTATCTTTTTTGAATTTAACCGGCGATGAAGGTTGAGTAGTCGTTTTTCAAATTGATGTAACCGTTTATTCGTAATTGATTGAAGATCTATGTTTTTGTTATTTCAAAATTTATTCTGAGTTTTTCTTTTAAGTTTTCTCTACTAATAGATTATGTATTCAAACATTATTCAACATAATGTTTGCGTTTAAAGCTTTGTTAGATGCGAAAGTTAACAGGAATAGGGTAAGTTCGCATTCAAAAGTCATGAAGAAATTTCCAATTGCATCACAGAAAATGGTTTCCAGGAAGAAGGATGATTTAAATGAGAATGTGGACAAAGTTGATTTCATGGTTAATTCTCGTGATCATCCTATCGAAATAGATGATAATGAAGTATCAGAAGAAAAAAAAATTCGATCTGGTGAAGTTAAGAAGGAGAGTAAGTTATTTTGTTTTGTTGTTAAAGTTTTACAAAATGACATATTTAGGATTTTATTCGGTTTGATTTTGTTCTGCCTGTATGTTTAGATAATGAGAGTCCAATTGAGATTAATTCCAGTAATTCTATGAAGAAGACAATTGACATTTCATCTAGTAATTCTTGGAAGAAGAAAAAGCCAAGGAATAATGTTTATCAGTATGTGTATAGTTCAATGAAAAAGAGAAAACGTGGTTTGTTTGGTCGATTAAACTCAAAATCATCTTATACAGAAGGTTAGTTATCTTAATTTTGTTATTCTTTAATTTAATTATTAATTTAGATTTTAAGTTTTTTTTGTACATATTTTAGATTATTTAAGTGATTCTGATTTTGAAGTTCGGAGCATTACAAGGAGCAGGAAGTTGGTTAACACAAGTGATAAAAAATTTAGTAAAAGAATTGTCTACGAACATGGTAAACTTAACTATAATGTTATTTATTTATTATGATGCTTATTTATTGATTTTGTTTTATTAATTTTTTTATATTATTTTAAAAGTTTTATATATTGATTATTTTGTTGTAGACTTTTCTAGTGATTCTGATTTTGAGGATGGTACCAGTAGTAGTGTGAAGAGGGTGGATAAGATAGCTGATAAGAAAGTTAAAAAAAAATGGAGTTGAATTGTGCTAAAGTAAAATCATTGTATTCTCGTGTTTCTCTTCATTCTATATATGGCGTTGTGAATTCAATGAATCATAATAAAAAAGAATGTGTGAGGAGTTTGGGGTTTGGATTATTGCTAGACATGAAGACACAAAGTATTCCAGCAAAATTATGTTATTTTGTTGTTGATTCTTTTGATCCTTTAGAGATGGTTATTAAAACTGAGGTTTCTAATATTTTGGTTACAAGGGAAGATGTTAATAGGGTGTTAGGTTTGCCTATGGGGGTTGATCAGTTAAATAGTGTTGATGTAAGAGGTAATGAGGAATGGTATGAGATATGGAAAGATCAATTCAAGAAGCCGTTGCCTTTAATTACTCCAAATGATATCGTGTACAAGATAATAAAACGTTGTGAAGCAGATATGGTGTTTGTTGCTAATTTTATTATTCTTGTTTGTACATGTTTTGGATCATGTAACAAACAAGGTGCATGCAATTTGAAGCTTCTACCGTATTTGTCTCAGTCATATAAGTTAGATAAGTTTGATTGGTGTACATATGTATTAAATTGTGAAAAAGAGGAAAAGTTGATTTGGAGCAGAAGTGATATTAAGACTTTCTTCAATGGTCCTAGTGTGTTTTTAACGGTATGTCATTTAATGTTTTTTGATAAAATATTTTTAAAATATAAATAATATTTATATATTGTTATTAACTTTTGTTTTTTTTGTAGTTGCTATATGTTGATAGGATTCAATGTAGGCAAATGTTAATGGTTAGAAGATATCCAGTAATTAATAATTGGACTTTAGAGCAGTTGAAAGTGAGAGAAATAAATGAAATTTCGAATGGAGGTTTTGGAAGACCATCTGCTACAGTGAAGAGTGTTGATGAAGTTTCTAGAGGATCAATTTTAGTAAGTAATGTTAATTGTGTATATTTGATGATGATCATGATTTATTTTTTTTTGTATTTTGATTTTGTTAAAAAATATTGTTGTGAAATGAGTCTGTTATTGATTATTTATATTTATGTTTAAATTTTCAGATTTAGATATTAATTATAAATTGCTATATTTTTTGTTGTTATCAGGAGTTTCATTCAGAAATGAAGTGGTGTTTAGTAGATATGTCTAAGAAACTGGATAAAGCTTTTTAAAAAGCATGGAAATCTGAAAATAATAGAGTTCTATGGATTGAAGGTGAAAGAGTTATGTTCTGCATATAAAGCTTTTCGTCATAGTAATTCTAAATGCGAATATACTTTTGAGTCATTTGACAAAAGCAGTAGGTGTGATGATAAGTTTGCCGAATTTCGAGATTTTGGGCAGTCTATTAACAACAACGTTGGATATAATAAATCTGGAGTGACTAATGAGTTTGGCAAATCTGGAAGTATTGAAACTAAGTTGCATGTGGATTTTGAGGGTGATCATAAGGAAAAGTGTGTAGATGAGGATATTCCTTCTTTTAATTTAGGAATTGAGGATGACATCTATACTCCTCCAAAAGTGAATGCAGGTGTTGATAGTTATATTAGTAATAATTTTGTTTCTGCTGGAATAAGTTCTGCTTCAGTCAAAGGAAATGTAATTAAGTCTCATGATAAAAGTGAAAAAATTAAAATACTTGAGAATGATATGATTTCATCGAGACCAAAGAGAAGTCAAACGTTACCTCCAGTGCTTAGGTCTCCATTTGTTGTACGAGCTGTTGAGATTGATAGTAATTTGACGAAGGAGGAGAATATCAAGTCTAATTGGCTATTCAGCTTATGTGGAAATCCCACGTAATGTGTTTGTGTATATCTATATATATTTATATATATAAGGAATATTAAATTAAATGTATTTTATTTTTATTTTAATAGGGATGATCTTTTTCATAGCATAAATGGTCAACGTGGGGAAAGATACATGTTTGAGAGCTTATATCCGGGAGAATTTCTTTTTTCTGGGACTATTGATTGTTTTGTTGAAGTGTTGAACTATGATGAGAGAGCAAGGAATTTGGACACTCCTTCATGTTTCTTCTTCAAGACAGCAGTATTGGTACGTATAGTAATTGTTAATTATTGTTTTTATATTATTATGATGTTAATTAAATTGTTGTTTTGTATTTAGGATCCTGCATACATGCATAGTGAAGCATGTAAATATGATGATGTTTACCAGAATTTTAAAGAAAATGTTTTTCATTGTTTGGGAGAGTCTAAAGACCGAAGAAATTTAAAAGGAATTGATTTGGTAAGTTTGGATTTACTTTGTAAATTTTATTCCTGTTTTGTTTATATCTAATTGTATATTTGATTATTTTTATTTAGGTGTTCTTTCCTGCATGTGCAAACAGTCACTATTTTGTGTTTGTTTTTGATTTTAAAAACCGCAAAGCTGTCATATTGGACAACATATTATATAGATCTTCTGAAAATCCATACCCACATCTAACTCAAAATCTGGTAAGTTTGTTTGTTTTTGTTTTTATTTTAAATGTTTATTTATATTCATAAATTATATATTTTTTTTATAATGGATATTGAATTTTTTTTTATTTTTTAATGCAGAAATATATGTTTGGTAGATATCTTCAAGAGATAAAACATTTTATGGCTTTTTCAGTTATGTATGAAATGGAATTTGTGGATCAGTATATGACGTGGAAAACAAGAGGTAACAGTAATGATTGTGGGATTTTTTTGATGCGTCATATGGAAACTTATAAGGGATGTCCTTTAGCTCAATGGACATGTGGGTTTAAAATGGAAAGTGCTGAGCAGATTTTGCAACTTAGAAATCTTCGAAGAAGATATTCTATGAAAATTCTATTGAGTCAAGTGAATCTAATGAAACATGAAGTTGAGCAACTTCTTGTTGATTATCAAAAGCTTTCTGCAAATGATAGGCGTGTAATGTATCATGAAGGTATTATCAATATAACAGCTCGGTTAGCTGCATTTGGTCCATGATATATGTTTGTTGAAGTAAACAGCAAGTGGTTAGTTTTATGTAGAAGTCTTCATAGTAATGGTTATGAATGGGTAAGTAGAACAATTTGTTTTGAAGTATTTTATATGTATTTAGGTTTTTGTTTGTTTTTTTACGTTTGAATTTAATGTACTTCTGCAAACATAAGTTTATAATAATCAAGGAAAAGTATGGCAACGTTTTTTTGATTTTGATTTTGATTGTTTATGTAAAATCATATTTAAAATTAACATATTCACAATCATATATAATATTAACATATTAACAACCATCATCGATAATATTTATAAATATATTACAGTCATCCCAAAAGTTAGAGCACATCAACATATTATATAAATTCACACATAAACAAAATAAACTTTCAAATATTCATAATAACACCACTTCCTGAAATCCAAAACCCAAATACCCAAAATCCCACCTTTTCACCTTACAGCTTCATCTATTTTCCCAGAAGATTCACTTGAAACTTGGTGTAATCCAAAGCTTCAATGAGTTTGTCAACATTTATCCAAAAGCTTAATTTGTCAAAAAGTATGATCCTAACTTCCCAAACAGTAATTTTCGGATTTGATGCAACCATTGAATACAGTATCTTGCACAGATAACTGTTGGTTGCAAAGTTTAATGTTTTTGGGAAGAAGGTTGTAACAATGGTTTGATTATGCTCCAGATAAATTTGTTGAACACAAAAAAACCATCTGTTTTAACTTTTTTGACAAAGTTCAAGAAATCCTTCCAACTTTCAAGCTTGTTTAGACCAACGTCTAATGGAGCAAAGGAGACTAAAGAGTATGCAAATGTTCTGTCATCATCATAACCAAAAGAGCTTAAGATGTTATGAAATACCTCGGCAGAGAAAGTTTCAACGTCAATGAAGTCTATATAGTCAATGATGCCTCCAAAGTAATGTCGATTTGGGTAGTACAAGAAACTACCTCCATGGTTTAACATGATTGAGAAGTACTTTTTGTTTTCCCATCCTGAATGAAGATTGAAAATAAGATTATATAAGTTTTAATATTATAAGATTTTAACAATAAGGAACATACCATATATGTCGTAAAGATCAAGATAAGCTGAGGAGTTGCGAACTTCCCAATTCAATGTTTCTGAAGCCATTACTGGAAATTGTATTTTTGTTTAAGTTTATTATGATGTTGAGGAGGAATATATAGCGGTAACAAGTGTAGTTATTAAAGGAGGTAATTAATTTTCTATCATCAATTGCTTCAAGAAGTATTGTTGCCTATTTCGGCGGTTGTAGGTTTAGGTAATCATGGTATCTATACATGCAAGATGATAATGTTTATCTTGTTTTAATTTGAATTATTTTTTTTTGGTTTTTAAAAAACGAATCAGTATATATTACTTTTTTTTTTAAAGTTGATTTAAAAAAAAAACAAGTTTTTTTTTGTATGTAATGATGAGATGATAGTCTTGTTATTATTTACCGTTTTTACATAATATTTGGAGTAAATTATAATTTTTTATTTGTTTTTTCATTTTTTTTTAAATATAAAATTTATATTTAATATTAGTTGAATAGGTTTTTATGTGAAATGATTGTTTGTATTTATTGTAATTAAGTCGATTTGACTTCTGTAATTATGAATGTTTATATTTTTTTTTAATTATTAATTCTAAATAGATTTAAGTAATCTATGAAAGATTTTATGAGGTAATAAAGTATCATATATTATATTTTTTAAATGTATATATTTAATTGAAAGTAGATTAATTTGTGAAAGAATTGTTGATTAATTGAGCTAATGTTAACATATTTCTTAGGTGATTTGCGGCATATATATGTGTAAAAAAATTTATTTTTTCATTTTTCATAAATAATAATTTTATTGGAATAGTAATTATTCATTATTAAAGATTTATGTAATATTAAAGAATTATGGAATATTAAAGAATTCTATTTTTTTTTAAAAATATTTTAATTTTTTTCAAAAAGTAATTATGCAATATTAAGGAAAAACGTAATGTTTGTAGTTTTAAATCTAATAAATATATATTTCATTATTTCAATCGCATTAGATTTAATCTTTTTAAGTAAAATGATTGTGAATGTTTAGTTGATGATTTGAAATAGTCTTAACATATATTTCGGAAGATTTGTGGCATATATATATGTGTAAGTTATAACTAATAATATATTTCAACATAATGTATATTTTTCATCAAAATAAGATTTACAACAAACAAATGAGGTTGTGTAATTTTTGCAATAGGTTGGTTCAACATGATTCTAGAAATTGTCCATTTGTCAAAAGACATGCACAAAAGAGTTGCAGAGAAGTTTTTGAAGGAAAAAGATTTTGTAAGTACTTCAAAAGGATTGGTTTTCATGATAAAATGAATTGTGCTTATGATAAATGAGATTAGAATGTTTTTGTTATTATTACAATAAGTTTTGATTTTAGTTTGCGTTAATTTTTATTTGAATGTTTTGCAATAATGTTTCGATTATATCTAAAATTGTAATGACGTTTGAAGCACTTTTTATTTGTGCTCTGTATTACTTTTTCTTATCATAAATTCATATATGTTTTTATATATGAAAGGGAAACAGTAAACTATTACATTATCCATAATTAATATTAAAATAAACTTCAGAATCGTTTCAAGCTTTTAATCCTAAGAGTTTTAATATAGAGAAGCATAAGCACATACAAATCTAAAATTCAAATCTAAGTTACTGTTGTTTTTTGAAAGGCTTAAGCACATTTGAAGGATTTATTGGGCAATTTCTTTGATCATGGTTGACTACTTGCTTGCATCCTTTGCATGTGCGTTTTGGTTTAAGTGATTTTGCTATTGCTTTTTCTGCAACACTTTTGATTCGATTCCTCTTTCCACTTCCTTTTGTTTTTATCCCACTTGGTACTTTGATTTTCACATCAGTTGAAATTGGAACTCCAATGATATTTTCAACAACATCTTTTATTGGATTTGAACTTGATCTAGAAGCAACATCCTTTCCACAAGTTTCACTTAATTGTTGAAGAGAGTTCACCAATTCTTGTAGTTTTTCTTTGTCATGAATAACTGATTCGATGCATTTCTCATAAAAAGAAGTAGCATCCTGCAAGAGATTTGAAATTTCTGTACTGCACACTCTCCATTTTCGGTTTATCTTTTGAAAACCAATATCCACTATGTTCTTTCTCCATCTATCCAGAATGTATTTTTCAGGTATCATGACAATGTCATAATCTATAAGAACTCTAAAAGCATGACTACAAAGGATTCCAAAAAATGTGAAATGCAAACATTCACATTCAATTGTTTCATCTTTTGCATCAAAAGAAACCTGAAAGATAATAATAATACGTAATTACACAAATATTATTATAAAGTCAAAATAATGTTAAATTAAAATAATCATTAAGTAGCATATTTCCATACCTTAAATTCTGGTCGTTTGCCTGACTTGATTTCTTTGTAGACAATTGTGCATTGTTGATGGCCATCAATCAAAACATAATTTTTTTTTTGAAAACACTGATAGCATGCCTTTTTTATTTGTTTTTGCACTTTAAGGAATGCCTCTCGTGTGTATACCAATGATGCATTCTTTTCAATTTTCAAATTTTCATGTGGAAATAACAGTTGTGGAGAAGTATCTCTTGATGCAATATCTAATCTTTTTTGCTCATGACGTTGCTTTGAAAGTGCAGTGTCAAAATTGAACATAAAATTCACAAGTAAGTTGGTTGGACTTGAGAAAACATTGAAAAATGAATTAGAACTTTCAGATCGAGATGTAGTCTTCATAAGTCCACACATTGGTATATCTCTGAAATAGGAAGGAATCCATTTGTCTCTCTTGTTGAACATATCAGCTAACCATTTATTATCCTTCAAATGAAATTCATTCAACATCAAATCCCATTTGTTCTCAAATTCTGATGGTTCAATATTCATATTCCAAACTAGTTGATTTATGCGTTTCTTGAAATCTGAATTTGAAACTACATCAGGTTCAATCTGTCATGTAAAATTTGTTTTTATTAATATATTTTCATAAGCTATTTTTAATTCAATAAATTAATCTATTTGTTACCTTTGATGGCATTTTTGACATTATGTGTCACATACATAATCTGTGAGTACATCCTTGAAACACCTTTGCTATGGAAGAAGATAATGTTGCATCCATATCTGACAGAATCATTGTTGGTTTCTTCTTATGTGATGACAAAAAAGCTTCTAATAACCAAGAGTATGATTCAATTGTTTCATCTGATATTAGTCCTGCTCCAACATTGATTGTCTTTTCATGGTTGTTTATAGCAGTGAAAGGAACAAATATCATATTGTACCTGAAAATATTTGTAAAATGTATCCCTTATTGTATAATGTAATGTAATAAATATAAATTTTACCTGTTTGTTCTATATGTTGCATCCATTGATATAACATCAGAAAACTTAGAGTAATTTTCTTTTCCTGTTTCATCAACCCAAAACATAGCATTTAGCTCATCATCATCCAACTTATATTCAAAATGGAAATTTTGATAATTATCTCTGCAAATTATCAATTGGTCTACAACACATTGAGCATCATTTGGTCCAACAATATTGGTATAATCTCTCCAAAAAATTTTGAAATCATTCTTTGTTGCGGGCAAATGATCATATCCTCCCTTTAATGATGCTCTTATCTTGTGTGCTTTTGTGGCACCAATGTTGATAGTTGAAGCTTTAACAATTAGTTCCTGATCAAAAATACTAAGACGATGATTTGGAGAGCAGATGCTTTCTTCACTAAATTTTGTAAGTGGATGGTTATGTGCTTCTTCAAATGCATATACAGTGATTGTATTTGTTGCAACATTTCTATCAAAACCAATCATAGCCATACATCCTGTAACTTTAGAATATGATTTCCTTTCCTGTTTTTTCAGTCTTTTGGATGTAAGAGTATCAATGGTTTTTTTTTCTTGGATTTCCATATCTGTTGCATCTTACTTGTTTTTTCCTTAGACTGTGGTCACCATATGAGGTTGCTGTTCCTAATCTAATTCCAAAACCAGCTGCTTTTGCATAATTTCTATACATTTCAATTCCTTCATTTACACTTGACACAATTTGTCCTTTTTTAGGAATCAAATCTGTATCAACATGTGGAATGTACAGATCATCTTGATTTTTATAAGATGTTCATGTCCAATATTCAAAAAGCTTAATATTGAATTTAGTAAATATGTTTATAATTATTTATTTAATATAAAGTATGTAAACATGCCTTTATTCTTTTCCTTTGCTGTCGAACTTGTAGTTCCTTTTGAAGGTTGAATGTAAGATTCAGTTTCTTCATTTAAAGAATTATTAGTAATTTTGAATATAGTTTAGTAATGTAAGTCAAATTTAAATATTGAATAATAACATCAAAAATATACTTCTTATAATTTATTAAAACTTGCCTTTATCATCATCGTTGAATGTTGATTTTGAAGGTCCAATAGTTAAAACATTGAAAGAGTCTTCCGATTCATGATTTGCTGTCCAATATTCAGAAAGATTAATATTGAAATAAGTATATATATGTAAATATTTATTTAATAAAAAGTAATTAAACATGCGATTAAGATTTTTATTTTTTGTGGATCCTGAACTTCCTTTTGAAGGTTGAATGAAGGATTTAGTATCATCGTTAAAAGAAATTTATTGAATTTTTAATATAGTGTAATAATGTTAGTCAAATCTAAATTTTGAATATTAAAATCACAAATATAGTAATTATAATGATTGAAAACTTGCCTTTATCACCATCGTTTAATGTTGATATTGAAGTTCCAATAGTTAAAGCATTGGAAGATTCATTTGCTTTATCAATTAATTCAGGAGAACAAATCTATTCATATTCTTTAGTGACATCTCTTCAATTTGATATCGTAATGAAATCAATCAATGATTTTAATGGAGATGATTTCGTCGATCATAAACAGACTGAAGAAGTTAATTTTAAATTAATATGTCAGTTTTTGTTTGCGGTTATTAATATGAACAACTTATTAAATCACGTTTTTATGTTAATTACTTTCTTACCCTTTATTAATAATTTTAAGTAAACAAATGAAGAAAACATGAATAATGATGTGGCATTATCTGATTGGTTCCTGCATTTTCACATATTGTTTGCATTTTTGCATGAACCTTCCCCTATATATATATATATATATATATATATATATATATATATATATATATATATATATATATATATATATATATATATATTCTTATATTTTTTGTGCCAAATTTTATAAAACATTATTTAATAAAGCATCGTCAATTTCTTAAAAAAAATATTTATGACACGTTTTTAATTGATTTAATTGAATAAGTCGAAATTTATTTTCATTCATTTATATATCAAATTCTTTGATTCCTAATTACAATGTTTAGGCATAACTTTACGACTAAAATTGTTGGTTTTTTTCAAATATATGCGTTAATTTGTACTATTTTTATTTTCACTTTTTATACAATAATACTAAAATTTGATTTAGATTTGTTAATTATTTATAAAAAGTCATAAATATATTAAAAAATCACTTTGTAGTTAAAAAAATCCGTTTATTTAGATTTTAGTTTATTTTAGTAGCCTACAGATGTTAAAAAAACAAACAGTTTTCTTTTTTCAGACTGCAGACGTTTGGTCCACCTCTTCTGCTGCAGAGGTCTACAGATGTGGTCCGCAAACTGCAGCCATTTTGCTTCAGAAAAAACAAATAGCACCTTAGAGTGTGCATTGTACAACTTTAAAATCTAATCAAGGTGCTAACAATGGAGATGCTAAAGATGAAGCCACCAACGCAAATCAAAAACCACATGCAACAAAATTGCAAGAATATGATAAAAAGAAAGACATTAGGGCACGTAAATGAAAAAAAAGCATAGTACAAGAAAGCAAAAAATAAGCTAGATAGAAAGAAACATCCCATTTATCGATATTTAAAAGATTCTTGCTTTATTAAGTTGGATGAAGAAGAGTAGGGAAGGCCCCGTTTGATACGCATCTTTCCAGGTCTAAACAGATCTTTCTGGCTGAATAGACCGGAAAGATTGTTTGATTTGTACAAAAGAAAGGGTCTTTCCCGGTAAGATATGTCTTTCCCAGAAAGCCCCAAAATCATATCTTTCTGGCTGAATGGGCTGGAAAGACAATTATACACCAAACACCACCTCTTTCTTTCTTTATTGGATTATTAATTTTTTTAAATAACTTTTTTTAAATTTATTTTTTATTGAATTATTACTTTTTTTCATCATTCAGCACAGTCAATCAGATGTATAATCAAACAGCATGGTTTCTTTCCCAGTCAGAAAACTTTCCCAGACAGCACTTTCCCAGACAGAAACTATCAAACGGGACCTAAACCAAAATATATTACCTACATTAACGACATCAAAACCTGAAAATCCAGACAAGCTAAAAATGATTTATATAAAGCTAAAGAAAGAGCCTACTTCAAACATGAAAATAAAATCTTGAAGAACACTAATGGTGACTTTGGATGGTGATTGTTTTGGGGGAAAGAGAAAGAAAGACACGAAAAGTAAATGAGAGGTGAGAATGAAGGCAGACAAAGAATATGAAGGGAGTATGTTTGGACTAAAAAAAAGTTATTTCTAAAAACGAACACAACATTAGGACGTATATTGGATATATATATAGAGGACAACAAGATGAGACTTAGGAACTCAAAATTCCTATTGCCAGTTGGGTCCACTAGGTAGGTAACTGATTTGATACGTGAGAGTTTGTTGTCTTATAATCGTGAGGAACTCAAATCGACCAATTGGGTGCATTAGGTAAGGTAATTACACGAGACTTTGTTTCGCTATAATGCAAAGAACTCAAACCAGCTATGTTTGCACTAGGTAGGTTACCCATTTGAAACATGCATGGAAATGGAATACATACATGGCTCCAATATTCGGCATGCCGATTCACTGCTCTTCTTGATCAATCCACCTCAAGCAATCGTTCACAGTTACTATTTTCAATACCATTCATTACTAAATAGAGGATTCAAAGAATAAAAGAGATCGAATAAATGTTCTTTTAAAAGACAAAGACACCACTGAAATCATACCAAATAGACTACTAACCTTCATAGTTCATAATATTGATGTCCTAGGTCTTAAAAAATCATACATAATAATATATTTTTTACATTATCTCTTATTTGCTTTAAATAAGAAATTCAATGCGGGATAAATGGAATAACTTATTATTTTAATTTATATAAAAAGCATATGTATTGTGGAAAAGTTACCTCCAAAATTAGCAAGTGGCAAATAGTTCAGGGGTTATTTCCGTAACTTATCATTTACTATTCATAGTTTGAATATTGAATAGTAATATAAATGTGAATTTGGAATGAGAATGGACGGTGGTTAATATTATAATATATATATATGTTAATTTTGGAATGAAGAATGGATGGTAGGCGCCTACAAACTTTTTCCGCCTACAATTTTGGACATCTTCTTTCTTTCCTTTCATATTTTATGTTTTGGCTATAAATAGCCTAAGTCATAGAACTTATAACCTCAACCCAAGAACTCACGAACCAAAATCAAATATATATATATATATATATATATATATATATATATATATATATATATATATATATATATATATATATATATATATATATATATTGATACACCACCGTATATTTTAGTTCTCCCACTCTATTTGTAATTTCTTTCATAATCCCTGTAAACACTGCAAATTATAGTGAATTGTTTCTCGGCTTTCTCCGCCCGTGGTTTTTTCCCGATTTGGGTTTCCACGTAAATTCTTGTGTCTCTATTCTATTTATTTTATTCGTATTACGTTGTGATTATTACGTTTTGATAATTTTTGATCCCATTCCGCATTGAGCTAATATTATTTAAGTCAATTTGGATCCGTTGTATTTTACAACAATTGGTATCAGAGCATCCAGGTTGTGATATTAGCTCGTTGGGATCATTTTATCAAGTAATTAATCATGTCTTCGGTAAAATACGATATTCCACTACTGGATCGTAACACCCGATTTCCGTTGTGGCAAGTAAAGATGAGAGACATTCTCATTCAGATGGATTTACACAAGGCGCTCTTGGGTTTCAATAAGATGCCCGATACATGGACCGAAGAAGAAAAGGAGATGAAAGATCTGAAGGCTTTATCCCAGATTCGTTTGCACTTGTCAAACGATGTTTTGCAAGATGTTCTAAAAGAAACGTCAGCGGCTTCTTTATGGCTAAAGTTGGAGCAACTGTTGATGACCAAGAGCTTACCAAACAAGTTGCATTTGAAGCAACGATTGTTCAATCTCAAGATGATTGAAGGAGGCTCTTTAACTGAACATATATCCACATTTAAAGAGTTAGTAAATAACTTAGAGAATATGGATGTTCAGTATGAAGATGAAGACTTGGCTCTATTCTTACTGTCGTCGTTGCCAGAATCCTATAGCCATTTTCGTGATACTATTATCTATAGCCGTGACACTCTAGTTTTAGATGAAGTCTATACAGCTTCGGATTCCAAAGAGAAGATGAAGCATATTACTGGTGGTGGTTCAAGTGATGCTAAAGCCGAAGGTTTGAATGCCAGAGGAAGAACAACAAAGAGAAGTAGAACTTCTCAATCTTCCAACAGAACCAGATCCAAGTCAAAAGGCAAACGAAAGTTTTGCAACTATTGTCACAAGAAGGGACATGTGCATGAAGAATGCTTCAAGTTGAAGAATAAAGAAAAAGAGAAGACGGCAGCAAATGGTAAACAAGCTAGCACTTCGGGTGAAGCCGATGTAGCTGAGGTCGAAGGTATTGGAGAACTTTTGACAGTTTATTCAGATAAACTGGATTCCACTGGTGATTGGATACTCGACTCTGGTTGTACTTTTCATATGTGTCACAACAAAAGTTGGTTTTACACATTTGAAAAGGTTAACCAGGGCTATGTGTTGATGGGTAACAATACTACATGTCCAGTTCTTGGACATGGTTCAGTCAGGATCCATATGTTTGACGGAGTTATTCGAACCATGGGGAATGTTAGATATGTTCCTGACCTCAGAAGAAACTTGTTATCTCTCAGTTCCTTTGACAAAAAGGGATACGAGTTTGCTGGTAAAGGTGGAGTTCTCAGGGTATTTAAAGACGGTTCTGACAAACTAAGAGCCAAACGAAAAACCTCAGATCTTTACTTTCTTGACGGGCAAACAATTTCGAGTGATGCTGCTGTTGTTTCAAAGTCTCTTTCTGATCCAGATCAGTCCCGTCTTTGGCACCTTCGACTCGGCCATATGAGTTTTCAAGGCATGTCAGAATTGAGTCGAAGAGGTTTACTTGGTCAACAAAAGATTGTTGATTTGGATTTCTGTGAAGACTGTGTATATGGCAAGGCAAAACGAGTAAGGTTTGCAAGTGGTATCCATACAACGAAAGGACCACTTGATTATGTTCACTCGGATTTGTGGGGACCGGCTCGAGTTGCTTCAAAAGGTGGAGCTATTTATATGCTCACTATTATTGATGATTTCTCCAGGAAGGTGTGGTCTTTCTTCTTAAAACATAAAGGAGACGTTTTCTCTACCTTCAGAAATTGGAAAGTTCAGGTTGAAAAGCAATCAGGTCTGGTGGTAAAGTATCTTCGTACGGATAATGGACTTGAGTTTTGCTCAGAAGAGTTTAATGTCTATTGTCAAAAGAAAGGCATTACTAGACATCGCACAGTAGTCCATTCACCTCAACAAAATGGTGTAGCTGAAAGGATGAATCGCACCATTATGGAGAAGGTCCGGTGTATGCTTTCTAATTCCAAATTGCCAAAGTTTTTTTGGGCGGAGGCTGCTTCGACTGCTTGCTATGTTATCAACCGATCACCGTCACGAGCAATCGAGAAGAAAACTCCGTTTGAGTTATGGTCCGGTAAACCTGCCAATTATTCAGATTTAAAACCATTCGGATGTCCAGCGTATGCACGAGCTGACAATGGGAAGCTAGAACCAAGAGCAATCAAATGTGTTTTTCTTGGGTACAATCAAGGTGTAAAGGGTTACAAGTTATGGAGCTTTGATTTGAAGAAAATTATCATCTCAAGAGATGTTACTTTTGATGAGTCTGCTATGATTCAACCAGTTGCTGACTCTTCTAAAAGAACAGATGCATCAGATGTATCATCCGAAGCAAATAAAGAGAATGCTCAAATGGAGGTGGAGCTTCCTACTTCACCTACCACTAATCAGAGTACAAATCAGCATCAAGATTCTTCTTCGTCGGATGAGCATGTTGTTGGTGAAGATTCAACACCTTCACAACCACAAGCTACTACTCCAAGCATTGCAAGAGATAGACCGAGAAAGATTATTCCTCCGAAGAGGTATGCTGAATCTGATTTGGTTGCCTATGCTTTTATTGTTGCTGATAATATTGAGTCCGCAACGGAGCCTGCGAATTATGACGAGGCTATCAAATCTTAAGACTCAAATGATTGGATGCTCGCTATGCAAAATGAGATGGAATCCTTGCAGCGAAACAGTACTTGGAATTTAGTTCCTATTCCGAAAGGGAAGAGACCAGTTAAATGCAAGTGGGTCTACAAGCTCAAGGAACCTGTCAACCCAAATGATAAACCAAGATACAAAGCTCGGTTAGTAGCTAAAGGCTACAGTCAGATTCCTGGTATTGATTACACTGACATTTATTCCCCAGTTGTCAAACATACTTCCATTCGTGTATTGTTGGGGTTGGTTGCTTCTAACGATTTTGAGTTAGAACAACTTGATGTCACTACAGCTTTCCTAAATGGTGAGCTTGAGGAAGAGATTTTTATGCAACAACCTGAAGGTTTTGTAGTTCCTGGAAAGGAGAACTACGTATGCAAGTTGAACAAATCTCTTTATGGCCTCAAGCAGTCTCCTAGACAATGGTACAAGAGGTTCGATTCTTTCATGACCAGTCACAAATTCAGCAGGTGCACCTATGATAGCTGCGTTTATTTCAAGAAAGGTGACAATGGTTCAAAGATCTACTTACTCTTGTACGTGGATGACATGTTGATTGCAGCAAAAGATATGAAGGAGATTCAGAAGTTAAAAGACCAGTTGAAAGCTGAATTTGAAATGAAGGACTTAGGAGCTACCAAAAAGATTTTAGGTATGGAAATTATTCGTGACAGGAAGTCTAGGATCTTGCATCTTTCTCAGAAAAGTTATATTGAGAAAGTCCTAAGACGCTTCAGTATGCACGAAGCAAAGTCTGTCAACACACCTTTTGCAGCTCATTTCAAGCTATAATCCGCTTTGAGTCCTACTAATGAGACTGATATGGCTTACATGGCACATGTTCCATACTCTAGTGCTGTTGGATCTTTGATGTATGCTATGATCTGCACGCGCCCTGATTTGGCTTATGCTGTTAGCATGGTTAGTAGATACATGGCGAACCCGGGGAAAGAACACTGGAAAGCAGTACAGTGGATTTTTCGTTATTTACGCGGTACGTCTTTTATGTGTTTACGTTTTGGTAAATCTAACATTGGGGTGTTCGGATATGTTGATTCAGATTATGGCAAAGATTTGGATAAACGAAGATCAATTACAGGGTATGTGTTTACTCTAAATGGTTGTGCTGTTAGTTGGAAAGCCCAGTTACAGTCTACAGTTGCCCTGTCTTCTACCGAGGCAGAGTACATGGCGATTACAGAAGCAGTTAAGGAAGATATCTGGTTGAAGGGGTTATTTGGAGAACTCGATGATAGAATAAAGGTGACCACAGTTTTCTGTGACAACCAGAGTGCTATTTCTTGAGTAAAGATCAAATGTTTCATGACCGAACAAAGCATATTGATATTCGTTATCATTTTGTGCGGGATATCATTGAAAAAGGCGATTGTGTTGTGGACAAGATTCATACAGATTATAATCCCGCTGATATGTTCACTAAAAGTCTTCCTATAGCCAAGTTCAAATTATGTTTGGACATGGTGGGTGTTTCTGATCGCAGTTGAGCCTGAAGGCTCGTAGGTGGAGGAAGTATTATTTATTTTTCGGAAACAATTTTTTCTCTATATAAAATTTGCAGGTTCTTATGGAAGTTTTAGAGTTTGATGAGCTATAGGTTTTGACTAATCGTAAAGCATGACTTGCTAATTTTGATGTCAAGGTGGAGATTGTGGAAAAGTTACCTCCAAAATTAGCAAGTGGCAAATAGTTCAGGGGTTATTTCCGTAACTTATCATTTACTATTCATAGTTTGACTATGAATAGTAATATAAGTGTGAATTTGGAAATGAGAATGGACGGTGGTTAATATTATAATATATATATGTTAATTTTGGAATGAAGAATGGATGGTAGGCGCCTACAAACCTTTTCCGCCTACAATTTTGGACATCTTCTTTTTTTCCTTTCATATTTTATGTTTTGGCTATAAATAGCCTAAGTCATAGAACTTATAACCTCAACCCAAGAACCCACGAACCAAAATCAAATATATATATATATATATATATATATATATATATATATATATATATATATGTATTATACATATATATATATATATATATATATATATATATATATATATTGATACATCACCGTATATTTTAGCTCTCCCACTCTATTTGTAATCTCTTTCATAATCCCTGTAAACACTGCAAATTATAGTGAATTGTTTCTCGGCTTCCTCCGCCCGTGGTTTTTTCCCGATTTGGGTTTCCACGTAAATTCCTGTGTCTCTATTCTATTTATTTTATTCGTATTACGTTGTGATTATTACGCTTTGATAATTTTTGATCCCATTCCGCATTGAGCTAATATTATTTAAGTCAATTTGGATCCGTCGTATTTTACAACATGTATCGTGTTTTATATTTTAATATAAGGTGTAGTCATCATACATTAGTTTAATATACAAAAGAAACTAATTATTTATTACCGGTTGACAAGTAAATTATATCCCTAGCACTAACGTTTGTTTTAAGTATAAATAAATCATTATTATATTTGATATTGTACAAAACAAATATAACATATCTATTAAAAAATACATTAGATTTAACTTGATTGATCTTTTATTTTATTTTAAACAGTAGTTATTCTTTATCATAAATAATTAAATTTATGATATATTAGTTTATAACCTATTAAAACATAAATAATCAGTTATTTTAAATAAATTATTAATTAAGAGATATTTTTCTGTTATATAAAATTATAATCGTTGATTTAAATAAATACATGACCTTATAATCTGTATTAACTTTATTTTAATTTTTATTATAATGTTATTAATTTAATTTAACTAGAGTGGAAAATTTAAAATTTAAAATTTGAAATGGAGAATTAATAGGTTGACAAGTGACATGATATTAATTAGGATGCCTAATACGATTACACATGACAAAAAGAGAATAAACATATTCTTTTATTAGAATAATGAGATATGCTTTTATTGGATGAAACGATCACATGTAAAATGGAATATCCATCTTTATCATTTTAACAAGCGCGAATACTATGGAACTTATATTTTCCACCATCAAAAATACCATAACCAACAACAAAAATAAGAATATGGTAATTATAAGCAAAAACAAAGTCTCACTAAATGAAAAAGTTTTCAAATATGTGGTTTTTCAAAAAAAAAAAAAGAAGGATGGTTTTTTTTTTCTTTTTTTTTTTGAAAAAGGGTGAGAGCCTTTTCGGGAAAAATAAACTTACTATCGGACGGTGACTTAGGAAACGGATAACAGGGCAAAATGAAAAGAAGATTGAAAAAGTTTTATGTTGTTTTTTGGTAAAAAAAACTTTTGGTTTAAACTTAAAAGACCATAAAAAAATTTTTAGATCTTTAAATAACCTCAAAAATAAGGATTGATATAATAAATATCATTATAGTCCAACCAATTTTTATCTTTGAGTTTTAAACGGCCACTAAAGTTTTTATTGTGCATAGTAGCTTCTTAAACTTTCAAATAACGATTTAAATAAGGAAATATGTCCAAAATGAAAGGGTCATCTAATTGCCCATGTGGATATGTCAATTGAAGTGGTCCACGACCTTGAAGGCGATTCCATCCACCTTAAAAACTACACGGTAACAAACTAAATAGCAAAAATGCTCAAAATAGCAAAAATGCCTAAAATTGAAAATACCTCCCACTAGGTTGATGCATAGCACTTAAAGTCATCCAAAATGCATTAAACTTATTAGAGCAGCTAGAGCTTAATGGATTGAGACATCATCATTTTACTTACTATACAACTCTACATTAATTTTTCTACAATGCATTGAACTCAATAGAGTTCAATGAAATATATATTTAATAGTTAAAAGGTTTCTTTTTTCCCATTGAAGAATTTAATGGCCATTGAACTTCATATTCATTGAATGCCAACATGACATCCCATAATGATAGAGTTTAATCCAATTAGGCATGCCACCTCATTCAACTCTCTCATTAAACTATGCATTGTGGATGCTCTAAGTGGATGCATAACACTTCCGTGTTTCGTAATCATGTATTAAGTGCAGTGATAAGGAAAAAAATAAAATTAAGTAATTTGAGAAATGGTTTGATGACAATAATTAAAGGTTATGTTAAATGGGTTTGCTTTTTTAATTTTCACTCGTCTATAAATATCACCTACTCTTGTCCAATGAGTTCCACTCCATCCATTCATGTAAGTTCCACGGATTCTATTTTTATTTCTCTTTGACGTACAATCTTTCAAATGGGTAAATGTTTGTGCTTTGTGTTACGAATGCTTTATCTTTATTAGCAGTGTTTTGATTGTTTTGAGTTGGATATTGGTTCTTGTTTTGGATTTTGATTATGATACAAACTGCTTGGTCGTGTTAAATGGATTACGTATCAATGGCGGACAAAGAGGTTCCTGTGTCTAAAAAATTATTCGTCCAGTTTGTTCCTTTAAGTTAAATTTTCAACTACGATCAAGTGTTTATTGTGTTTATTAACAATTGCAGTGTATATATGATTGAAGTTGATAAGAAATGACGAAACTTTTTTTGTATGTTTTTGCAATTCTGGCAATACATACTTGGGCTACCGTTGCTGAATCCCAAATAAAGTACAAAGACCCGAAACAACCATTAGGTTTTCGAATAAGGGACTTGATGAAGAGGATGACTTTGAAAGAAAAGATTGGTCAAATGACACAGATTGATAGTCGTGTAGCTACACAAGAAGTATTGCAGAATTACTCAATAGGTAAATTTCAAAATTAATTAGTCCTATTTTTTTCGTGTTAAATACTTTAAAAATCCATTTAAAGGTTTTGTTTTTATTTTTTAACGAGTCTTGGATCTTCCGTAGGGAGTTTATTGACCAATGCAGCGATCCCTTCATCTCAAGACCCATCGAGTCCGCAGGCATGGATTAACATGATCAACAATTTCCAAAGAAAATCATTGTCTTCTCGTTTGGGTATTCCCCTGATGTATGGAATTGATGCTGTCCATGGCAATAGTAGAGTTTATAATGCCACTATTTTCCCACATAATATTGGCCTTGGAGTAACTAGGCAAGTGGAATTTTGTTTTGTTTAACGTTTGAGTCCTTTTTAAACAAAAAATTTCTTTAATAATTAACGACATTTCTTTTTTGCATGTGGAATAGGGACGTTGAATTGGTGAAGAAAATTGGAGCTGCGACTGCTCTTGAAGTTCGAGCAACTGGCATCAACTATGCCTTTGCACCTTGTGTTGCGGTATGTAGAGATCCAAGATGGGGTCGTTGCTTCGAGAGCTTTAGTGAAGATCCTAATATTGTTCGAGCCATGACTGAGATCATACCTGGACTTCAAGGAAGCATTCCTAGCGACGGTCGATTAGGTGTTCCTTTTGTTGGCGGACAGTAAGTTTTGATTAATCACAAGCTCGATCCCCCTGCCACAGATCAGTAGGATTCTTTCTAGCGTTATAATTTCGTGGATTAATTGGGTCTAAGATTTTTCATTTTACAGAGAAAAGATTGCATCTTGCGCCAAACACTATGTGGGTGATGGTGGAACGACAAGAGGCATCAATGAGAACAATACAGTCATAGATTTTCATGGTTTATTGAGCATTCATATGCCACCGTACTTTGATGCAGTACGGAAGGGTGTTACAACCGTCATGATTTCTTACTCTAGCTGGAATGGAGTCAAAATGCATAGAAATGGTCCACTTATAACTGGATTTCTAAAGAACACTCTCAAATTTAGAGTAATTAAAGAACTCGTCTTTTAGTTTCGCCTATGCTTTTCAAGATCTTGGTTTCATATGCATAGAGATGTTTTCATGTTTTATTATTGGATGTTTTGTAGGGATTTGTGATCTCAGATTTTTTCGGTATCGACCGGCTGACAGATCCGCCTCATGCTAATTACACTTGGTCCATTCAACAAAGCATTACGGCTGGCCTAGACATGGTCGGTTGAATAATGAATACGCAAACATAAGTTTAGACTTTTTGTCTTTTTTGTTTTATTAATTTAGTCAAAAGTTTTGCAGGCGATGATTGGCTCCAACTACACTGAATTCATCAATGAGATGACTTTCCTTGTGAAGAATAATTTCATCCCAATGAGTCGGATTGATGATGCAGTAAAGAGGATTCTACGCGTCAAGTTTGTAATGGGTCTGTTTGAGAACCCATTCACAGATCTAAGCATGGCGAAATATCTTGGAGAGCAGGTTGGAATCATCGTTTTTTGGAAGGAAGACCTTAATTACCAACCGATAATCTGATTTATTTTTTTGGATATAAAACAGGATCATCGAGATTTGGCTAGGGAGGCAGTAAGGAAATCTTTAGTCTTGCTAAAGAACGGTAAATTCGTCAACCAACCAATGCTTCCTCTTCCAAAAAAGTCGACTAAAATTTTGGTGGTGGGCACCCATGCTGATGATATTGGTAATCAGTGTGGTGGTTGGACCATTGAATGGCGTGGGAAAAGTGGCAATATAACAAGAGGTATATATGCAATTTGTGTTGCCATCTTTTTTCTATATGTGTATAAAGTATAATAAGCTACATGAAAGTAACTATTTTTCATGATGGAAATAAACAATAGGTACGACCATTTTATCTGCCGTGAAAAACACGGTTGACCCTACAACACAAGTTTTATATGTAGAAAACCCGACTCCTGATTTTATCAAGTCAAACAACTTCTCATACGCCATTGTGGTAACGGGTGAGTTCCCATACTCGGAGTCAGCCGGAGACAGCCAGAATCTAACGATACCAGAACCTGGGCCCACAACTATCATGAACGTGTGTGTGTTGGTGAAGTGTGTTGTTGTCCTAATCTCAGGTAGACCTGTTGTGATCGAACCTTATGTTCCTATCATGGATGCTTTGGTGGCTGCATGGCTTCCAGGGACTGAAGGCCAAGGTGTCACCGATGTTCTGTATGGTGACTATGGTTTTACGGGCAAACTAGCACATACTTGGTTCAAGACTGTTGATCAGCTCCCGATGAATGTTGGCGATTCACATTATGATCCGTTGTATCCATTTGGATATGGGCTTACAACTAAACCTACCAAGCGAATTTAGAAGATATATATCAAGGATTGAACTTATAGGGTGTGTGTAACTTTATGTTATTACTAATTTTTTTGTTAGTGTGTGCATATTGCAACATATTGCAACTTGTACATTTGACCTATGCCTCATTCAGTAGTCTAAAGCCCATTCCCCTTGGCCCTTTGACTCCTAATATTGTGTATATATTTTTTATTTATACAAGATATCATTTCTAGTACTTGAAAGTCAAGCTACATTGTTAAAATATGAAAAATATAGAAAATATAATACTAAATTATAGAAAATATAATACTAAAATATAACAAAATAAAATATAACAAAATATAGAAAATATGAAAGATTATGAAAATGCAATGATAAAATGGTATGACTTTTATAAATTTGGTTTATTTGTATTACAAAAATATACTTTCAAAATAGAATGTTATTGTACTTTATTAAATTTACACACAAAAGCCACACAAACAAGGAGAAGTAATTAGACTTTAAAAATACAATGCTAAAATAGTAAAAATTAGAAGTAGAATGTTGAAATAAGTTTTCTTTTGTAAGTAGAATGATGTGTATATATATATATATAGAGAGAGAGAGAGAGAGTTCCTTTAAGAATAGTACACTTTTTGCTTTTCTGATTTTCGCCACCAAACTTTTATGTTTTTAAACTTTTGACACTTTTATTTCGTTTCTTTGCATTGGCCACATAACTTTCTTGAATTGATTCTTGTATGCTTTTTGTCAACTTTGTCCCTTATTCTTTAGCCATTTTGACATTTTTTGTCCTTGCAATCAAAACTTTTATATTTTTTTGGAACCTTTTAATATTCAAAGTTTGGCCACAAAACATTAAAAAATTGACAACTTTTGTCCCTTTTCTAAAAACTTGTTGATTCCAACACCTTTAATTCTTTGGCCATTTTGACACTTTTGGTCCTTGCAGTCAAAATTTTTATATTTTTTCATAAAAACACAAAAAACGGCCCGGGACTTTCTGTCGTCTGTCATTTTCTTCTTTTGGTATATCTTTTCTATATTGGTCCTCATATTTAATTTTTTTGTTTTTTCCTACCTTCTATCTAGTTGTATCCATCTGTAAAAATTAGGGGTCGAATTATCTCACTTGCATCTTTTAACAAAAACAACACTCAAATCAAACGCACATGGCCCATGCGGAGCATGAGCAACATATCTAGTATTTAATAATAAAAATATTGATCAATAGTTAATAATGAAGATTAATGAATGAAAAAAGAATATTTTCATATAATTCATGATTCATATCTACCCTAATAAATGAAAATAATTTATTACATGTCATCCTTTCATTACATTTTACACATGTTATTTTTTAAGATTTTTTTGATTTTCTTTTTTCCACTTCTCAGTTTCTTATGTTTTTCATTTATATATGGTAGATACATTAATTCTATTAATCTTGAGAATAAATGTTTTAGCCGTTTCTTTCCTCAGGAAATGTTTATATATGGTAGGTATGTAATACACATTTCAAGGGATTAACATTAAGCATTTTTTAAGCCATGTATTTAGGTAAATGTTTTTTTATTTCAATATAAATTTATATTTACCTATATATACATATATTTTCTTATATTTTCCTAAATATACTTAACAAAATACTAAGTATTTTATTTATCTATAATATATTTTTTTATACGTTATATGACAACTAAATAGTATATATATATATATATATATATATATATATATATATATATATATTATATTTTTATACATGTAATACATATTGAAACAATGAATAAAATAAGAATTTACATTTTACTAAACTCAAGACATATATGTAAAATGTATATTGATTAACAATATTTTTATATAGCTACACATTTAAATTTATAATGTCTCCATTTTAATAATTGAACCTTTAAAATTTGATAACATTTTTTCATCATAATTTTATTTTAGGATTATTATTTTTTTAAAGATAAAAACATAATATGGATTCAAATGACCCTAAAGATAAACAACAACATATAAAATTATATTTAGATAAAAGAAAAAAATTCAATGTTATGTCTACCATGTCAATGTTTTTTTATTAGTACACATTCAACTATCTACTTATTATCATTTCGTTTGTATTTATTTCAAAAGCTTACTTTAAAAAATTGTTTAATGTTTACACATTAATTTTCAACATCGTTTTTTTTAATATTTCAATGTTTTTTTATTAATATATATTGAAAATTACTTACTTTATTCATCATTATATCCTTTTTATTTATGTATATGTCTTATACCTAGTAACATATACATAACTACATTAACAATTTAAAACAATAATATTCAAAATGGAAACAAAAAAAATACAATTTTATAAATTTGCAAACACTTTCTTGATTTGTTTCTTACATCATTCTAGATAAAAGTATTTTACGTATAAATACATACAATTAAGAAAAATTAAATATCCTCCTACTTTTGTTCCTACAAATCATCATACCCAATTAAATGATGACATGTGTCATATTAGTGTATTAAAATATCATTAAATGAGCATTAAATGTTACACATGTCATTATTTCATTGGGTAAGAAGATCTGTTGGAACAAAAAGTAGGAGGATATTTAATTTCTCTACAATTAACTATGGAAACCATTAACTCCTCAAATTTTGGGATAATGCATATCAATTAAAAATATCTGACTTATTTGCCTAGTTTTAAAGATTGTTAGTTGGAAAGTCTAATCTATTTCCTTCATCAAATCTTGAGAATTATCCATGGACAGAAGAAAAATATGGTTACATAGCTAATTTTTTGCTTTATTCCAACAAAACTCCATTTGTGTAATTAAAGGAACCAAATTTCCTTTGAATGAATTTCAAATTAGACTAGCCTATAGAAGAAGAGAATGACAACATTATTACCTTCGTTTTGTGAAACCATTATTTTTAATATTTTAAAAAGATTATTAATGATATGTTCTAGTCTATTAGTATTTCATTATTAATGTGATGTTTATATAATTTTGAAAAACCATTCATTTTTTAATATATTTGGAAAAATTATTATAATTTTTAAAACTTTTTATATATCCTTAATTTTTTAAACATCCTTAATATAATCATTAATTCCTTAAACATCCTTAATACAATCATTAATTCCTTAAAATATGAGAGAGGAAATATATTAAGGGATTGTCGGATTTTTAGGTATTATTATCATTTAAACCATTTAATCATTTCAAATAAACTTGAATTTGAATAGTTAAATAAAGAAAAAGTGAGAATTGTATTCAGAGAAGACAATTGACATTACAATCTAAAGATAATGCATTTAGAAATGTGACATTTGATACAAAGTTATCTTCATTTATTAAAGAATATAGATATAAATATAGATATAGATACAACTTCTCAAACGACAGGAATAAAGAAAAGATGTGACTCAGGAGTAAAATGCAAGCACCAAGATAGGTTATAAATACGAATACGTATACTTTTTTATTTGGAAAATAATTTAAATAACTTTTAATCCGATTACAAAAATTCTAGATAGGATAAATCCAATCCACTGGATACAAGTTAGATCCTCAAAAGACCGATGGTAGGAAATTTTCACTGGATAACTTTTATCCTGAAATGGAATATTACCATTAGACATAAAAAATTAATTTTCAAAATAAATGGTTATATTGATGAAACCATTAGAGTTTAAACACTTTAACAAACGATAAATGATTTCTTCAACAAAGTAATAAATGCAAAACAACAAACAAGACGCGATCAGTTTATATGGCTTACATGATCAGGATTATCGACTATGTTCATGGCAAACACGAAAGATATTTTTATTATTTTTGTCGTTAAAGGCTTCACTGCAATGATACAAGTTATAGGGATTCAAGGAAAAATAAATATAATTTGTTTAACCCCATGGTCTGCCTAGCGGCTGTAGGGTTAAAGGTGAATCAATTTTCACAACTAAACAAAATGAAACATTGTGTTTAAATTATTTGGTTATTTAAACTCTGGTCCAAATTTATGTAAAATCATATGTATTTTTTAACATTGAATTATTATACAAGTTCTCACCTAAATTCTACCTGATTAAACTTAAATCCAATATTGTTTTGGTTGTCGGGATCCACAATCACACATATAGGAATAATAATTAAAGTATATACAAAATTAAAAACGATATTTATGTAGTTTAAGGCCGAATCACTAGCGCAAAACGTATTTAATAGTGTGATGAGATTTTTTTGGTCCAGTTGTAGCATAAAACTCCATCATTAAAACACCCAAAATTTATTTTCGCATCAATAAACCAATAAACTGCACCATTAAAAGCATTTATTAGTGCGGTTTCCCGCACCCAAAAACAATTTGCACAAAAAAACATTGAACTGCACCATTAATCTTTTTCTCTAAAAAATTCGTTCAAATTATTCATTTCTCTTGACATTCTTCCAAATTTCGTTCAAAATTTTCATTTAATCTTCTGTATGTATATAATATTGGGGATACATCCCTTCCTCACACTTCTAGATTTGTCGATTCCATGATTGAAAACGCATGTGATGTATGTTCATCATTATTTATCTTCTTTTCATTAATTGCATTTGAGACTCTCCATTTTTTCTAATTAATCGTAAATGGATGTCATGTTTTAAGTTTTAGCGATGTTGTTTGCTTATTTGGAACCTGTGCAGATGCTTCTTTTTCGGTGATATATCTCAAAGAAAGGATTCAAAGACTTATGATGTTGCTTCAATGACTTTCACTCAATGGGTACGGAGCGAGTTTTTGCAAACTAAGTTTTCAGGTGTTGCCAAATTAAAAAAAAAAAAACCAATGCCGATGAAATGCCATTTGCCAAGAACAAATTTTCATTAGTAAAGAAAAGGAAATTGCGAAGATTGAAACCACTCTTTTTGGAGAAACTAAAATCGAAGGAGGAACAATTGGAACCTCTAAAGAACTTGCAATTGAGGAAAACGAAGTCGATGAAATTAAAGGTGGAAAGTTCAAAAAAAAAATTATATATTGAACCATTGATTGAAAAAACACTCATTGAAAAGACCTAAATACAAGAAAACTCAGAGCTTCAGAAGTTTTGTATCAATGACGAACCTATTAATTGGTGCGGTTATAGTCGTTTTTTTGGTGGAGTTCTAAGATATATTTTCATCATTTTTTGGTGTCATTTTCAACGTTTTTAGGTACGGTTTTATGCCCGCATCATTAAATGGGTGTTTTTTTGATGTGATATTTGTTGGTGCGTTTCAATATTTGCAACAATTAATCAGTTTAAATGGACCATTAAATGCTTTATGTAATGGTGGATATGAGTAGTAACGAGGATCCGACTTTGTTTTTGTACACGATGATAATATTATGGGTGCTAAACCATAAACATATTTCATAGGTTGTCATGGAGCTTAAATCAAGGAAATATTTAAAATAAAATAAAAATAGAGAGAGAGAGAGAGAGAGAGAGAGAGAGAGAGAGAGAGAGAGAGAGAGAGAGAGAGAGAGAGAGAGAGAGAGAGAGAGAGAGAGAGAGAGAGAGTTTTGAAATTAGGCACCAAAATTGAAGGACTAAATTATTTGGGACCAAAATCGAACTATTTGAATAAACATAGGACCAAAAATGCAATGCATTTATGAATTTGAATAGATACTATTTACACTAGGCCATGTAATTTGTAAGTTCCACCTATTTTTTCTCTACTTCTCCTTCTCGAACAATCTTACAAGAATTAGGAGGCTTTGATGTGCAAATGTTGTGCTTTTGTGTTTCGATTGATTTTTTATTTTGGGGGTTTGATTGTATCTTGTTTGATGATGTACCTTCATGTTTCGGAATTTGATTATGGTGAGAACTACTTCGTACTGGTTTAAGGAATTAACAACAATGGCGGGAAAAAAAGCTTCATGGTCCCTGTGTTATTTTGGTTCACTCTGTTCCTTTGTTCCTGCTAGTTAAAGTTCAACTTTGATCGAGTATTTATTGCATTTTAAAGACAATTGCAATGTGTGCTTGAATTAATAAGAAATGGAGAAACTTTATCTGTGTGTTTTTGCCATGTTGGCGACATGTTCTTGGGCTATCATCGTTAAATCCCACATGAAATACAAAGACCCAAAACAACCATTAGGTGTGCGAATAATGGATTTAATGAGCCGGATGACTTTGGAAGAAAAGATAGGTCAAATGACGCACATTGATAGTTATGTAGCAACACCAGAAGTAATGCGAACTTACTTAATAGGTAATCTTTCAAAATTACTATCTTTTTCAGTATCAATTACCTAAAGATTTCGTTTTTAACGAGTCTCGCATCTTCCTTAGGGAGTTTATCAATTGGTGGAGCGAGTCCTCCATCAAAAGAGCCATATCCAGAGGCATGGATTAATACGATAAACACTCTGCAAAGAGGATCATTGGCTACTCGTTTAGGTATACCGATGATGTACGGAATTGATGCTGTCCATGGCAATAGTAAAGTTTACAACGCCACCATTTTCCCACATAATATTGGGCTTGGAGTAACTAGGCAAGTAAAATGTAGTTTCGTTTAATCGTTATTTCCTTTTTTAGCAAGTTTCTCCACCCCTTATTAATGTATTTTCTTTTTGGAATCATAAACAGGGACCCTGAATTGATGAAGAAAATTGGAGCAGCGACTGCTCTTGAAGTTCGAGCAACAGGAATCAATTATGTCTTTGCACCTTGTGTCGCAGTATGTAGAGATCCAAGATGGGGTCGTTGCTTTGAGAGCTTTAGTGAAGATCCTAATATTGTTCGACTCATGACAGAGATAATAATTGGACTTCAAGGAGACATCCATAGTAAAGGTCAAATAGGCTTTCCTTTTGTTGTTCGACAGTAAGTCTTGCCATGATTTCATTTTATTAAGAGTCAGTTTGTACTTTGTAGATTTGATTGATTAATTAGCCCTTTTGCTTCACAGAAAAAAAGTTGCAGCTTGCGCCAAGCACTATGTCGGTGATGGTGGAACGACAAGAGGCATCAATGAGAACAACACTGCCATAGATTTTCATGGTTTAAAGAGCATTCATATGCCTCCTTATCATGATGCGATTCGGAAGGGTGTTGCAAGCATCATGGTTTCTTATTCTAGCTGGAAGGGAGTCAAAATGCATAGAAACCATGAACTTATAGCTGGTTTTCTCAAGAACGCTCTGAAATTCAAAGTAAAGAACTTGTATTTTCTCCTATTCTTTTCAAGATTATGGTTTCATATACATAGAGACGTGATGGTTGAATGTTTTGTTGTATCTTTTATAGGGATTTGTGATCTCGGATTTTATGGGTATTGACAAGCTGACAGATCCGCCTCATGCTGATTACACTTGGTCCATTCAACAAAGCATTTCAGCTGGCTTAGACATGGTTGGCTCAAACACAATTATATGCTAAAACAAGTTTAGTTTTGGTTTATTTGTTGATCATGTGAAAACTCAAAACTGTTGCAGATCATGGTTGGGTTCAACTACCCAGAATTCATCAGTGGGTTAACACACCTTGTGAAGAAGAAGTTCATCCCAATGAGTCGGATTGATGATGCAGTAAGGAGGATTTTACGTGTAAAGTTCATGATGGGTTTGTTCGAGAATCCATTCACAGATTTTAGTATGGCAAAATATCTTGGAGAACAGGTTGCAATCATTGTTCTTGAATCTGTTAATTCTCTTGGTAGGAAAACATTAAGAACATATAATTTGATGCTAATTTCTTTCTTTCATATACAAACAGGATCATCGAGATTTGGCTAGGGAAGCAGTAAGGAAATCTTTAGTCTTGCTAAAGAACGGTAAATTTACCGATGTGCCAATGCTTCCCCTTCCGAAAAAGTCAACAAGAATTTTGGTAGCCGGGACCCACGCCGATGACATTGGTAATCAGTGTGGTGGTTGGACCATTGAATGGCATGGGAAACGTGGTAATATTACAAAAGGTATATGCAATTTACTTACACTTCTAATAATACATAATATAATAGCAGTACGTAACAATCTTTGTTGATGTTAACGTACAATAGGTACAACCATTTTAGCAGCAGTGAAAAACGCAGTTAACCCGACAACCGAAGTGGTGTATGAAGAGGAGCCGAGTCCCGATTTTATCAGATCCAACAACTTCTCATATGCGATTGTGGTAACGGGTGAATACCCGTATTCAGAGTCGGTTGGAGACAGCCAGACTCTAATGATACCTGAACCTGGTCCCACAACCATCATGAATGTATGCGGGTCGGTGGAGTGTGTGGTGGTGCTAATCACAGGTAGGCCTGTAGTGATCGAACCTTATGTTCCTATCATGGATGCTTTGGTGGCTGCATGGCTTCCGGGGACTGAAGGCCAAGGAGTAGCAGATGTTTTGTTTGGTGATTATGGTTTTACGGGAAAACTTGCGCATACTTGGTTCAGGACTGTTGATCAGCTCCCTATGAATGTTGGGGACCCAAATTATGACCCGTTGTATCCGTTTGGATATGGGCTCACTACGGAAGCTAGCCGGTCTTAGAAGATGGAAGTGAGAAATATATAGGGAATTAGTTTAGGTTATTACTAGTTTTTTTGGTTTTGAAATCGTCTTTCTTAAAGCTTCAGGTTCTTTGTCTTTGTTATATTATAAGGAAATCATTGAAGAGATTATATTATTGATAAAAAAAAATTATATATTTGTAATTGTAATTACTTTTCTTATCTTCATTTCTCTCTCGAACCCGAACCATTTTAATGGATCATCGGTCTTAGGAATGCAGGGTTCCATAAATATGAGATAAGGGGATGTAAATAGTTTCTAATGTTGCAAAACTCATTAGGAGTTTTCTATAGGGCCGACTAACGCTTAGCAAGTATTCGGTCTAGACGGGGAGTATTCAGATTAGATAAATTATATGAAATTAATTTTAAAAAATCATATATATAACAAATATAACAAGTTTATTAAAAATCATAACAAAATAGAAGAACGTCAATAACAATTTTAGACTTTTTTCCAGAAAAAAAAATTGAAATTTCCGAGTTTTTTTTTTCAGGTTTTCCAATATTGACCGATTCCGAAATTTTACAATTTTGTCTGATTCCGAGTTTTTTGCTCGATTCCTAATTAGGCGTCTCGATCCCTACCCGATTCCGATTAATTAACCGCCTAGGCCAAGGTTTGCAACACTGCCAAAGGGTATGGAAACTATCTCCACTGATGACCTCTAGCGTAAGAAACATGCAAGCCCAAACCGGAGGGTCTTTTGTATGCAACATCAGCCCACAATGTAATGCAAACAAATACATTGTCGGTGCCTCTCACATTGAGGCAACACGGTTATATGTTGTAGTCTCATCTTTCTTCATATACATCTTACATACACAAACAAAATAAATCTAACTGAAGGGTATAAAAACCGCAACCACGCCTTCCCATTGTCCTCTTTATATATTCGTATTTTACAAACTTTTTTAAAAGATCTTTTGTTTTACAACTAGTGTTTTTTTACATATTTGTTTTCATACATTTAAGGCTGTAAAAGAAAAATATGAAAACTATTTTTTTAACATATTTGCTTTTACAAATTCATAGAAGAAACTAAGAGACGCATTGAAAAGAACTTTAATGGTCGGTCTTGATGTAATAAAATATATAAACTGCTGCTTTTATAAACATTTGAAATAGATTGGAGGCCAAATTTGGTATTAACCTGTTTTTAAATATTACTCATGTATCAACTAATTTATCGTGCAAAATTAGTTTTTTTTTTTTTTTTTTTTTGGCTAATCTGTCAAAAAACCCAAGATAATCTTTTACTTAATTATAAAGTCAATAGTTACAAAATATTTATTTATGTAGTTTATTATTACATAAGAAATTTATTCAGTGTAATTATTCTTCTAAGTTTGTCATTGTTGGTACTTATCAAAAGTTTGTTAGAATTTCTATTCTAAATCTGAATCTAAATAGTGTTTACATTGTAGGGTTATGTGCATCAAAATTACATGGGATAATGACCTGAGAGGTAAAGTATTTTAACTTTTGATCATATTTGGTCACTAAACTTTTTTTGTAATGAATTAACCTTTAAACTTGTTGAAACGTGTAAATGTTACCCTTATGACCGCTTTTAGCCGGTCATAAGGGTAAAATGCGAACAATTTCAAATAATTCAAGAGTAAATCAAGCACGAAAAAAGTTCAATGACTAACTGTACAAAGAATTAAAAGTTTGTTACCCTTTCAAGTTATTATCCCATAAATGGTTCTAGATGTTATTAAGGATGAGCACAAGCGAGATATGGAGGTCACAAAAGTGAGGATGTTGTAGTAATCGTGTGATATACTTTTATTGTATAAGGTACCAGAAACAACACTTAGAAATACAGCAGGAGCGGCTTCAATCACAAAGAAACTAAAGGAAAAAAAATATGGTGGTTTCAAACATATATTTAGGACATAGGCAAAGGTTTTCACTCCAGAAGGTGGAGAAGGTCGTTGTAGATCGTGCGAGGAAGATAGAACATATACTTACGACATAGGCGACATATTGAGTTCTTTGGGGAGAAGGACCCTATTACTAGTCGGATGTGGTTAGCGGATATGGTGAACGCTTTCTGGACGAGTTTCTGCCCTGAGAGGTCGAAGGTCAGATTTGCTTCTTGTCTTCTGAAAGACAGAGCTCGAGATTGGTGGAAGGAGGTAGACTTCGCCTTGGGAGGCGAAGCCCTACAGACGATGACTTGGGATGAGTTTGTGACCCGGTTTAGGGCAGAGTTTGCACCAGCTATTGAGGTGCAACAGTTGGCAAGGGATTTTCAGGATCTTCGTCAGACTACTGAGACTATAGCAGAGATCACTGCCAAGTTCTGGGAGAGGGCCTTGTTGAATCCGCAGTATGCAATGGACGAGGAGATGAAGAAGGTAAGGTATCATGATATGTTGAGGGATGACATCAAGGAGTTTGTGAGTATTTCAAGGTGCAAGACCTTGAATGATATGATTGCTAGAGCCCGGGAACGAGAAATTGATTTAGAGCACCTGGGAAAGAGGAAGCTAGAGCAGGTGCAGGCAGATGGGGGTTCTGTGAAGAGACCTAAGACTGCAGGCCAACGGTTGAGGGGTCAGTAGGGTTGGGGTCAGTGCAGCACGTGCGAGAAGCAGCACGGTGGGGTTTGTCGATCTAGGGGTATGGGTTGCTACATGTGTGCCAAAGTTGGTCATGTCAGCAGAGATTATCCCCATAGGATGATCCCGTTATGTTTTCACTACAACCAAGTGGGCCACAAGAAGGCCCACTATCCGAAGTTGATGAGAGGGGCGGTGAGGGAACCTGCTCCAGCCACTTTGAGGATTATTGATGGTTGTGAGGGCAGAGTGGAGGTTCCTATGGTGAGGAGCCAATCATTTCTGTCACATGTCGAGGGGATCTGAGTTTCATCAGTTGATGTTCCAGGTGTGTATTGTATTCTTTTCCTTCATGCTCATATTAATTATATTTATGATTATATGTTTATGTATGAAATGATGTGTGGGGTGTATCTAAGTCTCCGCCTGGGATTATAGTTTTCTTCATGATGGTCTAGACATTTTATCTTAAGAATCTTCATATGTCATTTTGCATGCCGAAAGCCGTGTTTAGGGGATGTTTGGGTGAGCAAGATTGGGATTTCAATGTGGGAAGCATCGGCCATCATTGGAAAAAGCTTAAGTGAGAAATGATCAGCAATTGATTCTATCTTTTGTAGTTTCAACAGGGATTCAAGAAATTCGTGAGGTAGGCATGTCGGGTTTGTATGTAGGGTATGTAGGGGTTCTTCGTGGTTTTGAGGCAATAAGAAATGTGTTGATCATGGATCTAAGATCGGTAGTTGCCAAGTTCATACGTTCGTATTGTGGTCAGTTGTAGGTTCATCGGGAATTGCTCTAAGTGCAAGTAGGTCGTGGAATCGGTTGGGTACCCATTTCGATAATTGTGATATTGTTCTTCGTCGTATGATAAGTCGCCAAGGACTTGTAGTGAGGTCAACGGGATGTACTTCAAATGGTAGAGCTCGATGAGATTTCAGTAAGGATTCATCTGATTTTGAAGCGTGTGTGATCGTGAATATTGGCTAGTAATGGAATGTTAGTTATTGTAAGTTCAGGTTGTTAATAGTTTATATTGTAAGGTTGCAAAATGGATTGGAAATCCATCAAATTTTGTGGATTGGAATAGCGCAGTCGAGTCCAAGTGGGGGAGAATCGTTCGGTCTAAGGATTGCAAGAATGGATGTTCAGGTTTTATTGCACATCAGTAGTGACGTTCGGTGGATATGTGATTTGGAACAGGTTGAGGGTTGTGTTAGAGCCTCTCTGCCTATTATTGTCTGATTAAGGCTTTGGGATTCGAAGCATAACCCAAACATCTGTTTAGGGTATAGTCGGATGCGGGTTCGACTCAGGATGATTATGGTTGGAATGGTAGCTGAGCGGCAGGACCATGGGCGGTGACCATGGCAGTATGGAAGTGTTGTAAGACTGTGGGATGGTCGTAGCATTCACTAGAATGGAAAGTAATAGTAGAGGTGGTGTAAGACTGTGGGGTGGCCCATAACATTCGCTAGATTGACAGATGGTATAGAAGTGTTGTAAGACTGCGGGTTGGTCGTAGCGTTCACTATATTGGTGGATAGTATAGAAGTGTTGTAAGACTGTAGGGTGGTTGTACCGTTCACTAGATTGGCGGATAGTATAAAAGTGTTGTAAGACTGCGGGGGTGGTCATAGCATTCACTAGGTTGGCAGATAGTGTGATAGTGTTGTAAGACTGCGGGGTGGCCCGTAGCATTCACATGGTTCTTGAGTAATAGTGAGAGCATGATAAATCTATGTTTGGACTCATAGTTCCTCTAGGTGGGATTAGACCATGGTAAGGCAGGTCGTGAGATAATGGGAAGGCCACAACATTCATGGAATTAAGGAAGGTTGTGGGTCGTATGAGGCCGGTTGTGATATAAGACTACAGTTGGACATGTAGTATGTTGGGTTTTGAGCATTCTAACACTCCTATGGTGTACATGCAACCCTCAATACCTTGGATCTGTGTTTTCTCTATTATACATGCAAATATCAATTTTCCAAGGTATTGTTCTAACTAGCATAATATAAAGTACATATAACATAAAATCTAGTAGAATTACATACCTCTTGTTTGGTGCTTGATTCCATGGAGCTCAAGAGCCTAGTGCCCCAAGTGTGACACCTCAAATGGTTCACACAACACCATGAACATTTGGAATAACCATGAGAGAAGATATTAGTCTTATATCTCTATGAAATCGGCTTGCCCTCTATGTAATACACTAGTACCGATTTCACCAACAATGGGGTCTTTATATAGTGTGCACATTAGGGTTACACCATGTAACCCATGACTTAACCCATTCCTTATGCTCCATGGGTTTTAACATCCATGGAGTATCCATGGGCCACCACATGGGTTAAACCCAACATAAGGAATCATGGATCATGAGCCCACACATATAAGAATCTATGATTTACACAATCAACCCCCATATATTTATTTAGTCTCTTTTGATCACTAAATTAATTCCAAATTAATTCTAGATCAACACTAATTAAATAATATGATTTCATATTAATATATTAGAACTTATAATATATTAATATGTCACAAATATCTTCTTCTCATTAAAAGGTCTATCCAATTGTTCTGATGCCATGCAACCCAAATGGACCATGCCGGGTCGGGTCAAGTATATACCAATTATAGTTATGGACTTAGACACTAATCCAACAGTCTCCCACTTGGATAAGTCTAATAACTATTATTGCAAGTACACCTTCACAACCTGACCAGTAATCGTAGCTCTTAAAAGCTGCTGTCGAACTTTGAACAAATCAATGACGCGTCCATTAGATAAGTGATCATATATTCCTCCATTCTAGATATCATATGGACTGAGACATGGATTATAATCATTCTCTCTGTCCATTTGTTGTTTCCCGATTTCTGATTTATGACGACTGACTAATTGAACAAATCAAATCAGTCCAGGCCCGGCCGAGCACTTACATTTTGTCATCACTAAATCATCGAGGGGCCCACAAGTATCGCTTTTATCCCTTTGAGGGTAAAAGGAATGGATAAACTTCGACTCATATGCTTGTACTGACTACTTGTTGAATCATACACAAAGGCACGTTTTATAACATCGAGTTACCAATGCGTTTACGTGAAATCAATGTATAACCAACTCATAGTCAACAACTCATATCTCTAGGTTTGAAGAATATAAGATATTATCGTCTCATGATTCACTCGTGATAAAATCCATGAAGTGATTCAAATGAGCGTGGGTTGAATCCAATACTCAGAACTTATGAGCACTCATGAATGTTGTAGCAACCACTTCTATGTCTAATGCACATTAGACAAATCATACAAGCCAAATTCATGACAGTCTTGATTCATATCTACTTCCAACATATGACCGACTATGGATGGTTTAAATAACTTAGTCATTCGGGAAGAATGACCTAGTTATTCTGGAAGTCAAAACATGCAAAGTGAAACACAAGAATAATACTAATCCTATATGGCCCCAACACTTTGAGTGTAAATAAAAAACATCTTTTATCTAAGCACCATATTGATTACTCATTATTCATGTTTCGATTAATCAACTTAATACTTGAATTGAAAAAATAGTCATGCCATGCTCCAAGCATGCACACTATGTTCGTCCAAACAATAGCTATGCCATACTCCAAGTATGCACACTATGTTTACATGTGGTCCTCTCTTTGTGAAACAGATTAATTGACAATATTTCAATGATGCTCATTTCACAATCCCAAATCCTTTACAATAAATGTAAGAACACCAAATTCTTGTCATTTACCATAATCTTGTTAGATTCTAAACTTATATGCAATGATCCTCTTGTAATGAATATGCACACAAGTCACAAAGACTTGGCAACAGACATTACAAAGCATTCCAATGGAGATCAATTCCATGGAAACGAAGTCTCAAATTCAAAGTACATTCCTTTGAACATCCTTCTTGCATTAAGTTCTCTAATCTTACACAGATTCAAAGAATAACTTCCACCTATGGAAACAATTCCACATTCCCATTTTGACCATCACTTTTGAACAAGAGTTGCCTCTTTTCAAAATATGTCAATATGGTCCTTACTCTATACTTCCAATTGTCCATGAGTAACCAATCTTTGGCAAACCTCAAATTGTTCTCGACAATTGCTTAATCATTTTAGTCATATCCAGTTCTAATCCCTTTTCCCTTCTTAATGCCCTAAGCATTAGGAAAATTTAGAAAGGATAACTATTATAGCTCATGTAATAGATCCTATACCCGAAGCATATTGGACATGATTCATGCTATAATTTTTTTTATTTGCCATATTCTCACAATTCGAACTATGAAGAGGTATGCCATAATCATAATCAAAATTTTGAGAACGCAACATATACAAAATTTCCTTATGTTGAACCATTCCAACATAACATTCATATATATCCTTCACTAAAGTTGATTAAAATCTCAATCTAAGATGGTAGAATTGGAATGAAGTATAAAATCATCTCCCTTAATTATAGGAAAACAACTTTTCAAAGTGAATTGAAACTTTTGTTTTCTATAATTAACATTGCTAACTTGCAACATAATCATCATGCTCCCACTAGCATAATGATTATTATCTTACTAGCATAACACTTATGCTCCCACTAGCTTTGACATGTACTCAGAAATCAGCTGGACTTCTAGAAAAACAATACTTTATTGACTTTCTTACTAAAGTTCAGATTTCTGATACGAGATGCTTTGATAAGACTTTATCAAAATCATACACCTTTCCTTAGATAGCTCACTTGTGTGTCTAAACAATCATGAAGAGGGATGTCGTAATCATAATGTTTAGACCTTTTGTCATTCTCACAATTGCTATCTACTTAAAATCTGCTTAGTGAAAGAGTTTCCTCACCATCATTTTCATGAATCGAAGAGAAACCTTATGACACTTAGATTTTTATGGTGTAAGTGTTCCTATCCATGTGAATTTTTCATAACCATAGTCACAAGACAAGGTTAGTGGCAAATCCAAACACATATGGACTGAACTTGTTCAATCTTAATTTCTTGCCACCCGGCAGCACAAGGACCTACCATTGCTTCCAGGTTGTTATGCAAACAATTGAGAACTCATAGAACTCACAAGCATAGTCAACGTTTAACTGGAATGGACACAGAAATAAGAATATGTCAACACGATAGGTTACAAACCTCAAGTCGTGGGCTAGTGATTAACAAAACTCTTGATTAGTTCTTGAAACTATTTCAGGATCTTTTAAACTCCCACTGTCCTCTTGACATATAAGACTCTCTTGCCCAATATTCAGGAGATAGTGCAGATTCTTTTACACACACTTCACACAATTGGTCTTAGTTGGTCTTTGTCTTATCCAAAACATCACAACTTACCAATCTCGAATGTACAAGAACAGGAAACATCTTACTTCTACATTTGACAAGTGTTAAAAACTTTCTAAAGACTATGTCACTCAAGTTACAATCTTGGAGTATAACTCCAGGATTTGTTGTTGGAACGAAGTATGATTTATCTTTTGATTTAACCATTTCAACAATTCACGATTCCTCTCCTTAGGCAAACAAATGCACTAAGGTGTCCTTAGAGGATCAATTGTGATATGGTTCCATAATCACTAAGATAATCATAAAACAAGATACACAAGTACTCTCCCATCTCTTCAGATTGGAGAAATTTTTATCTTTCTGCCATATTTGATTCTTCTTATTCATTCTGCCATATATTGAAACTTTTCCAATGTTTCAGAATTACACTTAAACTTGTAAACATAACCATATTTACTAAACTTTAGTAAATCATAACGAATAATCTTATCAACCTTTGTGGTGGACCTGACTAGTGCACAACCTAATGTACCCGATCCTTTAGTCCTTCGCTTGACTCACATGTGAATGTGAACAAGGAATTAGTCTTAATTTTCCAAAGATGAAAAATCTCATTCATCACACAATACAACTTGCATGATTCCAAGTTTCTATCCAACTGAAACTTGGGTGATGAGAATCTTTCCTTATTTGATAAATTATGACACTACCACGAAAGAATCAAATTCATTTTTCCAATATTGCTTATCAATGGTAACATATAAACAACAATTTTCCACAAATGCCTTTGTAAGGATACTTAAAATAAATAAAATCAAAACTTTTCTTTTATTTTTAAAACTTGCGGAAAAAACTTATCCTTACAATGCAAATTCATATGAAAACTTTGTTGTTATCTATTCCTAAGCAATATCTCATAACTCTTATGTAGTGGCTCAAAATTCTGGTCATCGAACCATGCGATCAGAATCAGCACACCTTTTCTTTAAGCTTCCTTTGATTCTTCAAAAAACATCAAAATGTAATTACATTACATCATGTATTAAGAATCTCTAAAAGAGACTTAATAGAGTTAGACAACGGACTTTATCTGAAGTAGAGTCAAACTTTTGACTTTACCATCCTTAAGAGATTTCAGGTAAATTTGGCAGCTTCGCAACCAATGCCCCTTTCCTTTGGCAATAGGCACATATGGACTCTTTGGGAATGGTACATGGGACTATCTCAGACTTAGCCTTTCTCTTTACCATTTGGTCAACCGAGTTGACTATGGCCGATCCCTTTCCATTGGGAAGAGAAAGTTTTTCTGGATTTCCAGTGTTACCATTGTCAATGTCCATGAAGTTTTGGGAAGTCAATCTTCTAATCAAATTTGCTTTACCAGTGTTCCAAATCATTGTTGATTTAGCAGCACCAAGCATATAGATAAGATAATTAAAGGGTCATGTCGCGATCTGTCATCAGGGAGTGACTGAAGAACCAAGTCAACAGCCAGCTACCTCGAGACTTCGACACCCGACTCTCCCGGCTTGTCAATATGTGACTTAATCTCCAAGACCTAAGCACATATAGACTTTGTTTTCCAATAGGGATTGAGTGACTTAGAACTTATCAAGTCTTGAAACTTGTGGGATAGGGAGATTTATTGGAGGAGGTGGAGGAAGTGAAGTATGATTTTCAGTCCCACTAATGCTCAATAAAGGGATTGATCTTTCACCTTGATTGCCATTTGGGATATCATCTTCATTAGGATAGCTTGTTCCTAAAGATTTGGGAAGACCATAGTTGTCTGAAGGAGACATCTATAAGGGAGAAATTCAAGTTAGTTGATTTAAAGTCCTTAATATAACACCCAATATGAAATATTAAGGCTAGGATCCAACAACCTATTTATAATTGGAAGAGGGATGCCGTAATCCAAATTATAAAATAGTTGAAGGTAGGTAAATGACGATTTATCAATTTCCACCATAAAAAACGAAATATAATTAAGTTTTAATTGGATTTGAAACTCCTAGATCTTTTGAGATACATTGAACTTTCAATGGCATGTTTGAATCTCGATTGTGCCCTCTCAAGTTTGTGACTGGGATGCCGAGGATCACAAACAAGGTGTGAATAACCATGCAAATTGACTTGGTACCCTTAATTTTATCACCTAATCGATGTGCCGGTTAACCACACACGCTCCACCGATCTATAATAAAGTCAAGTTACCCTTTGCCACTCTTACTAGTCCTTATTAGTGTGTCGGTTAACCACACACGCTCCACTAACGACTTGGTAAGGTACAAAGTGTAATTTCATGGGTTAGCACCTATTTCACATTTTCCTAAGTAACTAAGATTGAGAATTTATAAGTGTTTAGTTACTTAGTATTTATCATTATACTTTTAATGAATGGAGAATTATAGTCCTTTCCTACCCGTTCGGCTAACGACCCTCCACCAGTCAAGGAAGCGGTGGGTGAGAGTGGACACCCATTAAACTGCCATTTTATAGGCAGTAACCTTATACCCCCCTTATAGACCGGCTTCGTGAATGAGGCCTACTAACGGTAAGATTGACTTTATCTTATACATATCTATATAATTAAAATTATAATAATAGTATAAGGGTGTATTTTAAACATTTAAAATACTTGGTGGTTTAATCTATTAATTAAACTATACTCTTAATTTAATTAAACTTAAACCATGTCTTTATGGAATTATTAACTCTTTTAATTAAACACTTTAATTAATTTAATGAAGTCCATAAAGTTTGAATTTTAGCTTTTAAAATTCTAAGGGTTCAATTTGGAATTAAAGTATACATGAAGAGTAACTTTACAAATTCCAAAACTTGAGGGCAAGTTTTGAAACTATTCAAGACTTTTCATTTCATAACTTATGAGTTTAATGTACATTAAAATGAAGACTCTTCATTTTTATGTAACTCCTTATCTTTTAATGACATCTTTTAAAGAAGTGACTCTTTAACATCCATAACTTGAGGACAAGTTATGGAGTCATAATACTATTTAATGAAAAGGACTCTTCACTTTTATGTAACCTATGACACTTTTATGAGTTTTAAGATTCATAAATATGACTTTTCATATAACTTGAAGACAAGTTACAAAAACATATTTTATGAACTCTTTTTAGATTAATTTGGATCAAAAACAACTAAAACACAATTTTTTTTCATTAATCTAAACTAACTCATAAATCAAGAAAACATAAAAAACTTTTGGTAATCCATAATTTGAGGACAAGTTATGGACTCCTTACAATTTCATTGAGATCAAGAATTATAATAACAAACAATTTGCACATAATTCCTATGATCTACCAAAACTCATAAGCATGAACATTCACAATCAACAATTTTCAAGAATTACATAAACATATATAAACTTGAAACTTTGATTATAGCATTGAAATTGGTTTAACATAATCATTACCACATTAAAACCAGGTTTTATAAAACCAAAACAGTCAAAGGTAATGATTCTAGACCAATTCCAGCACCAAAACTCGAAGATATGCTGTTTGGGGGTCCAACTCGTCGAGTGCACGAACCAACGTGGCGAGTTGGATGCATTTTGTCTTGGACTCGTCGAGTCCCCTGTTCAGACAGCACAAAAACTTCAATTTTTAAGCAGTTTGCATCAAGTATAAGTGAAAACAAGCCTAGGCTCTGATACCACTGTTGGGTTTTGAGCATTCTAACACTCCTATGGTGTACATACAACCCTCAATACCTTGGATCTATGTTTTCTCTATTATACATGCAAATATCAAATTTCCAAGGTATTGTTCTAACTAGCATAATATAAAGTACATATAACATAAAATCTAATAGAATTACATACCTCTTGTTTGGTGCTTGATTCCATGGAGCTCAAGAGCCTAGTGCCCCAAGTGTGACACCTCAAATGGTTCACACAACACCATGAACATTTGGAATAACCATGAGAGAAGATATTAGTCTTATATCTCTATGAAATCGGCTTGCCCTCTATGTAATACACTAGTACCGATTTCACCAACAATGGGGTCTTTATATAGTGTGTACATTAGGGTTACACCATGTAACCCATGACTTAACCCATTCCTTATGCTCCATGGGTTTTAACCTCCATGGAGTATCCATGGGCCACCACATGGGTTAAACCCAACATAAGGAATCATGGATCATGAGCCCACATATATAAGAATCTATGATTTACACAATCAATCCCCATATATTTATTTAGTCTCTTTTGATCACTAAATTAATTCCAAATTAATTCTAGATCAACACTAATTAAATAATATGATTTCATATTAATATATTAGAACTTATAATATATTAATATGTCACAAATATCTTCTTCTCATTAAAAGGTCTATCCAATTGTTCTGATGCCATGCAACCCAAATGGACCATGCCGGGTCGGGTCAAGTATATACCAATTATAGTTATGGACTTAGACACTAATCCAACATAGTATTCATTTATAGCAAGTGGATTTGGTTGTATCAGGTTTTATGGTTGGTTATGTTCGGTTGGATCTGGAGGGCTGTTGGATCCATGATGGCAAGCAAGCTAGGACAGATCTTTCCAGATAAGACCCTCGTTCAGAAGTCGTGTGGTGCGATTGTGTGAGACTATTAGCCTCAGCAACCGATTGGAAATCCGGTATATCGGTTAATTGGTAGGTAAGTATGAGACCAGGGAGGTCTCGACTGCATCAGAAATGTAATTATGGGTCAGCAAGATGAGCCTGAGGTGGTACTAATGATTGGGACTTGTGTTAGGAGTCACCTTGTTATTAAGTGGATATGTTAAGTCCCTTTCTTCATGGGTTAAATAATCTCAGAGTAATTGATTTGACCTTACTCCGCAGCTCTCGTCTAAGTCTAACCGTTGTACGGATGATTCTTTTACTCGAAGGATTATGTAAGCCTTTTATCAAGTGAAAAGTTTTCGGCAACAATGGATGGTCAATGATTATGTTCCTAGTGGAAACAACAAGATAACCAAGGGTTGGAAGTCTTATGATCAGCTTAGAATACAAAGTGGAGTTAAATTGACAGTGATTCAGAGTGGGCCGTCTGCTAGGGAGTCAAACAGTGTTTTAGGATTTTGGATTTAGGGCAGAGTAGAAATGGTTATTCTTCAGGGGTGACCGCTAGTGGGCTAAGATCCGTTCGTCGTCAAGATTGAGAAGCCTGCTAAGGCTGGATTCAGTTACAGTTTTGGAATGTTGTTGTGTAACATCCCGAAATTTCAGGTATCATATTTTAGTGATTTATATTCTTCATGACTGAGCAACTCGGCGAGTCGGATGTCCAACTCGTCGAGTAGAGGCGGGTTTTGGCCACGTGGGTTTAGTGACCAACTCGGCGAGTTGAGAGGCCAACTCAACGAGTTGGCGTTGTGTGTGGAAACCCTAAATCTTCGTGGTTGGGTCCTATTTAAAGGACCTTAGGCCCTCTTTTCCGCCACCCTTGTCATCTTAGAGCCTGTGAGAAACCCTAAACCTGCCCCATTCGTTGTGAAGAGAGAGAGAGAGAGAGAGAGAGAGACCAAATTGAGCATTCTTGTGCATTTTTAGGAGAAGATTTGGAGTGTAATGTGGATTTGATTGACGAGGGGATGTGGATCTAGTGTTCTTCTTTCATTAGCATCCGTGTGAAGGTAAAAAGCTCTCATCTTGGCCACATATTTTGTTAGAGCAGCCTAGCAGCGGCAACGACTGCAGTAGCTGCAGCAACAGCAGCATCGGTAAGAGCAGCGTACCGCTCGTCAAATGTCTCAATCAGTGTGGTCTTGATAGACCCAAACATCTCTGATATCTCAACTCGAATGGCTGCAACCACCTCATCATGAATCATCCTGCGAATCTCATCATCGCTAACACCGTTGTTCTCTGGAGTGTGGCGCGTACCCACCATAGTGTCTCTGAAATACAACACAAAAGAAATCAGAGACTCGCTCGAGCATTCTCGCACTCTATCACTCAATCCTACTTGCTCCTTAGTACCCTAAGGATTCTTACTTGGGCCGCTCACTGATCCAGTGTTTCCAGTAGTGCGGGCCCTTATACTACCTTCCACACCACATCAGTAATCACCCCAAGTCCTCCTCCTAGGATTCTAGTTCACAAGTACCCTATATCTCGCTGAGCGTAGGCTACCACCCAGTAGACCTCTCATAAGCTCCTCCTTGCTACCTACTCACACTCAAATAAATTCACAGTAGCAGTAACTCCTAGGCTAAGGCATCACGAATCAGGCCCACTCTAGTCCTAAATATGAATGCCTAGCCTACTCTAGCATGCATAGCATATCACATAATATCTCATAACACATAATGTAAGGGTATTTTGGGAAATCACCGTTCTGGCGCTGGCTAATCGTACACACTGCTCCGTTCTGCTTTTCTCAAAAAACTTTTACTCTTTTAGAAAAATTGTTTCTTTTATGAAATTTTTTCTCAAATCCTCAGTTTGAGTTCAGATACGCCCGAAGGTGCATCCGAATTCCTCAAACCAAGGCTCTGATACCAACTTGTAACAACGTGAATTTTCAAAACAATTTTTCATTTTTAAAACATAACATATCTCATAAAGTAATCTCAAGCTCCAATGTATCAATTGTTATCTCAGTAAAACATATCCCAGAATCTCAAATACATAACACATAATACTCTATCAGTGTGTACGGATCATGCCGGCGCCTTCCCGCGATCCTCGTTGGTACCTGAAACACATATCACATAACACGGTAAGCATAAATGCTTAGTGAGTTCCCCAAATACCACATACAGCACATAAGCCACTCGAGGCTATAACTCGATAAGACTCTCTGGTCAATGTGTATCAGCGGGACCCTCCAGTCCCGTAGCTCGTTGGACCCTCCGGTCCGATCTAGCTTGTTGGACCCTCTGGTCCGGTCTAAATCGTTGGACCCTCCGGTCCGGTCTAAATATCACATAGCATACATAAATCACAATACACATAATCTCAAGTAAACACATAACACATAAGACCCTCCGGTCTACACATGGATACCACTCTAGGTAATGTATAGTGAGAAGACTCACCTCGGGTAATCTCGGAAAGTCTCGAACTCGAAATACTGATCTAGCCTCCGCCTAATCACATAAAGTAATTTATCTCTAATTAACAACGATTCTCAAAGGCTAGACTAATCCCTTCCTATAATCTCACAGAAGGAGGAAAAGACCATTTTACCCCTCCAATGGTCCAAATGTCCACTTGTTGACCAAACCCTAAAAGTCAACGAAAGTCAACTCCATTCAACGGTTCAACTTTGACCAGACTCGTCGAGTGCACTCGGGTGACTCGGCGAGTCCATGCGTATCCTCTGAATCCTTCTAAGGCCTCACTCGACTCGTCGAGTTAACCTTTCACTCGACGGGTTACCACTGATCATGAATCGCGGGGCAACCCGATCCGACTCGTCGAGTCCTCTCATGGACTCGGCGAGTTTCCTCCATGACAATGCTCAAACGACCTTCTGAGGTCAGATCTGTTTCTCTAACTTATAGATATGACCTTCTAACACCCAAAAGTCACGTAAAGGTCTGAACTTGGTGTCCATGCATGGTGTATCTTGCATTATATACCATAGAGACCCCATTAATGCTTTCTAGCTTCAAAACCCTATGATTACTCGACTAAAGCTTCATACTTTCTGGCTCTCTGGACCTAGAAAGGTCCAGATCTATAACATAACTAGGAAGAGGGATTTGATGCATTCAAGACCCCAAAAATGAAGTGATTCAAGCCCTAACCCCAAAAATGAAATCTACATAATAGGGAAGAATAGGGGTTCGATTTGGTACCTCAGAATGAAGCTCATTGTTTGACTAACTCAGAACAACAACCTCCTATGGTCCTTCTTGCTGGAACACTTCTCCTCCTTTGCAAAATCACACCAAAAAGCTCAAGATAGCTCTTCCTCTCACTCTACACACTCAAACTCGCTAGGGTTCTCTCTTCTGGAAAGGTAGCCACAATTGAAGGCTATAAGTGCCTTTAAATAGGGCTCAGGCCCAAAGATTTAGGGTTTCTGCCAACAGCGCGGACTCGTCGAGTCGACTCGCCGACTCGTCGAGTCCATTCATTAATCCTAGTCATCAGTCGCGATCCTACTCGACGAGTTTAGGCGTCAACTCGTCGCGATCCTACATGGAGATTATCCGATGCCCGAATGTTGCTTGCTTTGTGCTTTGTGGAACTCTTGAATAGTGGGAGTCAGCTACTAAGTGAATATGACGATATTCAGGAGGTAGATGACTGGCATCATGAAGAGTTCTTCAGCAGCTGATGGCGGAGAAGTGTGAGAGCCTAGGAGAGCCTAGGGAGTAGTGTAGCCTGCTGAGTGTGCTGTTTAGAGGTGATTATTCGCTGGAGAGTGAACGTGTGTAATGGGATTGGTGATCGAGAATATGAGCATCTACTTAGGAAATCTGGAACGATCCATGTGGAAAGTATGGGTAGATGTGGCAGGTAGTATGGGCCCATACTACTGAAACAGAGGACCCATACTCGAAACAGGGAGAATTCCAGAGGTTCTAAATAGCAGGTTAAGGGGAGATAACATGGTTCGGGTACCATGATTCGTAGCAGAGGGTATTTTCATCTTTACCAGTTATTCAACGATGGGTGTTCGAATTGAGAGAAGGATACAGTAAACTGTGGTGCCAGAGGGCCATGTCGATTGAGCTTCGGTGGAGTGTACCTTGTGAGGGAATTGAGTTTAGATCCCGAGGAGTTGACTGGTGGATTGTCAGTTGGAGTCGCAGGACTTGAGGAAAAAGTAGAGGTGATATGCTGAGGAGAATTTCGGTCTGGGTTGAGTGATCGACTGATGGTTGAGATATCACAACCTGTGACGAACATTACGATATTTCTGCTTCTCATGTGGAGTGAATGAGATAACAAGCTTCCGGTTCCAGAGTTTGGAGGTAATTCTGTGGGGTATTATATAGTTGCGATGTTTTCACCAGAGTAATTGTGATATGTTGCTGCGAGGTGTTTCTTATACCATGAAAGAGTAATTAGTGGGGACTGATATGGATAAGGACAAGGAGATGCCTTGGTCGAGTAAGGCATACTTTTTAGCAGCAGATTCAGGTGATCAAGATGAGTATAACGGGGCGGCGGCCCTCGTTGCCTACCTTGTGTATCGACTGTGAGAGTGAGGTCTCTTGTTCCTATGATGATCCACGGGATGGAATGTTGGTTGAGGGATCGGGATACAGTGTGTGATAGTGCATTACTTCCAGATTGAGAGTCGTGACTAGTTCAGGATAGTTGGGATACCCGACGGTGTGTCGACATGAGATTTCAGGATGACTAGAGGCAGTCACACGGGGAGGATTCCGAGGATTTCATCTGAGGTTTGGGATATTTAGAGTTGCTTGGTCCTTCTAGGGAAGATCATCGATTGTTATGTGGTACGATTCCAAGAGTCAAGTGTGATGTACATGGTGAAACTATCTATGGAGTAGATTGTTGGTATGCCAATTTGTGATGGTTCGAATCCTGAGTGGGGGAGAACTGGGTATTCTATTGAGAGGATCAGCGATCTATTCAAGAGAACTGGTTATGGAGACCTGCGGTGCGCACACATGAGACCTGGGTTATTGGTGGATGAGGCGAGGTGCAAGGCGAGATGATGTATGAGTATGTGCTTAAGGAAGGATAAGTGAATCCACGACAGTTGGCCGTTGGTCAGAGACTTTATTGTGGCCAGGGATTTTTTGGGTTTGCAAAGGTTGAGTTCGAGGCGGTTGGGTCGCTTAGGTCTGGGTGAAATCGCTGAGATTTGCAGATATAGGTATAGATTATGATCTATACTACAGGAGGGGCAGCAGTTGATTTGTCAACCAATTTCAGAGTCGGTATGAGTAGTTTCGTATGGGTAGTGATCAGTAGAGGGTGGATTTTCGGATTTTCATCGACGTGTTTTAGTCATTGACGATTCCTCCGTGTTTCAATTTGTGAGATTGGAGTATTTCAAGGTTTCGGGTTGCGTGAGTGGAAGATCAGTGGTTGAGGCAAGACATCGTGAGATGCTATGATGGTGTACCGAGGTACCCGAGTACGATGTCCTAATTTTTGGTCATGTTGAGACTCGAGTTGTGAGATGACGAGTGGAGTACCGAGTGACTTTTGTTCCAGTGGGAATCCATCAGTTAATTGTCGCCGGAGTGGGACAGTCTAAGGGTGTATCGGTGCTGAGAAGAGTGCCTTGCCTACGAGAATTTACATCAGGAGTGGTGGTGCATAAGCTGGGTGGGTGTGAGCACCTATCTATGTTGGTCTGCGGAGCATGAGTTAGTGAACTTAGTATAGTGATGACTTGATGATGAGATTATGGGGTGATAAGGGAGCAAGTGGATCCGAGTGGGAGTAATCGCTTGGGATTATCAGGGGAAAACCATGGAGAGAGCCCATGGTGACTCAATGAGCGAGAGAGCGTTGTAAGACTACGGGGAGCTGTAGAATCCATGAGTCAGTGGGAGAGGGTATCGTGGTACTGCGGGGAGCCGTAGTAATCACTGGATAGCAGGAGAGTGTCGTGATACTACGGGGAGCTGTAGTACTCACTAGTCAACGAGAGAGTGTCATGGTACTGCGGGGAGCCGTAGTATTCACTGGATAGCGGGAGAGTGTCGTGATACTGTGGGGAGCCGTAGTACTCACTGTTGGATAAGGTGTCTAAGTTCATAACTATTTCTGGTATGTACTTGACCCGGTTGGCATGCTCTATTTGGGTTGCATGGCATCATGACACTTGGATAGACAAAATGAGAAAAGGACACTTATGGTTTATTAATATATTATAAGTTCTAATATATTAATAATATTATTTAATTAGTATTGATCAAGAATTAATTTGGAATTAATTTTGTCATCAAAAAGAGACTAATTAAATATATGGGGTTGATTGTGTAAATCATCCATTCTTATATAGTGGGCTAATGATCCATGGTTTATTGAATTGGGCTAAAACCCATAAGGTGCTTCATGGATGGTCCATGGAGGTTAAAACCCATGTATCATGGAGGAAATGAAAAAGCCATGTCAATTAGGGTTTACATGGTGTAACCCTACTTGTGACACAACTATAAAAGGACCCCATGGGCTACCAAAATCGGCACTAAGTGTAGAACAAGAGGGCTAGCCGATTTTGAGTGTGTGTGTGTACTTCTCTCAAAGTTATTCCAAGAGTTGTGGTGTTGTGTGAAACACTTGAGGCATCATATTTGGGGTGCTAGGCTCACAAAGTTCTCAAGGAATCCAAGCAACAAGAAATGTATGTTCTTCTACTAGCTTTTATGTTTCAAGTTCCCCATGCCATGCTAGTTAGGTTAAAGAACCTTGGAAAAATCAAATTTGCATGTATCTTAGTAAAACATAGATCCAAGGTTTCTAGGGTTGCATGTACACCTTAGGAGTGTTAGAATGCTCAAAACCCTTCAATGGTATCAGAGCCTAGGCTTGTTTTCTTGATACTTGATGCAAATTGTTGAAGAAAGTCGAAAATTTTGCATTCTGCTGAGTGAACTCGCCGAGTCCATGGGGGGACTCGACGACTACATGCATAAATTCATCCTACTCGTTGAGTATGTTCATGCACTCGACGAGTAGAAGGCCCAGAGTGCATTTTTTTGAGTTTTGTTGCTGGAAATGGATTAGAATCATTACCCTAAACTGTTTTGAACTTATGAAACCTGTTTTTGATGAGGTAATGATTATGCTATTCCATTTACAATGGTTATTATCAAAATTTCAAGTTTTATATGTGTTTATATGATTCTTGAAATTGTTGATATGAATGTTCATGTGATTATGAGTTTTGTTAGATCATAGGAATTATTTGCAAATTGGTTGTTAGTTAATTCTTGATCATTATGTGTTTTAATGGAATCCATAATTTGTCCTCAAGTTATGGATTACCAAAAGTCTTTATTTTAAAGTCCAGTAAAGAACACATAAGTTACATAAAATGAAGAGTCTTCATTTTAATAAACCATTAACTCATAAGTTATGAAGTTGAAAAGTTTTGAATAGTTACAAAACTTGCCCTTAAGTTTTGGAATATGTAAAGTCACTTTAGAAAACTTTAGTTCCAACCCCTAGAATTTTAAAAGTTAAAATTCAACCCTTATACTTTATAGTATTATAAGTTAATAATATATATATGTATAAGATCAAGTCATTTTACCGTTAGTAGGTCTCATTCACGAAGATGATCTATAAGGGGGGTATAAGGTTGTTGCCTATAAAATGGCAGCTTAATGGGTGTCCACTCTCACCCACCGCTTTCTTGACTGGTGGAGGGTCGTTAGCCGAACGGGTAGGATAATGACTTTAATTCTCATTAAAAGTATAATGATTATTATAAAGTAACTAAATGTTTTATAAATTCCCTTTCTTAGTTACTTTAGGAAAATGTGAATTTGGTGCTAACCCATGAAATTACACTTTGCACCTTGCTTAAGTCGTTAGTGGAACGTGTGTGGTTAACCGGCACGCTAACTTGGATTTAACAAGGTTGGCAAAGGGTGGCTTAAGGTTTATCATAGATCGGTGGAGTGCGTGCGGTTAACCGGCACATCGATTAGGTGATAAACATTAAGAGTGCCAAGTAATTTGCATGGTTATTCACACCTTGTTTTCTGATCCTCAGCATCCCAGTCACAAAACTTGAAGGGCACATTCAAGATTGTAACATGCCATTGAAAAGTTCAATGAATCTCAAAAGAATTTAGGAATTTCAAAACAAATTAAGACCTAATAATTCATTTCGTTTTTCATGGTGGAAATTGGTGAATCGTCATTCACCTACCTTCAAATATTTTATAGCTTGGATTACGGCATCCCTCTTATAAGTTATAAAATATTGTGTTGGGTCCTAGCCTTAATATTACATTTGGGTGTATTATTAAGGACTATCTTTATATCTAATCTAAACTTGTATTTCTTCTTTTTCAGATGTCTTCCAACAATGTTGCTTCTGGCTCAAACCCTACCGGCTCCTTCTCTCTCATGAACCTTTGTGGGAGAGTCATCTTCGATGGTTCCAACTTCAATGATTGGATCAGGAACATCGGGATGGTCACGCGCTATGAGGACAAGGAATATGTCCTCGATAAGGAGCTTAATGAACTTGATGAGTCATCTGCCACTCCAGAGGAGATCGCTGAATTCAGGACTCATGAGAGAGATGCCACTAAAGTGGCATGTATCATGTTGGCCACTATGTCAGCCGAGCTCCAAAAGTCCTATGAGGACTTTTATCCTTTTGAGATGCACCAGGATCTGATGGAAAGATACCATCAAAGTGCTCGTCAAGAGCGATATGAAATAATCTCCTCCATGATAACAACCCGAATGAAGGATGGTGAACTCATCACGGGCCACATGAAGAAAATGCAAAGATTCGTGGACTGTTTGATGAAGTTGAATGTGAACTTCCCCGAGGAGTTGGCGATTGACATCATTTTGCACTCCTTACCTTCTTGTTATGATCAATTTCGAATGACCTACCACATGAACAAGGAGGAAGTTACACTCAGCAAGCTTCAAGGACTTTTGAAGACCGCGAAAAGTGGTCTTAAAGGTAAATCGGTTGTTACTACTCCTACTCCTACCGCTGCCCCTGTTCTGGCTATCGGGCAAGGTAAAGGGAAGAAGAGGAAGAGCCCTTCGAAGGGTACCAAGGGAAAGTCTCTTGATGGCTCCTCTTCAAGTAGAACCAAAGGTGGTTCTGTCACTCCTTCTGCCAACCCTAAAGAGGCTGAATGCTTCTATTGCCATGAAAAGGCGCACTGGAAGCGAAAATGCCCAAAGTACTTGCAAGATGTTAAGGATGGGAAAGTGAAACCCAACCATGCAGGTATTTACACTATATTGTCTAACAACTCACCCTATTCTAATTCTTGGGTCCTTGATACAGGTTGTGGTATTCACATATGTTCTGAATTGCAGGGACTAAGAAGAAGTGAGAATGTGGAGAATGGGAAGATAAACTTAATCATGGGGAATAGGAAAGCTTCACCTGTCACCAAGATTGGAGTTTATTCTTTGTTGCTAAGTAGTGGGTTAACATTAGATTTGAATAAATGTTGTTACTCGTCTGAAATGGCGAGAAATATTATTTCCTTTCATGGTTTGTACAAACAAGGATTTACTTTTTCATTTGATAAAGAATGTGGTGGTATTAATGCTTTCTTTAATAATGTTCTTTATTTTAAAGCATTACCTTGTGATGGTGTATATGAAACTGTGTCGGTTGTAGATAACCTAGGAAATAATGTGTTGTGTATCGATTCTTCCACTAACTTGGATAAAGCATCATTATGGCATTGTCGTCTTGGACATGTTAACAAGAAACGCATAGGCCAACTCCAAAAGGATGGAGTCTTGGAGTCATTTGACCTAAAGTCGGATGATAGTTGTGAATCTTGTTTACTTGGAAAAATGACAAAGTCACCCTTCACTGGTACTTGCGCTAGGGGTGAAGGTTTGTTGGATCTTGTACACATAGCTGTGTGTGGACCCTTCAGAACCGCCACAAGGGATGCAAACCGCTTCTATGTGACTTTTACTGATGATTACAGTAGATATGGTTATGTCTACTTAATCAAGCATAAATCAGAGACCTTTGAAAAGTTCAAAGAGTTTAAACAGGAAGTGGAGAATCAGCTAGGCAGGAACATTAAGATGCTTCGATCCGCTCGAGGTAGTGAGTATCTTAGTACAGAGTTCCTTGACTATCTTAAGGAATGTGGGATTGTCTCACAATTGACACCTCCCAGAACACCAGAGCTTAATGGTGTGGCTGAGAGGCGTAATCGAACCTTGATGGAGATGGTTCGTTCCATGATTAGTTGAGCTCGCTACCAATCTCATTTTGGGGGGATGCCTTAGAGACTTCCGCCTATATCCTTAATCTAGTCCCTACCAAAAAGGTTGCCAAAACACCTCACGAGATGTGGACTGAGAAAGTTCCCAATTTGGATCACATCAAGATTTGGGATTGCGAGGCTTTCCTGAGGCGTGAGACTCACGATAAGCTCGAACCTCGAAGTGAGAGGCGTATTTTCATCGGCTACCCACAAAAATCCTTTGGTTACCTCTTCTATAGACCCAGTGATAATGTGGTCTTTGTAGCAAGGAGAGGTGTCTTTCGCGAGAGAGAGTTCATAAGCCAAGGAAACAGTGGGAGGCAAATTGACCTTGAAGAAATTCAAGAGTCAAGTGGTGAAGGAACCTCAAACCCTAGCAATCAACCTGAGGAGGAAACTCTTGTTGATCCAACTGACGAGTCTGTACCTATGAGGCGTTCCTCGAGAGTTAGGAATGCACCTGAGCATTACTATGGTTTCCATATTACTGTGGAAGGTGATACACTTTTCAGTGATAGTACACTGGTGAGTCTGGATGAACCTAACAGCTACACGGAAGCCATGGCAGGCCCCGAGTCTGCTAAATGGAAAGAGACTATGGACAGCGAGATACAGTCCATGTATGACAATCAAGTTTGGAACTTGGTTGGCAATGTACCAGTTCGTAAGACAGTCGGGTGCAAATGGATCTTCAAGAAGAAGACCAACATGGATGGTAATGTACACACTTATAAGGCACTACTGGTTGCAAAGGGCTATTCTCAAACTCCGGGAGTTGATTATGATGAGACCTTTTCACCAGTTGCGAAGATTAAGTCTATTAGGGTTATGCTAGCCATTGCTGCATTTCATGATTATGAAATATGGAAAATGGATGTCAAAACTGCATTCCTTAATGGAAAGTTGGTTGAGGATGTTTACATGAGTCAGCCAGAGGGTTTTGTCAGCGCAAAGTACCCTAATAGAGTGTGTAAGCTTGAGAAATCCATTTATGGATTGAAACAAGCACCTCGCAGATGGAATCTTTGTTTCTATGAGAAAGTCAAAGAGTTTGGTTTTTCGAGGAGCGAAGATGAGTCTTGTGTATATGTCAAGGCTAGTGGGAGTATAGTTAGCTTTTTGGTATTGTATGTGGATGACATACTACTCATAGGAAATGACATCCCAACTCTGCATGTAGCACCTGGTTCTTGGTACGTATTCTTTTTAGTAGTTCTTTAAATATTTTGCATTTTTGGCCTTGGACTCGGCGAGTTGAAGGACCAACTCGCCGAGTAGAAGCGAGAGGGGACGCAAGACTTAAGCGATGGACTCGGCGAGTCGGGTCCCGGACTCGGCGAGTAGACCCTGTCTGGACAAAAACCCTAATCCGAGGGTTTGCACCCTATTTAAACACTTTAACTCGGCCTCCTTCGTCCCATTTGCTCCCAGAAGACCCCCATAGCAAACCCTATCCGTTATTGAAGCAATCTAAGGCATTTGGAGTGACTTTGGTGCTTTTGTGATCCAAGGAGGGAAGGAAAAGCTTGAAGGAACAAGAGGAGGCTAAAGGGATCCGAGTTTGTGCACCATTTTCAGCTCATTGAAGGTAAAAAGTCTGTACCTTGCTCTTCCATTTGATAGATCCCATTTTGTGAAGTTTTAGGGCTTTTCTAAGCCATTTTGGTCACCAACCATGATTGCAAGCATGGTTAGGGGTTGAAGTTTCAAATCTAGGTCCTTGGAGGGGTTACAAGGCAGAAAGGAGTGGCTTTTGGCACTCAAGGAAGGCCCCATGCATTGTAGGAGCCATTTTAGGGCCTTTAGGCTCAAAAGTCCCATGCATGCACGTAAAGTTCGTAACTTTACGTGTTAGAACGGTCCTAGGAGCCTAGATCTACCTTTTGGGCAAGTGTTGTACACCAGAAATCGAGAAAATGAGACTTGGTCATACTCGACTCGGCGAGTCGTTCTTGGGACTCGGCGAGTCCGAGGCTTGACTCCCTTTTCTGTTTTGGGTCAAGGACCCAGTTGAGTGTGGAAAGGTTTCAGGGAGGTCCCGGGGAGTGACCCAACGTTTTGGACTAAGCCATGGTTCTGGAATTCATGGGACTCGGCGAGTGCATGAACAGACTCGGCGAGTCCAAGGCAATCTTCTTAAGATTGAAGATGAACTCGACGAGTTGTTCATACAACTCAGCGAGTCAAGGACAGGACCTGTTCATCAGTTGAAGATGAACTCGACGAGTTGTTCATACAACTCGGCGAGTCGGAGGAAGATTCAGTAGATGTTCAATTAGAAGGAAAACTCGTCGAGTCATCGCCTAACTCGACGAGTAGAGACGAGTATAAGGTCAAATAGAAGGATAGGGACTCGGCGAGTTGGCGAACCAACTCGGCGAATCAGGTCAACTGGAAGTTGACTTTGACTTTGACTTTGACTTGGTCAGGGGTAAAATGGTCATTTTACCCTAAAAGCAGTTGGCAGTGTATGACTAAGTGTTTTGTGGGAATTATAGTCGGAGGATTTCCGGAGCAGCAGCAGTAGCAGTCAGAGGATTTTCCCGCACAGATCAGCAGCTGCTACGAGGTGAGTTACCTTCCAGTAGCGGTGGGTCTACGGCCACAATTCCGGCCCACCAGTAGGAGTTGTATGTTAGGTGATTGTCTTTGTGATATCATCTAGTTTTGCTACTACCTGATATGTTATATGCTGGCATGATATGTTATAAGTGATAGTAGTAGAGTTCGGTTGTAAGGGCCGAAGGGTAGGTCAGACACCCCAGATATGTCTGACAGCATGTGATGATATGTTTATATGCTGGCATGCTATGTTATATGTGATAGTGGTAGTAGGAAGGGAATAGCCCCAAGTTCGGTTGTTAGGACCAACGGGTAGGTCAGCACCCCAGAATGGCTTGACATGGGTAGGTCAGCACCCCAGAATGGCTTGACATGGGTAGGTCAGCACCCCAGAATGGCTTGACACGGGTAGGTCGGCACCCCAGAATGGCCGTATCGGGTAGGTCGGGCACCCCAGAATTGCCCGACAGTATGTATGCTATGTGTTTGTATGATATGTGGTACAATGGGGGAACTCACTAAGCTTCGTGCTTACAGTTACAGTTTTGTTTTCAGGTACCTCTTCATCGAAGGGGAAGGAGCTGGCACGGTAGCGGCACATCATACACGCACAATGTTTTCCGCACCATGAGTTATTCTGGGATTTTGTACTCTGACATTATGGTTGTTTTTATGTTTTGGTTTTCAGACACGAAATATGTTTATGAAATGATATGATCAAACGATGTTTATTCACAAATGTTTTCCAAAGTATTGATTTAAAAATGAAATTTTTGGAAGTGAAATTTGGGATGTTACACTGCAGGAGGTGAAGTCCTGGCTTGGGAAGTGTTTCGCTATGAAGGACCTTGGAGAAGCTACCTATATCCTAGGGATAAGGATTTTGAGAGACAGAAGTAAGAGACTAATTGGACTTAGTCAGAGTACTTACTTGGATAAGGTGTTGAATAGGTTCAGCATGCAGGATTCCAAGAAAGGAGAGTTACCTATCCAGAGCAATGCTAGATTGAGTAAGACTCAGAGCCCGAGTATAGAGGCTGAGATAGCTGGGATGATTCGAGTACCGTATGCTTCCGCTGTAGGCTCGATCATGTATGCTATGACTTGTACTCATCCTGATGTGGCCTTTGCTTTTAGCATGGTCAGCAGATATCAGGGGAACCCTGGCAAGGCTCAAAGGACTGCGGTAAAGAACATTCTCAAGTACTTGCGGAGGACTAAGGACTGGGTCCTTACCCTCGGTGGGAGTGATGACTTGAGAGTAGTGGGGTATAGTGATGCTAGCTTCCAGACTGATATGGATAATTCCTGCTCTCATTCAGACTGGGTCTTAACCTTAAACGGAGGACAAATTACTTGGAAAAGTTCCAAGCAGGAGGTAGTTGCTGATTCAACTTGCGAATCAGAGTACGTAGCAGCAAGCGAGGCAGCAAAGGAGGCGATATGGCTGAAGAACTTCATTGGAGACCTTGGAGCAGTACCAGCTTTAAAGGAGCCTATGGATATTTTCTGTGATAGTGAAAGTGCAGTTGCCTTAGCGAAGGAACCAAGGGATCACGGGAGATCCAGACACATCGACAGAAAATATCATTTATTAGACATCGAATAGAAGAAGGACTCCTCGTGGCAAAGAGGGTATCATCGGATGAGAACCCAACAGATCCCCTCACGAAGGGACTGGGTAGGGTTAAGCATCTTCAACATGTGAGGCACATTGGGCTAAAGGATGATATTAGTTTTAGAAATTATATAGCTTTTGAAATTTGTAAAGTGTAATTGACATTTGATGATAAATAAAAGTTGTAGTCTATTTATAAGTAAAATGTTGCTATCTTTTGTCAATCATTTACTATTATTTCATTTTTGCATGTTTTGACTTCCAGAATAATTATGTTATGGTATATCATATTATTCAAACCATCCACAGTCAATCATACTTTGGAAGTAGGTAATGAGGCAAGACTGTCATGAAGGATCTGCAGTTTGTCTGGGACAAAGGGGCTGCAGTGTTCATGAGTACTCCTAGAATAGTGATTCGAGTATTGGATTCAACCCACGCTCACTTGTATCACTTCATGGAATTTATCTCGAGTGATCGTGAAACGGTAATATCATATAAGTCCTCAAACCTAAAGATATGAGTTGTTGACTATGAGTTGTTTATACATTGATTATACGAAAACGCATCGGTAACTCGATGTTATAAAACATACCTTTGTGTATGATCCAACAAGTAGTAGAACAATCATATGAGTCGAAGTTTATCTGTTCCTTTTAGTCATTGGAGGATTAAAAGCGATATATGGGCCCCTCGATGATTTTGTTTTGACCTATGTACCGGGCCCGGTCAGAACTAAATTGATGTGTTCGATTAAGTTCTATGTCAAATGGCACGTCATATTAGTTTCGGGAGACTTTGAAAGAGCTACGATTGCTGATCGGTTCCTGAAGTCATACTTGCAGTCATAGTTATTAGACTTATCCAAGTGGAAGACTATTGGATAAGGTGTCTAAGTCCATAACTATTTCTGGTATGTACTTGACCCGGTTGGCATGCTCTATTTGGGTTGCATGGCATCATGACACTTGGATAGACAAAATGAGAAAAGGACACTTATGGTTTATTAATATATTATAAGTTCTAATATATTAATAATATTATTTAATTAGTAATGATCAATAATTAATTTGGAATTAATTTTCTGATCAAAAAGAGACTAATTAAATATACGGGGTTGATTGTGTAAATCATCCATTCTTATATAGTGGGCTAATGATCCATGGTTTATTGAATTGGGCTAAAACCCATAGGGTGCTCCATGGATGGTCCATGGAGGTTAAAACCCATGGATCATGGAGGAAATGAAAAGCCATGTCAATTAGGGTTTACATGGTGTAACCCTACTTGTGACACAACTATAAAAGGACCCCATGGGCTACCAAAATCGGCACTAAGTGTAGAACAAGAGGGCTAGCTGATTTTGAGTGTGTGTACTTCTCTCAAAGTTATTCTAAGAGTTGTGGTGTTGTGTGAAACACTTGAGGCATCACAGTTGGGGTGCTAGGCTCACAAAGTTCTCAAGGAATCCAAGCAACAAGAGAGGTATGTTCTTCTACTAGCTTTTATGTTTCAAGTTCCCCATGCCATGCTAGTTAGGTTAAAGAACCTTGGAAAAATCAAATTTGCATGTATCTTAGTAAAACATAGATCCAATGTTTCTAGGGTTGCATGTACACCTTAGGAGTGTTAGAATGCTCAAAACCCTTCATTCACTAGCCAGCGAGAGAGTGTCGTGGTACTGCGGGGAGTCGTAGTATTCACTGGTTAGCAAGAGAGTGTCGTGATATTGCGGGGAGCTGTAGTACTCACTAGTCAGCGGGAGAGTGTCGTGGTATTGCGGGGGGCCGTAGTATTCACTGGTTAACGAGAGAGTGTTATGATACTGCGGGGATCCATAGCATTCACGAGTCGGAGAGAGGGTGTCGTAAGTCTGCGGGGAGCTGTAGTATTCACTAGTCAGAGTATGACGCAGAGGAGTTCTTAGGCTTGGGTAGCCTTACCACTTGAGTCTTCGGGAACCTGGTTGCCGGACCAGGGGTGAGAATGGGGTCTTCGTGACGGTCGGGAATCGTTATATCTCGGGTTGAGGAGGGGTTATCGTAATCAGGAGGAATTGGAGAGATGGTGTGTGCATAAATTCGCAAATCTCGGGTATGGTTTGAGTATCAGATTGGAACTGAGTGGTTCCAATTCTGTTGTTGAATCAGACTCTCGAGTTGAGTTTGGGACAATTTGAGTATTGAGTAGGCAGGATGAGATTCCGATTTCATAGATGGGATTCTTTTTTTAGGGGTATTGATTTCCATCTGGTGTCTTAGACCTGGGTGGGTCAGCTCGTTGGTACGGAAAGGACCGCGAGACGCATGGAACTAGGAGTAGTAGACGACAGAGGTCGGAGGTGAGACGACTTCAGGTAGGGTTGTAGTATTCGCTTGAGGTAAAGCGAACTTCGTGACTTGTGTGTCACGATGGGCCGAGATAGTTATTGTGAGAAGGAAGCATGTAAGATCGTTTTATTGGGAGTGCAATGGGTAACCTTTGGGGGTTCGACTGCCAGGTCGGAGCCGACCTGGTCCTCAGTGTTGGAAGGGATATGTGAGAGGGAGCTGGAGCTTATGCTCATAGAGGTCCGAGGATACTTCTGAGTGGGCACGATCATTTTCTTGTGTTGAGAATAGAGTATTGGGGTTCGTTTCGTTCAGATGGGTTCTGATAGCAGTGAAGTTGATGGGTCTTTGGTGAGATGTGACCCTTTCATTCCTTTGGAGTGCGATCTGGAACGATTTGTAGTTCTGGTATGAGTGATTGGTAGTCAATTATTGGTCAATGACTTGATTCTATCAGTCGCCACAAGAGAATAAGAGTGACAGTGTGTTAACATGGCCTGTTATTCGAGGAGCGGTTAACATAATGATATCCTGTGAGGGCGGTTTGGCAGGGAGACAGACAGACCATTAGATTTTTTAGCTTATGGAGAGTCAGAAAGGGTACCGCAATGGCAGAGGGGTCCGTCCTCTTTCGGGATTGGGAGTTCCTGTTTGGACTCAGGTGTCTTTGGGGGGAAATGGTGGTATGATATGAGATTCTTTCGGTGGTGTTTATCATGTTATTGGGTTCGAGCTATGGGTTGTTTCGGGGCGATTTCGAGGGTAAAATCTAATTCAAGTGGGGGAGAATTGTAACATCCCGAAATTTCAGGTATCATATTTTAGTGATTTATATTCTTCATGACAGAGAAACTCGGCAAGTCGGATGTCCAACTCGTCGAGTAGAGGCGGGTTTTGGCCACGTGGGTTTAGTGACCAACTCGACGAGTTGAGAGGCCAACTCAACGAGTTGGTGCTGTGTGTGGAAACCCTAAATCTTCGGGGTTGGGTCCTATTTAAAGGACCTTAGGCCCTCTTTTCCGCCACCCTTGTCATCTTAGAGCCTGCGAGAAACCCTAAACATGTCCCCTTCGTTGTAAAGAAAGAGAGAGAGACCAAATTAAGCATTCTTGTGCATTTTTGGGAGAAGATTTGGAGAGCAATGTGGATTTGATCAAGGAGGGACTGTGGATCTAGTGTTCTTCTTTCATTAGCATCTGTGTGGAGGTAAAAAGCTCTCATCTTGGCCACATATTTTGTTAGATCTCATTTTGGGAGTTTTTAGGGCTTTCTCCCATCCATCTTGTGTCATTGAGTTATTTGAACATGTTTTGAGGTTGGAACCTTAGATCTGGACTATAAGAGGCCTTGAGAGTCCAAAGATCCGAGCTTTATTGAGCTAGAGGCAAGCTCTTGTGCATCTAACCCTTGTTGGAGCTTGTATTGGCATTATGAGCCTAATATGCCATGCATGAACGTAAAGCTTGCAACTTTACGTGATCTTCGAGCCTTAGGAACATTGATATGGAGTATGGGGCATCATTTTTTCCTTAAAACGTCTGAATGAGATTTCGAATTAAGAGACTCGACGAGTCGGTGAGCCGACTCGACGAGTCGATTAGGGTTTATCCCGATGAGTTTGAGCATGCTGTAACTCGGCGAGTTGACGGGTCAAATCGATGAGTTGAGTTGGTTTTCATGAGGCTTCTGAGGAAAACGAGGGGACTCGACGAGTTGCTTTGATGCACTCGACGGGTTGGGTCAACATGGACTGTTGACTCGAGTTTGACTTCTGTTGACTTTTAGGGTTTTGACCAAATCTGAGTAATGGAAACCATGGAGGGGTAGAATGGTCTTTTACCCTTCCCAAGAGTTAGAGAGGGGCTAATATGATTTTAGTTAGAGTTATGATTTTAATTAGAGATAATTATCATATGTATTAGGCGGAGGCTAGATCGGTGATTCGTGTACGAGGTGTATTTGCTTGCTTGCTTCGAGGTGAGTCTTCTCACTATACTTTACCTAGAGTGGTAATCATTGTGTGACCAGTGGGTCTTATGTGCTTATATTGAGTATTGTGATATCCTGCATTATGTCTTTGTGATTTGTGCATGTGTATTATGGTGAGCTTACTGAGTTAGGACCGGAGGGTCCACCCGAGTTATGGGACCGGAGGGTCCCACTGAGACACATTGACCGGAGGGTCTTATTCGAGCATAGCCATGAGAGGCTAATGATTTATGTGTGGTATTTTGGGGAACTCACTAAGCTTCGTGCTTACCGTGTTGTGTGATATGTGTTTCAGGTACTTTTCAGGATCGCGGGAAAGCGCCGACTTGATTGTACACATGAGAGAAAGAGTTATGCTTTGAGGATCCTGGATTTTTAATCAAACATTTATGGAGTTGTGTTTTGATAATTAGATACTTGGGATTTGTGTGAAATGTGTTATGAGGATTATGTGGTTTTAAAATGAAAAAAATTATTTGAAATTTACAGTGAAATGTGGGATTTGTGTGAAATGAGAGCCTTGGTTTGAGGGATTCGGATATACCTTCAGGTGTGTCTGGACTCAAACTGAGAATTTGAGAAAAAATTTCAAAAGAAATGATTTTTCTAAAATGAGAAAGAGTTTTAAGAGAAAACGAGTTGGAGCAGTGTGTACAATCAGCCAGAGCCCGAACGGTGATTTCTCAAAATACCCTTACTTATATGTGTTATGAGATATTAGTGATGCATGCTAGAGGACAGGCTAGGTATTTCATATTTTACGACTAGGATTGCCTGATTTGTGATGCCTTAGCCGAAGAGTTGTTGCTATCTGTTATGTGCCTTGTGTATGTTCTGAGTAGGAGTATCTAGCAGGAATCTTTTTGAGAGAGCTTTGAGTCCGGTGATACCTTTTGAGTTTGAATAGAGCAAGTGGAGTTGTAACCTAGAGTGGTTTTATGTGTTGGTGGAGATTATTCGATGCCTGAATGCTGCTTGCTTTGTGCTTTGTGGAACTCTTGAATGGTGGGAGTCAGCTACTAAGTGAATATGACGATATTCAGGAGGTAGATGACTGGCATCATGAAGAGTTCTTCAGCAGTTGATGGCGGAGAAGTGTGAGAGCCTAGGAGAGAGAAGGGAGTAGTGTAGCTCGCTGAGTGCGCTGTTTAGAGGTGAGTATTCGCTGGAGAGTGAACGTGTGTAATGGGATTGGTGATCGAGAATGTGAGCAGCTACTTAGGAAATCTGGAATGATCCATGTGGAAAGTATGGGTAGATGTGGCAGGTAGTATTGGCCTGTACTACTGAAAGTAGAGGACCCATACTCGAAATAGGGAGAATTCTGTAACATCCCGAAATTCAGGTACAACTATTTAACCCTTCTCTTTTGTCAAGTTGTCAAGATTGATCCCTGAGTGGAAAATGTTGCAAATGAGTACGCTGGGCGTACTGGAGAGTACGCTGCGCGTACTCATGCGCTTGAAATGGACGCGGACTCTTTAAGGTACGCTGGGTGTACCAAAGTTACGTTGGGCGTAACTGGTCCAAATGCAAACCCTAAATGAGACTTGTGCACTATATAAGGAATGATATGGCCTTATCCTCAGCCACCATTTCACAGAGAGAAACCCTAAGAGAGCATTTCCTTCGTCCTAAAGCTTGTGTGTGAGTGTTTTGAGCTAAAAGTGCCTTCGTGTCTTAGTGAAGAAGAAGGGGAGGTGCTTGTGGAGGCTAGGGTTTGGAGTTCAAGCTTGGATCTGAGTTCTTCAGAGGAAGGAGCTTCACTTAGAGGTAAAAAGCTCAGAACTTTCCTTTTTATTTTGGTTTGGTGTTTCATGGTCCATTTCTAGGGTTTAAGTCCCAAAGGTGGAGACTTTATGAGCAAAAGGGGCTCCATGGACCTAGATCTGTCCTATTTCAGTGATATGTGTGTTGTAGATCCATAAAAATCCCAACTTGGTCGTCATTAGGGAGTCATGTTTGAGTTATGGGCTTTAAAGTGTTGGAAGTGCAATGATTTGGGTGTTGGTGACTCTTACAGCCATGCAAAGGCTTAAAGTCACCAACTTTATGGATTAAGAGGCTTAGGGGTAGTCAGATCTGGGAGTTGGACGTGTGTCTTAACCGTTTAAGCCCCCAAAAGCAAAGGAGCATGAAACTGGGACTTACGCGAGGAATAATCCCAGTACGCGCAACGTAGGGGGTCGCGTTCCCCGATTCTGTGAGGTTGCCGGGTACGCCCAGCGTACAGGTTTGGTATGCGCAGCGTAACCCGGAGAGTTGAATTTTGTTGACTTTTAGGGTTTGGTCAATGTTTGGGTCTTTGAGCCGTGAGAGGGGTAAAATGGTCTTTTACCCTTCTGAGAGTGCTAAGAGAGGGATTAGTCTAGCCTTGAGAGTTGTATTGATTATAGTACTTATTCCATGTGATTAGGCGGAGGCTAGACCAGATTTTTACCGAGTTCGAGATTTACCGAGTTACCCGAGGTGAGTCTTCTCACTATACTGTACCTAGAGTGGTACCTATGTGTGACCGGAAGGTCTTATATGCTATGAGATATATGTGCTGTATACTGTTATATGATATTGATGAGTTATGTATGTTGTGGATGCTAAGGACCGGAAGGTCATTACGATATGGACCGGAAGATCAAGATGATATGGACCGGAAGGTCATTACGGGTAGGACCGGAAGGTCTACCAGGGTTGTGGGACGGAAGTCCTCTGAGACACAGTGACCGGAAGGTCTTATAGCCTTGAGTGGCGTATGTGCGTATGTGGTATTTTGGGGAACTCACTAAGCTTCGTGCTTACCGTGTTATGTGTTATGTGTTTCAGGTTTCCTCAGAATCGCGGGACGGCACTGGCATGATTGTACACATCAGAGAAAGAATTATGTTTCGAAGATCCTAGATTAATAAGTAACTAACGAGGGATTGTGTTTTGTAAAATAAATAAACAAGTTTTATGAAATGTGATGTGAAGGTTATATGATTTAAAATCAAAATTTTGTTTTGAAATTTACGTTGTTACAAGTTGGTATCAGAGCCTTGGTTTGAGGGATTCGGATGCACCTTCGGGTAAATCTGGACTCAAACTGAGGATTTGAGAAAGAATTTTCAAAAGAAATGATTTTTCTAAAAACGAGCAAGAGTTTCTAAGAGAAAACGAGAAAGAGAAAGTGTGTACAATCAGCCAGAGCCCGAACGGTGATTTCCCAAAATACCTTTACTTTTGTGTTATGAGATATTTTATGAGATATTATGCATGCTAGAGATAGGCTAGGTAATTCATATATTAGGACTAGAGTGGCCTGATTTGTGATGCCTTAGCCTAGGAAATTGTTGTTATCTGTGATGCACTTCCGAGTATGTGCTGAGTAGGAGTATCCAGCAGGAATCCTTGTAGAGAAGGATTTGAGTAGGGGAGTAATCTAGGAGATATGCCTAGATGAGCATTGTGGAGCCTAATCGAGAGAGTAGCTAGATACCCGCGAGGGGTAGAGTTGCAGAGTTCGGTGATATCTTTGAGTATGAGCAGAGCAAGTGGAGTTATCACCTAGAGTGAGTTCTACGTATTTATTCGATGCCCGAATGCTGCTTGCTTTGTGCTTTGTGGAACTCTCGATGATGGGAGTCAGCTACTAAGTGAATATGACGATATTCAGGAGGTAGATGGCTGGCATCATTAGGAATTCTTCAGCAGCTGATGGCGGAGAAGTGTGAGGACCTAGGGAGAACCTAGGGGTGATCATGGTCAGATGAGTGCGCTGACAGAGTAGAGCATTTCGCTGGGGAGCGAGCACGCGTAATAAGATTGACGGCTGAGAAGGTTGAACAGCTACTTAGGGAATCTGGGATGGTCCGTGTAGAGAGTATGCGTAGATGTGGCAGGTAGTATGGGCCCATACTACTGAAAGCAGAGGACCCATACTCGATGCAGGGAGTATTCTGGAGGATTCTAAGTAGCAGATTGAGAGGTGATGTCATGGTTCGAGTTCCATGATTGGTAGCAGATTGAGAGGTGATGTCATGGTTCGAGTTCCATGATTGGTAGCAGATTGAGAGGTGATGTCATGGTTCGAGTTCCATGATTGGTAGCAGATTCAGAGGTGATGTCATGGTTCGAGTACCATGATTGGTAGCAGATTGAGAGGTGATGTCATGGTTCGAGTTCCATGATTGGTAGCAGATTGAGAGGTGATGTCATGGTTCGAGTTCCATGATTGGTAGCAGATTGAGAGGTGATGTCATGGTTCGAGTTCCATGATTGGTAGCAGATTGAGAGGTGATGTCATGGTTCGAGTTCCATGATTGGTATCAGATTGAGAGGTGATGTCATGGTTCGAGTACCATGATTGGTAGCAGATTGAGAGGTGATGTCATGGTTCGAGTGCCATGATTGGTAGCAGATTGAGAGGTGACGTCCTGGTTTGGGTACCATACTAAGTAGCAGAATGAGGGGTGATGTCATGGGTTGAGTGACATGATTCGTATTAGATGATGCTTGTGCCTATTTCATTTATTCCATCATGGTTGATTAGACCGAGTTCGGATGCAAAGGAGTATGAGGCTAGAGGGCCAGCTTGAGCGAGTTTCATCGAAGTATACCTTGAGAGGGTATTTGAGATAGTTCCGAGTGATTTTGGTGAGATGCCAGTTGGATTCGCAAGACTCAGGGGTGAGTAAGGATGGTGCTTTATGGAGGACTACGGTCTGAGTTGAGCAATCGACCGATAGTGGAAATGTCACCTTCTGTGACCTGAGAGGTGCAAATTCCGTTTCCTGTGGGAAACATAAGAGGTGTTGAAATTTCAGTTTCTGAGATGGGGTAAACCCTGCGGGGTAGCATTGATGGTAATCTTCCACCGGAGTATCTGGCAGTATGTCTGCCGCAAGGAGATGTTATAGCATGGGCATGTTGTCAGTGAGGACTGAGGTGGTCAAGGACCAGGATGCACCCTACTTGAGTATAGTAGGGCATATGTTAGCCATAGCGTCGGATGATCAAGATGAGTATATCGGGGCGGTGGCCCTTATTGTCTATGATGGGTATCGAGTGTGGGAAAGGAGTCTCTGGTCTTGCGATGATTCATGTGATGGAACGTTGGCTGAGAAGTCAAGGATAAGGAGTATGATGACTCATTAATTCCGGACTGAGAGTCAGGGATTTTTCTGGACTATTGAGATTTCTGGTAGAAGAAATGTACGGGATTGTGAATGACTAGAGGCAGCTATGATGAGCAGTTTTTGAGGATCTCATCCAAGATTAGGGGTATTGGAGTTTCTTGATCCTTATCGAGAGATCATCAAGCGTTGTGTAGCACTTTCCCAGGGTAGGTGCGAAGTGCTGGTGGGAACAGTTTGTGGGATGGATTGTTAGTGCGCCAAATGGTGATGGTTCGAACCTTGAGTGGGGGAGAACCAGCCATTGTATTGAAAGGATCGGAGATTTGTTCAAGAACGGTTAGAGAACTGAATCTAAAAACCTGCGGAATGGATTCATGAGACCAGGGTTATTGATGGTCGAAGCAAGATGCAGATCGTGGTAATACATGTGGTTCATGTTTGAGAACGGATGAGCGTCTCCACGGCAGGTGGCTGTTAGTCGAAGACTTTGTGGTGATTATGGTAAATTCGAGGGAGCTAGCTCGTAAGGTTAGTGCGGTGGTTGAGAAAGTATGGTGCAATGTATGGGCTAGTATATGCAGTTGGGAAGGGCAGAAGTTGATTAGGCAACCAACTTCCGGGCCGTTATGAGTATGCTTGCTTGAGTTTTGAGCGTTATAGGTGGGAGTTTCGGATTGTCGTCAATATGTTCCAAGTCATTGATGATTCCTCCATGTTTCAATTAGGAGTTGGAATACTCTGAAGTTGCGCGTTGTGTGAAATGAAGGATAGTTATAAGATCCTGAGGGAATGCATTGAGGTATCTGTGTATGATGCCATAGGTAGGAGATCAGTGGTTGTGGCAGGACATCGTGATGTTCTGTAATGGTGTTCCGAGGAATCCGAGTATCATGCCCTGAATTCCGAATTACTTATAGAGTCTTGAGTTTGAGACGGTAAGTGGTGTATCGAGTATCTACGATTCCAGTAGGAGCCCTTCGGGTATTGACATTAAGAGGGATTAATTAAGAATGAGGATTGCAGCGGGGAGAGGTGTTTTGGTGATGGCGGTTGTCGTCAGGAATAGTGATACATAATTTGGTTGAGGGTGGGCACCTATCTATGTTAGTCCGCGGAGCATGGGTTGGTGGACGCAGTGTGGTGTTAACGTGAGAATGAGATGGTGGGCATATAGCAGAGGGTGTTGTGATGCTACGGGGAGCCGTAGTACTCACTAGTCAGATGGTGTTGTGATGCTACGAAGACCCGTAGTACTCACTAGTCAGAGGGTGTTGTGATGCTACGGGGAGCCGTAGTACTCACTAGTCAGAGGGTGTTGTGATGCTACGAAGAGCCGTAGTACTCACTAGTCAGAGGGTGTTGTGATGCTACAGGGAGCCGTAGTACTCACTAGTCTGAGGGAGGTTGTTGCGATGCTACGGGGAGCCGTAGTATTCTCTAGTCAGCAAGAGGTGGTTATGAGGAAGTACTCTTTGATCAGAGCACGACGTAGAAGAATTTTAAGCTTGGGGTAGCCCTAATTTATGAGTTTTGGGAGCCTGGTGGTCGGACCAGGGTCGAGGCCGGGGCCTCCTCAATGATCGGGAATCATTGTATTTTGAGTGAGGTATGGACATCACAATTCGAAGGAATTGGATAAGTGAGGTGCACATGGGTTGCGGGTCATGAATCATGAGTTGGGTGGTTCTTTTGGGGACGAGTGGTTGCAATTCTGGGTCGGGTCGGACTCTCAAGTTGAGTTTGGCTCAAGTGGTGCATTGAGTAGATGAGAGGAGACTGCGGATTCTGAGAGGGAATCCATTTTGAGGAGTATTGTTTGTCTTCCGATGTTTTAGAACGGGGTGGGTCAGTTCGTTGGTGCGGGAGATACCGCGAGGCGCATGTATCTAGGGAGTAGTGTTCGACCGAGGTCGAGGGTGAAACGATTAGTGGGAATATGGTAGCTGTTGGGGTAAAGAGAACTTCGTGACTTGTGTGTCACTAGGTCGAGATAGTTGTTGTAGGGAAGGAGTCAGTGAGACATTTCGGGACATGTTATGGGTGACCTTTGGAGGTTCATCGGTGGACTCAGGAATTGATCTGGTGCTCAGTATTGAAAAGGGATATGAGAAACGAAACTGGAGCTTATCATGGTGATGTCTGAGGACACTTCTAAGCGAGCATGGTTATTCTCTTATGTCTGAGGACAGAGTGTTGGGGATTCTTTGTTCGGATGGGGTCTGATAGCAGTTTAGTGGATGAGCCCCGGTTGGGTGTGAACCCTCCCGTTTCTTGGGGCGTGATCAGATCATTTGGCATGTTTGGTATGAGTGAACGGTAGCCGATTGTTGGAATTGGTCTTGTGAGAATCAAAGGACCAGTGAGTTATCAGGGTTTGATATTCGAGGAGCGAATATCATGGTGATCGCTTGAGTAGGCGATCTGACGGCTGTCAGGCCACCAGAGTTACCAAATTTTGAGGAGTATATTAGAGGCAGAAGGGTTGGATTAGTTATGGATTTGGGAGTTTTCTGTGTGTTTTCAGGTGTCCATGGAAAAGTTTCGGTGCGGCATGAGATCCTTTTGGTGGTGCCTTTCGGGTTGTTGAATTCAATCTATGTGTGGTTTAAGGAGCGATTTCGAGGGCGAAATCAAAATAAGTGGGGGAGAATTGTAACATCCCGTAATTCAGGTACAACTATTTAACCCTTCTCTTTTGTCAACTTATCAAGATTGGTCCCTGAGTGGAAAATGTTGCAAATGAGTACGCTGGGCGTATTGGAGAGTACGTTGCGCGTACTCATGCGCTTGAAATGGACGCAGACTCTTTAAGGTACGCTGGGCGTAACTGGTCCAGATGCAAACCCTAAATGAGACTTGTGCACTATATAAGGAATGATATGGCCTTATCCTCAGCCACCATTTCACAGAGAGAAACCCTAAGAGAGCATTTTCTTCGTCCTAAAGCTTGTGTGTGAATGTTTTGAGCTAAAAGTGCCTTTGTGTTAGTGAAGAAGAAGGGGAGGTGCTTGTGGAGGCTAGGGTTTGGAGTTCAAGCTTGGATCTGAGTTCTTCAGAGGAAGGAGCTTCACTTAGAGGTAAAAAGCTCAGAACTTTCCTCTTTATTTTGGTTTGGTGTTTCATGGTCCATTTCTAGGGTTTAAGTCCCAAAGGTGGAGACTTTATGAGCAAAAGGGGCTCCATGGACCTAGATCTGTCCCATTTCAGTGATATGTGTGTTGTAGATCCATAAAAATCCCAACTTGGTCGTCAGTAGGGAGTCATGTTTGAGTTATGGGCTTTAAAGTGTTGGAAGTGGAATGATTTGGGTGTTGGTGACTCTTACAGCCATGCAAAGGCTTAAAGTCACCAACTTTATGAATTAAGAGGCTTAGGGGTAGTCAGATCTGGGAGTTGGACGTGTGTCTTAACCGTTTAAGCCCCCAAAAGCAAAGCAGCATGAAACTGGGACTTACGCGGGGCATAATCCCAGTACGCGCAGCGTAGGGGGTCGCGTTCCCCGATTCTGTGAGGTTGCTGGGTACGCCCAGCGTACAGGTTTGGTATGCGCAGCGTAACCCGGAGAGTTGACTTTTGTTGACTTTTAGGGTTTGGTCAATGTTTGGGTCTTTGAGCCATGAGAGGGGTAAAATGGTCTTTTACCCTTCTGAGAGTGCTAAGAGAGGGATTTGTCTAGCCTTGAGAGTTGTATTGATTAGAGTACTTATTCCATGTGATTAGGCGGAGGCTAGACCAGATTTTTACCGAGTTCGAGATTTACCGAGTTACCCGAGGTGAGTCTTCTCACTATACTGTACCTAGAGTGGTACCTATGTGTGACCGAAAGGTCTTATATGCTATGAGATGTATGTGTTCTATACTGTTATATGATATTGATGTGTTATGTATGTTATGGATGCTAAGGACCGGAAGGTCATTACGATATGGACCGGAAGGTCAAGATGATATGGACCGGAAGGTCATTACGGGTAGGACCGGAAGGTCTACCAGGGTTGTGGGACGGAAGTCCTCTGAGACACAGTGACCGGAAGGTCTTATAGCCTTGAGTGGTGTATGTGCGTATGTGGTATTTTGGGGAACTCACTAAGCTTCGTGCTTACCGTGTTATGTGTTATGTGTTTCAGGTTTCCTCAGAATCGCGGGACGGCACTGGCATGATTGTACACATCAGAGAAAGAATTATGTTTCGAAGATCCTGGATTAATAAGTAACTAACGAGGGATTGTGTTTTGTAAAATAAATAAACGAGTTTTATGAAATGTGATGTGAAGGTTATATGATTTAAAATCAAAAATTTGTTTTGAAATTTACGTTGTTACAAATTCCAGAGGTTCTAAATAGAAGGTTAAGGGGAGATAACAAGGAATCATCATCATCATCACTTTGCTTTGTTTCTGGACCATTATAAGGGTTAAAGCTCCTATCTTTATGCTTTTATGAGGATAAATCTAAGTTTTGTCCCACTTTTCTTCTTGGATGTGCATGTTTGAATGTATAGAAACCATAAATTTGGCAACTTTATGGGTTATGGGGGCCTTAGGGATGTCTTGGAGTTCAGATCTAGAGAATAGTTAAGTTTTGGAACCTTGGATGAAAGTTGGATGTCTTTTCTTTAACTTTGGGCCTAAATGAGATCTAGACATGTATTGGACATATATGTCTTAAAACTATCTACTTTCTAGTGTATTAATAGCTTATAAGACCTTCTGGAAAGTTAGATTTCAAGGCTTAATGGATTAAGGACTTAAAAGTTTGATTTTTGGCCTTAGATTGTTCTCACGATGTGAGACACAAGGTCTCACGACATGAGGAGCATTTGATCCCATTTCTGATGAGCTTATTGGTGCTCACAACGTGAGGAAAGGCTGACCATGCCGTGAGGAGAGCTCAGGTGTCATTCCTTGACTGAGTTGGCTAGGTTGAGTCGTGATGAGTTGGGGATCGGATCGGTTGAGCTCTCACGACATGACCAAGCTCTGGTCACGACGTGAGATGTGATTTTGGGCTTTGGGTCTTTTAGGGCCCTAGTTTTCTGTTTTTGGGCCTTCTTGGATTAGGTTGATGAGGGATTTTTGGGCCCAATTAGGAAGTTGGGCCATATTGGGCTTCTTGGTGCTACTGGGTTGGTCCTTGGATGTTGGGCCAAGTGAAGAAAGGTTAAAATGGACTTTTACCCTGGGTGTTGGACAATTGGACTAGGATTCTAGGTATGGGTTGTGGACCAATTATTAATTGGGTATTATTTGATGATGCTAGCGCGGGGATTTTTCCGGTTCAGTAGTCCGAGCTTTTATCTGAGATATTCAATAGCGTGAGGTGAGTCTCTTCACTGTATTATGGGTTAAAGGCACCAATGCTGACCCATTGGCTTATGTTATATAGGAAGACTAAGGGTGGCCCTTGGCAATTGTATGAAAGAGCCGGAGGTGGCTCCCGAAAAATTGTAATATTGTATGCAAGACCAAGGATCGGGCCCTGGCAGATATATATTATATATATATATATATATATATATATATATATATATATATATATATATATATATATATATATATATATATATAATGCTAGTTGTCTTTGAGATACTTTCATGGAATACCAGGAGGTGGCTCTTGACAAATGTCTGTAAGACCTAGGGTTTTGACCCACGCCCGACAAGGAAAAACCATGATACCGCTCGTCGCATAATGACAAGACTATAGTTGGCACATATCAACCTTTATTATATGTATGGTATGTCGTATTTTTGGGAACTCACTAATTTTTGTGCTTATGGTTTTTATGGTTATGGTTTCAGGTACTTCCGGTTCGAAAGGGAAGGGTCTGACTTGATCGTAACGCATCCAACCATGTTTCCGCAATATGATGATTTTGGGATTGTACTCTGATGATTTTTATTATTTTACACTTTGAATGTTTTAATAAAAGATAGAGTAAATTACACGAATGGTCCCTATGGTTTAGGGTAGTTTGCGCGTTTGGTCCTAACTTATTTTTTTAACTCGTAAGGTCCCTACTGTTTGTTTTTGTTACGCGTTTGGTCCCTGTCTTACCTAAAAAGACTATTTTGCCCTTGATTTTTTAATTTATTTAAATGAACACACCCTCAACCCCACCCCACCCCCTCACCTTACCTACCCCACCATTTTCCCCTATTTAAATAATGATCTTTTTAGGTAA